>NC_047089.1:30286160-30913660 GCF_902459505.1 Geotrypetes seraphini | reverse complement strand
TACAGTTGGTATCAGGAGTGGGATAGTGTGCCTCCTGCTGGACATTCTGGGAACTGTTGAAAAAAAAAAAAAAGATTTTTGGAAAAAAAAAAAGAAAGTTTTTGGACTTTAGCTAATTTGTTGTTTTAGCTTGTTATTTTAGTTTATTATATTGGTTCCTGTCCTGGAGGATCCAGTGTCCGGACGTTCCTGTGGAGGGTGACCAGAGGGATCCTGCCTGACCGTGGTGAAGCGGAGGCCGAGAAGGATCTGGAGAACTGGTGGAAATAATAAGAGGACAAAAACGCAGTAACGACTGGGGGCCAAGGAGGCCTACAAACAAAAGGCGTAGACTCACCTTGCGCTCTGGTAAGAGGCTTGACCAGGGGGGGTGAGGGAGATTGGCTACCCCAGTAAATTGTACCGCACTTGGGTTGGTCTCTCTCTGTTTTTTTTTTGTAGGAGGACCAGCGTGATGGACCAACAACAGCTGATCGCTTTCCTGACCGCTGAGCGACAGAAACAGAGTGAGGACTTGCAGAGCGTCCTCAAAACCAATCAGGAACTGTGGTACAGGTCCCAGGAGCTGGCCCGAAGGCAACATGACGAACTGATCATGGCGATGGGTGAGCAGACCAAGCTGCTAACTCAGCTAATACAGAACTCATCTACAAGTGCAGCTGGTTGGCCACCGGGACAGGTGGCGGGAACATATCTGGACCTTGCCGGGTCAGGGAAAGATACCCCCTTACAGAACCTTGAAGAAAGTAAGGAACAGGCCCGGGGGGATAAGGGTATGGGATCCCAAAGTCACATCCACAAAGCAGGGGGGCCCAAGCACAGGGAGACCTTATACAAGAAGGCTCTCCGATGCTACCGCTGTGGGAAAACGGGTCATACCCAGAGGTATTGTAGGGTTACCCGGGAGCTGATGATAACCCAGGGGTGGGCTTCTAAAATTCCTAAAGAGTGTCGGGTGGAGGTACGGGTAGCGGACAAAAAGGTCTCAGCACTTGTTGACACAGGCGCCGAGCAATCGGTGGTGTCAGGAAAACTATGGGAAGAGATAGGTGAAGGCCCAAGCCCAGGAGTGGAGAAGGTACCCATAACATGTATCCATGGGAAGTCCCATGAATACC
The DNA here is from genome assembly GCF_902459505.1 of Geotrypetes seraphini. NCBI lineage: Eukaryota > Metazoa > Chordata > Amphibia > Gymnophiona > Dermophiidae > Geotrypetes > Geotrypetes seraphini. The sequence goes on along the minus strand of NC_047089.1, from coordinate 30,912,542 downwards.
CTCTCAAACAGTTGAACCTTCAGTATAAGGGAAAAAAAATTGAGTTGCCTGTGGCCGTGGTAGAAGCAGTACCCTATCCATTGATATTGGGTCGGGACTGGCTTGTACAGGCTCAGACAAGGGGGTTCAAGGGCTGTGAGAGACAGGGAGGTTATGTGTTGGGCACTCAGGTAGAAGGAAGTATAGGTGAGGCTCCAGCAAGGACACGCAGAGCCCGAGTGCAGAAAACGATGCAGTGGAAGCCTACGATTAGGTGGGCCCCACTGTCGGACCAGGCCAGGGCTCCCACACGGGCATACCCCAGGGCTGCGGGTTATGACCTGTATGCTGCTCATGACCAAGTTATCCCGGCTAAGGGAAGGGCCCTGATAAAAACTGACAGTCAAGTGTCTCCCCCACCAGGTGCCTATCTTAGGGTAGCACCAAGATCCGGATTAGCATTAAAACAGCTAATCGATGTAGCCGCCGGGGTCATTGACCCTGATTTTAGGGGTAATGTAGCGGTGCTACTAGTCAACCATGGTGACAAAGAGTACAGAGTGCAAGTCGGGGAACGAATTGCCCAGCTAATCTGTGAACGGATTTGGCATCCCAACCTAGCACAGTGGTCTCGCCTCCCAGAGACAGACAGGGGGGAACAGGGATTTGGATCCACAGGGGTAGGGACTCCGGAAAAGGGAGCTCACGCTGACTTAGGTCCCCTCCTGAAGGAAGAGAGTGAGGCTGCTAAGCTAGCCGACTTGGACGCGGAGATATTGAAATTAAGGGATGAGCTGACATCTACACGAAGGGATTGGGAGGCCAAGCTAAAATTGCAGGTAAAAGCCAAGTCTCAGGTGTGGGAGGATCAGTTAATGAGGAATAGGCAGCAGGCTAGGGATGAAAGCACTGCCCAATGCCAGAGAGAAGCGGAAAAACTGGCTGGTCTCATGGCGCAGGTGACCGCCCAACTGGAATTAGTCCAGGGTCAAGTAAAGGAAAGTCAGGCTCAACAGCAGGCGATCCAGAATAGTGTCAGGGAAATGGAGAACACTTGCGGTGAGCTCACCACCAGAACTGGCACGACAGAAGGTTGGGTGGCAAGGCAGAGATTGCAAGAAGAACAAATAGAAGAACACACTCAACACTTTGAGAAGGTCCTAGATACGTTTAAAGGAATGGATCAGGATCTTGAGGCAGTGAGGCAGCAAATTGAAAATATGCAGGAAAAAGAGTTAGGAGGTATAACTCAGGTTATATCAGCATTGGCTCAGAGGGTGGATGGTTTGGAAGGGGCCAAGAGTCAGGTTGATGGGGCTTTAGGAAAACCATACCAGCCACCGATCTTGAGATGGCCCGAGGACTTTGAGGACCCCGATCCGCCAACCTTAGAGCTAGCTAAAAAATTTAATAAACCAAGGAGACGCTACTAACGTGATGTCCTGTTTGCTCAGATGGTATTGTCAGACTTAGTGACAACGTAAGAAGGGAACCCCCTTTTCTTTAAATTAAAGGACGGTCATCATTTTAGGGTGAGGGTATGTCACGAACCTAGCCCTAGAGCTGGACTCGTGCCAAGCTTTGCTAATGCAAAAGCTAGTCCTTTAATTCAAAGGGCTAATCAGGGAGAGAAGATTAAGCCCAGTGTAAGGAAAATGCTGGACTTCCCCTTTAACACTGAAGCAAACAGTCTGCAGGGGGTGGAGGGTTTAGAGAGTAACGGCTAGAACAGCCCCTGAGTCATCCCTTTCCCTCTGCTGTCCCCCAGCTGAGGGTGATTAACAGGAAGCCAGGCAAGGCTAGGCAGGCAGGGCAACTAACTCCTCCTCCTGTGAGAACAGGGCGTGGGCGTCTCTGCAATTTAGAGGCTGCTCTCGGAAGGAGAAAGTTAGTCTTCCCTGAGCCAGCTTCAGGAGAGGGCTCACCTGAGGAAGGGCTGCATTCCCTTGATGTTGAAATGCAGGAAGCAGATACTGACCTGGGGCTAAGTCAGCAAGCAGTGCCAGAGCCCATGGAATGTTCACAACCCGAGGATCTGCCTGAGAATTGTGGCATGGATTTAAGCTAAGTAGCTGGACTGGGTGATTAGCAATGTAGCAGCAGTGCTCTGACTGTTTGTTTCTTAAAACAAGTTTCTTTTTGGGATTGTTTGTGTCTTGTGCTGCTGTGCTATGCTGAAGCAAGAAAGAAAAAAAAAACGTTTTTGTTTTCAATTTTGAAGAGTCAGAAAGCATGAAGTTTATGTGTATTTCTGCTGAAGAATGTAACTGAGGGAAGTTAAGCAAGTTGGGGAGAATTCACTAACAACTAGGTTGGGTTAGTGGGGCCATTCTTGGCATTCTGTTGGTAGAAAGTTTAAAGGTGAATTCACTTGCTCCCCTCCCCCATTAGCTTTGCTGAGCTGATTGGGGTCCAAGCCAGATTACTCTGAAGGCTTGATCTCAGCACTATTGGGAGTGCTGTATGAATTGTTGTTGGCCTGGCGAAACATACAGGCAGCAACATTGTGAACTTTCATTGTTGGTTTGGGACAATATTTTCCTTTTGAATTTTGTTGTGATTTTGACCTACCTGGATGAAGGTGTGAGCTGCAATATGCTTTTTTGTATCAGCTTCATTTTTGTTTTGTTTGGACTAAGTTTATAGTGGAGAGTCTAAACTGTGAGCAAGTAGACTCTCATGCCAGGGTTCAATAAACTGTTTGCATAGAACCATGAACTGATTCTTTTTGATTTTTCCGTTCCATGAATGAAGAAGGATCCAGCAGGGCTTCCTACCTTTGGAAGCACGTCAGGGTGAATTATAAGAGAACAGAGCCCCACATTGAGGACCGTGAGGTAGGGGCTTTGTTACAATATACATATATACATACATACATACATATACACATATATATATATATATATACACATATATACACATATATATACATATATATACACATATATATACATATATATATATATATATATATATATATATATATATATATATACATATATATACACATATATACATACATATACATACATATATATATATATATATATATATATATATACACATATATACATATATACATACATATATATACATATATATACATATATACATATATACATATATATACATATATATACATATATATACATATATATATATATACATATATATATATATATACATATATATATATATATATATACATATATATACACATATATATACATATATATACATATATATATATACATACATATATATACACACACACAATGCAATTAATTGGCCTAATTAGTGCAGATAATTGTCAATTAACACATAGTAATTGATGCTAATCGGGACTAATTGTAAGTTACACACACAACTCGGAAAGCATGATTCTTTAAAATGTAAATTTGTAAAGGGGTGTGTGGTCGGGGGTGAATTACGGCATTCGTAAAAGTTAGGCACGTAGTTATAGAATACACCCAATGCCTGCACCTAAGGGATGCGTCACGCACCAGCACTAAGCGCGATTCTATAAAAGATACATGTAGAATTGTGCTTGGCGCTGATTTATAGAAATCGGGCCTTAAATGATTTAGCGCAGACATTCTCTCGGTGTAGTCGAGGAGTTGCCTAATGGTTAGAGCAGCAGCTCAAGAACAAGGGTGAGCCCGGTTCAGCTCTCACTTCAGTTGCGTGTACTCTCTCTCCTATGCCTCCAGCATAAACTTAGGAGACCTTTTATTAAGCTGCGTCAAAAAGTAGCCTGCGGCATCAGTAGCGCAGGGCTTTCCTGTGCACCGAGGCCGCTTGCGGTGTGGCTATAATATGGCCCCGTTTCCTATTTCCCGCATTAATGGCCATACACTCGTTTCCCAATTAGCGCGTGGCCATTTGCAAGGGAACTCTAATTGACATCCGTTTACCAGGCTGTAAGGGCTCCCATGCTAACCACGCACTAATTGGTCAGCGCACAGTGATACAGCTGCGTTAACTGATTAGCGCTGAGCATACCCATTCTCCGCCCTCAATGCGCGGGTAGTTTGCATCAAATGCAAAACTAGTGTAGGATGCCAGAATGTACACTGCCTCAATAGCTTGCAGGCAGTATATAAGGAAAAAATAAGTTGTTGTTTTTAAGCAGCACTAAGGAAGCAAATGAGCCCTACTGACTAATCTCAAAGTGCTATGAGAGAATTCACTAGTAGTTGAGTTTAAATGTCAGATGGGCAACTGTAGTGATAAATAGAAACATAGAAAATGACGGCAGAAAAGGGCTATAGCCCACCAAGTCTGCCCATTCCAATTATCCGCCCTCCAGAGTTCACTCCCCTAGAGATCCCATGTGAATATCCCATTTCCTCTTAAAATCCGTCACGTTTCTTGTCTCAATCACCTGCAGTGGGAGTCTGTTCCAATGATCCACCACTCTTTCGGTGAAGAAGTACTTTCTGGAGTCTCCATGAAACTTCCCTCCACTGATTTTCAGCGGATACCCTCTGGTGGTTGAGGGTCCCATGAGACAGAAGAGATCATCTTCCGACTCGATATGTCCCGTGATGTACTTATACGTTTCAATCATGTCTCCCCGTTCTCTTCTTTCCTCAAGTGAGTACAGCCGCAACTTTTTTAGTCTTTCTTCATACGTGAGATCCTTGAGCCCCAAGACCATTCTTGTCGCCATTCGTTGAACCAACTCGATCCTCAGTATGTCCTTACGGTAGTGTGGTCTCCAGAACTGAACACAGTACTCCAAGTGAGGCCTCACCATGGATCTGTATAACGGCATCATTACTTCAGGTCTCCTGCTGACAAAACCTCTGCGGATGCAACCCATCATCTGTCTTGCCCTGGAGGAAGCCTTCTCCACTTGATTGGCAGCCTTCATATCCTCACTAATAATCACCCCTAGATCGCGTTCTGCAGTGGTCTTAACCAATGTTTCTCCATTCAGTACATAAGTTCTACGCGGATTACTCTTGCCCAGGTGCATTATCTTGCATTTTTTAGCATTGAAGCCTAGCTGCCAAGCTGGAATACTGCGTTCAATACTGGTTGCCATACCTTAAGAAGGATATGGCGACACTCGAAAGAGTCCAGAGAAGAGCAACAAAGATGATAAGGGGCATGGAAAACGTACCATATGCTGAGAGGTAGGAGAAACTGGGGCTCTTTTCCCTGGAAAAACGGAGACTTAGAGGGGACATGATAGAAACCTACAAGATCATAAAGGGTAGAGAGAAGGTAGAGAGGGGGGGGCAGATTCTTCAGACTGGTGGGGGAAACAAGAACAAGAGGCCACTCAAGAAAATCGAAGGGAGACAGATTCAGAACAAATGCTAGGAAGTTCTTCTTCACTCAGAGGGTGGTGGATACCTGGAATGCGCTTCCAGAGGAGGTGGTAGAGCAGAGTACGATTTTGGGGTTCCAAAAAGTGGTTGGATAAGTTCCTGAAGGAAAAGGGGATTGAAGGGTATAGTTAGAGGGGTACTATACAGAACAAAATGTCATAAGTAAAGGATCACTTATAGGGCCCTGACCTGGGGGGCCGCCGCGGGAGTGGACTGCTGGGCGCGATGGACCTATGGTCTGACTCGGCAGAGGCGATGCTTATGTGCTTATGTTCACTTAGGCAAATTTGCCTAGCAGACTCTTTGATCCTCATGTTGACTGAGTCAGAACAGCAGGTAGCTTTGTAAAGCAATGTCTTCTTTGTACCAGACCATTTGGAAAGACTTTTTCTTAGAGAAGGAAACTATTTGGATAATAGTCCTGTTCAGAGAGCCTACTGGCGAAAAGGCTGTTAATTTTATCCAGAGAGCTATTCGGTTCGAAGTCTGAATATGGCTGTGTAATTGCATGAGTGAGGGTTGAGGGCGGGGTCTTCAATGACCCTGCCGGTCAAGGTTGTACAGTAGGCGCTTTATTAACTCAGAAACCCGAGGTCTGCTACATCACAGGGTCAGGGATAAAAGGCAACAGTCTATTCATTCGGAGGGAAAAAGTCCCGAGATGGACTTGTGGCTGTCAGGGCCCAAGACCTCATCTGTGGTCTGTGATGGCCACGCCCCAAGTGTAGGATTTTAAGTCTGGAAAATCTGGATCCCTAGACCCGCCCCCAGGCCCGCCCAGTTCCCCTCCCTGTCACACCCCGGTCTCGCCCCCAATCCTGCCCTGGTCCTGCCCAGTCCTACTCAGTCCCACCCCAGCCCTGCCCCCTGCTGCTTGCTCTTGTTGGGCAGGACATCTGCGCATGCGCGGATGCTCTACAGCAGGGGTGTCCAACCTTTTGGCTTCCCTGGGCCGCATTGGCCGAAAAAAATGTTTCTGGGGCCGCACAAATGCGCAAATGCTGCAGTAAGACAGAGGAGGGAGCCGGCAAGACAGTAAACACCCGGGGACAGCAGAGGAAAACACTGTATCACCCTCGACCAAGGCCGCACAAAATACTTCACTGGGCCGCAGGTTGGACACCCCTACTCTACAGCGTGAAGGAAAGCATTTCAAAACCCGGGTTTGAAGAGCCATCTGGACCCCTGGACATGTCCTCAAAAGGAGGACATGGGGAAATCCAGACGTCTGGCAACCCTACCGAAATGCAGTTTGCAAAGTCTCTCTGAGTTGCAAGGTCTGCCCCCAGGCCTCAGAACAGGGTTCACACATATTCAATAGAAAGTTTTGCTTACTTCAGTCAAGCAGTGTACAGTATCTAGATCAGGGGTCTCAAAGTTCCTCCTTGAGGGCTGCAATCCAGTTGGGTTTTCAGGATTTCCCCAATGAATATACATGAGATCTATGTGCATGCACTGCTTTCAATGTATATTCATTGGGGAAATCCTAAAAACCCGACTGGATTGTGGCCCTCAAGGAGGGACTTTGAGATCCCTGATCTAGATGCACATAGTCAACGTACATGCTGGGGATCCCTGTCCGTCCTTAACCCAACTCTGGTCCTGCCTTTTATTCTTACTGGCAGCTACTTTCCTGGCTCCACCCTTCCACCGTCACTTCACTCATGGGAGGGGCTATGGAACTTATGGCAGCTGTGACACTGTGAGGCAGTATCCTGCAGGGGGAGTGGTAGCATCCAAGGACTACCTCACAGGCTGCTAATCATATAGCACTTCTGGGTCTGTGCTGAATCAGGATATCCAGTGCCGGCCCTATACATATGCTGGCACTGCATATCCAGTTTCATTTGAACCATGGTGGCTGGCATTTTGACTAAACACTGACCATTGCTGATAAATATCAAGCAGGATGTTGCTGTTTTCCTTTTTTAAAAAAAAAAAAAAATGAATACTTCGCCAATCATAGCAGTATCACTGTCACACTGCTTGATACATCGGTTTAAAAAAAACTGCTTGAGCACTCGTGGTTTGATGCCACAGTTAATCATTAACAATAACAAAACTCGCATCAACATGAAAAATGCTTTATATGTATTGACAGCGGTTATAGTACTCACATCAGAGATTTGGCACTTTCTAGACTTGTATTCATGGCAACGGAAAAAAATGTTCCTTCACTTGAGAAGCAGCAGCAGTAACAAGGCATGTGAGTGGACTTCAGCTATGGGAACTTTTAAGAAAAAAAAAAGAACCGTACAAAACTAATGGAACCTATTTTACTGGATGTTGTGATGAGAAAGAGTAGGAGAAAGGAAAGCAGATCAGAAACTTTTGTTAATTCCTTCCATAAAAGATTTCTTTTACACTAGGAAAATAAACTTCACAGTAGTAGCTCCAACTCTGTGGAATGCTCTGCCACAGCCACTCCGATCCAAACATCAACTTGATAAATTTAAGATAAGCCTGAAGACTTTCTTATTTAGCAATGCCTTTTCCTGTGTTTAGATTTTCCCTTTTATATATATATATATATATTTTTTTTTTCTTTTTCTCCTCTTTCTTTCATTCTTCGTCTTTTTCTTCTTTTCTTATTCAACCAACCGCTTTTATGAAACGATCCCGCCCCATATGTTTTATCCTCTTCCCTCTCTCTCCTTTCTTCTTCTAACATGTAACTCTCCCCCCAATCCTACCTACTTTCTCTCACCTTCAAGTCTGTCTAGTTAATGTCCTTGGTGTGCACTTTTATTATTTTTTTTAAGTATTTATCTCTTTTTTAAAAATTTTTTATTGTAAACCGGCCAGATACTTGTCGATGGACGGTATATTAAAAGTCAATAAACTTGAAACTCTCCAGCAAATGAGATAAAAGGGCCCTTAAGAACCAAGGAAGGGAAGGTTCCAAGCTATGTCTTAGGCAACAGGTATATAAAAGGAACCTATTACCTTAGAGGAGAAGGAGGACAGACTTTACAGTAGATATCCTGCAAACAACAGGATGGTTGGATTGGCTGGAATGAGCTTAGATGGCAACTTCAGCAGTTGGAACCTAGGACAATACCAGGTGGACTTTAGTCAGCCATAGATATCAATATCAAAGAAGAGACAAGTTCGGTGTCGGGTCAAAAGCGCGCCGGGACAAAGGCGCGCCCAGACAATTGAGCGCAGCGCGGAGGCGCGCGCCGCTCAAAATTACTGTTTTTAGGGCTCCGACATGGGGCGTGGGGGGGAACCCCCCCACTTTACTTAATAGACATTGCGCCGCGTTGTGGGGGGTTTGGGGGGTTGTAACCCCCCACATTTTACTGAAAACTTCACTTTTTCCCTGTTTTTAGGGAAAAAGTTAAGTTTACAGTAAAATGTGGAGGGTACAACTCCCCAAACCCCCACAACGCCGGCGCGATGTCTATTAAGTAAAGTGGGGGGGGGTTCCCCAACAAAACCCCCCATCGGAGCACCTAAAAACAGTAATTTTGAGCGCCGCGTGCCTCCACGCTGCGCTCAATTGTCCAGGCGCGCCTTTGTCTTTCGCGCCGTTGTCTATGAACCGACAAGTTCATGTCATCGTGTATTTTTAATGAGAATAACTAATGGGCAGACCGGATGGACCATTGCTATAACTTCAGATTCCTTGGAGCCATATAAATCTGCCTCTAATCACTAGGTGGTATTAGGGTTACCAAATTTTCCCCAAAGGAAAATCCGAACCCATGGCCATGCTCTCAGACCCGCCCACATCATGCCCCCAGCCCCACCCCTCTTAACCTGTTCATACGTGTGACATCACCGCGTTGCAACCGTGCATTTGCGAATGCCGTCCTGACGTCGGAAGCTTTTCAAAACCCGGACAAAGTGCCAGGTGGCACATTTGAAAAGCCATCCAGACCCCCAGACATGTCCTCAAAAGGAGGCCGTGTCGGGGAAATCCGGACGGCTGGTAACTCTCGGTGGGTTTGAGCTTTTCTACCCACAAGAACTAAACGGTGACGGGACTAAATCGCACGAGACAACGGCGCGCAGACAACTGAGCGCAAGGTTGACGGCGCGCCAAAGAAAAGCACTATTTTAAAGGGCTCCGATGGGGTGGGGTGGGGTGGGGGAGGGGAACCCCCCCACTTTACTTAACAGACATTGCGCTGGCGTTGTGGGGGGTTTGGGGGGTTGTAACCCCCCACATTATACTTAAAACTGAACTTTTTCCCTAAAAAACAGGCAAAATGTTCGGTTTCAAGTATAATGAGGGGGGTTACAACTCCCCAAGCCCCCTACAACGCCAGCGCGATGTCTGTTAAGTAAAATAGGGGGGTTCCCCACCAACACACCCCGTCGGAACCCTTTAAAATAGTGCTTTTCTTCGGCGCGCCGTCAACCTTGCACTCAGTTGTCTGCGCGCCGTTGTCTCGCGCGATTTTGTCTATGAACCGAATATTGGTCTAGATGGACCATTGGTCTGACCCAGTATGGCTATTCTTATGCTATGTTCTTAACTAGGAGCCCCTATGTTTTGAAAAAATGCCATGGTCACGTCTCAGCAAATCTTTATACATGTTACATGTGGTAGTCAAAGTTAGCAAAGTGTGTTCATATAATGGCAGCAGAAGTAAGTGCCTCTCGTCCTCAGTTTCATAACCGAGAATTTAGTTTAGACTGGTAAAAATGTCTTTATTCTCTCACTTTTTCTATTTCATTGTGTTACATCAATAAATTAATTACCACATTTCCTCACAGATTAGTTCCTCAAACTGTACTGTACAACCCCCCTCCCCCCAAAAAAAATTGTCTCGCGCAATTTTGTCTATGAACCAAACTAAACAGTGTTACTGAGGAGGGTGGCCAAGAGTCAGTGAACTGAAAGCAGCTGGGGACTCTCAGGACAGGAACCTCCTGAAGGAGGTGAAAAGGAGATCCCAGAACATTGGCAAACCGCAACCTAAGGAGATGAACACATCCAATCCTTGGTGAACTATTTCATATGCACTGTCACTTGGGTAAAGGATAGTAAGATTATGCTGAGTTAGACACTATCTTAAGGGTGGGGCTGTGTATAGACTGAGCTTCGGTAGTAATGCTGATTTTAAAATGCTCAATCTGAACACTCGGATGGTGAAAAGAAAACTAAAAGTTGAACCTCTTGATCCCTTTTGGAAACAAATCGGTTTTTGGCTATGCTTTGCTTAAAACAGAAAGAAAAAAACCCAAATAAGAGAAGAAAAGTTTGCTAGAGAACTCAGCTTAACTCATTTACATAGCTCGTTTGTATCTCTTATTTTATTGATTGATTTTGAAAAACATACAGATAGTGCAATCAAATACAATAAACTAATCTCATAAAAGCATTTACATGTAACAAATATATATTAGAATAAGCCCTCTATTTTATAATCCCTCCCGCCCCCAATGAAACAAACTTTATACTTTTTATTGTATAGAGTTTATTGGAAGCCGGTGAGATTACACAAAGTAAATAATGCAAATTTAAATAAATGCTGGCACTGTAATCTAGAGGTAAGAACTCTAGATCAGTGGTCTTCAACCTTTTGACACCTATGGACCGATGGAAATAAAATAATTATTTTGTGGACCTGCAGTTGAAGAACACTGGGCTAAGTCGTGCCCATCTCCACCCAATCTCCGCCCCCATAATAGTACTAATTGTAACTCCATTTTTCCACCCATTTTGCACATAACCATTAAGTGTTGTTAATACGATTATATTGTATGTGTGTGTATGTATGTGTATGTATACACATACATACACACACATACAATATAATCGTATTAACAACACATAATGGTTAACCACAAAATTAAAATACACAAAGCACACTGTATGCTTTTTAACATTCATTCCTACCAGAAAACAGATAACCCCATGCTAATGCAGGACCAAAAACTAAAAGTACAGGAAGGGGTAAAACGCGGACCTCATGGACCTTGCGGATCTAAAACCACACGTCCTTAAAAATCCGAGGTCTGTGCATTGACAAGTCTGCCTTTGCTTTTCCTGCAGCTCAGCTCAGGCCCCCGGCTCCCTCGCGGACCTCACGGATCTGAACTGCACGTCACATCCTTAAAAATCCGAGGTTCGCGCCACTTTTGAGATCCATGCCACTTTTAGTCTGGCTCTGACAGAGCTCTATGACAATTTAACTGACGGATCCTAATGCTTTTCCCTCCTTATGCTAGGATCCGTCAGAGTTAAATTGTCATAGAGCTCTGTCAGAGCCAGACTAAAAGTGGCGCGGACCTCGGATTTTTAAGGACGTGCGGTTTTAGATCCGCGAGGTCCGTAAGATCCGTGAGGTCCGCGTTATACCCCCTCCCTAAAAGTACTAATATTTACAAACAAACCCTAAGATGCAAAACTCTGCAAGCAGTACAACCCCAGAGGAAAAGAAACAAATGCATTTCTTCCTGAACAGACAAATCAATCACTAAATAAAAAAAAAAATAAAAGCATTTCCCCTACCGTTGTTGTCTCTCTCTCCCTCCATGTGCCTTGCCTTCTGGCCTGCCCCCCGGTGTTAGCTTCAGGCCGGTCCACGGTGCGATCAACGCAGGGTCTTCGGGCCGGCTCCCCGAGTGCTGCATTGCACAAAGCTGTGGGAAGCAGCGCGTCCCGCGCCTCATCTGGAAGCCTTCCCTCTGACTTTATGATCTCAGAGAGAAGGCTTCCGGGTCAGACGCAGGCCATGGGTAGGAGCCTTTTCCCACGGCTTTGTGCACTGCAGCACTCAAGGAGCTGGCCTGAAGACGCCGCATTGATCATACCGAGGACCGGCAGCTACAGAACAATCTCTTGGGCCCGAGGGAGGTGCCGGCCCTGCGGACCAGCAGAAAATTTCTGCAGACCGGAGGTTGAAGAACACTGCTCTGGATCACCTTTTATTTCAATGCCCTTTAATATTAATTTTATGGACATCCATATGGAGCAAGAAAAATCTTATTCTTAAAGTTCCCATTTCATTAACATACAGAACTTCTCTAATGAATAAGAACCCTCTTAAAAAACATAAGGACAAACTCCTTTTGATAATGATGGGTGTGGCTCTACAAATGATAACTAGAAACTGGAAGCAATGTAATAGGTTAAATTTTCCATTTTGGTGGGAAAAGCTATGTACGTACTATAGATTTGAAAAAATTCTAACAGAACATAAGGGCGTTACCCGGAAATGAAAAGAAATCTGGGGTCCATTAGATGATTTTGCAACACACGAACTGAAGTGGTCAGAAATTAATCTATTTTACCAGATCTGATATTACAAGCTCATTTGTATCTCTAAGTAGGAATGAAGTTGCTCTACTGTTTTAAAGCATTTTTCTGTCTGAACTGAAAAGAAGGCTACCTTTCTAAAGAGACTTCTACGTATGGGAACTCTGTCTTGGTGTCTAGGTCTCTGCCTGATCTTCTGTTCAAGCATATCCCAGGAGTTTAAACATTGACCGTACTGAGGCTAGTTGAATTAATGAGAGAGACTCCAAATCCTTAATCCAATGACATTTAATAATTGATGACAAATTAAATAATCAGCAAATCACATAAACTAAACTCAGCTGGATTACGATCCTGTCCATACAGAATGAGTGATTTGTATAACTTAATCCTCTCCCAGAGAGAGTTGTCAGTGGCTAATAAAGGATATACTCACACGCCAGCTCCCATTGGCACCAATTACAGTAGCACAGTTCCAGATATCATTCATAAAGAGAAAACACTACGACCGTCTATGTTTAACAGGGAAATAAAGCAGCCAAGGGCGCTGCCCAAGTGCGGAGTGTGGAATAAACTAAGGGGGTCAGCTTTAACCATCGATTGCTATGTCCTTCTGCTTTTTCTTCAGAAACCAGTTGGAGGGAGGGGGGGCTCTGCTCCTCCCAGTTAGGGTGACCAGGTCACCCATTCCAGAAAGGGAAACTTTTTGGCCAGTAAGGGTTTTAAAATTATATCCCAGAGCAGTGTACTATTTGTAGTCGAATGATTCTATCCATTGAAGTCAGTGCTGCAGGTCCCATAATGCACTAGGATGAAGCTGGCAGAAATAAAAAATAAAAATCTGCCTTCTGGAATGGATAACCTGGTCACCCTACTCCCAGCATGCCCAGAGGTAGGAAATACAAGTTTCAAGTTTTATTAAAATTTGATTAAACGCTTATCAGTATTTCTAAGCGATGTACAAATAAAAAGGGAACAATTAACTAACCAAAAACGTAAGGATAAAGTGAGGAACTACAAATCTTAATAGGACAGAGACCGCATAAGGTAAGAACATCAGGGCGGGAAAAATATGTGAACAATGTTTAAAATCATTTTTTTTTTTAAACCTGTCAGGTTAAACTAAGAAAGAGACAAATGCTGTCAAAAAATGTAATTGTAATGTAAATGTAATTTTTTGAGTCTCTGAAGAGGAAACTCTTCAGTGAACTTTTAAATCTTTCTAATAAGTAGCACAGGGAACCAATTCATTCTACATAAGTCAAACATCCAAACAAAAAACAACACGAAACATATATGCAGCAAAGGCTGTCCCCATGTAATGGGGCCATCACACTTGGATATTTTGGTAAGACTTGGATTGCTTCATTGTTTTGATGTTTCATCCTGAGTGATCTAATGAGAATAAAAAGAGACCACTGTTGGGCAGGGCAGGATTAATTCGTCGAGGGCCCCTAGGCACCCAAGTGCACTGGGCCCCCTGCCCCGCCCCACCATGCGCCCAGGTGGAAACAGGAAGCTGCGTCAGAGGGAAGCTTTGGGCAAGCAGCACCACTTCCAAAATTGCAGTTCCCATTGCCTTTCTTACCCGCGTTGCTTGCTTGTCTTACTTTCCGTCGACTGGGGAGGGGCCCACGTTGCCGATCGATGCTGTTGGGGCCTATCGCCGTTTGGAAAAAAAACAATGTTGAGGCCCTCCTTCACCGGGCCCCCCTGACCATTTCGGGCCCTAGGCACGTGCCTACTTGGCCCATTGGTTAATCCTGCCCTGCTGCTGGGGGGTCTTTCTAAATATAGGGCTCCTTTTACTAAGGTGTGCTAGCGTTTTTAGCGCAAGCAGGAAATTACCGCGCGCAACGCTTCTAGAACTAATGCCAGCTCAATGCTGGCGTTAAGGTCTAGCGCGCGCTATTCTGTGCATTAAAGCCCTAGCACACCTCAGTAAAAGGAGCCCATAGTGTCCCTTCACTTACGGGGAGGTAAGCTAGAGCATACCAACTTATAGGGCTCTTTTTAGGGCCTTAACGCGCAGAATAGCGCGCGCTAAAATAGCGCAGAATAGCACTAGCCGCTACCGCCTCCTCTTGAGCAGGCGGTAGTTTTTTGGCTAGCGCGCGCTAATCAGGTGCATGCGCTAAAACCGCTAGCGCGCCTTCGTAAAAGGAGCCCAATAGTTTCACATGGAGGACTTCAGTTTTGACTGTTTGGATTTTATTTTCAATTCTTTTTAGTTTATGATAAATTTTTTTAATCTTATTTATTGTTTTACCACTTATTTTGCATCTATTCTTATCTCCCCTCTTTTTTCAACCTTTCAAAGTCATTTAGATCATTGTAATCTTATTAGAATGTTTATTTTCTTATTTTTCTCATCTATTCTCTATTTTATTTCTTCATTACTCTACTAATTGTCATTTTTCCAGGTACTTTAGTTAGATTGTGAGCCTTTGGGACAGTAAGGGAATTTCTAAGTACCTATTTTACTTATAATTTTAATGCACCCTATTGTCTATATTTCTGTAAACCGCTTAGAATCCTAACGGAGTTTAGCGGTATATAAGAATTAAATTACATTACATTACATTACATTACATAATCAGGCAGTAGTAGAATCTATTAATAGACTTTCATCAAGAAGCACCTGGCTGAGAGAACTAATTATTTTCTGTTTAAAGAATTGTTTCGCTGTGTGGGCATCTCTTGTTCCTGCTACTGGCAATCCATTGCCGACTCCTTGGCTCAGGATAAAATCGCTTGTCTGGCTCATAAGACCATATGTGGGTTAAATTTCTATGGACTGGTTTTAACTCTGAATATCTCAAAATCGTTTGTCTTTGCTAGAAACGCACAGTGTTGTAAGTTCAATTTGCCTTCTGATTTACATAATTTATTTATTGAAAAATTTCTTACCCATCTATACCTAGTGGCGTACAAAAATACAATCACAGTATTAAAACAGACAAACAGATCATATACAATAATATCTTCCTTAAAACAAATACTCATCATCTCCATTCAGTACAGCCAGAAACCTCACAAATTGCCATTATGCCTCCACAGTTATCAATACTTTTTTGAATTTTTGTATATCTAAAAAAGGGAGTCTACTATTAAACACCAGGGACCTAAAATTTGGAACAACTTGTCTTTTCAACTAAGACAAATTGATTCATATTATCATTTTAGAAAAGCACCGAAAACTCATCTTTGTGAAAATGTTTGTCAACTGTGCCAGACAGACTTGTACGGTCTGTGTCCTGCACATGGTGAGAGACCAAGAAGACTGGCTAAATCCAGCCTGGGGGAATGGAGCCCGATGCCGGACAGACTTCTACGATCTGTGTCCCACACGTAGCGAGAAACAGGTGAAGGTTCGACAACTCCAGTGTGTTGATCACAGTAGAGCAGGGAATGCATCCTGCCACGCATACAGTCTGCAGTGAGACAGTGAAACAGCGAGGAACATACCATATTTTTCACTCCAGAAGACACACCTGACCATAAGATGCACCCACATATAGAGGAGGAAAAACCAAGAAAAAAAAATTCTGAACCAAATGGCGTGCCCTGTCCCCTGTCCCCCTCTGGTGGTCTAGTGGTAGGCCGGAACAGGGTACAGGGCACGTCTAATGGTAGGCAGTCTAATGGCGGCCAGCCAGCCCCATGCCAGCCAGCCAGAACCCCCCCTCCCCGGTATCTTTTTAAATCCCTCTCTCCCTCCCTAGATGGCTGTTTCAGTATTTTTATCATCCCCCCTCGGTACCTTCCTAAAACAACCCCCCCCCCCCACAGGCACAATTTTTTAACCCCCACAAACCATTAAAAAAAATCCTCCTCCCTGCCACACGCCCCTTTTTAAAACATCCCCCCACATGCCTGTCGCCGCACCTTTTTAAAACACCACCCCGCACCTTTTTAAAACATCCCCCCTGCAAACACCAGCCGCCGCACCTTGTTAAAAACATCCTGGTGGTCTAGCGTGATTCCTCTCTCGCTAGCCGTCTCCTATTTCCCGTACAGGAGTAGCGGAGGTCAGGCGTGAGCTTTCTGTGCTCCTACCTGGAACTGCACTGCTTTCTGATTGGCTGCTGTCAGTTCTCACATCCCACAGGCCAGGTCTCCCACCATGTTATTCACAGTTTCACCATATTCACGATGGTTTTTAATAGAAAACAGCAAATAACATATAAAAAAGTTTTTCATTATTTGCAGTTTTTCAATATTTGCGGTATTTCAGTATTTGCAGTTCTGTTAATCCCTTATCACAGCGAATACAGAGGGTGAAGTATAGTTTACCTGCCATGACTAACGTGATCATTTATTTTTTCATCAAAAGGGGACATCTATTAATTGTCAGTCCCGCCCCCAATCCCACCCTAGCCCCACCCCAATCCTAGCCCCACCCCCAATCCCACCCCCAATTTCTTCCATTCATTTTTCATGTACACATTCCTTATTAATTCATAATGGTAATCATAAAATTTTAAAAAACTACAAAGCACACTATACGCAGAGAAAATGTTAATTATCATTTATATTTGGGGGGGTTTTCAAAGATGTCAAGGCAAATGACTTTCAAATATGCAATGTCACCTCAGTAACTAAAGAAAAGTAGACAAATATAGTGCAAAATATAGACAGCAGATATAAATTCTCAAAACTGACACGTTTTGATCACTAAATTAAAAATAAAATCATTTTTCCTACCTTTGTTGTCTTGTGATTTCATGAATCTCTGGTTGTGTTTCCTTATGTCTGTATATCCTTTCTTTTGTTTCTTTCTTTCTGCACTAAGGCCCAACAATTGTCCCTTTCTATTCCCTCCCTCGTTGCTTCCCATGTCCTTAGTGCCCCCAGTGCCTCTATCCTGTGTCATTAGTGCCTCCGTCCTGTGTCCTTAGTGCCCCTTCCCATGTCTTTAGTGCCCCCAGTGCCTCCTTCCCATGTTTTTAGTGCCTCCTTCCTATGTCCCTCTCACTGTCTTCCACACTTTGTCCCACCCCCGCCCCCCAAGCCAGCCTGCCTGCCTGTCTACCTCTCTCCCTCCCTCCCTGGCCAAAGCCAGTCTGCCTTCCTGTCTACCTCTCTCCCTCCCTCCCTCCCTGGCCAAAGCCAGCCTGCTTGCCTGCCTACCTATCTCCTTCCCTCCCTGCCGCAAAAAAAAAAAAAAAAAAAAGTCTCCCCATCTTTTCCCCTGTCTGCTGCTCTTATTGCCCTGCCACTACAGCTGCTAAACCAGACAGGAAGTCTTCTTTCCGACGTCAATTGTGACGTCGGAGAGGACGTTCTGGGCCAGCCAATCGCTGCCTGGCTGGCCCAGAACGTCCTCTCTGACATCAGAATTGACGTCGGAAAGAAGACTTCCTGTCGGGTTTAGCAGCTGTAAGCGGCAGAGCAATAAGAGCAACAGATAGGGGGAAAGATGGGGAGGCTTTTTTTTTTTATTGCGGCAGGGATGGACAGGAAGTAATCGCCTCTCCCGTTGTCCCCGAGCACAGCTTCGGGACGCTGTCCCTGAAAATGGGACATTTCGGCATCCCGAAGCTGTCTGTGGGGACAATGGGACAGGAGGTCTGAAAACAGGACAGTCCCGTTCAAAACGGGACGTATGGTCACCTTAGCCATGACACTTCTAAGGCTAAATGAAAAACTAAGATTCTAAGATTCAGAAAAGCCTGAATGCGCAAACAAATGCCATCAATATTCTATAGCAGAAACATAATGAAATGAGCATACAAGAAGGGTTTAAAAAGACCATGGGAAGGCAGTTAGGTAAATCAGCTTTGAAAAGTCTTCTTGTACTTTTTTTTTGTATAAATCTTTATTGATTTTCAAGTAGTAACAGTGCAATACATATGAATCTGAACATATAACAAATCAAGAAAAGAACTTTGAACTTACAAATATTTTGAAAGTAATATTTTCCCCCACTCCTTTACTTAATCAATAATATAAATGCAATTATTCTTCCAATAACCCACTCTTATTTAAAATAATAATACATTCCCACCCTGGATGTGTAAGGAAATCAGACAAAAATTAAAGAGAAATGGCAACTATATAGAAGCAATAAAAGATGCCAATGGGCCCCACACCAAGTTAAATACATTACTATGCCCCAAAATTTCAGCATTCATTTTTTCATATTTGTAGCTGGAGTATAAGTTCGCCCACGAGAAAGGAAAGTTAAGTCGATCATAGTTCTTCCAATTACGTGTTATCATCTGCATGGCTATTCCCGTCATAATTATAACGGTCCATAGGGGGTTTAACATGTACTTATTTTCTATGTATGTACACCATGTGGATCCCTGCTGAATTAGCATTCCGAGATAGAAAATTGTTAGGAGGAAAAAGCTTTCAGTACATCAAAATCACAAATTGCTCCATGTACACTAATATGACCTTTCAACATTCTAAACTCACTGTGTCGAAAGCTTAAGGGATTGATAGATTAGTAAAATTGGTGGAGCTGCCATGCTGTGAGAACAAAGCTGGAAATGGTTTTCATTCGCTTTCTTCGGGGAGCTGGGTTATGTAGTCAAGATAGCAGACCAGGATATCTGTCACCTAGAAATAACAATGAATTCAGGTTCCAACAGAATACTATGCTTCGGTTTGTTCTGCAATCTATTTCTATGACATGAAATATGGCCAAGATATATTGCTCGACTTATTGCTGGAATATTGTATCAGTTGAGCAGGTGAAGTGTAAACACTAGAGGTTTCAGCCGTTTTGGGGCTAGGTAAGAGACTCTTTCTAATAGCTAGTTGTGTAGCCAAGTGAATCAACATTTAGCTCCTTGGCACTGGGATAGAGGCTACACAGGAGGTCAGATAGAAGTAAATATGAGAACACAATGAAGCGTTTCAGGCTTGGCCTTCTCCAAATTATGGAAGTCATTAGCTACTTCATTTCTCTTTACTTGATCTGCACTGTTATGAGGCAAGCCAAATTTCTCTGGTGACCTCATTCCACTATATATATATATATATATAAAAGTGAATATACATAGAATTAGATAGAATAAAAGGAAATTGAAAGGATGTATATTCACCGGAATGAATTCAGTTCTCCAATACGCCTTAAAATTAGAGCATGATAAACTGATTCAGTACAAGTTAGCTATGAATCAATGCATGAAAAGCTGATTTCCGGTCATTAAATTTATCACTACATATGTGTAAAATGAATCAAAGCATCCAATAAATCTCACTGTACAGAGCAATAAAGCAATTTAGAAGTGTCAGATTCATACAGCTGTAATATAATTGCATTATAATAAATAGAATGTCTAGCGAATGGCTCTAATGTATCAACACAGCTGGTAAAAGGGTAGCAAAGATGTGCATTTGTTTGAAATATCGTAGGAAACGTCAACAAAATATATCCAATGTCACTTCGTGTTTGCGCATTTTGGAAATAGTGCAAACAATGTGGAAAGAGGGTGCATTATTTCTGAAAGAATGTGCACTCTTTTCCAGTAAGGGAACCAGCATGCATGCATGAACACTTGTGCGTGAGCAGCTAGTACATATGTACAAACATGTGCTTGGAAATCACTATGTTCTCTTTCTGAACAAGTGTGCCTTTTTCTAAATAGGTAACTTAAAGCTGTAAAGTGTGGCAAAAAATTTTTTATTTCTATAGTGTCTATCCAGTCAAATTCTTGTTGATGTAGAAATAGTACCAATGTAGAAATGGGACCAATTGAATAGCAGGGGGTGGAGTTTGCATTGAAAAGGAGACTATTTAAATTTAGCCCGAAGGACGCCGCCGCCATCTTATTCTCATAACTACAGGAGTCGGATGACAGCGGCACCCTTGGTGAGCGTTTGTTTTGGATACATTTATAAGTTACAATATCTTTCTTATTAAGGGCAGTGCACAACTGTATGTAGTAGCTCTTTATTTCATTTATTTTGCAGGGAGACCCTTGATAAAACACCAGGACGTGTGAAACATGTCGGGTCTGACTCCCTGGGTCTTTGGCTGAGATAAGTACTAAGTACTATTTACTTTCCAAAGGATATAAGTGGATATTATTAAGCAAAACTAGCTTGTAAACGAATATTTATTCAATGATAAACTAATTAAAACTAAAAGAAAAAACTAAATTATAGAAAACTTTTTTCAAAAATTGACAGCCAATGATGAAGCACCACAATATGCTTCCCGCGATTTAGAATACTTTTAGCGGTGGAGTGGTGGGGTTGAGGCGTCTTTTTGAAAAGGAGCGAGAGTTTTATTTACATCCAGACAATTACTTTTTCTAAATAGGGCCATATTCCATATATTGTGCCTAAAATATTGACATAACTAGAAAGGGGATTTGTATATTGCCTCTTTGTGGTTACATATATACAGGGCAACAAAAACAAGGAGAAAGTCCAACCTTAGTCTGCAGAAAAAACCAACCAGGAGAAAAAACAAGCTCCGAGCCACATAGGGAGGAACGAAGACAAATCGGCCGAAGCCTTGGGGCCAATCAGCTAGGTGTAGGAGTGGAAGGGGGGAGGGGGAGGATAGATTAGGGGTGAGCGGAGGGGGGGTCTCCCCTCTCGATCCGGCCTCACACGAGGCGGACGCGGCTTCCCTCCCGCTCACCCTCGACTGAACAAACCAACAACAAAAAAAAACAACAACTTTTCCCTCACCTTCGGCCGGCAGGGACCCGAGTGTCGGGTCACCGCGGAGGGAGGTTCCCTCTCTGGCTCTGTGCCTCGGGGTAAGCGGGATACGGCCGCGTCTTCGTGGCCCCAGCAGCCCAAGCGCTACCAGTAGACCGGCGGGTAAGGGCGCTTGGGGCCTCGACGGGGTTGAGCCGCTGCACAGGCGGCGAAACAAACAAAACTGCAGACTATGTATAACAGGGGTGCCCACACTTTTTGGGCTTGCGAGCTACTTTTTAAATGACCAAGTCAAAATGATCTACCAACAATAAAATAAAAAAAAAACCACAAAGCACACTGTATGCATAGAAAATGTTAATCATCATTCCTATTCCAGGGTTTTTCAAAGAGGTCAAAGCAGATGACTCTAAGCACTATCACCTCAGTAACAACCATACAAAAATAGACAAATACACCCCCTCCCTTTTTACTAAACCACGATAGCAGTTTTTAGCGCAGGGAGCTGCGCTGAATGCCCAGCGCTGCTCTCGACACTCATAGGCTCCCTGCGCTAAAAACCTCTATTGCGGTTTAGTAAAAGGGGACCTTAGTGTAAAATATAGACAGCAGATATAAATTCAGATACATTTTGATCACTAAATTTAAAATAAAATAATTTTCCCTACCTTGTCTGGTGATTTCATGAGTCTCTGGTTGCACTTTCTTCTTCTGACTGTGCATACAATCTTTCTTCCCTTCTTTTAGCCTCTATGCTTCTTCTCCTCCAGACCTCATTCCTTCCCCCCAACTTTTCCTTCCTCTTCCCTGCCCTTTCTTTCTCTCTGCCTCCCTTTCTTTTTTTTCTGTTTCTCTTCTTTCCTTCTTTCTCCCTGCCCTCCCCCAAGCCACTGCCACTGCCATTACCATCGGGGACCAGGACCCAAACGCCACCAATAACAGGCCCCAAGCTCTCCCTGCTTCGGCCAACCAGCATTCCTCTCCCTGACGTCAATTCTGCCGTCGTGAAGAGGAAGGCTGATCAGCCCAAGATCGTGATCAACCTATTGGGGGAAATGCTGCCGGGTCCTGCCTTCGCGGAAACAGAAAGTAGGCAGGACCCGGCAGGAAGAAGAACAAATGCTTCACTAACCTGTCTCCCGCATTAGCCCGTAGCGAACGCTTGCTTCAGGGCTCTCAACATGTGCGTGCAGGCTTCCCTTCTCCCCCCCTCCCCCTCCCCGGACATAACTTCCGGTTTCGGAGGGAAGAGAAGAGAAGCCTGCACGCACATGTTAGAGCCCGGAGCATAAGTTCGCTAGGGGCTGAAATCTCCAAGCCGTTTTTTGGGTTTTTTTTTTTTAATGTTCAGCAGCGGCAGATGACAGCTGGGCGGACCGCCCAGCTAAAAGGCCCTAGGGAGAACACTGGAGAGGAAGGCTGATCGGCCCGTAGATCAGGACGGCAACACGAGTGCGATCGACTCGAGTTGCCTTCCTGAGCTACTGGTCGATCGCGATCGACGCGTTGGGCACCCCTGATGTATAAGATGCAGGCAAAATTTATTGTACCAAAGTTAAAATGCAAAAAAATCATAATAAATAAATATAATAAAACCCTTTTACCAATCAAGGGGCCCGACAAGGTCCGTGTTTCGGACAAACCTTCGTCAGGGGTCCATGGTAAAAAAAGGTCTAAAACATACCATAAAAAATTTTTTTTTAAGATAACAACAAAATGCCTGTATGTTGAGTTCGCCGAGAATCGCTGACAAAAGTAAAGCGTCTCAAAGAAGCAGTCATACATATATACAGGTACAGTGGTACCTCGGAATCCGAATGACCCAGAACTCAAACAACTTGGAATCCAAACTTTTTTTTTTTTTTAATTAAATTTTGCCTCGGAATCTGAACGCTGCTTTGTAATCCAAACGTACGGGAACTGCAAGCATTGCTCAGCCCAAAGCATCCCCTCTGATGCAGATTCCTGTTTCCGCCAGGGAGGGAAGCTTTGGGCTGAGCACCGCTTGTTCAGTTGCCGATCTTGCTGTCTATGCCGGTGGGGGAGCCACGATCTTGCTGTCTATGCGTCCATAGGATAACATGCGCGCGTTAAGAGTTTAGATTGTGTATAGCGTGCAATAATATTTAGCGTGAGCTAAAAAGCATAGCGCACCTTTGTAAAAGAGGAGGTTAGTGGACTGAATATCTCCCACTATTCAGTTAGGGCTGGGGTAGGCAATTCCGGTCCTCGAGAGCCGGAGCCCGGTCAGGTTTTCAGGATATCCACAATGAATATGTATGAGATGGATCTGCATTCACTACCTCCTTGAGTTGCAAATCTATCTTATGCATATTTATTGTGGATATCCTGAAAACATGACCTGGCTCCGGCTCTCGAGGACCGGAATTGCCTACCCCAGCCCTAACTGATTAGTGGAAGATATTCAGTCCATTAACCCCCTCTTTTACAAAGGTGCGCTATGCTTTTTAGCTCGCGCTAAATATCATTGCACGCTAAACTCTAACGCGCGAATGTGACTCTATGGACGTGTTAGCGGTTAGCGCACATGTTGATTCAGCGCGTGCTAAATCTGCACTAAAACACTTAGCGCACTTTTGTAACAGAGGGCCTGAGTATTCGTATAAAGTTAGGACAGCAAAACAGGTCTGTGGTTGGGGTACTCAGTTGATATTTGTTAGACTTAGGGGGTACTTAGCTTGAAGTAGTTGAGAAGCACTGCTGTAGGCAATCAGCTGGCGCCAGTGGCTCTCCTTCTGTCCAGCCCTCTTCCCTGCTGGCACCCCCTACTGGCATTTCAGAGCCCATCTGGAGGGCCTCTGCCAATGCGCGGACGTCGATGTGATGATGTCACACATATGCGTGATGTCATCACAGCGACATCCATGCGCTTCTGGGTGCCTCAAGCCGTAGCCACTACCTTTAGTGTGCCCCGGCTTGAGAAAGTTTGAGAGACACTGACTTACCACCACGGGTGGAATATCGACCCTTTAGTGCACGCAAAACAGATTCAATCCCCGGACAGTTGATTTGTGTGCATTCTACAGTTTTATCGGAATTTCTAAACATTTATTAAAACAAATGTGTGAAGTAAACTGAAAATACACCCGTATGTTAGGGAGAAAATACAACCCCCCAAAATTTTAGGGCTCCTTTTACAAAGGTACGCTAACGTTTTTAGCGCACGCGGCGGATTAGCCCGTGCTACCCATAAAACTACCACCTGCTCAAGAGGAGGCAGTCGCGGCTAGCGCACGCGTTAATGCCCTAACGCCGGGGTCTCAAAGTCCCTCCTTGAGGGCCGCAATCCAGTCGGGTTTTCAGGATTTCCCCAATGAATCTGCATGAGATCTATGTGCATGCACTGCTTTCAATGCATATTCATTGGGGAAATCTTGAAAACCCGACTGGATTGAGGCACTCAAGGAGGGACTTTGAGACCCCTGCCCTAACGCAACTTTGTAAAAGGAGCCCTTAATCTATGTGCATGCCTACAGTCCAATGATTACCAGTAAAGTCAAGCTTGTATGGTATTAAAAAATATATATATATCTGTGAGAAGCTGTTAAGACTTTATTTTAAAAAGATTGTGATATGTTTAATTGAATAAATGTATAAATAATCCAAACATATAACAAACACCTGCGCTTGAAAAATCAGTTCCTTTTAAATAAATCTGAAATCCTCTCTTTCTTAACTTTCAAAGAGGGGCAGACGGTGATAAGATTTGAGTAGGTGGATGAAAAGCAAATAAGGAAGTTCCTTTGCGTCTCAGTAACAGTGACAATCTGTATTTCTTTTTGTTTCCTTCCAAGAAAATGTAATTTCTAGAACTGCTTCTGCTTGTGAGGCTCATTTGCAACATGCTCGCATAAGTAGTTCAGATTAGGTGCTAGTTCAAACATTGAGTGGTATTCACACAGAAAAGGCCTTGCGTTTCATACTGAAAAGAGTTCTGTGTTTTTAAGAACATGTTAAGACCACTATGAGGGGCTGCTGAAAAGTTCTCAGCCCAACCAAGAAGAGAATGATGTGGAGTAAGTTTCATGGCTCCATCATTCTCTTCTTGGTTGGGCTGAGAACTTTTCAGCAGTCCCTCCTATTGTGATGTCATAATGTGATGTCATAATGTTTCATTCCACCAATGTGTAAGAGCCAACCTCATCGCTGAGGTCACAATGGCTTGGTTTCCCTATACTTGTGCCCATTTGCTAGATGCATTTGCATCATTGAAATGAAAAGTGTGGAATACCTTGTGTGGCTCCACATCATTCTCTTCTTGGCTGGACTGAGAACTTTTCAATGGCTCCCCATATTGTGATGTCATAATGCCTCATTCCACTAATGCCTAAGAGCCAACCTCATCGGTGATGTCACAATGGTTATGTTTCCCTATACTTGTGCCATTTGCTAGATGCATTTGCCTCATTGAAATGAAAAGTATGGAATACCTTGTAAATTTCATGGCTCCACAACATTCTCTTCTTGGTTGGGCTGAGAACTTTTCAGTGGCCCCTCATATTTTAACACCTGAATTTTATAGATTGAAAACTGGGGCAGGGCTCTTTGACACTCTTGGATTCTTTCTCCTTGTTTAGTTCTAGCCTACTTGGCGTACCCAAGGAGCAATCCATACACAAACAATACAGTTCAATTTTTGTTTGTACTGTGGCCTTCCAGTCACTTAGCGTAATCCAATTATTTTAGGGACCCCCTTTTATTAGCTACTTAGGGCTAGATTTAGTATATGGTGCCAAAAAATTTTATCTTCCATTTAGCATTTAAAATGGAGCCAGATCACACCTGTGTTTTTTTGGGTTTTTTTTAAATTGGTTCTTCAGTGCAGAAACTCACGGGCGTCGGAACAGGCAAGGCCACAGGGGCCATGGCCTCCCCATAGATTGGCAATCGCCACCCACCTTAATTCTATTTCCAGGGGCTTGTTGATGCTGCGTGGTAGCTGATTTCAAAGTAAAGTGCCGGGAGGAGGTGGGTGGGGGAGTTGGTGAGAGGTCTTGCCACAGGACTCCGCTGGGGCCCAGGGTAGAGCCCCTGGGCCCTTCCAAGCAAAACAGTGTTCCACTGCCTATGACTTTGTCAAAGTTATTAAGGAAACATTTTGCTTTCACTACCTGCAAAATTCTTCAGTTTCCTTTTAGATTCTCACAGACAAGTGCTTGGAGGAAAAATTCATAAACCGTTATTTTCGTTAACATTACCCTGGGCATGGAATCAAGCTGCCTTTTAGGATCATGCCAAGCACTTGTGAACTGGATTACCCACTCACGGAAACACAGTACCAGGCTTCATGGACCATTGCTCGGACCCAGAATGGCAAACCGTATTTTCTCGCTCTGGTGCCTATGGTTTAAGAGGCTGTTGCTTTCTCCTTTCCTATTCTCCTGAGCTAGCAAAGTTGCTGTTGAGACTGAGACATTTTCTTAGCTTTCTGCTGACTTGTTGGATCTATGCCCCAAATATAGCAATAACTAACTTTTAGGAGCCCTTTTATTTAAAGTGTATGAATGCAAAGGTTGCTTGATACCGAGCAAATCCTCGACAGTTTCCACACTAAAAGATTATTTATTACATATTAAGACTATTCATCATAATTAGAGAATGTGCTTGTGGCCATATTCTATATTCTATACACTTCCCCCTCCGAATCCGCGGTTTCAGCATCTGCGGATTCGGCTATTCGTGATTTTTTTTTAGGGGGGAAAAAAAAAAAAAAAGATTTGTTTTGAACCTTCCCCACCTCCCTCCCGGCCTTACCTGGTGGTCTAGTGGGGCTTTCGGGGCAGGAGCAATCTTCCTACGCTCCTGCCCCGTGCAGATCGCCAATAGGAAATGGCTGCCATGAGCTCGAGAGACTACGGGAGCTCAAGGCAGCCATTTCCTATTGGTGATCTGCATGGGGCAGGAGCGTAGGAAGATCACTCCTGCCCCGAAAGCCCCACTAGACCACCAGGTAAGGCCAGCACAGGCTGCCCAGCCCAGAGAGGAACGATCTTCGCTGTGCCCGGCCCGGAGCGGGGAAAGAGGAGACTGAAGCACCCGCACTGGCCCCTGCAAACACGCAACACACATGGAAGGAGGTGATCGGAGGCAGAGACCATCAAGTAAGGTCCAGGGGTGGGTCAGAGCCGGCACAAAGTCATTCGCGATTTTTCACACTTCGCAGTCCGGCTCTGCCCCTAATCCCCGCAAATACCGAGGGAGAAGTGCCAACTAGAATGGCATTTAATGTGATTCTATAAAAGGTACTTGCACCTTATAGAATCACACTAAACGCCAGTGCGTGGTACCCATTTAGGCCAAGGTAAACCAGGCCTAAATACCTGTGCCTAACTTGTACATGCATGAGGTGTATTCTATGAGAAAGTACCATGAAAAAAACAAGAAGCAATCATAAAGTGTAAAGGATCTCCGGTTGAACAATGACGCAGAGTCCAATGCTCTGGGAAGACACTTTATCGAAAGGCCTGACATGGCCTGTGTTTTGGCATGTGCCTGCTTCAGGAGTCCAGTTTGAACAGTTACAATTATTTTATCATAGTTACCGCAATTATTAATAGGAAATGTTAAATCAAAGCGGTTTACAATCATAAAAACAGGAATAAAATAAAAACTGACAGGGTAGTAAGACCTGGACAAGGAAACAAACTGGACTCAAATAGGTTAACAAGGAGAGAAAGGTTTACAATATGTTGTGGGAAAAACCCCCAAAGGAAAGCGACAAAAGATAGAGGGAGTGGAAGAAGGAGGAGAAAGTGTTCGTGTTAACCGTAGAAAGATTAGGTCTTCAAGGGAGGGGTTAGAAATGCCTTGGTAAAATAGTAAGCTTTTAACTGCGACTTAAAATACTTACCCCCTCTTCTACGAAACCGCCCTAGTGTTTTTTGGTGTAGAGAGAGCACAGAGAGCCGCGCTGAATGGCCCGCGCTGCTCCCGATGCTTATAAGCACTCCCATGAGCGTCGGGAGCGATACGGCTTCCCGCGCTAGAAACTGCTAATGTAGTTTCGTAGAAGAGGCCCTTAGATTTTTCTGACCTCAAGTTTAACGGTAGGGAGTTCCACAAAGTAGGAACCATACCAGAGAAACTAGAATCTCGATTAATGTCAAGAAACATCTGTTGAAAAGATGACACTGATAACAAGTGTTGGGGGTAAGGAACGGAGGTTCCTATTGCAGGAATAGGGGGCATGAAAACAAGACAGAAATGAGGGGAGCCCAGAGGACTGAAGAAAAGCACTCTCTCTTTTAGCATTGAACTTTTCATTCATTATCCCCCTCTTTTACTAAGGTGCGCTAATCGATTTAGCGTGTGCTAATGATTATTAACATGCACTAAATGCTAACGCGCCCATAGTCTATGGACGCATTAGCATTTAGCGTGCACTAAATCGGTTAACGCGCCTTAGTAAAAGGACCTCTACGTAATGTGTTGGATGAACACTTCAAGTTCAATTTATTTAATATACCGCAAATATAAAACCAGAAGGCAAATCAAAGCGGTTCACAATAACAAAGTATAAAAAAATTAATTAAATATGGGTAAGAACAAAAGGAAGACAAAACGTAAAGAAAAACAATTGAGAACATGGGGAAAGAGGGGGAATCAGGGATTACAATAAAAATAAAAAGGTCGGGGAAAGGGATGAACAATGTGGTAAGGGAGAGAAAAAGAATTTAAATCTGCCCACACGGAAGAAAAGTAGCAAAGGGAGGAAGTAAGTTAAGAGCAAAAGGCCAAAGAGAAGTCGTATGCCTTTAATTGTACCTTGAAGGTTACAAATGATTTCTCTGAACAAAGGTAAAAAGGAAAAAATTCCAGAGAGTAGGAGCCATAATATAGAATTAAGAATTCCTATGGAAATCCTGGAAAAGTTGTCTAAATGAGGGAATGACTAATAACTGCTGTTGTGAGGAGCGAAAGGTTCTTTGAGGCGACCAGAAGACTATATAAAAACGAGGGAAGACCACTCAATAGAATCTGGTGAGAAAGGATATTATATTTAAAGAGGGTGCGATGTGACACCGGAGGCATGTGCTCTGATTTTAGGAACGGCGAGGTACGATCGAATTCAGAGCCGCGATGGCGTAATCTCATTGCCGTGCTCTGGAAAGGGAGTTGAATTTAGAGTGGTCTTACGCAGACCCTTTCCCAAGAACGACGATTCATTTACTGCAGCTGATAAGAGCAAACTTTGTTGGACTATATGCACAACTCTCAACCACGTGTTATGATCCATGTCTCTCATGGCTCATGAAGATGTGAAGTTCTGAATTCATTGATTCATTAATGTCTATAATCAACAAGCTTTTAACAGATGGCCATTTGCCAACAGAGCTGAAACTCACAGCAAAAAGAGCACTGATTAACAAACCTTGCTGAGCCCTAATATCTCAGCCAAGTATAAAACTATTGACTACATCCTTTTATAAGGTTGTTAATTGAGAGAGCTTCTGATTCAACTAGAGAATTTCCTGCGAACGGGAACATGTTATTAAAGAGAATTAGAGTAGGAGCTGTATGGTATGTCACGGTTTTGTTGCTAGCAACTGGAGCAAAATTAACCTTGGAATATTTAACTACAGGGTCTGTGAATGTACAAAGCAATGTACAACGAAATAAACAATTAAGCTAATTATAATGCAATTCAAAACAATAATACATATTTTTTAAAAAAAATACAAATTAAAATAACACAATATAAAAATAGCATACCTTTGAAAATCTCTTCAACCATGTTACTCTGAATTACTAATAGCAAAAAAAAAAGTGTTTTCAGCTTTTTATGAAGACAGAAATAGGCTCTTGAGGCTCATGAACAAACTTGAAGGGCTGAAGTTAGGACCTAAAGTGGTGAACTGGATTAGAAACTGGCAGTCGGATAGACGCCAGAGGGTTAATGGAAGTCGCTCGGAGGAAGGAAAGGTGAGTAGTAGAGTCCCTCAGGGTTCAGTGCTAGGGCCGATCATGTTCAATATGTTTGTGAGTGACATTGCTGAAGGGTTAGAAGGAAAAGTTTGCTTTTTTTGTGGATGATACCAAAATTTGTAACAGAGTAGACACCGAGGAGGGAGTGGAAAACATGAAAAAGGATCTACAAAAGTTAGAGGAATGGTCTAATATCTGGCAACTAAAATTCATTGCAAAGAATTGGAAGGGGAGAGGCTGATATGCACGGATGGGGAGAGGGACCTTGGGGTGATAGTGTCCA
The DNA here is from genome assembly GCF_902459505.1 of Geotrypetes seraphini. NCBI lineage: Eukaryota > Metazoa > Chordata > Amphibia > Gymnophiona > Dermophiidae > Geotrypetes > Geotrypetes seraphini. The sequence continues at coordinate 30,882,148 of NC_047089.1, read as the reverse complement.
AAGATCTAAAGGCGAAAAAGCAGTGTGACAAGGCAGTGGCTGCTACCAGAAGGATGCTGGGCTGTATAAAGAGAGGCGTAACCAGTAGAAGGAAGAAGGTGTTGATGCCCCTGTACAGGTCGTTGGTGAGGCCCCACTTGGAGTATTGTGTTCAGTTTTGGAGACCGTATCTGGCAAAGGATGTAAAAAGACTTGAAGTAGTCCAGAGGAGGAGGATGAAAATGATGAGGTTTGCACCAGAAGACATATGATGAGAGACTGGAAGTCCTGAATACGTATACCCTAGAAGAAAGGGGAGATATGATTCAGACGTTCAAATACTTGAAAGGTATTAAAATAGAACAAAATATTTTCCAGAGAAAGGAAATGGTAAAACCAGAGAACATAATTTGAGGTTGAGGGGTGATAGATTCAAGAGCACTGTTAGGAAATTCTGCTATATGGAGAGAGTGGGGAATGCCTAGAATATGCTCCCGAGAGAGGTGGTGGAGATGAAAATGATGACGAGTTCAAAAAAGCATGGGATGAACACAGAGGATCTAGAATCAGAAAATAATAGTAAATATTGAAGAACTAAGGCAAGTACTGGGCAGACTTGCACGGTCTGTGTCTGTATATGGCCTTTTGGTTGAGGATGGGCTGGGGAGGGCTTCATTGGCTGGGAGGGTGTGGATGGGCTGGAGTGAGATTTGATGGAGACTTCAGTAGTTGTAACCTAAGCACAGTACCGGGCAGAGCTTTGGATTCTTGCCCAGAAATAGCTAAGAAGAAGAAGAAAAAAATTTAAATTGAATCAGGTTGGGCAGACTGGATGGACCATTCGGGCCTTTATCTGTCGTCATCTACTATGTTACTATGTTCAACTCAGAAGGCAAATTGTTCCTAATCTTACAGATAACCCCAAAGAAATACTAATGAATGGAACTCCTTAGGACCCACAAAAGAAAAGTTATCCTCCTGACTGGAACATGGTGTCAGGTCAAAAGCGCGCCGGGACAAAGGCGTGCCCAGACAATTGAGCGCAGCGCGGGGGTGCGTGCCACACAAAATTACTGTTTTTAGGGCTCCGATGGGGGGGTTGTGGGGGGGAACCCCCCCACTTTACTTAATAGAGATCACGCCGCGTTGTGGGGGCGTTATGGGGTGTGTGGGTGGTTGTAACCCCCCACATTTTACTGAAAACTTCACTTTTTCCCTGTTTTGAGGGAAAAAGTTAAGTTTACAGTAAAATGTGCACAGTTACAACCCCCCATAACGCCGGCGCGATCTCTATTAAGTAAACTGGTGGGACTCCCCAACAAAACCCCCCGTCGGATCCACTAAAAACTGTAATTTTCTTCGGCGCTTGCCTCCGTCTTGCGCTCAGTTGTCGGCGCGCACCTTTGTCTTTCGCAGGGTTGTCTATGAATCCTGGAACACACTCTCTTTGGCTTGTACTTACAGAGCTGCTCATGTAAATAATCAAGTCCAATATGCCCAAAAATCCAAGCCAGCAAAATGAATTGGCAGCTAATGAAGTACAAAACACATCGGTATTGTTTTGTTCCTATTTAGAACTTTGTTGCAAACGCAATTTGTCAGCCTTTCGAAATGTCCGAGTAATGTGAATCCCTTTTGGAATGCACAGCTATTCAAAACTTGCATGAGTTTTATTATGTACAGTATGTTATGATTTTTTAAAATGCAGCCTTAGGTTGAAACATGGTCATGTTGGGCTTTTGTTGTTCTTGGGGGTTTTTTTTTAGTTCAAAACATTTTATTGATTTTAACATATAAATACAGAGAATAGAGAATGACACGGTGGCGGTTTACCCGCGGCCACCGCATTTTAGCCGCGGGTCACCCGCCGAAACGGGGAACGAAAACTAGCAGTCGCTGCGGCGACGGGGACAAGGCCATTCACCGCCCGTGGGGCGGTGAATGGTCTTGTCCCCGCAGTGAGGCATGAAGGATCGCGCGGTCCCCGCAGCACACACCCGCCTGCCCAATCGATCCTACTGTTTAGCCAGCTCTCTCCCTTCTCCTCACCTTAGTTTGTAGGTTTTCTTTTTCGGCGACCCGCACGCTATCAGAGAGCCACGCACCCGCTGCTGCTCAGTTTCGATCTTCTGCTCTGACGCAACCGGAAACAGGAAGTTGCAGCAGAGCAGAAGATTGAACACTGAGCAGCCGCGCGTGCGCGGCTCTTTGGGAAAGCGTGCAGGTCGCCGAAAAACAAAACCTACAAACTAAGGTGAGGAGAAGGGAGAGAGCTGGCTAAACAGTAGGATCGATTGGGCAGGCGGGTGGTGGCTGCGGGGACCGTGCGATCGCTCGTGTTCCCGGCTCAAATTGGAAGGAGGGAGTGAAAGGGAAAAGGATTCTGGGCCAAGGAGATGAAGACGGAAAGAAAAACCCAAAGCAGGAAAGAAAGGGAAGGACAGGCAGGTGAGCCAGATGCTAGAAGCAAGGGGGGGAGAGGGGAAGAAAGAGGGAAAAAAGCTAGATGGGGTTGAAAAGAAGAGACACACTGGTATGGAAGAGGAAGATAGGGGAAATCTGGACACAGGATGGTAACAGAAAGAGGGAAAATTATGTGCATGGGGCATAGGGACAGTGACATAAAGGGGACATGCCATGGGGATGGTATATGGACACAGGGGGGGGGGGCAATGACAGATACATAGGGGAGATATTAGAAATGGAGATAATAGGAGCACAGAAGCGAGATGGTTTGTGGGGATGGGACAGGGATCGAGCTTGCAGGCTCCAGTGGCTTGCACAAATTACATTGTAACGTGCCATGAAAATAAGAGGGAGGAAGGTAGATAGATAGGCCACGCGAGAGGAGCTGAAGGGTAGTAGAAAGGAACAGATGGTAAAGGAGGGAGGGAAGGGTGGTGGTGGAAAGGAATAGGACAGACATTGAAGGAGGGTGGAGAGGAACAGACCCCGAAGGGAAATGTGGAAGACAGAGTGGGAAGAAGACAGATGCAAGACTATGGGGGAGCGGAGGGAAGAAGATGGGTGCTAGACCAATTGGGGGGGGGGGGGTGAAGGGAGAGGCACAGTAACAGCAAATGGAAGACGTACAGAGAAGACACACAGTGGATGGAAGGAATTGAATGAGAAGATGTGGAAAGCAGAAACCAGACAACAAAGGTATAAAAAAAAAAAAAATTATATTTATTTATTTATTTTTTGCTTTAGGATAAAATAGTATATTAGTTGTGTTGATAAAAATTTATAAACAAAGCCCTGCCAGCTGAACATCTCTTTCTCTAGTTCAGCAGCAGGAACTTTGATATATAAGAAAGGAATAAGCTAAATATTACAGTACTAAGGCTTATATGGATGCAGCGGGGACGGTGACGGGGCGGTGAATGGGATGGCAGTGGCGGTGACGGGGCGGTGAAAGGGATGGCGGTGACGGTGACGGGGCAGTGAAGGGAACGGCGGTGATGGGGCAGTGCAGAGGATGGTGGGCCGGTGACGGGGCGGTGACGGGGACAGATTTTTTCCCCGTGTCATTCTCTAACAGAGAAGAGAAAATATGGTAACAAGGCGTGGTACAAACAAGTTGCACTGGAGTGAATGGGCAGTGGATGAATAACTGTACAATACAACAAGCCAGCACACACCTATCCATAGGGCAGAATATCCTGGTCATTCTTTTACTAAGGTGCACTAGCCATTTTGGCGCAAGCAAAATGCTAACGCATCCATTATATTCTATGGACGCATTAGCGTTTAGCAGGTGCTAAATCGGCTAACGCGCCTTAGTAAAAAGGTCCCCTTAAATCTTTCACATTTATAATGGTAATGAGTTCCAAAAACGGAGCCGCTTGATAAGATTACAAAGATAACCAATATTTTGTGGATCTGACATTTTTCACAGTGCGAAACCCCAGCTATACTTGTTCTCTCAATTAATCTGACTTATGACCAAATAATAAACAAACTGATTCCATCCTATAAAGAGGCGTTTCACCCTCCAAAATTTGAAAATTGTCACCCCCAATTTAATTTGAACCCTGGCAATTTTTGGAGGCACATCAAGCTTGATAAATAGAACCAAGAGACTCCCCCCTCTTTTACATTTGTATAATGAATAACTATTCCCCCCCCCTTTTTTTCACAAAACCATAGCGCAATTTTTAGTGCTGGCCGCAGCGGTAACAGCTCCGACACTCGTAGGAATTCTATGAGCATTGGAGCCGTTACCGCCATGGCCGGTGCTAAAATTCGTGCTACAGTTTTGTAAAAAATAAAAACATTAGTTCTTAGCCATGTTGCACTCAAAAAATTTTGCAATTTTCTCTCTCTCTCATCTCTCTCTCTCTTTTTTTTTTTTTTTTTAATAATTTATTCTTTACTAGTCTTTAAGCCCGTTACATTAACGGGTGCTAGAGTAGATGTCTGTCTGTCTGGGTATTTTTTTCTTTGTCTCTCTCTCCTTGCACGCTGTCTATCTGTCATTTTTTTCTGTCTGTGAATCTCCCTGTGTCCTTAGTACCCTCAGTGCCTCCTTCCTATGTCCTTAGTGCCCCTTCCTATGTCCATAGTGCCCCCAGTGCCCCTTTCTATGTCCTTAGTGCCCCTAGTGCCTCCTTCTTCACCTCAGCCCCCTCCAATGCCAGCCTGCCTCCCATCCCCCTTCCATTGAACACCCCCCCCCGATGCCAGCCTGCCTGCCTGCCATTAAAAACACCCACCCTCCTCTGATGCCAGCCTGTCTGCCTGCCATTGAAAACCCCCATCCCCCCTCCGAGGCCAGCCTGCTTCCTGCCTCCCATTCCCCTTCCATTGAACCCCCCTGATGCCAGTCTGCCTTTCTGCCTGCAGCATGTTTCCATGAAACCCCCCACCCCCCTCCGATCCCCCTTCCATTGAAACCCCCCCATGCCATCCTGCCTGCCTGCCTCCCATCCCCCTGAGCAGCATGTTTCCATGGAAACCACCCCCCCACCCCCCGATGCCATCCTGCCTGCCTGCCATTGAACCCCCCACCCCCCCTCCAATGACAGGAGACAGGCATGCAAATCAGTCTCATGCATATTCCTTAGGAATATCCTGGAAAACCCGACTGCATGGAGTTTTAAGGCCCTCCAGCTTATTCTCCTCCCTGGCGCAGCTCCGCTCCGGACCGCCCTGTCCTGCTGGATCTACATTTTGCCTCTTTCCCCGTGGGGCTAAGCTTTGCCCAGCTGTTTCCGGACTGATGTCTTTCCCTCCCCGATCCTCCTCCCAGGTCGAGAAAAAGAAAGGGAGAAGCCAAGTCGGCGCCCTGTTGCAGCCAGAGCCGTTTCCGATCCCGAAGCGGAACCAGGATAACCGGGGAGAGGATAAAACCTGAACCAGAGGCAGGATCGGACCGGGGACCGGCACGCACCCCCACCCGGGGCTGAGATACGATTCACCTCTGGAGCCGGAAAAGGGGGGGGGGGGAGAGAGAGCAGCAGCGGGATCTGATCCGGAGATGGAGCACGTGTGCAATTCGGATTCCCCACCCCCGCGAGCATGCCCCGATCCTCTCTTGCGTTGCATCTGGAGACCTCTCCCCCCCTCCCCCACCAATTTGGAGGGAGGAAGTGCAGCATCTGACCGCAAGAACAATCGACTTTTTTCTTCTTTGCTTTCCAATCCGGAGCCAGTTTTGCAAGACTGGCTGAATTTTGATGAGTCGCTGGCGCAGGCGCCGTGAGGAGTGACACAGAAGCACACCTCACGCCACCAGGACTCACGATATTTCAACTGCACATGCGCGCTCTAGGGTTTTATTATTATAGATTGAATTTCAAATTGTTATGATCACAAATCATATTGAAAATAACAGCATCACTAGAAATGCGTTCTTAATAAAATACAAAGGAAAATATAATATGTTTCTACTGTACATTAGCCCACAATACATGGAGAAGGGGGGGAGGGTAAATGAATGCTGAAATAAAAAACATTAGTTCTTAGCCATGTTCCACTCAAAAAATTTAGCAATTTTTTTTCTCTCTTTTCTCTCATTCTCTCTCTCTCATCTTTGAGTCTCATGCATCTGATTTGTTTGTACTGATTGCAATCCAGAAATCTATTTGCCAAATTTAAAACAAGTAATGGAACTAGGGTTGTCGACCTCTAAATATAAAATGAGGTTAAAACGATCGGGCAAAATGTTTTGAATCAATTTTCTTAGGGTTTAATGTCTAAGAATGGCTTGCGTTTCACGCGCACGGGAAAAACCTTGTCTAAATCAGGGCCCCCCTGAGTTGCGCACTGACTCGGTGAAAAAGGGTATTCATGCATGAACTTGCACTATTACAGTCCAAAACCTGACAGATCAGAATTATTTACGCATACCGCAATGTGTAAATGCTCATTTTTTAGTATTTCTGCAGCGCATCAGATGTCTGATGCACCCACATCAATAGAAGTGACAATGCTATCTGTTGCTAATGAAAATGACAAATAGCACAATTTTGTTTTAAGGAAAAAAGGCATTTCATGACAGTAAAAGGCTATTAGATCTGACAAGGCAGAAGCATGTTCCTGATACGGTGATCTTTGCCATTAAAATGTTTAACCTATCTTTTACAATAAACAAATATATCTATCACTCGCGTTCATAAAGCTTTTTCCTTCCCTTCCTATACAGAGTTGGTCTAAATCTGCATTTCTGTAACCTTGGCACTCGCATTTTCCATTCACCGTTCTCACCAAATCTATTCCCTAAAATACCAGCTTTATTTATTGCAGCAGAACTTAACTCCAAAATATTTTAAATCTCAACATTAACTCAGTGCCCCTCCCTACCCCACAGTTACATAATACTGCACTAGCTGACCCTTTTGCTCCCTCTCCCCCCAAAAAAATTAGCTCTTTTTCCACCCCTAAATGCACATCCCGCAGGGCTTTATAATAATAATAATAACTTTATTCTTCTATACCGTTACAGTCGAAAAGACTTCTAGGCGGTTCACATCGAAGAAGGCTGGACAATCAGCGAATTACAGAATGCAAGAAGAGGGGGTACAGCATATTACATAAGAAATAGATAAAATGACAAAACATATTACACCAGTGGTCTCAAACACGCGGCCCAGGAGCCACATGCGGCCCGCCAGGTACTATTTTGAGGCCCTCGGTATGTTTATCATAATCACAAAAGTAAAATAAAACAATTTCTTGATCATATGTCTCTTTAGCTATAAATTACAATATTATTATTAAAACTTAGCCAAAAGGAAAGATTTGTAAACTATAAAGAGTTTTACCTCATGCAAAATTGTCATTTCTTTAATAAGACATTCTCTATTTTTTTCTTAGGCCCTCCAAGTACCTACAAATCCAAAATGTGGCCTTGCAAAGGGTTTGAGTTTGAGACCACTGTATTATACTGAGGTTGAACAGAGGGAAAATATAACTTAATAAGTGGTGAGGTTTCAGTTTAGGAGATGAATTTGTCAAACAGTGCGGTTTTAAATGCGCACATTCTTATGGCAGTAACGCACATGAGTCCGAGCTTAATAAGTGTATTTCTAATGTTGACTTTTTTTGTTTAATTATGCAGCAGCCCTCTGGTCAAAGACCAGCGCCCTAGCTGGGACTAGCCCTATCTGTGTACGTTCTGGTTCAGCAGGAACTTGTCTAACTTTGTCTTGAATCCCTGGAGGGTGTTTTCCCCTACGACAGACTCCGGAAGAGCGTTCCAGTTTTCAAGTAACTGTTTATCATAGAAACATGAAAAGTGTCAGAAGACAGCTGTTTGATCTACCCACTCAGCCCAAGTCTGCCTTCTTATTTACGTAATCAGCAGTTTTTTTCCTCCTTCCCCATTTACTTAAACCGAATTTGCTTTGTATCTGTCTCAATCATGATAGAATTCTGCCATCACTTGGCGTCAATACCTCTGCTGGCCATCTCTTTCGTGTGCCCACCATCTTTCCCACGAACAGTACTTTCACACATTCCATGTGAGTATTCTCCATTCTCCCTCATAGAAACATAGAAACATAGAAAGATGACGGCAGAAAAGGGCTATAGCCCATCAAGTCTGCCCACTCTACTGACCCACCCCATTAAGTCTGAGTACTAATGACTTAGTTCCTTAACTCGACCCTCGTAAGGATCCTACTAGGGCATCCCATTTATTCTTAAAGTCAATAACACTGGTGGCCTTGATCACCTGCTCTGGAAGCTTGTTCCAGTGATCTACAACCCTTTCTGTGAAGAAATACTTCCTTATGTCACTATCGAATTTCCCTCCTCTGAGTTTGAATGGATGCCCCCTTGTGACCGAGGGTCCCCTGAGAAAGAAGATGTCTTCTTCCACCTCGACACGTCCCGTGATGTATTTAAATGTCTCAATCATGTCCCCCCTCTCCCTGCGTTCCTCTAGAGTGTAGAGCTGCAATTTGTTTAGTCTTTCTTCGTACGAGAGACCCTTGAGCCCCGAGATCATCCTAGTGGCCATCCGCTGAACCGACTCAACTCTAAGCACGTCTTTACGGTAATGTGGCCTCCAGAATTGCACACAGTACTCCAGATGAGGTCTCACCATGGTTCTGTACAGTGGCATTATGACTTCAGATTTGCGGCTAACGAAGCTTCTATTGATACATCCCATCAGTTGCCTTGCTTTGGATGAGGCCTTCTCTACTTGTTTGGCGGCCTTCATGTCTGCACTGATGATTACTCCCAAGTCTCTTTCTTCTGAAGTCCTAGCTAGTGTTTCTCCATTTAAGGTGTAAGGTTTGCATGGATTTCTGCTACCGAGATGCATAACCTTACATTTCTTAGCGTTGAAGCCCAGCTGCCATGTCGAGGACCAGTTTTCCAACGTAAGCAGATCCTGCGTCATACTATCCTGCAGATTGCTTTCACTTACTATATTACATAGCTTGGCGTCATCAGCGAATAGAGTTACTTTACCCTGAAGCCCTTGGGTCAAGTCTCTTATGAATATGTTAAAAAGGAGTGGACCCAAGACCGAGCCTTGTGGCACTCCGCTGGTCACCTCCGATGTCTCAGAGAGGGTGCCGTTGACCACCACCCTCTGACGTCTTCCACTCAGCCAATCTTTGACCCATGCAATTAGTGTCTCACCTAACCCCATAGATTTCATCTTGTTTAATAGTCTACGGTGTGGGACGCTGTCGAAAGCTTTACTGAAATCTAAGTACACTATGTCCAGAGACTCTCCCGAGTCCAGCTTTCCTGTTACCCAATCAAAGAAGCTGATAAGATTGGATTGGCATGACCTACCCCTAGTGAATCCATGTTGACTAGGATCCCTTAGATTCCCCTCATCCAAAATCGTGTCTAATTTACATTTAAGTAATGTTTCCATGAGTTTACACACTATTGATGTGAGACTCACTGGTCTGTAATTTGCAGCCTCCGCTCTGCAACCCTTTTTGTGCAGAGGAACGACGTTAGCTGTTTTCCAGTCCAGGGGGACTCTCCCTGTACTTAGGGAGAGATTGAAGAGCATGGTTAATGGTTCCGCCAGGACATCGCACAGCTCCCTGAGTACTCGTGGGTGCAATTTGTCTGGTCCCATGGCTTTGCTCAACTTGAGTCTTGACAGTTCGCTGTAAACATCAGCTGGTGAGAACCCAAAATTCTGAAATGGGTCTTCCTTGCTTGGCTTTGCTTCCAGCTGTGGCCCGTGTCCAGGTGCCTCGCAGGTAAAGACTGAGCAGAAGTAATCGTTCAGTAGTTTGGCTTTTTCGGAATCTGTTTCCACATAGATCCCATCTGCTGTTCTAAGACGTACTATCCCGTTTGTGTTCTTCTGCCTGTCACTAATATACCTGAAGAAGGATTTGTCCCCTTTCTTAATGTTCTTTGCTAGAGTTTCTTCCACTTGAAGTTTGGCCTCCCTGACTGCTGTTTTGACCGCTGCAGACCTTGTTTTGTATTCAATGTTAGCTTCTTTCTCCCCGGTGCGTTTGTATGAAAGAAATGCTCTTTTCTTGTCCTTGACTAGGTGTGAGACCTCATCAGTGAACCAACGGGGTTTCTTCCTTCTTTGTTGTTTATTTACCGATTTTATGTAGCGGATAGTTGCTTCGTGTAGTGTCCTTTTCAGTGTTGACCACATAGCTTCCACTTCGTAAGTTGTTTCTTGAGCCTGTAGCGTCTGATGGACGAAATCGCCCATGCTTGCGAAGTCAGTGCCCCGGAAATTGAGTACCTTCGTTTTTGTTTGTGATCTAGGGAAGCCCTTTCTAAGGTTGAACCATACCATGTTATGGTCACTGGTTGCCAGCGTTTCTCCCACCGAGACTTCCATGACGCTTTCCCCGTTCGTAAGTATCAGGTCCAGGATGGCCTTGGCCCTAGTGGGCTCTAGTACCATTTGTTTGAGCTGTACTCCCTTCATGGATGTTAATATCCTCTTGCTACTACAAGTTGTTGCTGAGAATGTGTTCCAGTCTACATCAGGCATGTTGAAGTCCCCTAACAGGACAACGTCCCCCCGTAAGGTGATATTCTCAATGTCTTCAATTAATTCTGTGTCTTTGTCCTACGATTGTCTTGGAGGTCTGTATACCACACCGAGGTATAGGCATTTTTCTCCGCCTCTGGCCAGGTTTACCCAGATGGATTCCCCAGTGTACTTGACATCTGTGATCCTAGTTGTCTTGATGTTCTCTTTGATGTAAAGTGCTACCCCACCTCCCAACTTACCCTCTCTATCTTGGCGAAGCAGGTTATATCCTGGTATAGTTATATCCCACCCATGAGAGTCAGTGAACCATGTTTCGGATATTGCTACCATGTCTAGGTCTGCATTTACTATTTCTGTTTCTAGTTCTAGAAATTTATTCCCTAGGCTGTGTGCATTTACATACATAGCTCTCCACTCTTTGTGTCTAAACTCCTTTAGAGAGTTACCCATCTGAATTAGAGTGTCTCCTAGCGAATCTTTTGCAGCAAGGGTACTTACCTCTGACTTAGAAGTGGAGTTTTGGTTCACCTTATCAGGATTGTTACTTACTGCTCCGGTATATAAATGGGTACCCTCCCCCAACTTACCTAGTTTAAAGCCCTTCGAAGCAGGCGGGCTACTCGGTGTCCGAAGACGTTCTTACCTCTGTTGGTCAGGTGGAGTCCGTCTGATCCCTGGAGTCCCTGTAGTGCCTCCCCGTGATTCAGGAATCCGAAGTTCATTTCCCAGCACCATCGTTGTAGCCACTCATTTGTCTTCAGAATACGTTCGTCCCTGTCTCTTCCCTTGCCCCTAACATGAAGAATTGAAGAGAATACTACCTGTGCTCCTGTCTGCTTCAGCCTCTCCCCCAGAGCTCCGAAGTCTCTAGCTATGCCCTCCAGAGTGTTCTTGGCAGTATCATTCGTTCCGACGTGGATGAGCAGCATTGGGAAGTGGTCCTTGGGCCTGAGAAGCCTATCGAGACAGGCTGTCACATCTCGTATTCTGGCTCCAGGCAGACAGCAGACCTCCCTCGACTGCATATCTGGTCTGCATATTGGTCCCTCGGTGCCCCTCAACATGGAGTCCCCTATGACTATTACTCTGCGCTTCCTTTGGGGATGTCGATCAGATGTCCCCGGAACTGGAGTCGTGTGATGGGCGTCTTCCTGATTCTCGTCAGCCGTTCCTTCCTGTAAGATCTGGAATCTGTTCCTCAGGGTGAGTTGTGGGGTTGATGTGAAGCTACCCTGTGTACGAGAAAGAGAAGAAGATGAAGCTAAATAAGGGGGGGGTCTTCTGCGCTTGCCTGTGGAGGAGGTTACTAGCTGCCAGGAGTCGGCATCTCCGGCCATCTCCTGCACCCCAATCATTGGTCTCAAAGCTGAAGGTTTGGGCGTCTCGAGGATGGACTCGTCGTGCGCCGGCACGGTGATGTGGGACAGCTCCTGGACGACCTCATCGATGAATGCCTCATCCTCTCGGATGCTCCGCAAGCGTTTCACCTCCTCCCTCAGGTTCCATAGTTCCTGCAAGATGTCACCGTCCAGCCGTTCCACCTCCACTGTCTGCGTAGAGACTGTGGTATACTGCTGGGGGAAGGCCTCGGTCTGCACAGCGACCTCTGTCCACCGTCTCGGGTCCTCCTCTGTCTGAGCGCAGGCCGTGACCACCCCCTTCAACCCCTCGGTGACAGGAATGCTGTTCTTGATGGTAGTCTTAACGCTTCTTGTTCTCCCTGCCATATCCAAGTTGGATAAATAAAAAGAGAAATTAGAAAAGTCCGCCTAAGGTCAGTGTGAGAGTGACTGTGTCGGGCTGCCTTCTGTATAGTTAGAGAGGTCTGCCTGTTTGTCAGAGTATTTTTGCCTACTTGTAAGTGAACCTGCTTGTGAGTGTGTGTTGCCTGCTTCTAAATGATCCTGTTTGTTAGTGTTTTAGCCTGCTTGAGAGTGAGCCTGTTTTGTTAGGGTGTTATTGCCTACCTTTAAGTGAGTCTGCTTGTTAAAGTGTTTGGCCTGCTTGTTAGTGTTTTTTTTTTTTTTTGCCTGCTTGAGAATGAGCCTGCTTGTGAGTGTGTTTAGCCTGCTTGTGAGTGTGTTTGGCCTGCTTGTGAGTGTGTTTGGCCTGCTTGTTAGTGTGTTTAGCCTGCTTGTGAGTGTGTTTGGCCTGCTTGTGAGTGTGTTTGGCCTGCTTGTGAGTGTGTTTGGCCTGCTTGTGAGTGTGTTTAGCCTGCTTGTGAGTGTGTTTGGCCTGCTTGTGAGTGTGTTTGGCCTGCTTGTTAGTGTGTTTAGCCTGCTTGTGAGTGTGTTTGGCCTGCTTGTGAGTGTGTTTGGCCTGCTTGTGAGTGTGTTTGGCCTGCTTGTGAGTGTGTTTAGCCTGCTTGTGAGTGTGTTTAGCCTGCTTGTGAGTGTGTTTGGCCTGCTTGTGAGTGTGTTTGGCCTGCTTGTTAGTGTGTTTGGCCTGCTTGTGAGTGTGTTTGGCCTGCTTGTGAGTGTGTTTAGCCTGCTTGTGAGTGTGTTTGGCCTGCTTGTGAGTGTGTTTGGCCTGCTTGTGAGTGTGTTTAGCCTGCTTGTGAGTGTGTTTGGCCTGCTTGTGAGTGTGTTTGGCCTGCTTGTTAGTGTGTTTAGCCTGCTTGTGAGTGTGTTTGGCCTGCTTGTGAGTGTGTTTGGCCTGCTTGTTAGTGTGTTTGGCCTGCTTGTGAGTGTGTTTGGCCTGCTTGTGAGTGTGTTTAGCCTGCTTGTGAGTGTGTTTAGCCTGCTTGTGAGTGTGTTTGGCCTGCTTGTGAGTGTGTTTAGCCTGCTTGTGAGTGTGTTTAGCCTGCTTGTGAGTGTGTTTGGCCTGCTTGTGAGTGTGTTTGGCCTGCTTGTGAGTGTGTTTAGCCTGCTTGTGAGTGTGTTTAGCCTGCTTGTGAGTGTGTTTGGCCTGCTTGTGAGTGTGTTTGGCCTGCTTGTGAGTGTGTTTAGCCTGCTTGTTAGTGTGTTTAGCCTGCTTGTTAGTGGGTAAGAGGGGACCTCTTTCTGCCCTGTAAGTGTCCTGTAGTCTGCCCTCTGGCTCTTCTTAAGGCTCTTCGCAAAGGCGAACTCGCCCTCCCAACTGCCTTTCTCTCCTCTCCGCTCCCCGAGTGCAGCTTGCTCTGTCTCCCGACTACTTTTTCCTCTCCTCGCAGCTATCTCAGCCCCAGCCTTGCAAGCACCCGCTGTCTCTGCTCACCGCTCTCCCTCCACGTGCTTGTTTCTCTCCTCTCTTTTTTTCAGATTCCCTTTACCAACACAAACCCTATTTCAGCACACCCTGAAGAAAACCACAGCATGATGGTTGAAACGTTGGTTCTGCCTGCCCAGACGTGGCAAGGCCCGAACAATTGCAACAACCACAAACACTACTGACCACCATTCTGTTGCTGAAACAATTCTATCCAGTATATAGTTTTTCTTCTTGCCTGCTCACCAATGTTCTGTGTTGAAATGTGTCAACGTATTTACTGAAATGCAGATATGGCATATCCACGTCAACCTCTTAAATTACTAGTCTGATCAACTCATGAAAGAAATCAGGCATATCTGGGAACTGTTTTCTCTTATGAAATAATATTATCTCTAGCCCGTTCGAGCATCAAAGTATTATGCTAGTCTATCTTTCAGTGGCGTTGCAATTAATTTTCCACCACTACTGCAGGCTAACATCTCTATACTTTTCCACTTTTTCTTTTTCCTATCTCTGTGGTGCAGTGCTACATCATCTCTTCTCCAGTCTACTGGAATGGCTCTTGTTTCAAGCTGTAATGAGCTGCAAGGCTAGGAAGGGGTATAGGCGCCCTGACAGGCAAATTAGACAAGAACATCGGCTCTTACATTTAAATAAACTCACCTTAGGAAAATACTGCAGGGGGGAGGAGTTCACAGAGCTTCTGAGAAAAAAAAAAGTGTTGCATAAAAAATCCAGGATAAACAAGGATATGGTAAGCCTTCGGCCCAATATCCCTGCAGAAGCTAGAGAGGAAAACTCAGATGAAAACTGGGAACAGAATGAAACTATCTATTTCATAAAGGGTTTACATCAGGCTGGCCTATGTTTGTGGCTGTATGGCGTTCCTCTGGCAATAAGCCAAAGCTCTGTTGTGCTTATTTTGAGAAGGCAAAGCCCTGCTGCGTTTATATTGAAAATGCAAGGTCCTGCTGTGCTTATATTGCAAAGAGAGCTCCGTCAACTTATACTGAGAAGTCATGCTACTATGTAGAATTTTACAGTGGTAAGAATACAAAGTTCTTGAAGATCCCCCGAGGCAAAAACCAGGAGGGTTCCTGTTTTGACCCTCATCAAAGACTGAAAACTAGGACTCGGTATGTTTAAATGGTTGTTGCGGCCGGCAGCCAGATGTATCTGTTCAACCTTGTGTTGACCCTGGGAGTCTCCGGAACAGGCGACTACCAAAATAGAACTGGCCTTGCCGACTTCTGTCCCTGAGTATGTCAAAAACCTGGTGGCTCACTGAGGGGCAACTATTACAGTCAACCCCTCCTCTCAGGCTATATTAAATTGGGTAACAACCCCTTGCTTATTTGATCCTCATTAGGAAGCTAATATTTAAAAAAAAATGGCTGACAAAAAAAATGGAGGGGCATAATAAAAACAAAAAAAAAAACATCTTAAGTCCCCTTTTAGCATAAAAGGTCTGGTTTTGGGACTTAGGCTTTTTTTGGGTTCATTATTCTGTTGTAAGTGGAGATGTGATGGTGGTCTGGGTGTTTAAACAGCTGAATGTAGAGGCAGGTCATTATTTTTTTTAAAAACCTCCATTTTGGACTTTTTTTTTTTGAGAATGGACATTTTCCCTGCTTCTACTTTCAGCGTTTAGGGTCTACGTAAGGGTGTGTTAAGGCCACTTTTTTTTTTCTGCAGCATAGTGAAAGGACACCTTAGATTCTCTTACACCTTGTTTTTAGTAACGTGAATTGCAACTCTAGCTTATTGACATTCTACTGTCTACTGGGTTCCAGATGATCCTTTCCAATGGGTAAAGGGTGATCTCTCTTAATATGTTTTAAGTGGAAATTAACTGTATGTTTTCTTTTCTGATTAGGCAAAATGAACTCCAAACTGTATAAAAAGGGAATCCCAGGGACCTGTTGAACGTTTTCTTAACTTCTACACATTCTGGCAAATAATTTGTCTGTCTCCTATTCCCTTGTCACTGGATTGCTTGTCATTTGTTTTAGTTTATTGCAAACTGTGATAAATTTCAATAAAAATATAGGAATTGGTGATTTGGAGGACAAATATTGATTATGGGTTGGTTTTCAGAAATCAGATCTATTGTTGGGTTTATTTTTTTTCCTATTTAAGCTTTTGCCTGTTCAGCCGCTTTTTCTGAATTCCATTTCTCCCGATAAGTTTCTATTCCTGTATCCCGTGTCCTTCACGATAAGGATGTTTATTCATTGGTGTGCATTTGGTTCAAATGTAAGGAAGTTCTTTTTAACCCAGAGAGTGGTGGAAAACAACCTCCAGGGATTCAAGACAAAGTTAGACAAGTTCCTGCGGAACTAGAATGTACGCAGGTAGGGCTGGTCTCGGTTAGGGTGCTGGTCTTTGACCTGGGGGCCACCTGCTGGGCACGATGGACCACTGGTCTGACCCAGCAGCGGCAATTCTTATGTTCTTATTGTGTGTCTTAAATTTAGTGCTTGCGCTAACCTACAAATGAATGCATGTACAATTGATTACCATGGATCCAAAAATTTTCGTGTGTGTTAAATTTTTATTAAAACAAATGTGTGAAGTAAACAAACAAACAAACAAAAAAGGTACAAAAATCAAGAAAAAGGCCAATAAAACTGAAAACAAACCAAAAATATATACCATGTATACATCCTTACTTCATGCTATATAGATCATAGATCATTGTCCTAGTGCTTGAATCATGACATGGGCTCTTTTACAAAAATTCCATAAAGAAATGCACTTAGTACAGGGTAAATGCCCAAATTAAGTTTCAATACAAAAGCATGTGTGCTAAGTGTTGGGGGCAGGCATCCCTAGAATTAGTGCATAGAACTCAAAATCTTCCCATTTCTTGCCCCAAGCTGTCTACCTTGTTTCCGGATGCCAGCCCAGCTGCTTCCTCTGCCGGTGGTCCTGCCCCTTCTCAGAGCCCTGTGCTGCGCTGCTTCCTCTTCAGGCGGTCCCGCCCTTTCTCTGATGTCAGAGAAAGGGTGGGACCGCCGGAAGAAAAAGCAGCGCAGCAGGGCTCAGAGAAGGGGCGGGACCGCCGGCAGAGAAAACAGCTGGGCTCGCTGGCATCTGGAAACAAGGTAGACTGCTTCTCCATGGGGGAGGGGGGTGAGGCTGTGGGGGTGCGAGCGGTTCTTCGGGTAGGGGTGCGAGCGGTCCTTCGGGGTGGGAGTGCGAGCGCTCCTTCAGGGTGGGGGTGCGAGCGGTCCTTCAGGGTGGGGGTGCGGGTGCGTGCGAGCGGTCCTTCGGGGTGGGGGTGCGAGAGGTCCTGCGGGGGGGGGGGTGAATCAGACGTCGGGGGGGGCATCAGGCTTTCAGGGTAGGGACAGGACTTCAAGGAGGAAAGGAGAGTCGGGGCGGGCGAAAACAGAGTCGGGGTCTCCAGAGGAGAGTCGGGGCGGGCGAAAGGAGAGTCAGGCAGTATGCGCGGTATACGGGTGTGTGCGGTATATAAAAATTTATATACATAAATATGTGTTTTTGCGCGCTATACCCGTGTGCGCGTTTTACACGGATGCGCGTTATCTATGTGAAAATACGGTATTTCTATAGCACTACCAAATGTACGCAGCGCTGTACAGAGTCACAAAGAAGACAGTCCCTGCTCGAAAGAGCTTACAATCTAAACAGCCAAGACAAACAGGATGTCATGCATACAGTTAAGGCGAACGGTTAATCTGCTGGCTGGGTGGGAGGGCAGAGGGAAGTACAGGACAATCAAGCCATTGTGACATCACTGATGATGTCTCTTATTGGTGGAAGGGGGCATTATGACATCACAGCCTCAGCTCTGCTTTCCAAAGACCGAAACTCTTCACAATACTACTACTACTATTAATTATTTCTATAGCACTACCAGACGTACGCAGCGCTGTACAGAGTCACAAAGAAGACAGTCCCTGCTCAAAAGAGCTTACAATCTAAATAGCCAAGACAGACAAACAGGATGTCATGGATACAGTTAAGGGGAACGGTTAATCTGCTGGCTGGAGGGCAGATGGAAGTACAGGACAATCAAGTCATTGTGACATCACTAATGAGGTTGTCTCTTATTGGTGGAAGGAGGCATTATGACATCACAGCCTCAGCTCTGCTTTCCAAAGACTGAAACCCTTCACAATACTACCTACTACTATTAATTATTTCTATAGCACTACCAGACATACGCAGCGCTGTACAGAGTCACAAAGAAGACAGTCCCTGCTCAAAAGAGCTTACAATCTAAATAGCCCAAGACAGACAAACAGGATGTCATGGATACAGTTAAGGGGAACGGTTAATCTGCTGGCTAGGTTGGTGAGCAGTGGGGAGTAGTGTTATGGGCTAAGGGCTATATCAAAAAGGTCAGTTTTCAGTCTGCTTTTAAACAAGGGAAGGGACGAGGCTTGGCAGACAAACTCGGGTAATTTATTCCAGGCACAGGGGCAAGCTAGATGAAAGGAATGAAGTCTGGAATTGGCAGTGGAGGAGAAGGGTAAAGCTAAGAGCAGCTGATCTGAGGAACAGAGTTCTCTGGGAGGTGTATAAGGGGTTCATAGACAACCCTGCGAAAGACAAAGGTGCGCGCCGACAACTGAGCACAAGGAGGTGCGCGCGCCGAAGAAAATTACAGTTTTTAGGGGCTCCGACGGGGGGTTTTGTTGGGGAGCCCCCCCCCAGTTTACTTAATAGAGATCGCGCCGGCGTTATGGGGGGTTTGGGGGGTTGTAACCGTCCACATTTTACTGTAAACTTAACTTTTTCCCTAAAAACAGGGAAAAAGTGAAGTTTTCAGTAAAATGTGGGGGGGTTACAACCCCCCAAATCCCCCACAACGCCCCCACAACGTGGCGTGATCTCTATTAAGTAAAGTGGGGGGGTCCCCCTCACACACATCGGAGCCCTAAAAACAGTAATTTTCTGCGGCGCGCACCTCCACGCTGCGCTCAATTGTCTGCGTGTGCCTTTGTCCCGGCGCGCTTTTGACCTGACACCGTATAAGGAGAGAGAAGAGAGATATTGAGGGGCAGCAGAATGAACACACTTGGAGGTCAGCAATAGGAGCTTGAACTGTATGTGATGGCAGATAGGGAGCCAGTGAAGTGATTTAAGGAAAGCATAGTAACCGTTACATGACTCTAGGCTATCAGTTGTCATATACTAATCCTTTTACAAAAGGGCCCTTTAGGAAAATTTCCTGTAGAAAATGATTTGCCATCTTTGCCAAATAGTAATAAACACAGCATGGATTAGAAAAAAAAATCTCATTACTCAGAGGTACAGTCAGGGCAGTTCTATAATTGTGTACCTGCTCTTATGCACTCGGAGAAATTAAAAGGGGACAGGTTTAGAACAAATGCCAGAAAGTTCTTTTTCACCCAGAGGGTGGTGGATACATGGAATGCGCTTCCGGAGGCTGTGATAGGCCGGAGCACATTACAAGGCTTCAAAGAAGGTTTGGATAGGTTCCTGGAGGATAAAGGAATTGAGGGGTACAGATAGGAGTAGAGGTAGGTTAAGGGATAGTCTGAGACCACTGCTCAGGCAATGGGCCTGATGGGCCGCCGCGGGAGCGGACCGCTGGGCGAGATGGACCTCTGGTCTGCCTCAGCGGAGGCAATTTCTTATGTTCTTATGATATAAATTCCTCATACGGTGCTGTAACGACTTTTATCTCATGCAAAGTTGTCATTTCTTTAATAATACTGAATATATGTGTCACTTGTTTGTTCAATCTAATTATGCTGTATTAGGTCTTTTCTATAACTTTTTTGAGGCTTCTTTACCTGCAGGCATTGTATTGCCGGTTGCTAAACTCTTCATGAGTCCAATCTTTATTGAGATATAATTTATAAAATATAAAGCTGTGTTTATTTTTTTCAATTTTATCTTTTGAACTTTTAAACTTGTAAATCTTTCTCTCTAATATTCTTAATAGAAGAACTTCACTTAGCTTAATGGTGGTCAGTTCTTCTTTCACCCCCTCCCGACATGCATGTTTCAACTAAGAAACTTTTCTTCAGGGTCGAGATAAACGTACGTGGGAGCTAGTTTTAGTACGTTTACCTTGACCCTGAAGAAAAGTTTCTTAGTTGAAACATGCATGTTGGGAGGGGTGAAAGAAGAACTGACTACCATTAAGCTAAGTGAAGTTCTTCTATTAAGAATATTAGAGAGAAAGATTTACGGTTCATAGACAACCCCGCGAAAGACAAAGGCGCGCACCGACAACTGAGCGCAAGACGGAGGCGCGCGCCGTAGAAAATTACAGTTTTTAGGGGTTCCGACTGGGGGTTTTGTTGGGGAGCACCCCCCAGTTTACTTAATAGAGATCGCGCCGGCGTTGTGGGGGGTTTGGGGGGTTGTAACACTCCACATTTTACTGTAAACTTAACTTTTTCCCTAAAAACAGGGAAAAAGTGAAGTTTTCAGTAAAATGTGGGGGGTTACAACCCCCCACACCGCCCTCACAATGCAGCGCGATCTCTATTAAGTAAAGTGGGGGGTTCCCCCCCCCACACACCCCCGTCGGAGCCATAAAAACAGTAATTTTCTGCGGCGCACACCTCCGCGCTGCGCTCAATTGTCTGCATGCGCCTTTGTCCCGGTGCGCTTTTGACCTGACACCAAGATTTACAATTTTAAAAGTTCAAAAGATAAAATTGAAAAAATAAACACAGCTTTATATTTTATAAATTATATCTGAATAAAGATTGGACTCATGAAGAGTTTAGCAACCGGCAATACAATGCCTGGATGCAGTCCGAAAGTCCATACAATTAAAACATGAATACAGCTTAGAGATTGAATAATATGTGCTGCAGGTAAAGAAGCCTCAAAAAAGTTATAGAAAAGACCTAATACAGCATAATTTCTTTAATAAGACATTAACTATTTTTTCTGTGGGCCCTCCAAGTACCTAACAAATCCAAAATGTGGCCTTGCACAGGGTTTGAGCTTGAGACCGCTGATCTAAGCCATCCCAGTTTCTCATGTTTAAGTGGAACTTGTAAATACAAACAGGATTTAAACAACACTCAGTCTAGGTTAAAAAAAAAAAAAAAAAAAAATGTTCAGAGTAGGTTTAAAGTGCCACAAAAAACAACTTGTTCAAATATATAAAACAATCAAATGGTTATCAAGACTTCTGCAAGTCCGAAGTGGCAGGTAAATATAGCATTGATAATCCGAAAACTGCACTTATCGCATACAAAAGATGCCGGTGAGTTTCTGGCATGTAATCTTTGCATCTTCAGCTATTATATTTAGAACTGTTGCAAAGACGTTTACATCCCCCACTACTCTTTGGGCTCCTTTTACTAAGGTGCGCAAGCGTTTTTAGCGCACGCAGATCAGTGGGCCAAAGCCCACACTAAACAGGAAAAACTAACACCAGCTTTATGGAGGCTAGCGCACCTTAGTAAAAAGGAGCCCTTTCAGTTGGTGACATCATGTTTTGCCAAAATTTTTGCCACGGCTATCCTCTGCACATAGGCACGTACTGTTTGTATATATAACATAGTAACATAACATAGTAGATGACGGCAGATAAAGACCCGAATGGTCCATCCAGTCTGCCCAACCTGATTCAATTTAAATTTTTTATTTTTTTCTTCTTAGCTATTTCTGGGCAAGAATCCAAAGCTTTACCCGGTACTGTGCTTGGGTCCAACTGCCAAAATCTCTATTAAGAATTACTCCAGCCCATCTACACCTTCCCGGCCATTGAAGCCCTCCCCAAATGGTCACAGTGTTCAACATCCATTTGATACAAAAATGAAAGATCCACATCGCATCACCAACTATTATATTTACAACTGGCGGAAAGATATTTGAAACCCTGTTATTCTCTGAGACAGCAATATCATTTTGGCAAAGCTGAAACATATCTTACCGAGATTATTGCCGATGCAATCCTCTGCTCTTAGACACATGCTATGGTGTAAGAAGCAAATGGCCACCATGTTCAACATTCATTTAAAATGAAGTAAAAGACCCACACTGCATCTGACATTTGCTGATTTGTTATGAATGAAAGTTCCCGCCAAGAGGTCTAACGTACTCGGAGAAAGTAACAAATTCTTAAATATACAGAACATTATGTCCCCAGAAGTCTATATAATATGTGTGCTCCAAGCACAATAATACTCGAAAAGAACTAAGGGAAAGTAGAAACATCAATAATTCACCCAATGGCTCGTAATAGAGGTGGACTAACTGCCCATAATGTCTCTCTACTGGTGTATGTTCGGGAAAATGTATAAATGACTAAAAACTATAAAATGTTGAGATATGGAAAGCGTCCTGATTGACATAAGAACATAGGAATAGCCTTACTGGGTCAGACCAATGATCTATCATGGCCAGTAGCCCATTCTCAAAGTGGCCAATCCTGGTCACTAGTACCTAGCCAAAACCCAAAGAGTAGCGACACTCCATGCTACCGATCCAGGGCAAGCAGACTATCAGTATGTGTGATCATGTGTCTATCAATGAATACAATTTTTTTTTTTAAATGGGGAATAATGGAGAGGAACCAATGTTTCTAGGAATATAAAGGACATCTCATTGCAAATACAGTAATAAAACTAACATTTCAATAAACTGCCCTTTGGTTTCAATTAGAACACACTGGATGAGAATCATCAACATGGATCCATTTCTGTAATAAAAAAATGTGATAATATACTGTATATGGAATAATAAGAAAATTTATATTAATTTTCATAAAGACAATGATGGTAATAACTTCAAATCAAGGATAACTATCAATCTATTTTCTCAGCAAATTGGATAATCAAAAACATATATTACACAGTGCGTCAAATGTCACAGAAAGGGTCTAAAATCAATTTCAGCATTCAGGCCATGGCGAGTGACAGTATTAAATTAAAGATGTTTCTTTGGTCATCCTATAACAATTCTGAATCTAGATCACCTCCTCTCCACCTGATTTTCATGACCTTGAGGCCAAAAAAATTTTTGGTCATCAATGGTACGGTTGGTTACATACCAGTGACTGACAATGGGCACCAAGGGGCAAATTCTATAAACGGTGTCCCGATTGAAGGCGGCGGCGTTAGGCATCCTACCGCTGTCTAATAAGCCAATCAGGATGCACATTTAAAAAAAAAAATAAACACACTGAGACAGGCAGCCTACATTGTAGGCATTTTCAAGAACCTATGGAGATGCGTAGTGCTGCCTAAGCTCACCCAAGGCTAGGCGTGGGTGTGATTCCGCCTGGAAGTGGTCTTAGGTGAGCTTAAGCAGCCCTAGGCATCTCCTTAAGGCTGCAATGTTAGTCTGGAGTTAGATATAGTTCCTCTGGAAGTAAATTCCAGAGCATGAGGGCTGTTCCCGAGAAGGCTCGTTGGCGGGTATCACATCGTACAATTTTTTTTAATGAGGGTACAGATAGTGATGCTCCTTGAGAGGACCTCAGAGGTCTCAAAGGCCTATAATGGGTTAGCTTATGGCTCATTTTGTCTGAGGACCTTGAAAATCAAACAGAGATTTAAATTTAGCCCTGTAAGTTACTGGTAACCAGTGTAGTTTGTGCACAAAGGGTGCGATGTGGCAACATTCTGACTTAGTTGCAGCTGATGCAAACTCGTTTTGGTTACTGCAGTAGTCTAGTCGTGATGTTATCATGGCATGGACCTCTGCGGTCAGACTATACGGAAAGAGATTTTATAGCTGCTGAAGATGATAGAAACCATTTTTAAAGTCACGCGCCTACGTTTGACTGAAAATAGGGCACACATTTTGCAGGCTAACTTATGAGCAGAAATATAGGAGATTAGCATTTTTTGAATACCAGGTCCATAATATCTTGATATTACATTACATTAGGGATTTCTATTCCATTACCTTGCGGTTCAAGGCAGATTACAAATGGATTGTCAGGACATTAGAAGTATTTAGGGAGTAATTTGTACAATTCTTTGAGTTGCTAAGGATTACATCTGAATTGTTATGGTATTAGAAGTTCATATGGAGTAGTTGCAGGTGATGCTTGGGACATTTCTGATTGAGTTAGTTCGGTTTTATGTGTTTTTTGAATATAAGGGTTTTTATTTCTGTTTTGAAGGTTTTGTAGTCTGTGGTCGAGGTCAATAGGTTGTAGAGTTGGGGGTCGAGTGTTGCAGCTCGAGTGGCGAGGAGGTTGTCCTATAGTTTTTTTCTTAGTTACCATATGAAATACTTTAATTGTCCCTTTTCCTGATGACGCCAACATTTGAAAATGGTTGGAGTATGAAAAATGAGGAATCAAGGGTCCCAAAATTCTTGGCTATATTTCAGTAACTACACTTTGGCATTGGTCCAGCTTCAAAAATACCGGCACACTGATGCCACAAGATCATTAGAAATCATGGATAAATATACGGAAATAGATATGTTTAGATCCATGCAGAGGTTATAAAGACTGAATTGCACAGTTTTAGGAAGGCTGATCACTTCGTACTGGCATAGAACCAGAACAAAACTACAGCCTCATTCCTCACAGTACACTTTAGGTTAAAATTTCAATAAGGTACATCTCTGAGGAGCCTAATTTATCAACCATTGGGATTTCCTTCAGGTCTGTGGCCTCTTTTGTTTAATTTGCTATAATGCAAATTTGCTGAGTAGCAAATTTAGGATGAAAATTTGCTTGAGGCCTAGTAGCAAAAGATATCCACAGCTTGATGAAGTTTAAACTTTTTTTTCTGAAAACAGGCCTGCAAAGCAATTTTTGCAGGCTTTTTTTTTTAATATGAATGAGCTGCTTTGCATAATATTTCACCTTTGCACTTCATTAATTTTGAACAAATAAAGTCTCATATATTGTCGACACCATGGCGTCTAGTTGGGGGAGGGTCACTCCTGCCTCTCTGGTATGCCTGGGTTCAAAGTGCTACCACTCAACAACTTTAGCAATATTTTGAGTTATCAGTATTACTGCTAGAGGTCATGCTGTCAGATAAGATACCACAGTGGAGAGGTTAAGATGCAAGACCTAAAGAAATACCAGATTTTTTTTTTTTTTAATACTTCAGTATGATTCAACATGGGCTGTGTTTCAGCTTTGAAGCCTGTTTCAGGAGTCTTGAAGTACTGGAAAAACAGGAATAGACTTTACACAGTCCAAAGCTCTATGCTACAACTTGAAAATATATCAAAAATCATCAAAGATACAAAAATCTTCAGTCGCGTTCAGAAGTCACAATAGGCTTTTACCAAAGCCTTGCTTCGTCTTTTTTATTTTTCACTTTCTTGCTTTGATAAAAGTCTTCTGTGATTTCAAATTAATGGAAGCGGATGCTGGAGGTGGTTGATTTCTTGCTTGGGATTTATTAACCACCTCTGAGAACTACTGTAATTTACTGAAGGTGCTCCTCTGTCAGTTATGATGAGCTTACACTGAACTGGCCACATGAGGATGCTTGATATATATTGAGCTTTAATACAGTAAAAGCTTGGTTTGCGAGCATAATTCGTTCCGGAAGCATGCTTGTAATCTAAAACACTCATATCAAAGCAAATTTCCCTATAAGAAATAATGGAAACTCAGACGATTCGTTACACAACCCAAAAACTTTGATACAAAATACTATACATACTTGTATTGCAAAACCTCGCTTGTTTAGAACAGTCACTACACTCCCGCAGCATCAGAGAGAGAACCATCGGCTCAGTTGTCATGCATGTATACTGTACGTACTCATATTGCACAACCTTGCATGCTTCTGCTACAAATCAGTAAATGGTTCTTCACCAAGCTACATCAACCCCCCACTTTAACCTCTATCACATAAACAAGAAATCCCGTAGAACTCAACTGTTCGCCTTCCCCTCGCTTAAACTCTGTCACCTTAAAAGATTCATAGACAAAACCTTCGCCTACCAAGCAGCCAAGCTCAACCCATGGCTGGCCCAAATGATACTCGAGGCCCCCTCCTACCTCGACTTCAGAAAATCACTCAAAACCCATCTATTCAGCAAACAAGACCCCTAATGGCCCCTCCCTTGCATATTTACACTTCGCCCGCCCTTTCCTCCCCCCCTGCTCTCCTCCCCCCTCATAATAGCTACTCTCCCCTTTCTTCAATAAGCTCTCCCCATACTCTGTCAATTTTGGTTTCCCTGTTACTTTATTGTTGATTTGTTTGTAAATCTGCATGCAAACGTAGATCCTAATCTAACTGATGTAAACCACCTAGAACTCACCGGGTATGGCGGTATATAAAAATAAAATTATTATTATTATTATTATAAAATGTTTTGCTCATCTTGCAAAACACTCACACACCAAGTTACTTGTGATCCAACGTTTTACTGTACTCCATTGTGAATTTCCAGCAGATATGACACGTCCTTAGTGGATCTCCTTTGGCTTTTTCCATTCTTTTGTGAGAAATGCTATCATTGAATGGTGCTTCAAATCTAGCACTTTCTTTTTTTCTTTTTTTTTTAATTCTTTATTTATTTTGAATATATTATCAAGAATAAACTTCTTGTACAGAATATGATTAAGTCAACAAAACATAAAACAAATGAAGTAACATTTATATAACAAAATTACTATTTACTCAATCAAAATTAAAGTCCCAAAAATTTGAGATCCAATATGTTCCTGAGTGAGAAACTATTTAAAGGAAAAAGAGAAATTCAAATTACAAATTAGGCGGTCAGATGAGAATGGACCAAGAGTAAATTTATGCATTGAGATTTTCTTAATCCCCTTCAAGGCCCCTCCTGGAGAGAAATCCTGTCAGCTGTGAAGGTTCAAAGAAAATATAATTGCAAGATTTATACTTTACAATGCATTTACAAGGATATCGTAAAAGGAATGATGCTCCCATTGCCACAACCCCAGGCTTAAGAAGCAAAAATTCCTTCCTTCGTTTCTGGGATTCCCTTGTCACATCCGGAAATATTTGAACTTTACATCCAAGAAATTCTTTATGTCTGTTCTTAAAATAAAGCTGTAATATCCAATTTTTATCTGGTGATAAAACCACCGTAGCCAATAGGGTAGCTGGAATAGCTACCTCCCTCATTGAAGATTCCAATAATAATGTTATGTCCATTTGTTCACCCTGACCTTGTTGTTCTGGTGGACGCTGTTCTTCCGAATTTTTTGATGTTGGCAAATAATATATTTTGGAAAAGGGAGGAAAGGCATCATTAGGAACATTAAGAACTTCACAAAAGTACTTTTTCAAAACTTCTTTTGCTGATAAAGAAGGAATCTTTGGGAAGTTCAAAAATCTAAGATTATTCAACCGCATATTATTTTCCATCATTTCCACCTTTCTCCTAAGATTGATATTGTCTTTAATCAGTGTCGTTTGAACATGATTTACTTCACTTATCTTTTTATCTATTTTTTCCACATTAGTTTTCATCAATGTATTTTCCTGTTTAAGTCCATTTATTTCATTTCTTTGTTCTAGGAATTTATCTTCTAGTGCTTTAATTTGTGGTGACAATGTTTGTCCCAGAGTAATTACCAAATCCCAAATAGAGTCTAGGGTAACATTCATGGGTTTAGGAACAGAGAATATACTTGCTTGCATTGTCCCAGCTTCCACAGCAATGACAGTCTTCTCCCTCTGGGAGTCTTGTTCTATTTCATGTTCCCTCGTTGTTCTCACTGCAGTCTCCTCTTCCTCCGGTGCTACGCCCATTTCAGCCTCCCGGGAGACGAAGTCTGCCTCCTCGGACTGACTACTCTCCCGTGGAGAGCTAGCACGCTGCGGCTGAGGGGGCGGGGTTCTGGCGTCGGGGCTCAGAGTGGACTCTAGCCCAGGGAAGCTTGCCGTGACCTCACTCCTTCCCGGCGATTCCAGCGGGCGACTCCCCGATGCAGCTGCTGCCTCTTGGTTTAGACGCCGCAAGAAATCCTCCATGGACATCTGAAGAGGAGTCTCCGGGCGCCTCGAGGCTCCAGAAGCACCTTTCCCTCTCCTTTTCGGCATCGATAAAGCTGTGAGTAAACGTTGTTACTTGGAGTCTCTGGCGGCGTCTCTCTCACTCTCATCTGCTCGCGGCCATCTTGGATCTCAAATCTAGCACTTTCTTACTTGATTCGCACGAGGACTCTCCTGACATCCTGTCTCTTGGAATGTTAGACTTGCAATGAGCCACAACTGTGCATGAGTAACCTTGAGACATGTCGCAACATGCACAAACTTGTTTCATCACATTTGCTACTTTCATACTCGAGTAGATAAATTATTGAACACCCCTAGTACAGAACTCTCCCACCAGGAGTTACCTTTATGTTCACTTTTACATTTTTCTGCATGCCTTTCACTCTCACACAAGCATGCGTTCAATCACTAACACCTACTGCACTTCTGCACAAAATACACTTTGATGTTTTGACCCCACTACCCAGAAGATTCATTCCCTGTCATTGTTCCAGTTTAACATAATCTTCTTCATCATTGTACTTGCAGTTTCTTTAATTTAAAAAAAAAAAAAACCAAAAAAAAAAAAACCAGGAAGTTCAATTTCTGCTTAGATCTCAGGGAGATAGAACTGTCTACACAGATGGATCTCTGACCTGAGAAGGCAAGGCTGAGAGAAACGTTAACCAGATAGGTAAACAGTATACTTGGCAACCATGACAGCCCCTAACCTTTTAATCCTGACAAAACCTTCTCATAGTTACATCTGCAGTGTACGGAGGAAGAACAAGGCAATAAAAATATGTTCTTAAACATTCTACAGATAGAAATACGAGGTCTGTTCAAAACGTTCCAGGGCAGTTTGAATTGCGCACCGACGGGAAGTTCTTTTGAGATGCGCTAGGCGACGTTGAGTAGTTTGAAACCTCACGAGTAACCTCGTTTTTTTTACGCTTGTTGATATCTTGATTTTGACTCCGAGCTACAACAGATTTTGTGAAGGTGTGTCTTCGTGATTGGCTATTTTTCATCATGCGCGACCTCAATGAGCAGCGCGACAGTCTGAAGTTCTTTTAAATTGGCTAAACGCTGAAAGTGGCTTATGGGCAAGATGTCAGGAATCATGGAAAGTGTTTCGAATGCGTCAAAATTTATAAATTTTTGTGCAAACAACACGATGGCAGTTCTTCCCCAGCCACCTTCCTCTCCTGGCTTGACCCCTGCTAACTTCTTGTCTCCTCAATTTAAGTCCACACCGAAAGGAAAGTGATTCGACGACATAAAGCAAAATCTGATGCAGCAACTTTTGGCGATTCCTGAAGATGTGTTTAAGGACTGTTTCCAAAAGTGGAAACGACATTGGGAAAGTGTATACGTAGGGAAGGGGAGTACTTTTAAGGGGACCCGATGGAATAAGTTGTAAGATTGTTTAATAAATTTTTATAAAATCAGTCCTGGAACTTTTTGAACAGACCTTGTGTGAGCCTTATGTCAAATTAATCATAATGATTCCTTAAAACACAATGATATTGTACAAAATAATTTGATAAGTTAATTTACCTAACAATTTTCCCCTTCTCTTTCTAATGCACAAATTTAAGAGCACTTATACTTTAAAATATTATGTACATGAATTTAAAAAAAAAAAAAATCAAAGCTTATAAACAGAATAGTAGAAAAGGACAAAGGAGCCTATCCAAAGACTGCAAATTGTTGGGAAGGCTGTGAAGAAGAAACCTCGAATCGAGCAACACATCACAGCTCGAGTATTCCCAGATGTGTACTGGAAGATAATATAAAGTATGTGTTCAAACAGGAATCTCTTTGTTCTGTCAGCTGCTGAAGGTCAATGAATGCTCCTGGGTGAAGATATGAAAAATTTTACAAAAGAGAGCTGTGAATTAATTTAATGAACTTGTGTAAAATTCATCGGAGTCTTTTTACTAAGCTATGCTGACTGATTTACCATATGCAAACAATTAGCATGTACTAACCCCCACCCCACCCGCCTTTTATGAAGCCGTGCTAGGGCTTTTTTTTATCGCCAACCTCAGCAGTAAAAGCTCCGACACTCATAGGAATTCTAAGAGCATCTGAGCTTTTACCGCCATAGCCAGCAATTTTAAAAAAAAAACAAACCTAACTTGGCTTCATAAAGAGGGGGGAGAGGGGGGTTAAATGCTAAGACGCCCATTATATTGCTATGGGCATCTCAGCATTTAGTGGGTTCTAAATCAGCACACCTTAGTGAAAGCATCCCATGAGTCTGTATTAGAGAGTTGCACGGGGACAGAAATCCCACCCATCCCTGCCCGCTCCCGCCAGGATCCTCTCCGTCCCCACCCATCCCAGTCAGGATCCTCTCCGTCCCCATCCATCCCCGTCAAGATCCTCTCCATCCCCACCCATCCCCGCAAGGAATAACCTCCATCTGAGCATGGGAATTGGACGCCCGCACACTCACAAAGCTGCAGCTGTCAATTAAGCTGCTAGCTTTCACTCAAGGTGTGAAAAATAATAAAAAAACATGCTAAATGATGCTAAATGCAAAGGTTTTGTTACCAAAATATAATTATTGTTTTTATTTTTTCAATCATGACACCAAAAGAATAAAGCATAATTGCGTTAGCTGTTGCATTAGCGGGAGGTCGTTATAGTTGCCAAAATGCTGGCCTTCTGATAACAAGCTCAGTTCAATATTTTACAACACTCTATTATATACTTTTGGCTCAGTGTGACATCATCGGTTTGACAGCCAATCAAAATTAACAAAGGAGGTGTTTAAAAGTTAGACAAAGAAATTCCTCTACGTTTAAAAGTTTCAGAAATTAAATTTGTTTGTTTACATTCATTTCTGAATACACATTAACATTTTATAACATTTCCAATATTCCTTTATCATTCTTAAAACTTATTTAAGACAATTTGTCTATGTATCAAACAAGCTGCTGAAAAGTTCTAAACCCTACAAACAGTGCTGAAAATTTGTCAGCCTTAGAGGAAAAGAGGGGCTGTCTCCCCCTCTCCCTAAGCTGACAGTTTCAAATTTCATTGATCTGCACACAGAAGCCTTCCTATGTTAGAGCAGCAGTCTAATTATTTCCAGATGCTATACCCTTTGAATTTCTTTGGGTTGCAAATATATATAATATGTTTTTTCAAAACCCATTCTTTTGTTCAATACACAGCCACACATAATCACTCACTTTCGGGCCCTTCCTTCATTCAGACCATGTATTTTCATTCATATTTAAAGCAAGTTATATCTTAGTTTGGGATACTTCTTCCTAGCCAGCCTAAGGCACATCTGGTATCAATTAACACCACGATGCTAGGAAGCCTAAACAAAGACTTGGAAAAAACTGAACACAAAATTGAGTCCATACACATCCCGATTTCCTCTATGATCTAGCCCAATAGCAAAATACATAAAAAGAATATTATTATACCGTCCCTCAATATTAATTTGTAGTGTGTTTTTCTGGCTTTGACTGCATCCATATTCAGATTTTTATTCACCCGTTTTTCGTACGCTTCTATTGGGCGTGGCCTTAACTAACACATATGCTTGTATCTAACTAGTTACCCAGAATCATACGAAAAACCAGGCCATTTTGTAGAAAAACTCTACAAAATACTGCACTATCATATCCTGACGTCCATTCCATTACCATCCCATAAACATCACCCCCTACTGGCCACGAGCCACTACTCCTCACATCCCCGCCCGTTCCCATAAAAAGCAGCAATTACTTCTGACAGGATCATCAATTCCACAGTTTCCTTTGTGTTTGCGCTGCTGTTTTCCTTGTGGAATCTCTTTGGTGGAACCCTTTTTTTGTTTTCTATTCAGGTAATTAACTTATAAACCCCCTCTTTTACTAAGGCTGACGTGTCCATTATATTATATGGACGAACCCTGCTTCCAAAGCCTTTCATCTCCGTGGGAGTCCCGTGGGCCAGAGGGGGGTCCCTGTGAGAGTCCCGTGGGCCAGAGGGGGGAACCCGTGGGAGTCATGTGGGTTAGGGGGGATTCTCGCGGGATTCCTGCGATCCCCGTTCCCGTGCAAACCTCTAGTCTGTATGCTTTCTTCAAATCATGTTTGTTTGAAATGCAGATATGTGCTACAATGTAGATTTCCAAAGATGCACAGATTTCCATAGCTGACGCCGCTTTTTTTTTAACATTAAATCTTTCTTAAGCGCTTGCCCCTCCCCCTAACCACCACCACTAGTGCCTTGCTTTCTTGAATTGCTACAAATGTTTTCTACTTCTTGCAGAGTTCTTCTTAACTCTCTACCGGAGCATACCTATTCCAATTGTTTCTCAGGATCATCCCTATAAATACGTGTGCACAAAAGCAAAATGGGCCCTTTTACAAAGCTGTGCTACGTTCTAACACAGGCTTAGCGTGACAAAAAAAATATTTACTGCAGGATGAGCTA
Source organism: Geotrypetes seraphini (assembly GCF_902459505.1). NCBI lineage: Eukaryota > Metazoa > Chordata > Amphibia > Gymnophiona > Dermophiidae > Geotrypetes > Geotrypetes seraphini. The sequence continues at coordinate 30,850,180 of NC_047089.1, read as the reverse complement.
AATTGTCTAGAGAGACCACCCCCTTGCAATATGCATGTATTCATGATTTGGCATGTATATTTTGGCTTTCTAAAATTAGGATTTAGACATACTGTGTAGTTCTAAACCAAACATGAGCAAGGGAGTCCAAAACACAAGAAACCAAGCCAGGTGAAAAAAGGCACTGTGGGTTTCCAATGATGGATTGGCACCTAAACTTTATTAAAGGATCTGTCACAGTCCATGTTTCATCAAAGTGCCTGCATCAGGGGTTGTCAATGTAAGTCCTCTGTTCCTTCAAAGATCAAGCTTATTCTGCAACATTGGGTAGGAGAGGTGCGACCTACGATCCAGCAGTGGCAGGCTAGTATGTCCCAGATGGCCAATTGGGAGCGCCAGCGCAAGCGGGGTGCCACTAGCTGGCAGACGGTGGCTTATTGGGACTGTTGGAGTTCTTTCTAATGCGGGTCACTTCCTAGGATGCAGGGGGGGGTTGGGGGGATTGGGAGGGTGGATTTCTGTATTTCTGTATAAAATTTGGACTTTGCATGGGAGTTCTCTTTATTTGTTTGCCTGCTTGATTCTTTGCCTGGTAGTATTGTTCACTTGTATTGCTGTTTCTTTTGTGATGATTCTGGCTTCACCGCTGTATATTTCTCCTATGCTTTGTTCCTCTAATAAACATATATTTAAAAAAAAAAAAAAAAAGAAAGAAAGAAAGGGCTCCCTTTTAATAAGCTGCGATAGCGTTTTTAGCTTGTGCTGAATTGCAGCGTGCGCCAGATCCGTGCTACATGGCTAGAACTAACGCCAGCTCAATGCTGCTGTTAGCGTCTAGCGCGTGAGGCAATTTAGCATGTGCTATGCGCGCGCTAAAACCGCTATCACAGCTTAGTAAAAGGAGCCCTAAGTGTTGCAAATACAGTGATACCTTGGAATCCAAACTCAATCCGTTCCAGAACCCAGTTTGAGTTCCAAAGCGTTCGAGTTCCAAGATAATTTTTCCCATTTAAAATAATAAAAACTGGATTAATCCGTTCCTGGGTCCCACAAACTCAAATTTTAACAGTAAATACACTGGATTTTAAGGTAAAATATTAACAAATAATAAAAAAGCCACACAGTTAATCTGAGTGGCCACTAACAGTGAGCAACATCGAAGCCTGGATTATAAAGTTAAAAGGGGATGGAATAGGGGGAGGGAAGGAAGAGTGAGATTAAGTTGATTGGAGGGTGCAGAGAGTAGGGGATTGGGGGAAAAGAAAGGGGGTGGAGCTAGGGACGAGGAGAGAAGGGAAAGAAATTGGCGGGCTAAAGAATAAAGTTCGGGTGAAAGAGCAAGGAAGGAGAGAAAAGGGATTCAAGTTTCCCTCCCCCCCCCACCGGGGTAAATGATGGGTGAGGTAGGGAATTTTGGGGAGGGAGGGAGGTCGCAGCTTGTTGATTGGGGGCCTAAGGGCAGAGCCGTTATTAGAGGCAGATAGAAGTTGAAGTACTATGATTGTGAATAGTAAATAAGTCCTCGTGTGCGACACCGCCACGAGGTGAGGTGGCTTGACGACACCGTAAATCACTGGGAGTTAAGGGAAAGTTTGGGATAAGGGAGCTACTGTCGATACCGAATAGCTCTTTGAAGGAAATCATAAATGGTTAAGTGTGAAGTTTACTGATATTTACATTAAGTTTAAAAATTAATGTTTGAAAATATATGAAATAAAGCTGTGGCCAATATTTGCCCAATTCAAATGATGTTCTGGTTTATTATTTGTAAAAGAGTGATGTATTTCAGAATGGCTGATGTATGAGTCCCAATGTTATACAGTACAGTATTTTCCACACTGTACTACACAAAGGTGAAAATCACACGAGATGCTTTCACTACAGCTTCCGACAATGAACTGAACGACGTTATGTTTGGCCCGAGCGCTGGGGAAACGTACACACAAAACACACATGAACAACGTACACGGCGTTCAAATTTCAAAGCAGCGTTCGGATTCTGGGGCAAAATATGCTTGAATTTTTTGTTTGGATTCCAAATTGTTCGAGTACTGGGGCGTTCGGAATCCAAGGTATCACTGTATTTGCAATGGTTAAAACAAAATGATAAATTAATGCTGCTAAAAGGCTGGCAAAGCCAACAACGGAACAACAAAATCCAAACAGCACCAAAAGGTTTCATTAAGGAAATGAAGAATTAAAGCAAAAAAAAGGATTGTGGATGTACCAGTTTGTGCTTCGATAAGCGTCCAGTGGCGTAGTAAGGAAGGGGGGGCGGTTTGTCCCAGATGCCGTCACCAGTCCCCCTCTAAGCACCCCCACTCCTTCCCCTTCCCCCCTTCCCCCATACCTCTAACGTTCCAGGCGTGAGCAGCCACCCCAAACTGCTGCTCGCGTCAGCTCTTCCTCCGACGTCACTTCCTGGACCTGCACCTAGGAAGTGATGTCAAAGGAAGAGACGACGCTGGTGTGAGCAGCAGGTTGGGGGTTGCTTCTCGCGCTGGTAACGTTAAAGAGGTATGGGGAAGGGAAGGGGCACACACATGCGTGCGGCAGGAGGGCTGGGAAGGAGCAGATGTGGGTGGGGTGGAGAAGAAGGTAGGGGAGGGGTGACACCGCCCCAGGCTCCTCACAGCCTCGCTACACCACTGCAAGCATCCAAATAACTTAAAAATAATCTTAAAAACAGTCACAAGTGACCCACAAGATAAAAACCAAATAATATATAAAATACTTATGATTCAACATGGGCCATATTTCGGCAAAATAAAAATGCCTTCCTCAGGGGTCTTATAGGGTTCTTGGCTGTGTTATATATGAAAACATAAAAGTCACAAAAATCCAAATAGTTAAGAGGCTGTAATTCAGTTTATCTGGGTATTAAACATGGCAGTTTAAAATGACAAAATATGGCAGCTAAGCTTATTTTCGGGAAATGAATGTACGATCATGTTTCCACTCTGTTGAGAAAGCTTCACTGGCTCCCAGTCCGCTTTGGGATCCAATTTAAATGTGCACGCATAATCTTGAAGCTTCTCTATAGAATATTTGACCCTTTAGTCCCTCTTATATTGCAATACTTTCAGATCTTGTCATTTGAGGAATACTACTGTATCTTTCCCCTCTTTTAAGGGAATTAAATCTACTGGGAAGCTTAGTCAGTCTCTTGTCTTCAAGCTAGTAGAGATTTGGAATGGACTTCCTGACTCTATTAGACTGATAGGCCAGCTACAACAATTTCGTAAAGCCCTAAAAACTCTGCTGTGCACACAATATTTTAAACGGCTTAACTATAGTATCAATGAAATGATATTAATACAGCTCTTACTTCTCTCGTGCACTTCTTATTATGTGTTCTAGTCTTAATTACATGTGAACCGAGTCGAGCTCCGTTGGGAGATGACCCGGTATATAAATCGAAGACTAGATTAGATTAGAGGCTGCAAACAGCACAGAACAATGGAGGCACTTTCCCTTCCCCTGAAGTTTCCCGGCATGAGTAGCAGCTCCAATCAGCGGCTCGAGCCAGCCTTGACTCCCTCTGACATCACTTCCTGGTTGTGGGACCAGGAAATGACGTCAGAGGGAGAGCTGAGGCCAGCGCGAGTGGAAGGTCGGAGCTGATGCTCACGCAGGCAAAGAGCTACAGGCAGGAGGGGGGTAAAGGCATGTGTGTAACAGGGGGTGGAGAGAAGGAGAGGGGCTGGTTCTTACTACGTCACTTCCTCTACCACAGCTTTGTAAAAGCCAGCATGAGTAGTGTGACCATATGGCTACAGAAAAAAGGAGACGGATTGAGACATCCAGGTTTTACTTCCATTGAAAGCAACCAAGATGTCTCAATCTGTTCTCCTTACTTCCATTGCTTTCAATGGAAGTAAAACCCGGATGTCTCAATCCATCCCCTTTTTTCTGGAGCCATGTGGTCACACTATGCATGAGTCTATTAAAACACTATATAAATATATACTGATGGTTTTGCTAATATTCACCATCATCAACTGATGATGTGTTGGTGTCATCTGCTATTTATAGATGGCAAGCATTAAAAGGCAAGCATGTACAAATGAACGAAATTGTATTCATTTATCTACTGTTTTATTTGCAAAAAAAGGTATAGAACAAGTTTACGTGTCTTGTGCCATTTCAATGACAGCACATCCCTAGTACATTTTAGCAGCTTCAAAACAGTGAAACGAAAAGAGAGAGAACAAAGGTGAACGCCGGTTGAGTCATTAATAAGAAGGAAGGAGGAAAATGTATTGTGGTAGGGAGACGGTTGACATTTGCTGTCTCAATTGTGCTGCTCTGTGCAACAATTTATGCTGCTTACTACTCAAGTGGAAGAAAAGGCATTAAAAGCACTGGAAGGTGGGAGAAAGAGCACGCTGGAAACTTGCGAGATATTTGGGATGCACAGGCATATTTTGACAGGGTGGTTCCAGAGCGACGTCCTTGGCAGGGGATGGAGTATGTTGGCAAGGCGGTTGCCAAAGGGCGAGGCTAGCCCAGGGATCTCAAAGTCCCTCCTTGAGGGCCGCAATCCAGTCGGGTTTTCAGGATTTCCCCAACGAATATGCATTTGAAAGCAGCGCATGCACATAGATCTCATGCATATTCATTGGGAAAATCCTGAAAACCCGACTGGATTGCAGCCCTCGAGGAGGGACTTCGAGACCTCTGGGCTAGCCAAACGAGGATGTCTAGGGAGCCGGGATTTTCAACCCAAACTTCAGGATACTCCAAGCCAGTTTGGCATTCAAGATAGCTACCATAAATATGAATGAAATTAATATGCATGAGTTGCCTCTACTGTATGCAGATTTATTTAATGCATATTTGTTGGTGGGTATCCTGAAAACCTGCCTGGCTAGGTGTGTTCTGAGGACCAGGTTGAGATTACCTGCCAGTCAGGAAGAAGAATCATGAAATCTTCCAAGACTGGAGGGGGAGGGAGGTTATAGGAGTGGGTGATAAAGATTCAGTCTGTTTTTCCTGTAAGGCTTCTCTCCATACAGGGTCTAGGGGGATACTCTATGAAGTTACGGGAAAATCCTTTTAAAACCAATAAGAGGAATTCTTTTTTTTTTTTTTTCCACTCCGAGAACAGTTAAGCTCTGGAACACGTTACCAGAGGCTAAAGGTAACAGTGGTTAACGTAGATGTTGTTTTAGAAAAAGGTTTGGACAAGTTCTTGGAGGATAAGTCTATAGTCTGCTATTGAGAAAGACATAGGGGAAGCCACTACTTGACTTGGGATTGGTAGCAAGCAATGTTGCTGCTCTTTGGAAACAGGATACTGGGCCAGATGAACCACTGGTCTGATCAAGTATGGCTATTCTTCTGTTCTTATATTTTGAAGAAGGTTTTCTATCAGGATCAACGTTAAAGAGTCTCTCTATGGCAGATTTCCTGTGATAATCATGGTACGAGGAATTTTGCACCATTACAACTTTGTAAATTGGGCTGTAAGTGCTAGTGAACCTGTTCTGCCTCTATTTGCAAGTTTTAAATATGCACTTAATTTTTAAATAGATTGTATTATGATTCAGCAGTTTAGCATAGATTTTCACATGCATTACATTTTTTGCCCATACTATGAACTTATGTGTGTGTGCTAATGCGATTTACCCCCTCCTAATGCGTATTGCGGGTTTTAGCGCTGGCAGCAGCAGTAACTGCTCAGACGGATGATAACAAGGCTAAGACGTAAGAAGACTTGAAGCGGTACAGAGGAGGGCGACGAAAATGATAGGAGGCTTGTGCTAGAAGACGTATGAGGATAGATTGGGAGCGCTGAATATGCATACCCTAGAGGACAGGAGGGACAGGGAGATATGATTCAGACGTTCAAATACTTGGAGGGTACTAATGTAGAGCAAAATCTTTTCCAGAGAAGGGAAAAAGGTAAAACCAGAGGACATCATTTGAGGCTGAGGGGTGGTAGACTCAAGAGCAATGTAAGGAAATTCTTCTTTACGGAGAGGGTGGCGGATGCCTGGAATGCGCTCCTGAGAGAGGTGGTGGAGAAGAAAACGGTGACGGAGTTCAAAAAAGTGTGGCATGAACACAGTGGATCTAGAATCAGAAAATAATAGTAAATATTGAAGAACTAAGGCCAGTTCTGGGCAGACTTGCATGGTCTGTGTCTGTATATGGCTGTTTGGTGGAGGATGGGCTGGGAAGGGCTTCAATAGCTGGGAGAGTGTAGATGGGCTGGAGTGAGCTTTGACGGAGTCTTCAGTAGTTGGAACCTAAGAACAGTACCAGGCAGAGCTTTGGATTCTTGCCCAGAAATAGCTAAGAAGAAGAAAAAAATATTAAATTGAATCAGGTTGGGCAGATTGGTTGAACCATTTGGGGTTTTATCTGCCGTCATCTACTATATTACTAAGAATATGCACAACAAAAAATGGGAACAATATGGTATAAGGATGACCTGAGGCATAGCAAGAGGGGGGCGGTCCGCCGCGGGCATGGTCTTCCTAAGGGCACAGCACTCCTCCTCCTTCCCCCCGCTCCTCTCCTTGCCGCATGCGTATGCCCCTTGCCTTTTCCCGTACCTTTTCTACTTCTCCAGCACGCAACGTCACTTCCTGGAAGTGGCATCAAAGGGGCAAGCCTACACCAAGAAGTTAAAAAGGTACGGGGAAAGGGAAGGAAGTGCATGCACGGCTGGGGGGAGGGGGGCAGGGAAAGAGGGTAGGGGAGGGGCACCACCGCCCCGGTCACCCTTACTACGCCAAGATGACAGAGTTCAAACAAAAATATGAAATATAGATTTTAATTGACAAGCCAAAAACAATAATAAAAACTCTCCAGGATTAAAAAACAACCCCAAAAAAAAAAACAGATCACAATGTACAGCGATGAACAGGACCCAGCACAGTCTGGGCTTCTATTAAGCTGCGCTAGCAGTTTGAAGCGTGGCGAGCCGCACTGAATGACCCACGCTACTCCCGACGCTCATAGAGGTCCAATGAGCGTCGGGAGCAGCGCAGGCCATTCTGCGCGGCTCTCTGCGCTAAGGACTGCTAGCGCAGTTTAATGGAAGAGGCCCTCTGTGTTTCGGCGAATATAAGAAAAGAAAACGTTTTTGTTTCTGTTAAGATTCCATTGTCTGTTCAATTTGTTTTAGGTCTCCAAATTATTTGGATCATGTAGATCCATTAAAATCAAAGGGGCAAGAATGTTTATCATTGAGGAAATAATTTTTTTTTTTTTTTTAATAAATCTTTATTGATTTTCAAGCATTACATATGAAGCTGAACATTTAACAAATCAAGTAAAGCACTTTGAACTTACATATAATTGAAAGTAATATTTCCCCCCACCCCTTTATTTAATCAATCATAAAAATGCAATTCTTCTTCCAATAACCCATTCTTATTTAAATTAATACCCTATTCCCACCCCCCTCCCTCCCAATGCGATATCAAAACACACACTCTTCCTTAGACCACTATTACGAGGGGGAACAGCCAATATAAGGAGATTAAAAAAAAAATTGGAACAAACCTAAAGCAAAGGTGCTCCTGAAAACCCCCTTCCAAACTTGCATTATCCCTCACCGGTCGCCAAATGCCATGCCTTTTCTCCTACTAACATTTATGCGCGTACCTCTTCCATGCATTTTGATTTGATCAGACTAGATTATAAGCTCCAGAATACGACTGACTCATTTGTTTTCATGTCTGGTAAAGTGTTGAGTATGCCCGATAGTACTTTAAAAATGATAAATTTTACTATTTGTAATAGAAGTAGTGGCAGTAGATAACTCTCTGCATGCATCCCTATCTGTCTATTCTGTGACCTTTTGGGGGGTTTCTTTTCTTTCTGAATTCGGTGCTGTATAGCTGACCCTAAAGGCAGAGCACCTGAAAGATTTTTAAAACTCACTCTCTTCTGACACAGAGACAGAAACTATGCTTGCTCTCTCTCTCTCGCAGAACCCTATCTTGATCTTTGAACAATTTTTCAAACTTTTGACCTTCAGCAAAGTAACCTTCTGAAGCCATTTATAGTCTGTCAACTTCTTTATCTGAGCGCACAATTGAAAATGGTTCTAGAATGCTCACATTTATTTTGAATTGCCTCATGAGCCGTCAACATCATCTGCCAAGGGATTCTTGGACAAACGAGGCAGGGATAAGCTTATTTAGCTGCTTGTCAAATAGTTTCTAAAGTGCTATTCAGGGATAATGAGTACCTTAACTCAAGGCCAGAAAAAGCTATGATAAATACAAAAATACAAAACTGGCCTATATTGACAGCTAGCCTATGGAGAGTGATCAAAAAGGTATTTATAAAGATACTCAGAGATATGAAAACTCTGAAAGGAAGGTTGTGAAGCCTCCCTTGGGAAAGAGTTTTACCTTCCAGTCATTGTTATTTTATAAAGGAATTTTGATCAAACTCCAAAGGTATGTGTAAAATAAGTTTCAAAAAAAGCTTCAATGTCCAAACAGATTGTAGCCTATAAAATCTTACAAATGTCACTGCACATGTAGTTGTTGAAAGAATTCACTTAGCTTATAAGCAGGATTGAGGGGGTCCCAACGTGGCCCCGTTTCGATCCCTGCTTCAGGGGACCCGATTGTGTTATCTTTAAACAGGTTCCTGGATGGAAATCATGCTGTAAAAGGTTTGCCTTCGTGACTTGCAACAGATGATTCACTGATGAAACATTGGTTAAGGTAGCTTCTAAATCTTCAAACCGCCAGATTTTTCACTGCGTCTAAAATTACAAAGACTAGGGGACACTCAATGAAGTTACAGGGGAATACTTTTTTAAACCAATAGGGGGAAATTTTTTTAGACTCAGAGAATAGTTAAGATCTGGAATGCATTGCCAGAGGTTGTGGTAAGAGCGGATAGCGTAGCTGGTTTTAAGAAAGGTTTGGACAAGTTCATGGAGGAAAAGTCCATAGTCTGTTATTGAGAAAGACATGAGGGAAGCCACTGCTTGCCCTGGATTGGTAGCATGGAATGTTGCTACTCTCTGGGATTCTAGAATCTTGCTACTATTTGGGGTTCCAAATCCTCATGTTGTGAGCCACATTGATTCCTTGTAGAAAAACTGGGGATACAAGATGTTGTATTGTATTGTATCATGTATCTTTCATTACCAATTTTGGGGCACAAAACGTAGCAGCCTGTGCTGCACTATTTCCACTTCTCAACTACTGGACTTACCATCAAAGTCCACTTTAGCCTTGTTCTTGATCTGACTTTGCTATTCCCAGGAAGCACACCATAGACGTTTTCCTGGTATTGGTCCCACTTGCCAATCTATGACCCGAATAAGGATTTCCAGGACAGCAGTGTGTTTTAAAGACACATGAGCTAGAAATAGCTTCATTTATCACTAGAGTACTCCCCTGAAATTCGCGGGTGGTTCCATTCCAGGAACTCCCGTGAATTTTGGAAAAAACCTCGAATATGGTTTTTCACCTGTCAAAAAGCAGGAGAGGGCAGCTGGGGCGCCAGTGGGTGCAGAAAAATCACTCTCAGTATGCTCCGACCGCCTCTTCCAGTTACTAAAGTCAGGCTACACCAATCAGGAGCTGCTTTGACATGCAGCCCCTGATTGGTGTAGCCTGACTGTAGTACAGGAAGAGGCGGTCAGAGCATACCGCAAATTAGTGAGTCTGCGATTCGCGAACCGCAAATTCGCAGGGGAATACTGTAATTTTAAAACAAATTCACATCCCTAGTTTATATTAAGCTGAAGTGAACAAATGGCTCATGAGGAAGAGAAACATGATGGCAGGTAAAGGCCAAAAAGCCCATTCAATCTGTCCATCTGCAGCATTCACTATCGCCTCCTCTCCCTATAGGTGAAGGCTCTTAAACATTTGCATTAAGAGATCATAGAGCATTATGGTTATAGAAACAGAGAAACATGATGGCAGATAAAGGCCAAATGGCCCATCCAGTCTGCTCATCCGCACCATCAACTATCTCCTCCTCTCCCTAAGAGATACCATGTCCCTCTCCCACGCTTTCTTGAATTCAGACGCAGTCTTTGTTTCCACCACCTCTAGCAGTCTATCACCTTCATCCTATGCCGTCTCTTTCCTGGATTCTCCTTAATTTGATAAGAGATGAAGGAACAGGAACGGAAGACAGAGTTAATAGCTGTGAACAAAGACCAGGATTCTCTAAACAGCGCCATTGTCAGTGGCTGCCTTAAAAGCAGCTGCTGACACATGTCAATCACATGACGGCGTCATTTAGAGAATCGCACCGCCTGCACAGGTAGGCGCTGGAAATGTAGGTCAGGATTTTCAAGACATATTTATGGCGCCTACCCTTCACACAAATTGTGCCTCCGTATGCGCTTTAGGGTACCCAATGCCACTTCCGACATTTACCCGCACCTACAGTAGCGTTAGGTACCATAAAGCACCTATGAAGGCGCAATTCCAGTGCCATTTTTTAGGCACCTTGAAATCAATTTATAATGTCATTTAAAAGGTGTTTTCCACTTCGCTTGGGTACTGGTTGTTGTTATTGTTGTTAGGTGTCCATCAACTCGTGCTCGAGTCCAAGCGACTTGAATTGCAGATCTAAAAAGAAATTGGGTTATGTGCTAGTCCGGAAAGGTCCTCCAGCGTCATCCCCATGGTTGTTTTTCAACGTGTCCAGTCATCCGATTGTAGGTCGCCCTCTTCGCCTGGTTCCTTCGATCTTCCCCAGTGATCTCTCTCTTCGGATGGTGTGACCAAAATAAGACAGTCGTAACGTCATCGTTTGTAATTCGAGTGACATCGACGGTTTGATCGCTCCCAGAATCGATTTGTTAGTTCTTCTGGCGGTCCACGGCACACCTAAAATCTTTCTCCAGCACCAAAGCTCAAATGAGCCAATCTTATTTCTGTCTTGTTTACGGGTACCTACCGGTGCCTTAAAAACCCGGTATTGTTTATAGAATAAGGGCCAAAATTGTGGAAAAAAAAGAATTGGATCAAATGATGTAAGCCAGTTAAAACAAAGAAAAAAAACAAAATATTTTAAAAATGTGTACAAATTCCCATACTGATTTCAGACATTTGTGCACTTAATTCTATCTTTGCTATATGCAATTTTATTAGTTTATAGGCTTGTATGAACGTAGACAAATGACTTTTACCGATAATGTGTGCAAATGGTGTAGCTGCTTCAGCCCTGACAATTGTTCCAGCAAGTTTGTTGCTCATTTTTGAAAGTATTTAATCAAGTGGAAAAAAGGACTATGATTACTGAATTGCTACTAGACAGTTGGTACGGAAAAAAAGCCAGTGAAGGAAAAGAGCATTATATAAAAGATTAAAGTATACGATGTGGGTTGCTTCTTACATGGCTCGTCTGCAGTTTGCAAGCTGCAAATAGCATTTCTAATGACACTTGTACAATATTAAAAAATCTGCCTAGAGTTCATCCTCTCAGAATAAATTCCCAAGTGGAAATTTCACGATAGGTCCTGGTTTATGAACACAGAGCAAAAAAAGAAAATCCAACACAATCTGCAGTGAAAACAAAACAGCACACGGAAAACAAGGCAAAAACTGCAGACAAGCGTACAAAATGCAGGCTACGTTTATATCTATTATTAAATGCGATTAATGTTACCACCTTTTAACAAACCAAGGGACCCGACACGGTCCGTGTTTCGATTAACATGCTTTTTTTTTTTTTTTTTTTTTGCTTCGTAGCAAGTTTATACAGAGACCGCTGGCCAGCGATTACCCTTGATTTACACAGGCTCATGTTTATTTTTGTTTGCGGTTTAATTTAAAACCTTATCGACCTTGGACCCCTGATGAAGGCGTGTTAATCGAAACACGGACCGTGTCGGGTCCCTTGATTTGTCAAAAGGTGGTAACATTAACCGCATTTAATAATAGATATAATAAACGTAGCCTGCATCTTGTACGCTTGTCTGCAGTTTTTCCTTGCTTTCCGTGTCCTGGTTTATGAACGCCATGAAACCCAGTTTAAAAAGGTGGTTTAAAAAAAAAAAAGGTAAGGACAAGTTTCTGGAGGAAAAGCTTTAAGACAGACACGGGAAAGCCCCGTGTTCGGTAGCATGGAATTTACTACTATTTGGATTTTTGTCAGATATTTGTGACCTGGATTGGCTACTGTGGAAACAGGATACTTACTGAGCTAGATGGGACCATTAGTCTGACCCAGAATTGCTATTCTTATGTTCTTAAAAATTTAATTCTTTATGAGGTCCTTTTATTAAAGCTGAGACAAAAGCGGCCTTAATGTGCCCCTTGTGCGGGTCTTTCCCATGCACTTAGGCCACTTGTTCCGTGCCTGGAAATTGGATGATTTTCCTATTCCTGGAATTAATGACTACATGCTAATTGCACAATTAGCGTGCAGACATTCAAATTATTACTGCGTGAGCCCTTCCTGCCACTCATTTTGTACGCAGTAAAGCCCCGATTTTGTAAATAGCGCCTGAGCTAGGAGCCTAAACTGCCAGCACCTGCCAATTTAGGTACCTAACTTGATTTTTTAAATTGGCTTAGTTGGTGTTGTTAATTGAAAATGCCATTAAAACCAATTATTATTTTTTTTTTTTATTAAAAGAAGAATTGGCCAGTTGGTACCTAACTCAGTGGGTGTTTATCACATCACAGCAGGTGTCTATACCGAGGTAGCTACACAGAAAGTAGGTATGCTTAGGGGCGGAGCTTAGGCATGGATTGAGTTAGGCGGAGGTAGGCGTCTACCTTATGCGCTGGTATATTAGGTCAAGAAAACTCGGGCTTAATATAACAGTGCCTAAGATTATGATAAATATTGGCACTTAAGTCAACTTAGATGCTCCTAGGCGTGATTCTACAAATAGAGCCAAATTCTGCAAACAGTGCCCTAGAGTTAAGCGACGGTAGGCATCCCAATACTGTCTAACGAACCAACCAGATTGCATGGTTATTTTTTTTAAATGCAGGCGCCATTCGTAGGCACCTGTTTCATGTCTACAGAGGAGCATAGGGATACCTATGGATGCCTAAGGCCAGCATGGGCATGGTTTGCATCAGAAGTGGCCTTAGGCATCTGTGACCATCCATAGGCCTCCAAAGGTGCGAGACCAGTGCTTTAAATGTAGGCCTTTAAAATGCTGGCCTACATTTAAGGTGCATTTAAAAAAAAAAAAAGATGCAATTCTGGAGGCGGAGCCTGCCGGTGATTGACATGTTGCAGGTGCCCATTTTGCAGGCACCTGCCGTGGCAGGCGCCACTTCCAGAATCAGGCCCCTAGTGCCTAACTAGGGGAGTGTGTGGCGCAGTGGTTAAAGCTACAGCCTCAGCACCCTGGGGTTGTGGGTTCAAACCCACGCTGCTCCTTGTGATCCTGGGCAAGTCATTTAATCCCCCCATTGCCCCAGGTACATTAGGTAGATTGTGAGCCCACCGGGACAGACAGGGAAAAATGCTTGAGTAGCTGAATAAATTCATGTAAACCGTTCTGAACTCCCCTGGGAGAACGGTATAGAAAAATTGAATTAAAAAAAAAAAAAAAACAACAACTTTGATTGAGATGCAGTAGGTGCCAGTTTGTTACTAATTTAGATACTGTTAATAGAATCTTGCCCTAAGGGCCCATGTGCTAAGCACGGGCCAATCAGTTAATACATGGCACTGCCCCATGTCCTGAGTAGTACTGTTGTACCCATTTTCTACCCAAAAACACACCTCCTTCCACAAAAATACTAAATATTTATTTACAGTGTCATGTGTGCATGCAAATCAGCAAATTTACTGTGAGACACCTCAGCAAGTCCTACAGTAGACATCTCTAGCTTACGGTAAGCATGCATTAGTGCTTACAGCAGTTTAGTTAAAGGACTTCAAAGGGAAGGCTTCTGGCTAAGCCACGGGGTGCATGTAGGAGCCGTTGCCTGCGGCTCTGTGCAGAGAAACGACTGCAGCTGGAAGTAGGATGGAGCTGATCAGAAGAAGGTAAACACCAACTGAAGGGAGGCATGTACTTGGGGTACCGAATGGAGGGAGGAAGGGAGAGAGAGAGACACGTTGGGACACGGGATGGAGGGACAGGGTCGCTTTGGGACTCGGGAGGGTGGAACACAAACTTCGGACAAATGATGAAAGGAGGGAGAGGGCATAAACTTGGGACAAATCCCCGGGACCGGATGGCATCCATCCGAGGGTCATCAAGGAACTGAAAGGAACTATAGCTGAACTGCTTCAACTAATAGCAAATCTGTCGATCAAATCGGGAAAGATATCGGAAGACTAGAAGGTGGCGAATGTTACACCGATCTTCAAAAAAGGTTCGAGGGGAGATCCGGAAAACTACAGACAGGTGAGTCTGACCTTGGTACCGGGAAAGATGGTAGAGGCACTGATATAGGACCGCATCATTGATCACCTTGATGGACATGGTCTGATGAGGACCAGCCAGCACGGTTTCAGCAAAGGCAGATCTTGTTTGACGAACTTGCTGCATTTCTTCAAGGGAGTAAACAGGCAGATAGACAAGGGTGACCCGGTTGACATTGTATATCTGGATTTTCAGAAGGCGTTCGACAAGGGTCCACATGAACGACTTCAGAAAATTGCAAGCCATGGAATTGAGGGTAAAATACTCTCTTGGATTAAAAACTGGCTGGAGCATAGGAAACAGAGAGTGGGGGTAAATGGACAATACTCGGACTGGAAGAGCATCATCAGTGGGGTGCCACAGAGCTCGGTGCTTGGACCCGTGCTCTTCAACATCTTTATAAACGATCTGGACATTGGTATGACGAGTGAGGTGATTAAATTTGCGGACGATACAAAGTTATTCAGAGTAGTGAAGACACAGGGGGATTGCGAAGATGTGCAACGTGACTTAATCAAGCTCAAGAAATGGGCATCGACATGGCAAATGAGGTTCAACGTGGATAAGTGTAAAGTGATGCAGGTTGGTAACAAAAATCTCATGCACAAATACAGGATGTCCGGGGCGGTACTTGGAGACACCTCCCAGTTAAGAGACTTGGGAGTTCTGATTGACAAGTCAATGAAGCCATCCACGCAATGTGCGGTGGCGGTGAAAAGGGCGAACAGAATGCTAGGAATGATAAAGAAGGGGATCACGAATAGATCGGAGAAGGTTATCATGCTGCTGTACTGGGCCATGGTGCGCCCCCACCTGGAGTACTGCGTCCAGCACTGGTCGCCATACATGAAGAAGGACATGGTACTACTCGAAAGGGTCCAGAGAAGAGCGACTAAAATGGTTAAGGGGCTGGAAGAGATGCCACACAGTAAGAGATTGGATAAACTGGGCCTCTTCTCCTTTGAAAAGAGGAGACAGAGGGGACATGATCGAAACATTCAAAATACTGAAGGGAATAGATTTAGCAGATAAAGATAGATTGTTCACCCTCTCCAAGGTAGGGAGAACGAGAGGACACTCTCTAAAGTTGAAAGGGGATAGATTCCATACAAACGTAAGGAAGTTCTTCTTCACCCAGAGAGTGGTAGAAAACTACACCCTCCAGGGATTCAAGACAAAGTTGGACAAGTTCCTGCTAAACTGGAGCGTACACAGGTGAGGCTGGACTCATTTAGAGCACTGGTCTTTGACCTGGGGGCTGCCGCATGAGCGTACTGCTGGGCACGACGGACCACTGGTCTGACCCAGCAGCAATTCTTATGTTCTTATGTTCACAGAATGGAGGGAGGGAGGGAGGGAAGAATGAACCATAGGATGGAAGAATTGAGGGTATAAGGGAAAGAGATGCTGAGATGAAGGAGGGATTAGAAAGGGAGAATTGGGTGTCTAAGTGAGAGGGAAAGAGAGATGGTGCACATGGGGAGATGAAGAAAGGAGAATTTTTAGGCATAAGGAGGGAGAGAGAATTATTGGACATGGTGGTGGGAGAGGAATGAGGTAGAGATGCATCGGGAAGAGAGAGAGATGAGAGGGATTAATGTTGGATGTGGTGGTGGAGAGGGAACAGTGGGATGGATGTAAAGGGATATAAGAGGGACCTCAAGGAGGTGGAGAAGGTGGGAAGAATACTAGGATCCGAGTTGCATACAAATTCAATTTAAGAACGGTTTAAAAAAAAAACGGAACCCATTCTTAACCCAGGGACTGCCTGTATACCTTTGCATAGAGAGCACTTTTTCCGTCTGTTACTTGCTGTTAAATCCCTCTAGTCTAAAACAAATGAAGACGAGTATGTAGTCACGAAGCAAACAGATTTTCAGCAACACATTATGAAAGCTTTTTTATTTTTTTTTCTAATGAATTGAAGCTTGCTAGAACAGGGTTGTTTTGGACTTGCTTTCATCAGAGGCACAAATTGAGAGAAGTCTTATATAGATCAGACCCTTTGTCTGCTGTGAAAAAAAAATGGCCTAGTTCAGTGATTCCCAACCCTGTCCTGGAGGAACACCAGGCCAATTGGGTTTTCAGGCTAGCCCTAATGAATATGCATGAGAGAGATTTGCATATGATGGAAGTGATAGGCATGCAAATTTGCTTCATGCATATTCATTAGGGCTAGCCTGAAAACCCAATTGGCCTGGTGTTCCTCCAGGACAGGGTTGGGAATCACTGGCCTAGTTAACAAGTAAAGGTGCTATGATATGGTCTAGGTGTCTAGCAATTCAAATGTGCTTCAGTCTATAAACCTGAGAATCAAACAGCATTTCACACCAGGAGTTCTGACAATCCCAGTTTGGAGAAGCATTTTGACTTATTGGATCACAGGATGAAATTTGAAGGACTACTTTACAAAAATAGCATTCACTCATGAAAATAGAAGATTCCAATTAGAGAACGACATGGGGACTAATTTTTCCCTGTCCCCGCAGGAACTCAATTTCCCCCATCCTGTCCCCGTGAGCTTTTTTGTTGGCCCTGCCCCTGTCCCATTCCTGTAAGCCAGGGGTGTCCAATGTCGGTCCTCGAGGGCCGCAGTCCAGTCGGGTTTTCAGGATTTCCCCAATGAATATGCATTGAAAGCAGTGCATGCAAATAGATCTCATGCATATTCATTGGGGAAATCCTGAAAACCCGACTGGACTGCGGCCCTCGAGGACCGACATTGGACACCCCTGCTGTAAGCTCTGCCTTAACCGCACAAGCCTCAAACACTTATGATTTTAAAGTGTTTGAGGCTTGTGCAGATGAGGATGAAGCTTGCAGGAAAGGGGCAGGGACAGGAAAATAACTCGCAGGGACAGGACGGGAAATGAGTTCCAGCGGGAATGGGGAAAATTTTGTCCCGTGTCATTCTCTAATTATAATGTCAATACAGTACTTACAATCCACATATACCATGGCAAGTTCAATGCAGATAACAAATGTAAGAGCACCTTGACATACCTATGGAACTTATTAAGTACAGAAAATAAAACATTATGACATTTAAAGTACAGTATATCAGACTAACACCAGGATACCTGCACTCTATGGTTATAATACCATAGTCTTTCACTAGGGTCCTGAGATCTTTGCAAGATTTCAGATTAACCATCACAGAGCAAAGTGGGCTGCTACTACCGTTTTTCTCCGAAAATAAGCCCTAGCATGATTTTTGAAGATGCTTGTAATATAAGCCCTACCCCAAAAATAAGCCCCAGTTAAGATTGGCTTCCGAAGCCCCCCCTCCTCTGAATGTCCACGGCAGGAGGAGTGCCCAATTCCTCCTGTCGCAATGGCAAACCCTCCAGACACAGTCCAAGGCAGGAGGGATGCCCACTCCCTCCTGCCGCTAGTCCCATCATCCCCTGAACCCCACCAAACACTCCCCGACTCCACCTCTGCCACTCCCTGACACCCCAACATCCCCTGACATTCCCTACTCCACCCGACACCCCAACATCTCCCTGACACTCCCCAATTCCACCCCAACATGAAAAAATAAGACATCTCTTGAAAATAAGCCCTAATGCTTCTTTTGGAGCAAAAAAATTAATATAAGACCCAGTCTTATTTTTGGGAAAAAAATGGTAGAAATACATGAAGCCTTTTTTTAAAAAATAACTTAGCCCCTCGTTCATGGAATACCTGCCTGTTGTAATAAGAAAGGAGGAGAGTTTTAGAAAATTTAAAATGGTTTTAAGAACATTCTTTTTTGAAGAAACTGTTAATGTGCAGAAGGATGAGTCCTGAAAAATCTACCAGACATAATCAGTTCATTGATGAGGTGATAGATTGACTAATTTGATGGCATGTGTGACCTGCAAGTGAATGCAATTTACCTCCCACCCCCCATCTTTTGCAAAACCGTAGCATGGTTTTTAGTACCTGCTGTATAGTACTGCCCGATTCACGATTTGAATCGGTTTACCGATTCACTTTGGGTGAATCAATTAGAATCGATTTAAATTTAAAAAAAAAAAAATCGGCTTCCCGATTCGGACCCTCCTCCCCTCGCCCCCTAAAGCAGGAGCAGCAGTGCTGCTCTTGCTGGCCAGCCGTTGCTGCATCTGCTTTAGAGGGCAGGAAGGAGAGTCAGTCATGAAGTGCTGCTGTCGGCTTCCCCCTGACCTCCCCAAAGGACTTCACTGCGCATCACATCGCATCCCCCCTCCCCCCCGGAAGGCCTCTGTGTTCCTTCTGGCCTCCCCGCAGTGTTTACCTTATAGCTGCAGCCTGCAGCGAAGATTGCGGTTACAGTGTCTTTAATAAGTGCTTTCAGCTGTTTCCTCCACCCTGATCCTGCCTCTGATGTCAGAGGAGGGGGCGGGATCGCAGCAGAGGAAACAGCTTAAAGCACTTAGTAAAGATGCTGTAACCGCGATCTTCGCTGCAGGCTGCAGCTATAAGGTAAACGCTGCTGGGAGGCCAGAGGGAACATGGAGGCCTTCCCGGGGGGGAAGGGGCAGTCCTTTGGGGGGTGGAACAGGCCTTGGGGGGGTGCAGACCTTTAAGGGGGGGGGGACAGGCCTTCAAAGGGGGGGGGGACAGGCCAGGAATGGTGGCACAGGCCTTCAGGGAGGACAAGCCTTTAAGGGGGGGGACAGGCAGGCTTTTAAGGGGGGCAGGCCTTCAAAGGGGAGATAGGTCTTCAAAGGGGGGAAGGCCAGGGATGGTGGCACAGGCCTTCAGGGGGGACAGGCAGGCCTTCATGGGGCACAGGCCTTCAAGGGGGGGATAAGCCTTTAAGGGGGGGACAGGCAGGCCTTAAAGGGGGGGGGGGACAGGTCTTCAAAGGTGGGGACAGAGATGGTGGCATAGGCCTTCAGGGGGGACAGGCAGGCCTTCATGGGGCACAGGCCTTCAAGGGGGGGATAAGCCTTTAAGGGGGGGACAGGCAGGCCTTAAAGGGGGGGGGACAGGTCTTCAAAGGTGGGGACAGGGATGGTGGCATAGGCCTTCAGGGGGGACAGGCATGCCTTCAAGGGAGGGGGAGAGGCCTTCAGGGATGGGGGTACAGGCCTTCAGGGGGAGGTGCAGACCTTCAGGGGAGGGGTTCCTGGTGAGAACGGGCTACTGTGCTTGATGGACCATTGGTCTGACCCAGTAGGGCTATTCTTATGTTCTTATCCAACATCTATCAATCTCCATGGGTGCCCGTTAACCGAGTCTACTATATGTGCCTGTATAGGCAACCAAGGTGCATTAATCATTAAGGCTCCTTTTACTAAACCGTGGGCTGGCAAGTTAAATGCCCTGATGCTCATTCAATTGCTATGAGCATCGGAGAATTTATCTCGCTGGCTCGCAGTAAAAGCCAGCATAAAGGAGATACCCCATCAAATTTACTAGCAGAATATATCAATCTCAATGCCACATTTTACAGTTTCTATAGATTTGAACATTCTGCATATAATATTTTGCAATAATCCAATTGGCTAACAATGCTAGAACCATCAGTTTAAACTGGTCAATCTCAAAATAATTTATTGTCTAAGCCAGGCATCTCATACATCAAAGATCTTTTTTTTTTTTTTTAATTATGCAACATGAGAAAGTACTTTCTTTGATAACTCTCAGAACTTTCATGGAGGTCACCACTAGGAAACAAGACCTTCTAATAACCAAACCATCAGGAGACTAAGGATAATCCAGAACACCGCTGTTCGCCTCATATTTGGCCTGAAAAAATGGGATCACATCACCCCTTTTTACCACAAACTCCACTGGCTCCCACTAGAATCCAGAATCATATTCAAATTCGCCTGTTTTTGTTACAAAACAATATTTGGTTTATCCCCAAGCTACATCTCCCCTCACTTCACCCTAAACCACAACACTAAGAACTCCTGCAGAATTCAACTCTTCGCCTTCCCCTCCCTAAAACTATGCCACTCAAAAAAATTCCTTGACAAAACCTTCGCCTTCCGGGCCGCCAAACTAAACCCATGGCTAGCCCAAATGGTCCTCAAGGCCCTCAACTACCTTGACTTTAGAAAATTACTCAAAACCCACCTATTCCAAGACTAGGACCCTTAATACCCCTTCATTAATCTCCTCCTCTCCCCTAATGAACCCCCCCCTGACTCCCCCCTCTCCCCCTTACTTCTCTTCGCTGTTCGCAACTCTGATCAATCTTGTACGGAACCACTTGTAACTCTGCTTAATTAATGTGAACCGCCTAGAACTCATCTGGGTATGGCGGTATACAAAAATAAAGTTATTATTATTATTATTATTATAATGTTTTGATGGATGAGCTAAAAAAAACAAAAACAAAAAAAACACCAACCCTTGATTTTATTTCAATTTAATTTTAACCAGTATAATGTAATCCAATTTTCCATTGCATTCACATACTGTTCAACATTCAAACATAAATCTGATAAGTTGTTAGTAATGGGAATCATCAAAGTAATATCATCAGCATATATAAAAATCCAGTAGAAAGAAGTACATTAAATAAAATACATGACACTGGGTAACCTTGTGGTACTCTACACACAGGTTCCCAAGATTCAGAACGTGCTCTTTTCATTTTTGTTCTATTAAATAAACTGGCAAATACCCAGGGGCCCTTTTATTAAAATGCACCAAAATATGGGCTTAAATACATTTTTTTTAAAAAAATTCTTTATTGATTTTTCAAACTTCAATAGTGCAATACATAAAGTATAACATACATTAATACAGTAAAAGCACATTCATCTTACACAAATTCATACCCAACCATTTACTCCCACCCACCCATCACCCAATAATTTCAATAAAACACAAAAACATAAATGATCACAAAAAACCTTACCCTAATCCAATTAATGATATCCTCCCAACCACCCACCCCAAGTACAGCATCCCAAAGAACAAAATTAAGACAGAAATAATCCCCTCTTCCCCGGATGTGCATGAAAACAAACACCAACACATGACCAAAAACCAACTACAGTGAAGAAATGTAAGATGTCAATAGACCCCATATCGATCTAAATGAATTATTGTGCCCCAAATTATCGGCATTCATTCTTTCACATCTATAACAGATTTACCCACCAGAAAGGGAAATTTTAACGATCACAATTCTTCCGATTTGGCTTAATTACATTTTAATGTGTGATTTTACAAAGATTTTTTTTTTTTTTTTGGGGGGGGGGTTGCAGGTCCTGTGCTAACTTCTCCATTAGCATAAGAAACTTGCCAAAAATTAACGTGGGAGCATTTCAACGCCTTCTAAATAGGAGGCTTTAAAGAACTGGTTCCCAGCCCTGTCCTGCGGGACCACCAGCCAGTCAGATTTTCAGGATAGCCCTAATGAATATACATGGAGCAGATTTGCATGCCTGTCAACTCCATTATATGAAAATCTCTCATATATATGCATTAGGGCTATCCTGAAAACCCGACTGGCTACCAATCAAGTGGAGCAAGCTTCATCCAAGGCAAGGCAAATCATAGGTTGCATACGCAGGAGTTTTCGTCAGCCGTAAGCCTGAAGTCATTATGCCATTGTATAGATCCATGGTGAGGCCCCACCTGGAATACTGTGTGCAATTCTGGAGGCCGCATTACCGTAAGGATGTGCTGAGACTGGAGTCGGTCCAGAGAATGGCCACCCGGATGGTCTCGGGACTCAAGGATCTCCCGTACGAGGAACGGCTGGATAAGTTGCAGCTGTACTCACTCGAGGAACGCAGAGAGAGGGGTGACATGATCGAGACATTCAAGTATCTCACGGGCCGCATCGAGGTGGAAGAAGATATCTTCTTTTTCAAGGGTCCCGCGGCAACAAGGGGGCATCCGTGGAAAATCAGGGGCGGGAAACTGCACGGGGACACCAGGAAATTCTTTTTCACTGAAAGGGTGGTTGATCGCTGGAATAGTCTTCCACTTCAGGTTATTGAGGCCAGCAGCGTGCCTGATTTTAAGGCCAAATGGGATAGACACGTGGGATCTATTCACAGAGAAAGGTAGGGGAGTGTCATTGGGGTGGGCAGACTAGATGGGCCGTGGCCCTTATCTGCCGTCTATTTCTATGTTTCTATGTCCTCCAGGACAGGGTTGGGAACTACTGCTTTAAAGGGTATATTCTACATACCGTATGTCGCTGAACACTTACCGCGATTCTATAAACTGCCTCTGGAATTAGGCACGGTTTATAGAATCATGTGAAGAGCCTGACCACATCACTAACTTTCAGGGCTCCTTTTACGACGACGCGTTAGCGGCTTTATCGCACGCGACTTTTGATCACGTGCTCACCCCCGCGCTAGCTGAAAAACTACCGCCCGTTCAGGAGGAGGCGGTAGCAGCTAGCGCGGCCGGCAGTTTAGCGCGACTATTACGCGTGTTAAACCGCTAACACGGCTTCGTAAAGGAGCCCTTCGTCATAGGCATTATGCCAACAAAATCTAGGCCTAAATGCCTGCACCTAAGTGGTATGTGAATCGGGTGTTTTCTGAAGCCGTGTGCCTTTTAAGAATGTCCACAACCCATCACATCCGATTTTGAGATCCTTGCACTCAAATTTGAATGCACCATTTTATAGAATATGCTTGGAAAGTTGTGCACGTCAATTCTAATTAATGCCAAATAATACAATTGCTCATTAATGGGCAATTATTGGCACTGATTGACTTGTTAAATAATTACACTGCAATTGGAAATTGGCAATGCAAACAGATTTGCATGTGCAACTGGCCCTACGTGCTCCCGAGTTAAGCAGGCATTATTCAGTTAGCAAGTGCTAATCAAAATATGCAAGTTGGACAACACTGGAATGCCCATTTCACGCTGCCTATTCCAAATGCCAATATGAAGACTTTGCAGCATATGGAATATGGAGTGTGTGGCGCAGTGGTTGGATCTACAGCCTCAGCACCCTGGGGTTGTGGGTTCAAACCCCGCGCTGCTCCTTGTGACCCTGGGCAAGTCACTTAATCCTCCATAGCCTCAGGTACGTTAGATAGATTGTGAGCCCACCGGGACAGAGAGGGAAAATGCTTGAGTACCTGATTGTAAAAACCGCTTAGATAACCTTGATAGGCGGTATATAAAATCCTAATAAAACTTGAAACTTGAATAGGCAGCGTTTATCCACATGTTTACTAACTCACCGAAGCGCCATTCTCAACTCGAGATTCAGCCTGATCCCCTTGATTTTCGGTAGCCTGATTATTTCTGGGTTTTGCTCCTGAGGAAGGAGGTCGGCACCTCCGAAACGGACTTTCGTAGAGCATCGATGAAAGACGGATGAACTTGTTGACATCTGCTTGGAGATAAGTAACCCTCCTTTTTTGGGTGATTGTTGGATTAACTTTTTTTCATCTAATGAACTGATAATTACCGTCATGGGAAGACAATTGGTTGGACAGTTGAACCTCTAGTTTGACTATGAACATCAGCGTACTCATTGCAGTCAGAGTATGCTGGGATATATTTCACTCCATACACGATTGATTTTTGATTTTAGAGTGTGAATTTCACTATTTATTACACTGAGCACGCCAGGTCCAGGGATGTAATTGTCTGTATGTTTCATGTATATCAGGGATCTCAAAGTCCCTCCTTGAGGGCCGCAATCCAGTCGGGTTTTCAGGATTTCCCCAATGAATCTGCATGAGATCTATGTGCATGCACTGCTTTCAATGCATATTCATTGGGGAAATCCTGAAAACCCGACTGGATTGCGGCCCTCAAGGAGGGACTTTGAGATCCCTGATATACATGAAACATACAGACAATTACAACTACCTCCACAACTCCAGCTTCCATCCCCGACATGAAAATATCCATTATGCACAGCCAAGCCACACAATACCACCGTATCTGCTCTGACCTAAGAGACAGAGATAAACACCTAGAAACCCTGACTAAATCCTTCAGACAAAAAGAATACAGCCCTAAAATCTCCAAGAATATCACCTCATCCCTTAAAACACCCAGAGAAAACCTACTGCACTACAAGGATAAGAAAATGACAGAAAGGACACCTTGGTAGTGACATACAAGCCAGAGATCGAAAAACTAAGAAAAATTATAAGAAATCTACCACCACTACTCCAAGATGAATTACTAAAATAAATATTCCCAGCTCCACTTGTGCTGGCCTTCCGTCAGCCACCTAATCTGAAACAGAAACTGGTAAGAAGCAAACGCCCTACACAAACCCACAAAGAAGAGAATGGCACACATCCTTGCAGTGGGGCAAGCTGCATTCTGTGTGAGCACATCTCAAACGATCCAAAATGGTCACTCATAGGGAAAAAACAGTCAACACAAGGGGATCCTTCACATGCTCACCTTCCAATGTGGTATGCATCATTCAATGCAAAAAGTGAAAAGAAGGATGCTACATTGGTGAAACAGGCCAGATGCTAAAGACTAGGATCAACTTACACAGATATCATATTAAAAAATACAATGCCAACCAGGATGTCACCTCTGTCGGACAGCACTTTGGAAAAACTGACCACTGCCCCAATGATTATATGGTGAGAATACTAAAAGGAAATTTTAAGACAATCCAAGAACATAAGACTTTTGAAATCAAAATGATAAAATGTTTTGATACCCACCGGACAGGACTGAACAAGGACTTTGGCTTTCTTTTCCACTACAAAGAAACTTAAACTGCTTTGTCACCTCTCTGTCTCCTACTTAACAAAGACCTTGGCTTTCTTTCCCACTACAAAGAAATTCAAACAGCTTTGTCTCCTCTTCGTCTCCAACTACCACTGAAATGCTTTCATGTTTCCCTTATACATACTAACTTTGCCAACATTTGCTTATTTCTGCTCTGAGGAAGAAGAGGTTACCTTCTAAAGCTAATCATAAACTACATCAAGTTATTTATTTCCTTTATGTTTTTGCTTTATTTCTACGTATTACCTATATTTTTTTTAAAAAAAGTATCACACACAAAGAAACACATTGGTGTGACACCCCTGAAAAATGCCTCTGCTGTAAAAGCAGTGATGGTGCATATTTCAGGTGGACAGTGAATTTTGACTATGGCTAGAAAAGACCTGTGGGTGGAGCTAGAGATCCCTGTTCCCAGGAGGGAAGGGATGTTGTAAAAGAGGAGGGAGTATAATCTAGGCTTTTTGGTTGTTGTTCCTGTCTCCCACCAAAGCCCTGAGACCGAGGGAGACTCCTGAAGAGGGAATTGACAAGTGAGTCAACTAAGAGTGAACTGAAAGTGACAAGAGGAAATCTGTTGATGGAACCAAAGTGTCTGTCTTCATGCTGAACGCATTGCAAATAGTTCGAAAGGCTGTTCCACAATCAACTAAAGTTCCAATTTTCACTTACACCTTGGACTGAGCTATCATTTCATCCGAAATGAGAGTGAGGGATTCAAGTGAGGTGAAGGGAGCCCCAGCAATCACCTATCCTCCAGCCTACCGGAGCTCTCCGGCCCAGGCCTACGCCCAAGCTCGTGTGAATATTGCGAGCAGAGAGGCTGCGTGTGAGCAAAATCAAGAACTGCTCTGCCTCTGCATCTCTTAACTTTTTGTGTGAACCTTGGCATCAGGGTGGGTGCCAACCCTCCCCCCCCCCCCCGACCTGAAGAGCTGGCCGGAGCCCGCCCCCACCATGAGGGTGAGAGAGAGAGGGCGTGGAAGCCAGGGCTACAATGGTAAGACAAATTTCAGAATATTGATATTTTTCTACTCTTCTGTTGTCTTACTTCACAGAGGATATGGCTATAGATAACTGCAATTTTACATTTTCAAAGGCTAAGTCAAAGTCTGTTGGGTTTTTGGGGGTTGTTTTTTTTTGCATATTGTATGCACATGCTTGTTTTGTACCAATCTCAGGGCTATTTTCAAGGTAGGCAGTGTGTAATGCTTGTAAAATAGATAAATAATTCCACATAAGTGGATTTTCAGTTGTAAATAGCACACCTTAAGGCAGCTTTGTACTAGGGCGTCCGTTAATGGACATTAAGGCATATTAAACTCGGGCATGAATACTAATGACGCCCATTAGTACCTGATTTACTAACATTCTCTCCATAGTCTCTGAATGGAGGACAGCTTTAGTAAATCAAGCTCTGCGTTAGGAGCCTCCTTCCAATGCTTGTTACTCTACAAAATTGACTATAAATATGAATGCACTGAAAGGAAACAGAAAGCAAGAATTTAACTCACCATTTTCTACTACTGCTTAATACTGATCACATACAAAAAAAAAAAACCTACAAAAAGCTCCCCGACATTTTGGACATATGGGTGCCACCAAGGAGAGAGTCGTGAAAAAAGAATGGAATCAGAAACAGAGGGAGCAAGCTGGTCATGGTCATTAAACCTTTCATTAAAATGAAAGATCGGTAAAGCTGTGCATCGAACAATACTTTGTTTTTTCTGTTATATAGAATATTTTGGACTCCAGTTCGATTGCAAAAATTGGATAACACAAAATCTAATAGATGCTAGCATTGTCATCTTGAAGTGGGGACACTGGATCATCTTTTATTTTATTGGCCATCGATACTTAGGGCTCCTTTTACAAATGCGTGCTAGCCGCTACCGCCTCCTCTTGAGCAGGCGACAGTTTTTAGGCCAGCGCGGGGGTTAGCGCGTGATGAAAAGTCAGGCGCGTTAACCCCGCTAGCGCGGCTTTTTTAAAATTTATTTATAATTTCAAATGAAATACACGAGAATCCACTTGTTTCAGCAATACGGAGTATCATTTAGACAGCAAGAAAAACAATTAGTATAACCAAAAAAATATCAAAAGAAAAAACTATGCATAGAAAAACTGAAGAAGGGAGAATCCTTATTCAATATTAGAATAATTTTAAATCTCCTTCTTAGAACTCAATTAACAATAGTGAAAAACAAGAAATAAATGAGACAAGGAGGTCTCCGTTAATTAAACAAATCACACAATAATCTGAGGCAAAGGCTTAACGTGACCCCCTACAGCAATGATCGCGGCAGGAGAGATGGCTCATTTTCCCTGCTACAATCCAACCTTCACCCCACCCCCCCCCCCCCCCCCCCCCCAACAATGATCAGGGCAAGAGGGAGCATAAGCCCTCTTGCCCCAGCGGCACCCCGACTCCCCGATTACATTCAGGGCAAGAGGGAGCCCAAACCCTCTTGCCCCAGGCACCCCTGAACTCCCTGACGACATCGGAGCAGGAGGAAGCCCAAGCCCTCCTGCCCCACGGCCCCCCTCCCCGATTACGATCGGGCCAGGAGGGAGCCCAAGCCCTCCTGGCCTCTCGCCCCCACCCCCTACAAGATCGGGCAGGAGAAAGCCCAACCCATCCTGCCCAGGCAGACCCCCTACCTCCACCCCCTTCTACAATATGGGCAGAGGGATCCCAGGCCCTCCTGCCCTCGACACAACCACCCCCCCAACGACCGCCCCCCCAAATCCCCGATCAGCCCCCCCACCGATCTGTGAACCCCTGCCGACCCCACCACCCCCACACCCTCCCCGTACCTCAAAACATTGGCCGGACGGACGAGTGCCAAGCCCGCCCGTCTGGCAGGCCAGCCAGCTCCGGAATGGGGCCAGATTCGCCCAGGTAGCTGAAACCACGCCCACAGGTGGGGCCTGAGGCGCCTGGGCCAACCAGAATAGGCCCAGGAGCCTTAGGCTCCTCCTGTGGGCGGGGCCTTAAGCACATGGACCCAACCCGAGGGCTGATCGGGGGTTCAGGGGGACGGTTGTTGGGGGGGGTTGTGTCGAGCGCAGGAGGGCCTGGGATCTCTCCTGCCCGTATTGCAGTGGGGGGTGGGGCTCCCTCCTGCCCAATCTTGTAGGGGGTGGGGGGCGAGAGGCCAGGAGGGCTTGGGCTCCCTCCTTGCCCAAACGTAATTGGGGGGGTTGGGGATCGCAGGGCAGGAGGGCTTGGGCTCCCTCCTGCCCTGATGTCGTCGGGGAGTTCAGGGGTGCTCGGGGCAGGAGGGCTTGGGCTCCCTCTTGCCCCAATGTTGGGGGGGGGGTTGGGGTGGACTCGGTAACTGGTGTTGTTTCTGACAGACACCAGTTACAGAATCCAGGTTTTAGGCGAAGGACTGGCTCCTCCTTCGCCTAAAAGCTCTTGTTTTGGACGTTTGGGGCTTAGGCTTTTTTTAGGTAGATTATAGGGTATAAGTTTGGACATAGTGGTGGTCTGAGCGTTTAAACAGCTGAACTTAGAGGCAGACCATTATTAAAAAAAACCTCCTTTTGGACTTTTTTTTTTTTTTTATTATGGACATTTTCCCTGCTTCTACTTTCAACGTTTAAGGCCTTAGGCCAAAAGGGGACTTAGACGTTCTTTTTATTATGCCCCTCCACGCTTATATTACCAGTATGAAAGAATGTTAGCGAAACAATCTGGGAAAAGAAAAAATTTTAAAGAAACATGGCATCCATTGGAGTCATTTGTTAAACAACTTAATGATTTGTAATACACCCATCAGATTCAGCCTTGTTTCCTCACACATCCAGGAAAGGAGGAAGGGAGGGGGGAAGGGATAGGTAAATTGTTTCAGTAATTTGCAAATATGTAAGTGCTGTTTATTGACTTTTTAAATGTATAATTGTTGCACTTTTTGTATGCTTATAAAATCAATAAAGTTTTATTTAAAAAAAAAAAAAGAATACAAAGAAAAAAAAACACCCCTAGGGCGAAACACAGAAACAAAAAGGAGTGGGGAAGGGACACAAGTCAAATCTCTATGTGGACAAATACGTTTATTTAAGGTGTTGAACAAATTTCAGATAAAAATCACACAAATAAATAAATTAAATGTGGCAGACATATAAATTCTTTTGTAATACTGGACCTGAACATGGTCCGGGTTTCGGCCACAACGGCCTTCTTCAGGGGTGTGAAAGGTAGCCCAGTATATGGCGCCAAATGATATAAAATCAAGCCAAAATAAGATAACTTGTGGAAAGTATTGCAAGATTCTTGCCGCCTGGCACAATGTTAGAGCAAATGCACACTCGGAAAATCGCTACGATAGACAAAGATCGTAGGTGTGTAAAGCTTTCATCATAGAATTCTTGCAACTTACATATTCATGCTATATCTGTATTTTTAAATAAGGTATAATATACTGTAGAATACCTTTATTCCTTTTGTTTTGTTTTTTCTTTTAAATATATATATTATCTCAAACAGTAGCCTAACTCGGCTACCGCACTATTTTACTAATTAAGGCATAGAAACAGAAGAAGGACGATTCTATGCCCTCTGTACTTTAGTTTAATTTATTGTGAAACTTAGACCTGAATTCTGGAACCAGCACCAATTTTTATAGACACTGGTAGGCACCCAAACTCAGTTAAAAACGCTGTTCAAATGGCGTTTTTAACTGAGTTTTAACGTGGCTCCCAGCACCTAAAAAAATTGGCACCGGAATCATACATGTGGAGGTGCTTTAGGCCGCCAAACACCACAGTGGGCATGGCTAACACCGGAAGTGCTGTTTGGCGGTCTAAATTGCCTCCGTAGGCGTGATTCACATCATAAGTTGACACCAGAAATGTAGGCCAGTTTTGCAGCGCATTTGTTTCTCAAACACAGCATAGGACCTGGTTCCATGTTATATTTTCATCTCCACGTTTGATTTTACTGATATTATAGCACTTCAGTAGACCCCTGAAGAAGGCAAGTTCGTCGAAACACAGACCGTGTTGGGTCCTCCTTAATCCACCTTATGCAATTGTGGACTTTTTTTTATATTGATTGAATAAAAGCCTGCATCAAGAACACCTTTTCCACAGCTTCTTTTGTTTTTGGTCTTTTCTATCATCTATGGAACTATTGGGTCTTTCTTTTGTCTTTGACTATATTTCAGGTGCCTATCTTTGCAAGAGATGCATTTCTGTATTCGGTGCCGGCGCATGATTGACATGCTGCTTTTGAGGCGGCTGCCAACCACAGCACCAGTTACAGAATCCGGACCTAATTGTTTATCTTAGATCTAGGATCTGTAAGTGGTGATGCTCAGAAAACTGCCCAAGAATCTTTATGCCCAAATGGATGTCCATGTTTTTGAAACATCCAAATTTTGCAAAGGCACCTATTTTGCAAAGGCAGGAAAAGGACAGCCAGAACTGTGATATGTCCAAATAGAAATGGGTAGGGGTGTTGTAGGTGTGTTTGAGCAGGATTAGGGAGGGCCTGAAATCTGGACATCCAACAGAAATTACCAAACAGGAAGAAACATCAAAGTCAAAAAAGGACTTCCTAATTAGACTTGTTTCAGTCACATCTTGCAAAAAAGTGCTATAATTGAGCAGCTAATCACTGGAAGGACTAAGGCATGATCTTCTTTAATCCCCCAATGGTTGCTGTTCCCCCACCCCTGAAAGTGAAACTGTATCTATGACAGCTTCAGGTAATATATGCATTCTTAATAAAGTGGGAAGTAAGATTAAGGAGAAGCCTGGTAGGTAGTACAGTGGATTGTAACTAAGGAACCTAGGTTCAAATCTCACTTTAACATATTTTTTTAACGTTATAATTATTATGAGCCATCCAGAAACAGAAAAATACCTTTTGAATCTAAATATATAAGCCATCTGCAAGTCTGAAGTCTATTCAAGTGATGTACATTCAAGTACAGTAGGTATTTTTTTGTTTCTGGAGGACTCACAATTACAAAATAAAAGAGTTAAAGTGGGATTTGAACCTGCATTAGGTGACTTGTCCAGAGTCACAAGGAGTAGATTGGGATTGAACTCACAATCTTAGCTCTAACCATCAGCCATTCTTCCACTCATAGGAGAATATAGACAGCCTGCACAATTAGGTAGTATTCACCTAAGTGTCTCTCCGAGTCATAAGCTGCAGGTCATTTAAATAAATGAAATGTCATAAAGTTAATATTATTCAAAATAAGTTAGTACATTTCTAATCAGAATATAATTACATAATTAACATCCAATCATAACTTGCATACTCTTGCATTTTGCCACTAGGTCCCTATTTGGTTCACTAGTCATTTGATTTCTTGTCGATCATACTTCGTTAGTAATTTTAACTAATGCTAGCATATCTATAATGGTTTTAGTTAATCACACACAATTAGTTCGCTTCTTTCAGCAATTTATGGGGTTACACCTAGGCTGAGATCATCAACTATTTCTATGCATCCATGCATCTATGAACCACTGTTCTGGTCCAGCAGTGGCAATTCTTATGTTCTTATTACAGTATAGGCCTTCTCTCATTTCTGCATTATTCTGCCTATGCCTCTTGTTCCAATGCTGAACTCTCTGTTCCACCAGTGCACCATTTCCCTTTCACTGGAAGGGGACTTTTCATTATCTCATGTCACAAGATACAGTAGATGCAAGAAGTTTACCATGTATAAACAACTAATTTTTGTTGCTTCAAACCCCTAACTATATTTCAAATTTATCCATCTTATTTATATATTTGTCCCATTTTCTTCAGTTATAGTAGTCTCATATGTCCTACTAGCATATGCCTCCCTTCCAAATCCACTTAATATTATTATTCACATCAGAAAAAAAAGTTGGGAAACAGAGATCTGAGGGCTTGGTCTGATTACCTTAATGTATATTTAGAGGAAGAGGGGGAAGGAGAAAGGGAAAGAGGCAGAGTTGGAGAGGTTCACATTTCTATACTTACCTCCAAAATTCTGTATATTGCACCTAAAATTATACACGTACATTGATGTACATAACCGATATATGCGCACAACTTAATTGGCATAATCAGTACTGATAACTGCTAATCCGCCTTGAACCGCAAGGTAATGGCGGAATAGAAATCACTAATGTAATGCAATTAACACCTTGTAATTGATGCTAATTGTGACTAATTAAAAAAGTTACAGGTGCAGCTTGGAAAGTATGATTCTATAAAACAGATGCAGGGAGCAAATGTGGCCAGGGGCAAATCAAGGGCATTCCAGTTTAACTTTCCGGCGGCTCCTCTCACGATCGCCGCCTTCTCCGACACAGGAACGGCTCGTGAGAGGAGCCGCTGCAGCATCTTTTAAGTTAAAAAGAAACATCGGCCGGTAGGGCCGTATTGCGTGAGCTGGAGAGCAGGGAGGCTTGTCTGGCGCATATGCGCACTCCTACCGCCACAGCCCGACAGATCAGATCCCAGAGAACACGCGGTGAGAGTGTGCATGCGCGCTTAGCATTTTATTATTATAGATACCTAATTTCCCTTATGGTCTTGCTTTACCTAGCAATTCACATAAATACTGAATTCCCATTTTCCTGCGCTATACATCGTTTTCCTGGTCTTTTGTTAATTATTCCGACTTTTCAAAATTTTAATGGGTTTGCATGTAAGACCCTCTGATCAGGATTTAGGTCTCTGCCATGTCCTGCTATTTATTCTGCACTGTTCGCGCTTACCAAGCCTTCCACACTCATATAGTAGGTGAAACTTTTAAAGGTAGTTTATGTAAAAAGAGCACCTACCAAGTTGCAAAATTACTCTTTCCATGTGTCAGTGCTAACACTTATTTGGAAACTGCCAGATCCATTCATTCTTTTCAGGGCATATTTTTGTAAAATGGCTGCTCTTGCTGCACATGCCAGCAAATGTGTGCGCTGCGTGGAACGCTTCATTTTCTAAAATACCACCGGAATTGCGTATGTCCATACCCGGATCGCTGAATTCTGATGTTGGTGTTAGGGGTCTGGTTAGATTCTGCATTGTATTATAAAGGCTGAGAACTTTTCGGTACCTCCCCCCTACTCAAAGCAACATTCCACAGCTGGGATTGTAATGTCATAATGCCTCATTCCACCAATGCCTAAGAGCCAACCTCATTAGTGATGTCACAATGGCTTGATTGTCCTATACTTGGCTCACAAAAGAATATAAGAATAGCCATATTGGGTCAGACCAATGGTCCATCTAGCCCAGTATCTATAATAATAATATGCTAAGCGCGCATGCGCACTCTTATCCCATGTTCTGAGTCCTGATCTGTCGGGATGTGGCCGGCAGAGTGCGCATGCGCGCCAGAGAAGCCTCTCTGCTCTTCACCTGGTGCGGCTTCAGGCTCACATACTCCCTTGCCCCCACCCCCCTTCCCTTCCCGCGATCCAACCGGCTCACTTAGTCCCTTCCCGCCTCCCCCCCCCCTTCCGTTCCCACGGTCCCGACAAACCCACGATTCCAGCAGAGTCTGTGTCTGTGTATGGCCGTTTGGTGGAGGATGGGCAAGAGAGGGCTTCAATGGCTGGGAGGGTGTAGATGGGCTGGAGTAAGTCTTAACAGAGATTTCGGCATTGGAATCCAAGCACAGTACCGGGTAAAGCTTTGGATTCTTGCCCAGAAATAGCTAAGAAGGAAAATTTAAAAAAAAAATTTAAATTGAATCAGGTTGGGCAGACTGGATGGACCATTCGGGTCTTTATCTGCTGCCATCTACTATGTTACTATGAGTCTGCAGCACTGTACACATACTGCTTCGGGGCCTTCTACTGCCCTGATTTACTCTGGCACATCCCTGATGACATCATCAGAGATGCGGCAGAGCAAATCAGGGCAGTAGAAGGCCCCGAAGCAGCATGTGTACAGTGCTGCAGACACTGCTGGAGTCGCAGGTTTGTCGGGACTGTGGGAAGGGAAGGGGGGGCGGAAAGGGACTAAGGGAGCCGGCCAGACCGCGGGAAGGGAAAGGGGGGGGGGGGTAGGGGAAAACGCTGCTGCTGCACAGGGAAGTAGTGTGGGGGGAGGGAAATGGAGGGGGAGGGAATGCTGGTTAATAATAGGAGACACAGAAAAAAAAACCCAAATACAGCAGTCAAAGAGACAAACACCAAAACAAACACAGATAGAGAGACCAAAAGTAAGAAATACAGACAGCAGCCAAAGAGATAGACAGAAGGTGACATTCAAAAAACCACACAGAAGAACAGGGGTCTAAAGAGACAGATTTAAAGAAAAAAAAAAAAACAAAAAAAAAAACTTTGGACAAGGAGAGAGAGAAAAACAGAAAAAAAAAGACACACATAGAAGGACAGGGGGCTACAGAGACAGATTAAAAGAGACAGACACCAAAACAAAAGACAGACAGACATACAGTGGACAAGGAGACAGACGGACATACAACGGACAAGGAGAGAGAAAGAGAGAGACAGAAAGAAAGACAGACATACAAATCTGTTCTAGCACCCGTTAATATAACAGGCTTAAAGACTAGTCCTATATAACCATGACCAATCCAGGTTACAAGTACCTTGCAGAAACCCAAATAGTATGAGAGAGTGCTGCAAAGCTCTCAGCCCAACCAAACAAATTTCTAAATTTTGAGTGTTATTTTGCCACTGTAGCTGACAAGAATGTTTTCAAGTTCCAAATTTATTAAAATGTTGTTTTACCACTAAATCAAAACTTAGCTATTTACAGAGCATTATCTTGTGTTATCTTCTTTCATTAAGTGCCAGTTTGCAGAAACAAAATTCTATATTTTGACATTGTTTCAGATCATTGATTGAACCATATCTATGTCATTCTCTTCTTGGTTGGGCTGAGAACCTTTCAGTACCCCCTCATATGACCCCCCCCCCCCCCCACCTAGCTTCAAATTAAGGTGGCAGGATAACTTAATAGTGGTATGGATGACTTGGGCTTCCAAAAAGACGATGAAGTAACCAGCATGAAATGATCATAGTTAAAACCTAACCTTCAAGCAAGCATGAGAAAGTCAGGTGTTTAGGCAAATAGCTTCACCAGTGTTGGTAGCTATGTGGTTTATTATAAAAGTTGTCAATAAGACATGGAAAGAGATGTGGGCATTTGACCTGATTTTATGAAATCTTAGAGGAAGATATCAAGGAATCAACTGGTCTACCAGTGGAAGAGATAGATAGAAGCTAGCAGATTCTGAATACAGTTGTATTCGATATAAAGACACTGGTAGGTTAGAGGTTGAAATTTCATGCTTATCTACACACAGTGGAAGAATCACAATTGGACAGATCGGGTGGTCCTTTTTGTGCAATCATTTGCTTTGGTACTCTGTTTTTACGATCCAGAGAAACACAGATGGGGATGTTCCATTCTTCACAAAAATAGTTATAAAAAAAAAGAGGAAGGAGCTGATAAAGAGGAATGTAAAAACCTTCACATTCTCTTGTGATGATTCTAGATTAAATTACTCAGTCTGTTGCCATTTTCCTATTTAAAAAAAATATTTTTCTGTCTATGTGTCATCAAGTGCTACTTGGACAAATCTATGGTCTTCCACTGTGTTTGTCAGTGAGCGTAACCCGTTGGAAATGTAGATTTGTTGACGCC
Organism: Geotrypetes seraphini; assembly: GCF_902459505.1. Lineage (NCBI taxonomy): Eukaryota > Metazoa > Chordata > Amphibia > Gymnophiona > Dermophiidae > Geotrypetes > Geotrypetes seraphini. Next base: position 30,814,568 of record NC_047089.1, on the reverse strand, counting down.
TTTGTTATTGGTTCTGTGGTAGGAGAGATATGGCACTGGAAACAATGACCAAGCATGGTGAATTGTGCTCTCTCATGAGGTCTCCTCCCACATTAGACTGTGGGAGAAGGGATGATCATGCTGCTTTTCCACTGGAAGATGCTTGAAGCACAGGTGGGTTGAATGTAGCTTATTGCAGGTAAAAATGCTGATCAGGCAACAGGTCAGGCAGAGATGCTAGGTACTTATCTATAACCACTTTTGATGCAAGCATGGCTATTACAGTTCTTTTGAGCAGAGTAAGTAACAGATAGATGCTCTCTTTCTTCCTCTCTTCTTTCCAATATATAGACATAAATATGCATATAAAATTCTCAGCATGTGATATGAAAGAAGCTTTAAATGTAAATTGCCACAGATAACACGCGTTTGCATTTTCCAGATCCACGCCTAACAAAATACTCTTTAGCCTTATAGAAATTCACAAAAAATTTGGCCAAATACATTACACAAACTAAGAACGCTAAAGAAAAAGAAGCTTTGAACATGAAAGAAAATTTTTGGATATTTTTGACATTTGGAGCATTGAGATTAAGCATCAAATTACTGCATCTCAATGGCCACGAATTTGGAATTGGAGGATGAGATGTACGACGTCAGCATCTATGAGACAAACTTGGTTTTTCTTGTTACAGAAAGCAATTTCATTTACAAAAGCTAGATAGCTCTATGTCTAATTGATGCTGGCATTGTCATCTTGAAGATGGGACATTAGATCATCTTCTATTATATTGTCCTTTAATACTCAATTTTTGGAAATCTATATGGAATCAAGTTAATAATCTATTGAAAATCTGGTGGCATTGTCATACGATACTGTTTTATTCGGTACGTCTATAAGAGTTAATAATAAAAATAAAGTCTTACTCGTCATGACAGGGGTTGCCATACAATATATTACAAAAAATTGGAAAAATTGGGACCGCTTACATGATACCTTTTGGTGGAATTCTTTATGTCACATTTACAAAATGGAACGTTTTCTGGCCATACAGCAGGGGCGTTTAAAGAAATTTAGGGAGGTTTGGGAACCGTTAGAAAAATATTGTAAAGATAGATGATATTTTTTTCTTTTCCTTTGCTGATTGTACACATCCAGGGAGGGGGGAAGGGGGAGGTTGGGATGCATAGGGTCTATTGAGTGGGAAACTGATAGGAGGGGAGGAGGGTATTTGTTTTGAAGGAGTAATGTAAGAGCTCTAAGTGATATTAACTGTATCACACTTATTGAAAGTTTTAAAATGAATAAAGATAAATTTAAAAAAGAAAACTTTTTGCTATCTTTTAGCTTATCTTTTTCTACAAGAAAAAAAAAACCTCTTAAATTATTAATCTTCTGTCTATGGCATTTACTATTATCCTTGGATTCAGTACCTACAACATGTCATTTGTTAGCACAGCTGTTTATTCTCTGGTTTACAAGCAGACCTAATCCAAAATCAATCAAAAGTGAAGATGGAAAAATTCATACATGAACCTGCTCGCTACCAAGTGAAGGTTCTTTTCCCAGCCCCAAAAGAGGTAGAATAAAGAGTACTTTGTGAGGAAAAATTCAGTATCATTCCGGGAAGGACTATACGAGAGGCCGCTGAAAAGTTCCTCAGCCCAACCAAGAAGAGAATGACATGGAGCCATGAAACTTGCAAGCTATTCCACATTTTTCTTGACACTTTTAGTTTCAATAATAGGAAATGAAAAGAGTCAAGAAAAGTGTGCAATAACTTAAGTTTCATGGCTCCACATCATTCTCTTCTTGGTTGGGCTGAGAACTTTTCAGCACTCTCTCCTATTGTGATGTCATAATGCCTCATTCCACTAATGTCTGAGCGCCAACCTCATTGGTGATGTCACAATGGCTTCGCTTCCCTATACTTGTGCCCATTTGCTAGATACATTTGCTTCATTGAAACAAAAAGTGTCAAGAAAAGTGTGGAATAACTTATAAGTTTCATCGTTCCACATCCATTTTCTTCTTGGTTGGGCTGAGAACTTTTCAGTGGCCCTTCATATTGAATTTCAATATCTTCATTTTTTGAACACTTGTAACTAAATTGTGTGTTTGGAAATATAACATATTAGTAGAAGTAATATTGCTAGGAACTGATTTATTATTTATTTTTTTCATTCTGGGACCCATGAAGTAAGCTTGTGCAAGAGCACATCTTCCTAATAATAATAATCACAATAAAAGTATTTATTTATCGCAATACCTCACAGTTCAGTGCAGTTTACAATAAGAGGTATGAATTGTAAAAACACAGCAAATTTTTGGGGACACGTGCTCTTCCGAAAGCATTCTTCAATTGCTCTTATCTATCAACATCCACATTTTCATCTTAGTTTTATATATATCTTTATTAGATTTTCAAACTATAATTGTGCAACAAGTAATTCATATACATAAAATATCGCCAAGACAAGCACAATAAACTTTCAGACATTAACATACAATTAAATTTTCCCCCACCCTCCCACCCAATACTTAAATAAAATAAAACCCACAAGAAACTATCCAATGTAACTCCCTTCCCCCACCCCCAACCCACCCTGTATGTGTATGTTTACAAGCCTATAAAATAAAATAAATTATTCTTCCTTACAAAATTTCACCAATGGCTCCTAAATATCCATAAACTTTCTGTAACACCCTTGCTGTATAGCCATGAAACGTTCCATTTTAAAAATGTAACACAGCGATTCCCACCAAAAATTGTAACTTAATCGATCCCAATTCTTCCAATTCCTTAAAATGAGCGGTATGGCAACCCCTGTCATTATAAATAGAAGTTTGTTATTTCTATTAGATATTTGGCTTTTAGCTCTCATCAATGTACCAAATAAAATGGCGTCATATGTTAATGCCACTGGATTTTCCAATATGTTGTTCACTTGATCCCATATGGACCTCCAAAATTTAAGTATCATCTTAGTTTTACCTCATCCTTAGGACCCCTGAGGAAGATGATCAAGTTGAAACATGGCCCGTGTCGGGTCCGTATACTTAAACCTATTGTGGATACTGTTGACTGCATAGACTACTGCAACGTTATGTGCATAATAAATCCCGCCTCAAGAACATCAGATCCACAGTCCTTTTTTCCTTTGTTTCTTGTTTACATCCAGAGAGATATACTCCTTTGTTTCTTGTTTACAATTATTTTCAGACAGATCCTTCTTCCACTTTCTGAAGGATTCTCTTTTAGCTCTAATAGCTTCCTTCACCTTAATCATGCCAGCTTCTGCTTGGTCTTCCTTTTACCTCTATATAGAATTTAGCCACTAGTTTTTAGATCCATTAGCTATGTGTGGCATAATTGAGTTTTTTGTTTTACCCTAGAATTCCATACCATCACATTTTTTAAAATAAATTTTATTAAGTTTCAAAATACTTAACAGTGCAAAGCATTAATTTGTAAACAGACAATAAAGCATGAAAAAACACATATAATTTACAAGCGTTTGAACAAAATCTTTTATCCTACCCCCTTCCAGTAATAATCAACATTAATAACAAACATTTTTACCCACCCTCCCACCCACCCTGGATGTGCAAAGAATTACCAAATATAATATTCAAAAATATCGATCCTGATGCAATATATGATGTCACTGGACCCCATATCAATTTAAATTTACTACTATGTCCTAACAATTCCGCATTTATTTTCTCATTTCTATATGTGGAGCATAAGTTTGCCCACCAAAAGGAAAAGTTAAGATGATCAGCATTCTTCCAGTTTTGCGTGATCATCTGCATTGCCACTCCAGTCATTATTATGAAAAGATGACCTTTATAACAATCAGAGGCCTTATATGCAAGATTTACCACATATAACTATCTCATACGTTAACGATACCATCACATTTACAAAATGATTCAAGGCAATTCACAGCAACTGTGAATGGAGAATGAACAAAAATGTTAAGATACCCTGTTTTGTTTTTTTTTCCTTTTTAATTGGATTCAGTCCTCCAGGGACAACAAGTGATTGATGCTTTTCAAAGTTCCCTCTCTGTTCACACACTCTGTTTTGCATTATAGAAAATGGAGATGATGATGTGTTACTGATCAAAATTATCAACTTCTATTACCATCAATAAGCGTTGCCGATTAGCAGCTCTGGAAATGTACAGTACATGTCATTGCACTCTCATGCCTTTGCATTTATATGGTGTTATAGTCGATTAATTTTTTTAAAAATACTTTTTGATGGCTTAATGTAAGCCATCCTAGGATGGTGGAGGATGACATAAATCAAAAATGTAATGTATGGTTCGATATTCAAGGGCCTTTATCTGGAGAACAGCTTTAGGGGGACTGCGATATCTGCCAGTTAACTCCTAGAATTTTTATAAGGGCACCAAGGTGCAAAATAGGCTGGACATATCACCTTTTTGCCCCGTTATTCTAGGTGACCTATTATAAAATAACTAATATAGGGGGTCCTTTTATTAAGGCGCGCAACCGATTTAGTGCACGCTAAAGATTATCATGTGCTAAATGGTAAGGCATCCATTATATTCTATGGGCGCCTTAGCATTTAGCGCACTAATGTTTAGTGCGTGCTAAATCGGTTAGCACGCCTTAATAAAAGGACCCCATACTAATTTCAAAAGCCTTTTTTTTTTTCCTTTAGAGCAGTGTGTCTCAAACTTTTTTAGCTCTGGCACACTTAACGGAGTGAATGATTTTGGAGCACAAGAAATGGATCAAATGTTTTTCAAGGCACATTATAATTGAAATGATAAAATTGCAAAACCAACAAAAAAATTAACTCCGCCCCCCTTTTTCTAAACCACAGTAGAGGTTTCTACCGCAGCCTGGAGTGCTAAATGCTCCCATGCTGTTTTGATACTCATAGAATTCCTCTACCATGGCTTAGTGAAAGAGGGCCTAAATTTGAGTTATTTATTTAAAGTTCTTTAAGCTATGCATGGGTACTTGTAACTAAAGTAGATAGAATAAAATTGCTAATCAATGTGATGAATGTGCTTGATTCTAAGTGCAAACAAAAACCAACTGCAGATGTGTACAAGATGCAGGCAGAATTTATTGTGACAAATATAAATTTATAAAAACCTTTTTACCAAACAAGGGACCCGACACGGTCCGTGTTTCGGACAAACTTCGTCAGGGGTCCAATATGCAAAAAGGTTTGAAAAATATGCCACAAAAAATATAGAATAAAAAATCATAAACCAAAAGGTCCAATACGCCGAGAATCGCCAACTCCTGTGAAGCGTCTCACTTTGTGGCATATTTTTCAAACCTTTTTGCATATTGGACCCCTGACGAAGGTTTGTCCGAAACACGGACCGTGTCGGGTCCCTTGTTTGGTAAAAAGGTTTTTATAAATTTATATTTGTCACAATAAATTCTTCCTGCATCTTGTACACATCTGGAGTTGGTTTTTGTTTGTTCCTGATTGGTTTTTTCTGCAGACAAGGTTGGACCCCCCTTCCTTTTTTGTTGCTCTGTGCTTGATTCTAAGTGCAAATGAACTCAAAACACAGCTCGACAGTTGAAAATAAAAACATGCATTTTATCATCCACCATCTGCAGTCGTTCTCTCTCTTTTTTTTTTTTAATTTAATTTCTGTCAGAGCTGAAAATCCAAGTTCGCAAAAATAAGAAGATCCAAATGGTAAGAAAGTCTTGATTGCTTTGTTGCTCAAGTTAGGATAACTACTACATAAAAAATAAAAACAAAATTAAAATTGTCAGTTTTCAAGGACGAACCACATCACAGAATGATGTTTGCCTGGGCGGTGGTATCCTTACACACACTAACAATAATAACATTGAAATACTCTTGGGCATGCGACGTTCATGTCATCTATTCTAGAGTATGCTTATGAAGGGAATTTTTAAAAATAAAGTAAAATTCTGGAATCTTTCATGGCACACCCGGAATTTCTTCAGGGCACACCACTGTGCCGCTGCACACAGTTTGAGAGACACTGCTTTAGAGCATAGTTTAAAAATAAGATCTTTTGAGAAGAGCATAGCAATAAGATCAAAAGTTTGAACAGAAGAGAGAAACATATGGCACGCTCAGAGAATGCTGAATACAATGTAAAAACATTTTGAAAGGTGCTTAACAAATTTGTACTTAATATACTCTCTTCTACACGTGGCATCCAATATGGTGAAAAAAACCTCATTGTATTTTGGAAAATAATATTTCACAGCTTCTTATTTTTACTTGCAGATTGGCATTATTTTTTTTTTTTAATCTTTATTCATTTTCAAACTTACAATAAGTGTGTCAATATGTTAAAACAAATTAACAATAAGCATATCACTTAATAATCATCAATAGTACAAATGATATATTCTTATCTAGCACCCATTATAATCTATGGACGTCTTAGCATTTAGCATGCGCTAAGCCTGATAACACGCCTTAGTCAAAAGACCCCCACTTGGTAGATTTGGGACTAGCAAGGAAACACTAATTTAAAAGACAGTGAAAGCAGGGCAAATATTTGCAGTGATTCGCCCCCCATGGTGCTTTGCTGTCAGATTGCAAAAAAATATGGCCCCCTTTTACAAGCCGTGTTAGGATTATAAAAATCTCTGGCCACTTTGGTAAAAACTGCGACGCTCATAGGAATTTTTTAAGCATCAGAGCTTTTACCTCAGTGGCCGGCGATTTTTAAAAAAAACCTCTAATGCAGCTTGATAAAAAGGGACCTATATTTGGACTGGCTCGGGGTTACCCTGGGATGAGTAAATGCATTCCTATACATGATTTTCTGCATATTTCTGTTTCATAAAGTACAGTCCTTCTTGCAGTTTAAAAATGTAGCCAGAAATTTTGCAGCCAAAAGCTGTTTTAGAGTTATGGTTATGAAGAAGTAGTTTCTGATAAGTAGGATTTCAATAAATATAAGTATAAATCTCTACTATTTGGAGGATAGTGCTAACGGCAGTACATTTTGGAAGATCTTCCGGATTCCAGCATGAAGAAGTACAATATTAAAGTGCCCTTCAACTGGAGTAGTGCTATTAGGAATAATTCCAGAACAGGTGCATCAAACAAAATTGAAAAGAAATTCCTATTAATGGCCCTTCTTTTGGCTAAAAAGTGTGCTTTACTGAAATGGAAAGCGTGTCAGACTCCAACTCTCAATCTCTAGTGTGAAAAATGATTAAATTAATGTCCCAAAGCGAAGCTCATATATCTAAAGGAAGACAACTGGACATGTATTTCAGAAAAAGGGGCATGTTATTCAGTTTGCACAGGTTAATGATCAAATTTAAATTGTGAAGCATCCAATTAGTGTTGTAGGCAGAGAACTTTTTTATTATTATTTTTATCATTTAAATAATGTAGGCCCCTTTCTATCAAGCAGCGTTAGGGTTTTTATATCTCGGGCCACTGTGGTAAAAGCTCCGACGCTCAAAGCAATTCTATGAGCATTGGAGAGTTTTTGCCACAGCGGCCGGAAATAAAAAACGCTAACGTGGTTTCATAAAAGGGGGGAGGGGAGGAATAGAAAAGAACACCATAAAAAATTAGGGGTTCGTAGACAATCCCGCGAAAGACAAAGGCGCGTGCTGACAACTGAGCGCAAGACAGAGGTGCGCGCCGAAGAAAATTACAGTTTTTAGGGGCTCCGACGGGGGGTTTTGTTGGGGAGCCCCCCTAGTTTACTTAATAGAGATCGCGCTGGCGTTGTGGGGGGTTTGGGGGGTTGTAACCCTCCACATTTTACTGTAAACTTAACTTTTTCCCTAAAAACAGGGAAAAAGTGAAGTTTTCAGTAAAATGTGGGGGGTTACAACCCCCCAAATCCCCCACAGCGCGACGCAATCTCTATTAAGTAAAGTGGGGGGTTCCCCCCACGCCCCCCCCATCGGAGCCCTAAAAACAGTAATTTTCTGTGGCGCGCACCTCCGCGCTGCGCTCAATTGTCTGCGCGCGCCTTTGTCCCAGCGCGCTTTTGACCTGACACCAAATTAGGATAGTAAAGCAAGCACAGAGACACAATCAACAACATGTTTTGTTGAGTCTGAAGCAGTGGTGCAGTAAGGGGGATGCGGTCCGCCCCGGGTGCCAAGTTGGTGGGGACACTGGCACCTCTCTGCCCAGTCCTGTCATACCATGCCATGCTCACGCCATCTTCTGACTGTTGCTTGCACCAGTCTGGTTTCACACACCCCTGAAGCACTTCCAGGTCATGGGGGCAGGAAGTGACATCAGAGGGAAATCCAACGCTGGCGTGAGGAGCATGCTGCAGAAGCTACTTGCGCTGACGAAGATTAAGAGGTACGGGGGGAGGGAGAGCACATGTGGAACGGGGGGCGTGGACGGAGTGGGGTCATGGAGAGGATGGCGCCTGGGGTCCAGTGGGGGGGCACCACCGCCCCAGGCGCCTCCTACCCTTATCCACTGATCTGAAAGGAGAAACCTCGTCACAAAAATAATTGGGTCCTTTTACTAAGGCACGCTAGCCGATTTAGCGCACGCTAAATATTAGCGCGTGCTAAATGCACTAGCGTCCATTATATTTTATGAACACGTTGGCGTTTTAGCGTGCCTTAAATCGGCTAGCGCACTTAGTAAAAGAGGGGGGAATATGTTTTAATATATATGAACATTTAAAGAATGTTCCTTTCCAAAAACTAACACACAATTAAAAAAAAGGTTTTTAAAAGTATTTTTTAAATGCTTTAAAATTCGGTTCCAATTGTATTTAGTTAGGAAGTTGGTTCCATAATGAAAGTGCCAAATTGAAAAAAAAAAACAAAAAACCCTTTAAAATTGGGTGGTCTCCCATCTAGTCCTAACTGAGGGTATAACCAGTCTAGGTTCGGTGCATAAGAAATGGTTAAAGAAATCAGATATTCCAGATGTGACATATGTAATGATTTGTGCATTAAGATGGTGGCAGTGCCGGACTTTGGCATCACTAGACACCACTGGCCAAGATTCTGCAAGGACCCTAGGTGCCAGAAACATAGGTTTGTTCAACCTTGATCTATATTTCCAGCACCTGGGATCTATGCTAGGCACCTTTATCCTCGATTCTAGAAGCAGTACCTGTCCATGATTCATACAAAATCATAAGAACATAAGAATTACCATCGTGGAACAGACCGAAGGTCCATCAAGCCCAGTGTCCTATTTCCAACAGTGGCCAATCCAGGTTCCAAGTACCTAGCTAGATCCCAAGTAAACTGAATCTTATAGGATATCGGAAGCCAGTGATATTGCAAATAAACCCCCTCTTACTAACGCATAGCGTGGGTTTTAGCGCCGGCAGCGCCGGTAACTGTTCCGACGCTCACAGGAATTTTACGAGTGTCGGAGCAGTTACCGCCGCTGCCGGTGCAAAAACCCACGCTATGCGTCAGTAAAAGAGGGGGAAAGAGGAGTAACATGATCATATTTGCTTTTATGCCCTAAAAGTTTGATCACTGTATTCTGTATTCTTGGCACCCGGGGCGGACCGCATCCCCCTTACTGCACCACTGCTTCAGACTCAACAAAACACGTTGTTAATTGTGTCTCTGTGCTTGCTTTACTATCCTAATTTTTTATGGTGTTCTTTTCTATTCCTCCCCCCCCTCTGCTTCAAGGTATTATCCGATCTAGCCCCTAAATATATAACAGATCTCTTCTCATTCCCAACCAACAGACATGAGAGAAGAGCACACCAGAAATTCATTTCCCCACCAGCCAGAGGATGCAAATATAAGAGACACCATCAACAACTTCTATCATACCAAGCAGCCTTATGGGCAAAGACTTGGAAAAACTAATTACACACTCAAACAATTATGGTGAATTTAGGAAACACCTAAAAACATACCTGTTCTCGAAATACCTAGGTAACGAATCAGGACAATCCCTCCCCAATTTAGATCTTGTAAACTGTTAACCTCTAATCTCTAACTATGAATGTTCCTCACAATTTATGGAATTTTTCTAATTCATGGTGAACCGCATGGAACTTCACGGTCCTGCAATCTATAAACTGTTATTATTTTTATTGTTGCTACTATCAGATATTCGCCGCTACACTCTGTAATTCGATGTCTGTGCAATTTATCTTCATTGTAAACCGCCTAGAAGTCGCAAGATTGTTGGCGGTATATAAGAATAAAGTTATTATTATTATTATTTTATGAAGCCACGTTAGGGTTTTTTATTTCCTTTTTGGCTTTTAGCCCTCGCTTGGGAACGTTGTGGAATGTCTACTGAGTTTGCTTTTTCACTACATTGAAACGCTGTTGAACTTTCATCGTACCTGCACTTGCACTTCAGTACTTTGCTCTGTTTTGGATTTGGATGTGGTCTGGATTTGTCTCACTCGATTGCTGGGTGGCTTAGGAGTTCACCTGCTGCCTTGGCTTTACTGCAGATTTTTAAGCCAAGTGACTTATGAACGTTTACTTTATGAACAGAGTGAATTCCTTTGGCTGTCTCGATATTTGCACATATTTATGTTTTTTTTAGCCCATCGTTTGTTCAGTCTTTGTATGTGTATGTTTTTTGACGAAATTTTGATGACAGGAATGAAATTAATAAAATGTTTAAATTATTTATAAATTTGATCATTTTATTGCATTACACTAATTTTGTATTTGGTTGTAATGAGAATGATTTTTTCGTAGGGGATTCTTTATTTTGATTTCACTAACCTATTCACCATGTTACTTAAAACACCTTTGTGATGCTCTACTAGGCTTTCCCATACCAAGCGTTGCTGTTCTAGAGACAAGTATATACTCTTTCATTCAGATCTTTGTGAGTAGGAGGATGTTCGTGAGCAGAGGGGGGAGGGGGTGTTGGGGAGTCATACATTAACGTATCCAGTGGTCATTCGGTCAATTTGGGTTCCTCTGTGGCACTTAGATGACTGTAAAACAGGTCTAGCTCCTAATTCCGTTCAGGACATCTTAGAAAAGATAAAAGATTTGATTATCGCTACAAGATGTCCATGTTAAGTCCACTCAAAACACTTCCATAACACTCCTCCCAGCACATCCCCTGGAATTCTGGATGCACAGTGGGAGAAACGTCTTGCTAGACGTCCAGGAAAAGGATTTTGATTATTGGCACTTGGACGCAGAAGTGCCAACTTAAGCAAGTGTTGGATGTTTTAATTTTTTTATTATGAGCCCCACAGTGTTGATTGTACCCAATTATTGCTGCTAATTGGCTTGTTAGCCAATTTAGTTGCGTGTGTATCTCAGGATAGGTCCCACATATGAAAATGTTCTTTTCCTCATTGTAGAGAGCCTGATAACATCAAGACCTGGAAGTTGTAGAATACTTTTCTTTTTTGTAATGAACAAAGAGCTCTCGAAAAGTATACTTCCATCAATTTATCAGTTTCACCCACAAAGATTTATATACCAAACACAACAATTTTTGAAAGTGATGTCTGTCACTACAGGCAGTCAATACAGCTGATACAACACATGTGTAATACAAAGTGCCAGTCTTCTAAATGTTTTGTATGCATGGATAGAATGGATATCTTTGCAAATTGATCTTATATTTTAGGTGCTACTTTGAGTTCTTTGAAGCCTACACGAGCTGTCTGGTCAACTTATCATTAGGAAAGAAGGCTGCTGCTTCTTTGAAAGGTGCATTTTGTCACCCGAGAAGTCAGTATTACTCTCCTCTGGTCAGGGAAGTACTATATGAATTAAAAAGAAGGTGAAGTGCAAACATGGAACGAATGTTGCTATTACACCTGCTACCCTTTCAAGACTTTCTTTTTTTATAGCCATTTTCCATTGTGCTAAGACATTATAGTTTTTGTCTTTTAGCCTGATATTTGGAGTTTTTTATACATGACTTGCTGTTATTCGAGAGGATATTTCAAAGAGGCAGTGAGCTGACTGAAGTGTGGTCAAGCACTTCTGAGTCGGTGCCTTTTGACAACCCTGACATTGCATTTTAAGCATGTTCTGCGGGCCTCTTCTGCCCAACTCCAGGTGCTGCAGACATCAGAAACGTGACTTTCATGTCTGAATAGGGATAATGAGCTTCATGCATATTAAAATGAAGCCAATAATCTAGCATGCAGCGGAGAATGAGGAGGGGGAGGGCAGATTAAAAAACCCTGCAGTAAAAACTCAGGGATGTAATGAAAAGCTCATAGAATTTATTAAACTTTAGTTCAAATCTTTTTATTGGAATAATTACTTTTACTCATCTCTTGTGGTGAATACTCTTCCCACCAAAATAATTTTGTCCTAAATAGGGGCAAATTGACTGAATTAATGACGTAGCTTTTTTAATAGCATTTTGTGTCTGGAATAGGCATTTAGCATTTTACAAAAGCAGTATACAAAGAAAACTACCTACATAGGAGGGATTTCAGTAAATGGTTTCAAGTTTGTTAAAATATGTTTGATTGCTTTACATAAAATTCTAAGCAATTTACAATAAAACAGGAAACAATCAAATAAAAACAAGACAAAAGACATGGGCACAAATCACAAACTGGAACAAGAGGAAAAGGTTCAACTACATTTTAAAAGAAAAGATATTTTAAAAGAAAAGATAAGGAAAACACAAATGGAGGGGTCGGCCGGGGGGTCGCGGGTCAGCGGGGGGGGGGCCGATCAGGGGTTCTGAGAGGGGCGGTCGTTGGGGGAGGGGAGTTGTGTCGAGGGCAGGAGGGCCTGGGATCCCTCCTGCCCGTATTGTAGTGGGGGGTAGGGGGTCGCCGGGGCCAGGAGGGCTTGGGCTCCCTCCTGGCCCAATCCAGTTGGGGGGGGTCGCCGGGGCCAGGAAAGCTTGGGCTCCCTCCTGGCCTGCTCGTACTCGGCGGGGGGGGGGGGGCGTACGATCGCCGGGGCAAAAGGGCTTGAGCTCCCTCTTGCCCCGATGTCATCGGGGGGGGGGGGGTTCGCGGTTCGATGGGGCAAGATGGCTTGGGCTCCCTCCTGTCTGGATCATTGGGGGGGGGGGATTCTGTAACCGGTGTTGTTTTTGACAGACACCGGTTACAGAATCCAGCTTTTAGGCGAAGGACTGGCTCCTCCTTCGCCTAAAAGCCCTTCTGTTGGACATTTGGGGCTTAGGCGTTTTTTTGGTTCATTATGGGCAAAAAGTGTAGACGTCATGGGGTTGTACTTGTAGACGTAGTGGTGATCTGGGCGTTTAGTAGAGGCAGGCCATAATCAAAACAAAACTCCTTTTGGATGTTTGTTTTGATTATGGACATTTTCCCTGCTTCTGCTTTGAACGTTTAAGGACTTAGACCAATAGGGAACTTAGACGGTTTTTTTGATTATGCCCCTCTATAGCCCAGATTCTATAAAGCAGGGGTGTCCAACCTTTTGGCTTCCCTGGGCCGCATTGGCCGAAAAATTTTTTTCTGGGGCCGCGCAAATGCTGCAGCAAGACAGAGGAGGGAGCCGGTAAGACGGTAAACACCTGGGGGCAACAGAGGAAAGCACTGCATCGCCCTCGACCGGGGCTGCACAACATACTTCACAGGGTCGCATGCGGTCCTTCGGCCGCAGGTTGGACACCCCTGCTATAAAGGATGCCTAAAGTCAGGCATCTAAATCAGCACACCTAGCCGATTTAGGCACCTAATTTAACCCCCCCCCCCCCGCCCCTTCCTTTTATAAAGCTGTGCTAGAGGTTTTTAGTGCACCCTGCGAGGTACTAATCCAATCTAAATCTTGGATTTATATGCCATGTCATCTTCCCAAAAGGAGCTCGACTCGGTTCACATAAAAATCGATAATAGAAGTGAAAGTAATTAGATTAGAGAGAAAATAACTTAATAATGAAGACCCTCATCTGACATCTTAGAAAGATGACGACTAATTTTCTAAGAACTGTTGAAATAACAGTGTTTTCATAGATTTACAGAAAATCTGGAAGGAGTTTGACTACTACTAATTATCACTTATATAATACTGAAAGGCGTACGCAGCACTGTACATTTTGATATTTATAGACAGTCCCTGCTTGGAAGAGTTTACAATCTAACTTGGACAGACATGACATATGGGGTCAGGGATGCAGAACCCAAGGTGAGAGGAGTTAGAAGTCGAAAGTAGAGAATGACACGGTGACAAAATTCATCACCGTTCCCATCCCCACGGATAACCGCGGGAAATAATCCCATGTCATTTTCTAGTGTCTATTTCAACCTCAGTCCTTCTACACCAGCATTCTTCAAAGCAAAGCTTGCGGGTCAGTGGTTGTGGCCATTCATACTCTGATTCTTCCCATTCATACTCTGATTCTTCCCTATCTCCTTAAAGAATGACATGAAGATGGTTTCCTGCAGTTATCCGCGGGGACGGGAACGGTGATGAATTTTGTCACCATGTCATTCTCTAGTCGAAAGCACTCTCAAAGAGGTGGGCTTTTAACTGGGCCTTGGACACTGCCAGAGACGGAGCCTGCCAAAGGGATTCGGGCAGCTTGTTCCAAGCATAAGGCACAGCAAGGCAGACGGGACAGAGTCTGGTGTTGGCAGTTGAAGAGAAGGGAAGAGATAGGAGGGACTTACCAGCTGAGCGGAGCTCACGGGAGGGGGGGGGAGGGAGGTGGATCATAGGGGGAGATAGGTGAAGAGAGATAGTGAGGAGCAGCTGAGTGAGTGCATTTGTAGGTCAGTAAGAGGAATTTGTATTGTATTTGGAAACAGATGGGAAGCCAATGAAGCGACTTTAGGAAAGGAGTAACGTGAGTAATGCGGCTCTCCCGGAATATGAGTCATGTAGCCAAATTCTGGACGGATTGGAGGGGAGCGAGATGGCTATGCGGAAGGCCTAAGGGTAGCGAGTTGCACTAGTCTAACTGCGAGGTGATGAGGGCATGAATAAGTGTTTTGGTAGTGTGATCAGAGAGGAAGGGAGGAAGGGTTGGATTTTGGTATCATTATAGAGGAAGTCTATGAGCCTCAGAGCATTTACTGCACAGGCCCACACGAAAATCCTCTAGTGCAGCTTGATAAAAGGAGTCATTAGTTATTTGATTAATTTAACTGGCACTGATAACAAGCTTAATTGACTTGAAAATTAGCTTAAATTAATATTAATTACTAGTTAAGTGCCTAAATCTGTAGGTGCCTATCGATGTCAGGTAGGTGCCTAGCTCAAGGTGCTTACCAGAAAGAGGGCGTGGTTAAGAGCAGGTTGTGGGCGGATCTTGGATATGTTTTCTTTTCTATTATTATTGCATTATATTTATTTATTACATAACATAATAAGAAAATAATAATTCACAAAAGGGGGAAAAAATTTTCAAAGCAACATCTAAATTAGATCTAGCCCACATTAATGGGACAGCTTCATGAATAAATCACAAGGTGCTGGTGTTTAGGCCAAGAGAACCCCGGTACAAATTGGGGGGCATCAAAAATTTTGATTCCTACTGGCGCCTGTCCATTTTAGGCACTGATTCTTTGAACAGCGCTTAATGAAATATTGACAACTGTGTTCCTCGGTACCTATTTTTCAGGTGCCATTTATAGACTTGGGGCCTATGTGCTATTTATAAAGGGAGTACGCTTTTATAGGATAGTGTTCAGCCTAACTATTAGGCACTATACTTATGTTTGCTAAAAGCAGGTGTAAATGCTGTCATCCAACTTAGGTGTGCTTTAGGCAAATTCTATAAATCCGTACACAACTTCTTGGAACACCCCCAACACGCTCCTGGTCATGCCTCCTTTTCAGATACATGTAATTGAAGTTAGGCGCCATGATTTATGGAATAGGGTGCAGGGAGGAGCTTCCTCCAGTGTCACAGAGAAGGCTTCCGGCTCAGCTGCGGGACGTGCGTAGGAGCCACTACCTGCGGCTTTGTGCAGAGAAACAACTGTGGCTGGATAGAGGAGGGATCCGGCAAGAAGGTAAACACCTGCCGGAGGGAGGCACGTTGGAACACGGGAGGGAGGGAAAAAGAGGGGCATGCTGGGACTCGGGAGGGAGCACAAACTTCGGACAAAGGATGGAAGGGAGGGGCATGAACTTGGGACACAGAATGAAGGAGCAAGGGGAGCATGAGCCATAAGGCGTAAGAATGAAAGGAGTGAGGGAAAGAGATGCTGAGGTGTGGAGGGAACAGAAAGGGAGAATTGGGTGTCTGAGTGAGAGGAAAAGAGAGATGGTACACATGGGGAGATGAAGAAAGAAGAGAGAGGTAGGTAGAGAGAATAATTGAACATGGTGGTGGGAGAGGAGTGAAGTAGAGATAGGGGAAGACAGAGATGAGAGGGAGAAATGTTGGATGTGATGGTGGAGAGGGAACAGTGGGATATATGGAAAAGGGATGCATGAGGGGTCTCAAGGAGGTGAAGAAGATGGGAAGAATGCTAGGATCCAAGTTATATGCAAATTCAACTTAAGAATGGTTTAAAAAAACGGAACCCGTTCTTAACCCGGGAACTGCCTGTACTGTAATTCTAATGACAGCTCAATGTTCCCCTCTTATTGAATGATTACATCATTGCCTATTTCATAAGAACATAAGAATTGCCACTGCTAGGTCAGACCAGTGGACCATCGTGACCAACTGACATTAGCTTTACCTGCATACGTTACCTTGAATCCCTGGAGGGTGTTTCCTCTATAACAGCCTCCGGAAGAACATTCCAGTTTTCCACCACTCTCTGACAACTACCTCATAGTATACTGCTTACTTTATATTTCATTGTTGTAACTCCTACACATAATGTAAACGTCTTGATTTCTAAGTCGTCTTGAACCTAGATAGGCACAGAACGACCCAGAAATTGAAGATTAGATTAGCACAAAAGCTCTTGCTATTTCCTAGGGCTCATGTACTAACCATGCATTAATCAGTTATGAGTCCTTTTACTAAGGCGCCTGCCTCCATCTCTCCAAACACGCCCCTGTGCTAAAAAAAAAAACACAAAACCTAAACAAAAAAACAACAACTATTTTTTTAGCATGTGGACAGCATACAATGATTTCAAAACTAATGTGGGACGCCTGACCGCATCCTGCATTGGTGCTTCTTTAAACTGCGGTAAGCACACATTTGTGCTTACCGCAGCTCAGTAAAGGCACACCATTGTGCATGCGTGTGTGTTTCTGTTTAAAAATATATTTTTAAAAAATATCTTTGTCACCAGCAAGATTTTTATGCAAATGTCAATGCAGTTTTTGAGAACTCAGCCCTGTTAAAAGCTATTATTTGTTAAAAATTTATACTTTATAATTGTGCAAACACTGGGAAAGACTGTGTCTTTCCATCTCACATTCTAAAAACATTCATTTATACCCTGAGGCAATTCGCAAAAGACTATCTAAACTCAATTCAATCTGGGTTTCTGGTTTCATTTGCTAGAAGTCACTGATACTCAGACTTGAGTCTCCTGAGTATCAGGGTAAAGTAAATTACAAAGAGCTTTGTGCTGTCTCTACAGAACCAAATTCTTTATCTTCAACATTTGTAAAGAAGAAGAAAAGAAAAAAAAAAAGCATGATCAGGTGATGGAATTCTGGGAGGGGGGAGAGGGAGGTAGCACAGAGAAAATACAGTACCATTATGACAGATCCAATGACAACATTCAACTTAGAGAGGAAAATGCCAGCCAACAGCCAAACAGGAAAGATTTTTCAGCATGTCCAAAACAAATAAACTAATCTAGAAGAGATATGAATATTGCTTCACCTGTACTAAAAAAAACAGCCCTCCACAACCACAGCGGAGAACTCATGTACAGGACATAAAAAGGGTTTTCTTTATACCACATCATATTTAGAATTGAATCTGTTGACCGAGGGGCTTATTTTCTAAGCTACATTAGCTGTCATCGGGGCAATTCATGTGTATTGACAGCTAACGTGGGCATCGCCTATTCGGTTAGGGGCCCCTTTCACAAAGCCGAGGTAATGATGCTGCTGCTGCGGTGGTGCATTAACCGAATGTGAAATTGAATGCCACCAAAAGTGAAGACAAGAAGTTTTGTAGGTTTCTCATCTTAATTTTGGGCTTCTTTTACAAAGCCACGTTAGGCTTTTTTTAATCGCCGGCCACGGCGGTATTAGCTCTAATGCTCATAGGAATTCTATGAGTGTTTGGAGCTAATACCGCCGCAGCCGGCGATAAAAAAGCCTAACGCAGCTTCATAAAAGGGGGAGGGGGGTGTCAATTAACATGTGGTAACTGCAAAGCAAATCTTACCGCACTTTAGTAAACAGGGCCCTAAATGCAAAAATAAGAACTTAAGACTTGCTATACTGGGACAGACCGAAGGTCCATCAAGTCCGGTATCCTGTTTCCAGCAGTGGCCAACCCAGGTCCCAAGTACCTGGCAGAAACCCAAAGAGTAGCAACATTCCAGAGCTGAGATTGTGATGTCATAAAGGCTCATTCCACCACTGCCTAAGAGTCAAACTCATCAGTGATGTCACAATGCCTTGATTGTCCTGTACTTGGCTCACATTAGAACAGGGATCTCAAAGTCCCTCCTTGAGGGCCGCAATCCAGTCAGGTTTTCAGGATTTCCCCAATGAATATGCATGAGATCTATGTGCATGCACTGCTTTCAATGCATATTCATTGGGGAAATCCTGAAAACCCGACTGGATTGCGGCCCTCAAGGAGGGACTTTGAGATTCCTGCATTAGAACATAAGAATTGCCATAATGAGGCAGACTGAAGGTCCATCAAGCCCAGTATCCTGTTTCCAACAGTGGCCAACCCAGGTCCCAAGTACTGTACCTAGCTAGATTCCAAGAAGCAAAACAGATTCTATGTTGCTTATCCTAGGGATAAGCAGTGGATTTTCCCCAAGCCATCTCAATAATGGCCTATGGACTTTTCTTATAGGAAATTATCCAAACATTTTTTTAAACCCCACTAAGCTAACTGATTTCACCACATTCTGCGGCAATTAATTCCAGAGTTTAAAAAAAGCAGCACAGGTCTTATGAGGCAAATGATATATTCTGTCTGGCTGTCAGCTAGTTGCAATTAGTGCATTAGTGTTAAATTCTGTCTTAACACAATCTCTAGGGGAAGGGCAAAGCTTCAGTCTAGTTCATTTTCTTCCTGTCCTGCCTCTTATGATCTGTCATTTTAACATCAGTGCATTTGGTTGCCAGTAATACATTCCCGAGGAGTCGTGCAACATCTGTTCTGGTGTAGCAGACCCTGAAGGACTCTTATAACTACAGTAAATATAATAATTGTTTACAAAAAAACTGACTAATTAAGGAAGTTATTAGGGGGAAAAATGCATTTTCCGATATTAATAGTTTTATGAAATACAGTGGTACCTTGGTTTGCAAGCATAATTCGTTCCAGAAGCATGCTCGTAAACCAAAGCGCTCATACATCAAAGCGAGTTTCCCCCTAGGAAGCAAAGTGTTGGGGGGATGGGAGGGGCAGAGATGTCAGGGGATGTCGGGAGAGGTCCATGATGTCAGGGGGATGTCAGGGGAAAGAGAAGCGACTGGAAGATCTGAACATGTATACGCTAGAGGAGAGAAGACACAGGGGTGATATGATGCAGATATTTAAATACTCGAAAGGTATTAATATAGAGCCAAATCTTTTTCCAGAGAAGGGAAATTGGTAAACCTAGAGGGCAGAAATTGAGGTTGTGGGATGGCAGACTTAGGAATAATGTTAGGAAATTATTTTTCATGGAAAGGTTGATGAATGCCTTGAATGTCCTCCTAAGGGAGGTGGTGGAGAGGAAAATGGTGATGGAATTCAAGAAAGCGTGGGATGAACACAGAGGATCTCTAATTACAATATGATTGGTATAAATTGATGTACTAAGGCCGGTACTGGGCAGACATGCTGTATATGGCAATTCAGTTTAGGATGGGCTGTGGAGGGCTTCGGGAGGCCCAACAATTTGGAACACCAAAAGGAGTGTCACCGAGTGGTTAGGAAAGCAAAAAGAGAATATGAAGAGAGACTGGCGGGGGAAGCAACAAACTTCAAATCATTCTTCAGGTACGTTAAGGGGAAGCAACCAGCAAGGGAGGAAGTGAGACCCTTGGATGATGGGGACAGAAAGGGAGTGGTAAAAGAAGAAAAGGAGATAGCTGACAGGCTAAATAAGTTCTTCACGTCAGACTTCACGAGGGAGGGCACAACCAACATTCCGGAACCTGAGGAGATCGTAAAGGGGGAGCAGGATGAAAATCTGGTCTAACTAGAGGTAAGCAAGGTGGATGTCCTCCGGCAGATAGACAGGCTAAAGAGCGACAAATCGCCAGGTCCGGATGGCATTCACCCAAGGGTACTCAAGGAACTAAGGAACAAAATAGCTGAACCACTTCGACAAATATGCAACCTATCCTTAAAAACTGGAGAGATTCCGGAAGACTGGAAAATAGCAAATGTCACGCCCATCTTCAAGAAAGGCTCAAGGGGAGACCCAGGAAACTACAGGCCGATGAGCTTGACCTCGGTCCCGGGAAAGATGATGGAAGCACTGATTAAAGACAGCATCTGGGAACACATCGACAACTATGGGCAGCTAAAGTCGAGCCAGCATGGCTTCTGCAAGGGCAGGTCATGCCTCACGAACTTATTATGCTTCTTTGAGGGGGTAACCAGCCAGGTGGATAAAGGGGAATCCATAGATATCATTTACCTTGACTTCCAAAAAGCTTTCGACAAGGTGCCACATGAAAGACTACTAAGGAAGCTATGGAACCACGGGGTGCAAGGGGAGGTCCACCGATGGATCAAAAACTGGTTGGCGGACAGGAAACAGAGGGTTGGAGTAAAGGGCCATTACTCAGACTGGCAATGGGTCACAAGCTGAGTTCCACAGGGGTCAGTGCTGGGACCGCTACTTTTCAACATATTCATTAACGACCTGGAGGCAGGAACAAAATGTGAGGTTATTAAATTTGCGGATGACACCAAACTATATCGCAAGGTAAATAACATGGAGGACTGCGAAGATCTCCAAAAAGATCTGACAACACTGGAAGAATGGGCCAAAAAATGGCAAATGAGTTTCAACATAGGGAAGTGCAAAGTCGTACATATAGGGAAAAAAAAACCCGATGTTCACTTACAAAATGGGGGGATCAGCGCTAGGGGTGAGCGACCTTGAAAGAGACCTGGGAGTGATGGTAGACACAACATTGAAGGCGTCGGCACAGTGTGCAACAGCCTCAAGGAAAGCAAACAAAATGTTGGGTATCATTAAGAAGGGTATCATAGAAACATAGAAAGTTGATGGCAGATAAGGGCTACAGCCCATCAAGTCTGCCCACACCATTTACCCACCCTCTTAAGTCTACTGACCCCCTAAAGTTCAATTGTAATTATACTGTCACTCTACTGACCCGCTCATTCAAGTCCTAGTGACCCTATCCCTTGGCATGACCTCGTAGGGATCCCACATAGGTATCCCATTTGTTCTTGAAGTCTGGGATGCTGCGTGCCTCGACCACCTGTACTGGAAGCTTGTTCCAATGCTCAATCACTCTCTCCGTGAAGAAGTACTTCCTGGCGTCTCCACGAAACTTCCCTCCCTTGAGTTTGAGCGGATGTCCTCTTGTGGTCGAGGGTCCCTTGAGAAGAAAGATATCATCTTCCACCTCGACCCGTCCCGTGATGTACTTAAATGTCTCAATCATGTCTCCCCTCTCCCTACGCTCTTCGAGAGTGTAGAGCCGCAATTTGCTCAGTCTTTCTTCGTACGGGAGACCCTTTAGCCCCGAGACCAACCTGGTGGCCATCCGCTGAACCGATTCAATTCTGAGCACATCCTTACGGTAATGTGGCCTCCAGAATTGCACACAGTATTCCAGATGAGGTCTCACCATGGCTCTGTACAATGGCATCATGACTTCAGGTTTCCTGTTGACGAAGCTTCTCTTGATACAACCTATCATCTGCCGTGCTTTAGATGAAGCCTTCTCCACTTGAGTGGCTGCTTTCATGTCAGCACTGATGATTACTCCTAAGTCTCGTTCTTCCGTAGTCCTGGTTAAAGTTTCTCCATTCAGGGTGTAGGTTCTGCAAGGATTTCCGTTACCGAGATGCATGACCTTACATTTCTTGGCGTTGAAGCCCAGCTGCCAGATCAAGGACCATCTTTCTAAAGTACGCAGGTCTTGCTCCATAGCATCCTGTAGATTATAGCCGTTTACTATATTGCATAGTTTGGCGTCATCAGCGAATAAGGTTACCTTGCCTTGAAGCCCTTGAGTCAGATCCCCAATGAATATGTTGAAGAGGAGTGGGCCCAGGACTGAACCCTGTGGCACTCCGCTAGTCACCTCTGACATTTTAGAGAAGGTACCGTTAACCACCACCCTCTGAAGTCTGCCACTAAGCCAATCTTTAACCCATGCAGTTAGAGTCTCTCCTAATCCCATCACGACCAGAAAGAAGGAAGTCATCCTGCCACTGTATCGTGCTATGGTGCGCCCGCACCTGGAGTACTGTGTTCAATTCTGGTCGCCGTACCTCAAGAAGGACATGGAGGTACTTGAGAGAGTTCAAAGAAGAGCAACTAAGCTAATAAAGGGTATGGAGGACCTCTCATATACTGACAGACTGAAAAGGCTAGGGCTTTTCTCCCTGGAAAAGCAGAGACTTAGAGGAGACATGATAGAAACCTTCAAGATCATGAAGGGCATAGAAAAAATAGACAGGGACAGATTTTTCAAATTAAGGGGATCAACAAGTACAAGGGGGCACTCAGAGAATTGAAAGGGGAGAAGTTTAGAACAAACGCTAGGAAGTTCTTTTTCACACAGAGGGTGGTGGATACATGGAACACGCTACCAGAGGATGTGATAAACAGGAGCACGCTACAGGGGTTCAAAGAAGCTTTGGATAGGTACTTGGAAGACAAAGGGATTGAGGGGTACAGATAAGAGTAGAGGTAGATTATAGGGATGGGATTAGAGGTAAATTAATCAGGGATCACTGTTCAGGCACTAGGCCTGATGGGCTGCCGCGGGAGCAGACCGCTGGGCAGGATGGACCTCTGGTCTGACTCTGCGGGGGCAACTTCTTATGTTCTTATGTCATTCTTTAAGGAGAGAGGAAAGAATCAGAGTATGAATGCCACAACCACTGACCCGCAAGCTTTGCTTTGAAGAATGCTGATGTAGAAGGACTGAGGCTGAAATAGACACTAAAAAATGACATGGGATTATTTCCTGCGGTTATCCGCGGGGACGGGAACAGTGATGAATTTTGTCACCGTGTCATTCTCTACTTTGGATGTTTAGTAGGAAAATTCCAAATTGGACTTTTTGAAAATGACCCTCAATGTGTATATAACAATTCTATTGTACTTTTATATTGTAATTTTACATTGTAAACCACTTTAATACTATTGTGCTTGGTGGTATATTAAGTTAATAAATCATATCAAATCAAATCCAGATCAAATCACAAAATGAGAAGCTGCTTGTAAAGTGCCTCTCTCAAAACAAATAAAGTGAAATAAATCTAAAGAAAGGACTGGTGCCTCGACACAGACTGAGCCATTAATAAACAGAAAGAATATTATTTAACCTAATTTGCGGGAGCCTGAGATGAACACAGCTTGCTTGACATGATCATGCAATCTGAAAGACGATAAATGAAGAATCCCAAGTGACTAGCCAATGTATCCAATAGACATTAAAAAAGGCTTTCAACAATATTCCACAAAAGAAAATTCCAAGGGAGCCCAAGGAGACCTCAACGACGAGACAATCAAGGCACAACAAAGGAGCCGTGAGGATGAGATGTCAATAATTCAGCCACGGGTGTAAAGTTCAAAGTTCACTTTACTGATAGTAGCACTGCGAGGACTCGAAGATTCAACACTGACAGTGTTTTGGCATCCTTGCCTTTGTCAAGAGTCTGTTTGAGCCATGACAAGTTAAAAACAATAGTAAAAATAATATGAAGCACATATTATAAACTAATACGAAGCACATCAAGCCAAAAAAAAAGTATTATCAAACAGAAAATGATAAAATCAATTAGCAAAGACTAAAGAAAATTCAACATGTAGATGTTAGCATCATAAAAGACACTCAAATCATAATTTTGGGGCTCTTTTACTAAGCAGTGCTAAAAAGTTACCTGTGAACTAACGCCACTTTTAGTGATGCCAGAAAATGGCTGATTTTTCCTATTTCTTCAATAATAGCTAAGCACTCATTTTCCTATTTCTTATGAGCGCTTACCAACTCTCATTTTGTAGGCAGTAAGAGTTCAGGCGCTACCCACATGGGGCAATGTACGATGGGCCGTTGAAAAGTTCTCGGTCCAACCAAGAAGAAAATGATGTGGAGCCATGAAACTTACGAATTATTCCACGCTTTTCTTGACACTTTTCACCGGCATGAGCATTGGCTCCAACCTGTTGCTTACGTCGGCCTTGGCCCTCCCTCTGATGTCACTTCCTGGTCCTGCAACCAGGAAGTGATGTCAGAGGGAAAGCCGAGGCCGGGGCAGGCAGCAAGTTGGAGATGCTGCTTGCGCCAGGGAAGTTCCAAGTTTCCATGTTTATTTATTATTTGATATACCATTTATTAAGTATTAGCTAAACGGTTTACATTAAGTTTTATGTAAAAATGACTAAAATGAAATAAAACAAAAGAAGGTACAATTAGATAAAAAAGCAGGGGTTTCAAGACTAACGTGAACTAACAAGTCCAGTAGGAAAGGATGCTGGGGCGTAAAATTACACTGAGATAAAATTAAAATAAAAGAAAGGGGAGGGAGGGAAAAGTACAGAAGGGAAGGGGTTGCTTCATAAAGAGTTATGGGTAGGGTTACCAGGTATCTGGATTTCCCCGGACAGCTTTTCAAAACCTGGCACTTTGTCAAAAGCCTCCTCTCAATCACATCGCGCATGCGCGGATTGCCTCCTGCTCGACCAAAGCAGACAGCGGGGGTGCAGTTAGGGCGGGACTTGGGTGGAGATAGGCAGGATGGTGGCAGGTCTAAGGTGTCCGGATTTTACGATCGTAAGATCTGGCAACCCTAGTTATGGGCGAAGGGAAGTGGTGCGCGTGTGTGGCAGGAGGCGGGGAAGGAGCAGGGGGGGGGGGTGTGAAGAAGATGGCAGGGGCGCCACCACCTCAGGTGCCTTTCACCCTCACTACGCCACTACACTGAGGGCTCACATGCCAATGGCCACTTGCTAATTCTGCAATTTGTGTGCGACCATTAATAAGAAAACTGTACTGTAGGCCATCATAGAGCTATGCTAAAAAAAAAAAAAAAAAAAAAGGCCTCAGCACAGGAAAATGAAGAGGTAGGGGTGGGCAGAGAGAGGAGGAGAGATGCCGGCACCCCTGCCAAGACAGCAACTGAGGCAGTCCCCACCCCCACCCCGGCCTCCCCTTACTATTCCACTGCTTAGGAGATAATGGAATGGTTTCAACCAATTGAGAAATGTAGTGGGCTACTTAAATCGCCGAACAATGCAGTCAGTTTCATAGCACTTGTAATATGGGCTAGAGCAGTGTTTTTCAACTATTTTACACCTATGGACCGGCAGAAATAAAATAATTATTCTGTGGACCGGCAATTGAAGAACACTGGGCTAAGTCGTGGGCCAGGCCCCGCCCATCTCTACCCAATCTCCACCCCAGATCCCACCCCCATAATAGTACTAATTGCACCTTGCACGTCCCGTGCCTCATCTGGAAGACTTCCCTCTGACGTTGCAACGTCAGAGAGAAGGCTTCCGGTTCAGGCGCAGGATGCCCGTAGGAGCCACTGCCCGTGGCTTTGTGTACTGAATCAGTTAGGAAGAGGGAGCTGGCTCGAAGATAATGCCGCATCGATCGCACCGTGGACTGGCGGTTGAAGAACACTGTTTTGGGCCTGATGCACGTGCTGGCCCTGTGGAACGGCAGGAAATTTTTGTGGACCGGCACTGGTCCGTGGACCGGTGGTTGAAGAACACTGGGCTAGAGTCAAAAGAACAGCTTGTTTATTTAGACCAGGGGTGTCAAAGTCCCTCCTCGAGGGCCGGAATCCAGTCGGGTTTTCTGGATTTCCCCAATGAATATGCATTGAAAGCAGTGCATGCAAATAGATCTCATGCAGATTCATTGGGGAAATCCTGAAAACCCGACTGGATTCCGGCCCTCGAGGACCGACTTTGACACCTGTGATTTAGACGGTTAACCTTGCAAGCTGACTCGGTTACTAATAACTGAAATATAGTCAATCTGGCTTTATCCATAGTTATATATATTTTGAAGGAGCAGGGGGAGGGGGACGGGCATATTTGTTTTCTTTTGTCCCCTTTCTTTATGAATATGTATCTCGCTGACTGAAGAAAGCAATTTAATTTCTCTTTCCTGCACGGAATCTATAATGCGCATTGTGCTCTTGTGCACATGAATTTAATAAAAGGCAAATGAAAGAGAACTACACTCAGATTGCTTTGAAGAATTTTTGGCATCATTACAGTTGCTGTTACACTGGAAAGGCTAAAAAAAAAAAAAATATGTTAACTTAAACAGTGGTTTCAACTAGGGAGAACAGAACCAATTGAGAATTAATTTCAGCTGCCTTCTAAATAAACAGGGTGAGGTTGGGTGGAGAGATTTTTTACTTACTAAAGAAAGGAAGTGGCAGTAATTTGATATAGGTGGTTCTGGTAAGTCATTGCCGGTAGGGGGAGGCGAGGTGGGACCCTGCAGTGTAATAATAATAATAATAATAACAGTTTATATACCGCAGGACCGTGAAGTTCTATGCGGTTTACAATGATTAAAAATGCTACAAATTGAGTAGAACTAACAAAGTTATAAACTAGTGACTAACAGCTCTAGAAATCAGTTATTGTGGGAAAGATTGTACAAATCAGCTACCTAAGTACTTCAGGAACAGATATGTTTTTAGATGTCTCCTAAATTCCCCATAAGTATTAGCAAGCGTAAGTAATTGTTCCAGATCTTTACCCCATAATGCTGCCTGATATGAGAAAAGATGTTGATGATGTCTTTTAAATTTACATCCTGTAACCGGTGGAGAAACAAAATTGAAGTGTGAGCTTCTCTTATGTCTATTGGTTGAGAAAGAGAAAAGGTCAGTTATGTACTTAGGGGCTAACCCTTTCAGGACCAAGGGACATATTTGTCCCATAACTTTAAAATCCTATAAATTTTGATTGGGATAGTCTACAGTTCTAAATTTGATATGTACGGATTCCATATGATACTGCCTTTATGTAAACAAACTGGTTCCGACATTCATTCATTAGCGTCGTTGCCAGATTGACGAGAAGATTCACTTGCCACACTGTCCATAAGCCAGAAGTGTGATTTTTTTTTTAAAAAAAATAATGATATTTCACAAAAAAAATCAATTTTTTGGCATCTGCAAGCCCTTTTTACCATAAAAATGTCGTCAAAACCACAAAAATTGGCCTACGATCCTTATGGTCCTGAAAGGGCTAAACCGAATAGTATCTTAAAACAAAAACATCCAAACTTAAACTTCCATTGGCAACCAATGCAGGAGCCGGGCTCTCAAGGGAAGCAAGAATGATGCATAGTGTTTAAGCAAAACAGCAAGCGATGTGTGAAAACGAAAGTGGCACATTCACACCCTGTATGTGTAGACCAGTGGTCTTCATTGCAAGGCCCGCGAACCAATGGCAGCCCGCGTTGCAGAGTTTCCATGCCCCCTCCATGGGATCCAATGCTTCTCCTTCCTGGCAACTGCTTTTTTACTTTTCAGGCTGCAGCAGCGTGAGTGAACTAAACACGCTGCCTTCTGTGGCCCGGAAGCTTTCCAATCTCTTACTGCTTCACGCCTATGCGGAGACAGGAAGTCATAGCACAAAGCTTCCCGGCCGCCAACGGCAGCGTGTTTACCTCACTCACGCTGCTGGCAGCCCAGACAGTGCAAGAGCTGCTGCCAGGAAGAAGGATGTGGAACTACTAAATCCTGTGGGAGATGCAGGGAATGAGGTTGTGGGGGGAATTGCAAGGGGGGGGGGGGGGGTTTACTAGAGAGATGCTGGACCATGGGGATGGGGAGGAAAAAAAAGAAAGCAATGCCAGACCTCTGGGGGGAGGGAAGGAGAAGACAAAAATCCCAGACTGATTTCACCACATTCTCCGGCAACAAATTCCAGAGTTTAATTACACATAGTATGAAGAAATATTTTCTCTGGTTTGTTTTTAAATCTACTACTTAATAGTTTCATCGCATGCCCCCTATTCCTAGTATTTTTGGAACGAGTGCACAAGCAATTCACATCGACTCTTTCCACTCTGCTCAGTATTTTATAGACCTCTATCATATCACTCCTTTTTTTTATAATTCTTTATTCATTTTCAAACTTACAATAAGTGTGATAATATGTCCAAACAAATTAACAATAAAATATATCACTTAATAATCATAAATGATACAAATATGTTCTTATCTCCCAACCTTCCCACCCTTTCCTAGCTTATAATCAATACCTTATACAATATCACTCCTGAGCTGTCTCTTCTCTAAGCTTTAGCCTTTCCTCATAGGAAAGTCATCCCATATCTTTAATCATTTTTGTCACCCTTCTCTGTATCTTTTCTAATTCCGCTCTATCTTTTTTGAGATACGGCAACCAGAAATGCACAGTATTCAAGGTGCAGCCGTACCAGAGTGATACAAGGACATATAACATTTTCACATGATGAAATACAAATCAGTACATGAAATAATGGTGTCTTTATTTCTTCAATCAGGACGCTGTTATACAGTGTGGGGTGGGGGTGGGGGTGGGTGAAAGAAGCAAAGGGTAGTAAGAAACCCCGTTTATCACAACTCATGCACTTTACAAGCTAGCTCTGGGTTCAAATTGGCCCTTTGTTGTATTGCACCATGAAACTTGGAGGCATTTACAATCTCGATAATGAATCCCAGTGTAATTCATATGCTTTTTAAAAAGATCCGAGTCTGACGTTGAAGCTATACATAGCATCAGTATTAGCTGCAGCCTCAGCCTCCTCAGTCATGCTGGTCAGAAATCTGCGATGGACTATTTAAAAATAATGCAGACCAATTTGGCCTGGCCTTTCAGCAGTGGCCATTTTGGAGAGAGAACTATTTTAGGCTGGATGTTCTAATTCTGTTGCTCTTCTCTTGCAACTCATTTTCCTAACATAGAATTGTACGAGTATGCGATTTCCTTAAGAAACTGGAGGTGGAAAGAACTGAAGCATCTTAGCCTTCACTTGAAATTTTGAGCTATATTGAATTTGTGAGGGCACGTGCAGTTCATTTGATTCCTAAAAGTGTAAAGTGTGTGCAAATTGCATGTCCATACATATACCTATTAACATGTGTAGAATTTACATGCATAAAAAAAGTTCTTGTGATATAGGCACACAAAAAATAAATATTGCAAATTCTATCTTTAAAATAGCCAAACTACTTTTTGACCATGCACACCCCTACTATTTTCAGTGCTGAAAGCATAAGTACACTTTTGTAAATACGTTGACAGTTATAATAGCCACCAAAGTCATTAGGATGACAACACCCAGTTCTACTGGGTTTCAGTAAGTGTAAGAGCAATCAGAAAGAATTGTCATGGTCATCATGTGGCCAGACCAAGTGGCATACCTATCACATGTCCACACCATAGCTCTCCGTAAAATCATAAATACAGGGTTATACACACATTACACATTCAATCCCTTAAAATCCCTGACCAGGTCTTCCCAACCTCCTGGTCATCCCAAGGTCCTCCTTGGACTCCTTGTTTCTCAAGGCTTTTCCCGAGTCCGTTCTGACCCTCCGTTAGCCCTCTAGGTCTTCAGAAGTGTCCAGTGCCATTACCGGACACTGCTGCCGGTTGCCACCGCCCTAGCTGGTTTCTTGGACTCCTTGTCTCTCCAGGCTTCTCCTGAGTCACTCCTGACCTTCCATTAGCCCTCTAGGTCTTTGGCAGTGTCCGGTGCCATTACCAGTCCCTCTGCCAGTTGCCAGCGTCCTAGCTGGTCCTTCCATCGAACCACTCCTCAGTCCTTTAGCCAATGCTCCCAGGGTCCTTGGACTCTCCCAGCTTCTCCGTCCCTTGGTCATATTATCTGACACACATGCACTGAAGGCTATCTGAGCCCTAAGTCGTCTTCTTGCCGACACACGCACCGAGGACTCACATGGATCCTTTTTCACTGGCCCCATCTCCGGTCATCAAGCATAAGCCCCTCGACTCCAGGCTCTACCAGGTCCCTGGCTACTTCTTCAGCTCTTTCCCTGCTGGTGTATAGGTACTTATGGACACTCCCATCACTGGACTTTCTCTGCTGTACCCAGTCCCCCCTCCCCTATCAGGACTGGTCAGCCACACAGGGCCAGATCTCTCTCTCTCTGCCAGTGAATAGGTCCCCGCGTACCCTCCCACCATCGGACTTCTCCGCTGCACCCGTCCCTCCTGTCAGGACTGGTCAGCCTGTCCACTCTTCTCCGCTGCACCGGGCTATCCTATCGCCTACTTTACTGCCGATATTGACACCTCTACTCTTGGACTCTGAGTGAAGTTTGAACATTTCTGTGATGTGTAAGCTGGGCAGTTCCTGCAGCGGACAGGATTTTTATCGGCCCGTGATTGAATCATATCTGTGTGTCAGAGGGGGGCAGAGTTTAATAGATACAAAATTGATAAACCGCAGCCACAACTCGCGTGCCATCGGCAATTTTGCATAGTGATGGATTACACCTGATCCAACCGATTTTCCTTTGACACCATGCGGTTCCCTCTTTATTTATATATATATATTTTTTTTTTATTCACGAGGCGTTGTCGTTTATTCTTAGTCCCGATGGTCTTCTCAGATGACACTTTTTGATGTGTCACGTTCTTCCTTGCACGCTGCAGTACACTGCGTATTACCACTCACAATGTGACAATTAGTGGACATAAAGCAGTAATTTCGCTTCGCCAGGGGGATCCTTCTAAGCTGAATTTTAATTGCTGCTTAATGCTAAATCAGAAAGAAAATGAAAGATAATCTCTACCTTATAAGAAGAGATGTATTAGTGTATATGGAAACAAAAAAAAGAGTCATTTTATTTTGTCATGTGCTCAAAAGAAGCAGGTTGGCAATGTCTTAAAGATCTGAATGTGTTCTGCTCTAAACTGAAACAAACGTCAGAATAATACAATTATACAATATTAACGCTGAGGTATACATTTAAACTTCCAGCACAACATATGCTAATACAACATGTTGTACAGTATGATAGGGCTGTTTAACCCAGTGCAACCTATTGTGGTCCTGTGTGACAGCATCTAATTATTTCTTGAGTAAACAGTGTCACGGTATCAGGAATATGCCTGCCTAATTATGAACCGTACTATCTTGATGAAAAACTGCTTCCCAGTGTCCCTGTCGAGTTAAAATTCAAGGCCTCGTGCAATACAGTGCAACAAAGAGCCTGTCTCCCCCCCCCCCCCCCCCCCGCCTGCTTTGGGCACAGAATAATACAGCATCTTTCTGAATAGCATCCGTTCTTTTGTTTTAAAATTTGCATTTGGACACTTTTCATTTCATGCAAGCAGCCACAAATAAACCCTAAGACGCGACAGCGGCACCCTGCACCAATACCACTTCACTAACGGGTTCTCAGAGGTTTATTTTAGCATTATAAATTAGTGAGAATTCTGCAATTTTCCAGTGCTTAGTTACTGAATCTAGCTTAATTGTCATTGTTTGTACCCCTCGGAGCGCACAAAGTAATTGTATGCTTTCTCTAAGCAGCTGAACATGCAGCGTGCCTAGGTGTAGTCTAACAATTTTCTCCTTTCTGGAGCAGCCACAGTGTCTGGCAGGTAGGATAATTCATCATTGAATGGATGGATTTGCTTCTCCAATCCACAGGGATTTGGACAAGCTGCTCTGGAAGAAGTATTGATTATCAGCAGAAGGAAAAAAAATATACTCGAGGCCATGAAAACCAAACACAAATGATGAGAAACATTGGGTTTACTGTAGAATGGCAAAAAGGAAGAGCCTTCATAAATATTTTTAAAGAGAGACTTTTCATAGACCTAGTGATTAAAAATCTCTTCCATGCCAGGTATTGGGTTTTGTTTTTTTTATATAGCCAACATCACTTTCACTTCATTAAATACTATACTAACTTATCTGTCAGTTATTTGACATAGTTCTAGATGCACTGACGCAGTTATTCGGTGACGGGTCAATCTATCTATTCGGCGACGGGTCAATCGCGTGCCTGACAAAGATACGCCGACAATGCCGCGCAGACAGTCGCGCGAAGGACGTCAAGAGCGCTGGATTTAAACAGTATTTTAAAGCATTCCGGGAAGGAACCCCTACTTTACTTAGAACTGTTGGTGTACCCGTTGGGGGGGGAACCCCCCATTGCATAGGAAAAACTGTAATTTTTCCCTAAAAAGAGGGGAAAAGGCTGTTTCCTCTATAATGGGGTGTTCCCCCCAACACCCTCCACAAAAGGAGCGCCAACAGTGCTAAGTACAGTGTGGGGGGAGTTTCCACAACACCTCCCCCTCGGAGCGCTTTAAAATACTGTTTAAATCCAGCGATTGTCTGGGTGACATTGTTGGCGCGTCTTTGTCTCACACGCTTTCATCTATGTACCCTGCTATTCATATTGCAGTTAGACTGTTAAGTTTATCTTATCTGCGGGCTGCATAGTTTCATACTCCTGCTCCATGGATTGCAAGGATGCAGTTCGCAGTGATAAAGTCGATATTAGCGTGCGGAAGGCAAAGGTTAATATTGTACAGCAGTTCTAGAATCCGAGGCCGCGTTCGTTTTCAAAATTCATAGACCGAACATTCAAAGCCAGTTTTAGATGTTTACTGGCTGCTGGTGAATGTTTCACTGGCCTGTCCGTACATTTGGGAGCCGGATGAGCTTTTGTTTTGATTATAGTTTATTTGTTGATAGTCTGCCTTTAAACAAGGCGGGTCGCAGCATTGCATGCATAATAATACGCAAAAAGCCAACAACATACAAAACACGTTACAAAGCGATCGATACAAACAAGAAAGAACGGCAGACAAAAGTGCAAGATGCAGGCTGAGTTTATTAAAACAATGTTGCGGTTAGTGTCGCCACCTTTTCACAAACCAAGGGGCCCGACACGCTCCATGTTTCGGTTAACACGCCTTCATAAGAACATAAGAAGCGCCATCTCCGGATCAGACCTTCGGTCCATCAAGTCCGGCGATCCGCACACGCGGAGGCCCTGCCAGGTGTACACCTGGCGTAATTTATAGTCCACCATATCTTTATATGCCTCTCTTAAGGAGATATGCATCTAGTTTGCTCTTGAAGCCTAGGACGGTCGATTCCGCAATAATCTCCTCTGGGAGGGCATTCCAGGTGTCAACCACTCTCTGAGTGAAGCAGAACTTCCTGACATTAGTCCTGAACCTGTCCCCCCTTAGCTTCATTACATGTCCTCTAGTCCGTGTCAAATTGGACAATGTAAATAATCTTCTCTGCTCTATTTTGTCGATTCCTTTCAGTATTTTGAAGGTCTCGATCATATCCCCACGCATTCTCCTTTTCTCAAGGGAGAACAATCCTAGTGTTATAAGTCTATCCTCGTATTCCAGTCTCTCCATACCCTTCACCAGTTTTGTTGCTCGTCTCTGCACCCTCTCCAGCAGTTTTATATCCTTCTTTAGGTAGGGAGACCAATGTTGGACGCAGTATTCCAAGTGTGGTCTGACCATTGCCCTATAAAGCGGCATTATAGCTTTCTCCGATCTACTCGAGATTCCTTTCTTTATCATGCCCAACATTCTATTTGCCTTCTTTGCCGCTGCCGCGCATTGTGCCGACGGCTTCAGGGTCCTATCTATCAGTACACCCAGGTCCTTTTCTTGTTCACTCTTCCCCAGAGTTGCACCTGACATTGTATACTCGTATTCCTTATTCTTATTGCCTAAATGCATTACCTTGCATTTCTCCACATTGAACTTCATCTGCCATTTCTCCGCCCATGTTTCTAACCGACACAAGTCGCTCTGGAGTTTCTCTCTATCCTCCTTCCCTAGTTTGGAAGGTATCAAATCAAACCGCAATTAAAGTAAACTTGAGCCTGGGTAAAAAGTGACGAGTCGCTGCTACTGTAACAGAAGCAATCGATAACATGCAAACATCAACAAAGCCTCAACACAGAGAAGTGCCTGGAAGAAGCTGATCTTAATATCAATCAAGCATCATAAAAATCCATCACATCGGGAGGCATATTTCATCTGACAAAAAAAAAAAAAAAAAATGCCGTTTCAACGGTATTTTAAATTGGCCCAAATCTTTCTGCTCTCGATTATGGCGCTAGAATTAGCCTAAAATCATTTCCCAGCTTGGTTTTGGTTTCATTCACAAAAGGTAGACGTCCTAAGGACCAAAACTTATACCTAGCTTATTTTCATTAATAAAAGGTAGTCTTTGGCAGCTTTGAAAATGGACATTTTTGCCTGCTGGGTTTGTGGATGTCTTGCATAAAACGTCCAACCTCAGACTTAGGCACACTCAGCATTTTTCTAAACACTGGCTGCTGTGGGCATATTATATCTGAATATAAGAACATAAGAAGTTGCCTCCGCTGGGGCACACCAGAGGTCCATCCTGCCCAGCGGTCCGCTCCCGCGGCGGCCCATCAGGTCCACTGCCTGAACAGTGGTCTCTGACTAATTTTATAATTTACCTCTAATCCTGTCCCTATAACCTTATCTCTACTTCTATCTGTACCCCTCAATCCCTTTGTCCTCTAGGTACCTGTCCAGACCTTCTTTGAAGCCCTGTAGCGTACTTCTGCCTATCACATCCTCCGGCAGCGCGTTCCATGTATCCACCACCCTCTGGGTGAAAAAGAACTTCCTGGCGTTTGTTCTAAACCTTTCCCCTTTCAATTTCTCCTAGTGCCCCCTTGTACTTGTGGTTCCCCTTAGTTTGAAAAATCTGTCCCTGTCCACTTTTTCTATGCCCTTCATGATATTGAAGGTTTCTATTAGAGAATGACACGGTGGCGGTTTACCCGCGGCCACCGCATTTTAGCCGCGGGTCACCCGCCGAAAACGGGGAAGAAAACTAGCAGTTGCTGCGGCGACGGGGACAAGGCCATTCACCGCCCGCGGGGCGGTGAATGGTCTTGTCCCCCGCAGTGAGGCATGAAGGATCGCGCGGTCCCCGCAGCTCACACCCGCCCACCCAATCGATTCCAGTGTCCAGCCAGCTCTCTCCCCTTTCCTCACCCCAGTCCGCAGATCCTCCTCCTCGGCGACCCGCACGCTACCAGAGAGCCGCGCACACCCGCCGCTGCTCAACCTCGATCTTCTGCTCTGACGCAACCGGAAACAGGAAGTTGCAGCAGAGCAGAAGATCGAACACTGAGCAGCCGCGCGTGTGCGGCTCCCTGGGAAAGCGCGCAGGTTGCCGAAAAAGAAAACCCACAAACCAAGGTGAGGAGAAGGGAGAGAGCCGGCCAAACACCAGGATCGACCGGGCAGGCAGGTAGTGGCCGCGGGGACCGTGCGATCGCTAGTGTTCCCGGCTCAAATTGGAAGGAGGGAGTGAAAGGAAAAAGGCTTATATGGATGCAGCGGGGATGGTGACGGGGCGGTGAATGGGATGGCAGTGGCGGTGACGGGGCGGTGAAAGGGATGGCGGTGACGGTGACGGGGCGGTGAAGGGATCGGCGGTGACGGGGCGGTGCAGAGGATGGTGGGCCGGTGACGGGGCGGTGACGGGGACAGATTTTTTCCCCGTGTCATTCTCTAGTTTCTATCATGTCTCCCTGAGTCGTCGCTTTTCCAGGGAGAAAAGCCCCAGCTTTT
Organism: Geotrypetes seraphini; assembly: GCF_902459505.1. Taxonomy (NCBI): domain Eukaryota; kingdom Metazoa; phylum Chordata; class Amphibia; order Gymnophiona; family Dermophiidae; genus Geotrypetes; species Geotrypetes seraphini. The sequence continues at coordinate 30,778,772 of NC_047089.1, read as the reverse complement.
TCAGTCTGTCAGTATATGAGAGGTCCCCCATACCCTTTATTAGCTTAGTTGCTCTTCTCAGTGCTTAAGTCTTCTGTGGATACCAGCACTGAACATCTAGGGACTGAGCTACTGCCAGAACTTATCTAGGTAGGGTTACCAGATTTTCCGGAATGAAAATCCAGACTCATGGCTCCGCCCCCAAGCCAGCCCAGTTTCGCCCCGCCCACATCACATCCCGTTCCGTCCCCCAGTCCAGCCCAGCCCCCCCTCAACCTCTTCGCTTGTCAGGAGAGCATCTGCACATGCGCTGGTGTGATGCGATGATGTCACACGCATGCACGCAATGTCACCGTGTGGCATCCGCACATGCGCAGATGCCATCCCGACGTAGCTGCCAGCTGGAAACTTTTCAAAACCCAGACAAAAGTGCTGGGTTTTGAAAAGCCATCCGGACCCCCAGACATGTCCGGAGAAATCCAGACGTCTGGTAACCCTATATCTAGGGTTGACGGGACAAAAGCGCATGAGACTTCGGCACCCCGACATTGCAGCACAGACAATTCAGCGCAAGACCCCAGTGCGCTGCCTAAAAAGTTACTTTTAAAGAGCTCCAACGGGTATTGTGGGGGGAACCCCCCACACTTTATTCTCTTTGTGGTGCCGTCAGCGGGGGGGGGGGGGGAGTAAACCCCCCCACACACACACACACATTATAGAGAAAACAACTTTTTCCTTAAAAAAAAAAAAATCAGGAAAAAGTTAAGTTTACTCTATAATGGAGGGTTCCAACCCCCCCAACGGCAGCATGAAGAGTATGAAGTAAACTGGGGGGGGGTTTTCCCCACTTACACCCCGCATCAGAGCTCTTTAAAAGTAACTTTCTAGGTGACGCGCTGGGGTGTTGGACGCCGAAGTCCCGCGTGCGAATGACTATGAACCATATCTAGGTATCGGCAATATTCAAAGTTGCGCCCGAATAATGGTTTATCATTTTAGTTGCTTTGCGGTTTATTAATCTTGTTATACCACATGTCCTGTGAATACAATTATGCGGTGTACAAACTAAAAAAGTTCTAATAGAAAGGAACTCCAAAAGAATTACAAATCCTAGACTAATGTTTGTGCATTTGTTTTTGGGAGTGTTCTAAATAAAGAATTATTAAAAAAAAAAAAAAAAAAAAAAAAAAAAGGAACTCCATATGCAATAGAAGAGGAAAGAAGGGAAAAAAGAAAGCGAGTCATCAGCAATCATGCAATAGTACCATAGACAGCTGTCAATTGAGCAGACAACCTGGACATCTACAGATAACCACCTGGAAATCTACGCCGGAACCTTTCAGCATGAGCCACTCCTATCCAGTTAACTCATACTGAATATCAGCTAAATTGCTCTAGTTTCATGGCCATTATTGGATTTCTAGGTCCAAAATGCCTACCTCTGTATTGTTTGCATTTAAAACTCAGTGGCCAGGCAGTGGGCTACTTTTGCAACCAGCTATATATGAGAGCTGATTGAAAAGTAATGAGACTGCCTCCGTTTCTCTTCCCAAGGCGGCAAGGCAACACTGTGCTGGTTCTTGTGACGCTCATACATCAATGTTTCAAAACCTGCAGACGGGCTGCCGCAGTCTCCGCTGTTGGGTCACAGCGAGAGGAAGAACTCTGTATGTTTCATCATGGCTGATGAGGAAGACGTGTCTGTGAGAGGACGCCAGAGGTGTGTGATTGAAATTTTGTGTTTTGCTTGCCATAACATACCAAAGAGTTTCAGAAGAAAGGTTTGGACAAATTCCTGGAGGAAAAAGTCCATAGTCTGTTATTAATCTAATCTAATCTTTGGTTCATATACCGGGTCATCTCCCAGTGGAGCTCGACTCGGTTCACATATAATTAAGACTAGAGTACATAGCAGAAAACATAGGAGAAGGAAGAACTAATTAAAAACTAAAGTACCGTATTTGACGGCGTATAAGACGACTTTTCAGTACCTTAAAATCCTCCCCAAAGTCGGGGGTCGTCTTATACGCCGGGTACTGTTTACATCACAGTTCTTCAACCGGTGCCGGTCCGCAGAAAATTCCTGCCGGTCCGCACAGGACCGGTGAGATGGACCCGTTAAAATTTCTGCCCCGATGGTGTTTGCAGAAATCTTCTGTTCCTCCCAGCCTCGGGCGATCAAGACAGGCGGTCATTCCCTCTGTGAGTCTCGCCTATGCGGAAACAGGAAGTTGAAACAAAATAGGCGGGACTCAGAGAGGGAAGGTCCCGACGTTTGCAGCCTGTCTTGATCGCTGCCCCTGCTGAGTCGCCGAAGAGGGCCATGGGGAAAGTGCAGGCAGAGAGAAGATGGTCAGCGTGCGCGGGGAGGTCAGCGTGTCGATTGGGGCCATCAGCAGCGTTTGTGCCGAGTCTGCCCACGTGCAGGATGCGGCGGGTAGGGGCCTCCGACTCGTCTTGGGCAGCTGGGCCTGCGGTGCAAAGCTGTTTTTGCCGGCTTGGGGGGGGGGGTCGCGAATCGGAAGAAGGGGTAGTCTTATACGGCGAGTATATAACAAACTCTATATTTTAACTGTAAAAGTTGGGGGGTCGTCTTATACGCCCAGTCGTCTTATACGCCGGCAAATATGGTACATAAGAAAAGCATAAGAAAAATAACTATAATATTATCATTTCGTTGAGGCTGTAGTTAAACCATTTAGAAATTGCGAGAACAACAAAGTTTTCAGGAATTTACGAAATAATTGCAGCTGTCCTAAAAGCCTAATGGAGTCAGGAAGTTCATTCCAGATCTCTACAAACTTGAAAACAAAAGATCGACTGAGCTTCCCAGCAGATTTAATTCCCTTAAAGGAAGGGAAGGCTAACATATCTTTGTGTGTTTCTCAAATGGCAAAGTCTAAGGGTATTCCAACATAAAAGGATCCAATATTCCATAGAGAAGCTTGAAGATTATGCATGCGCATTTAAACTGGATCCTAAAGCGAACTGGGAGCCAGTGAAGCTTTATCAACAAAGGGGAAACATGATCATACTTTTGTTTCCCAAAAATGAGCTTAGCTGCAGTATTCTGTATTAACTGAAGTCGTTCTGCTTAATGCCCAGCGGATTGTACCGATACTGAGAAATGTTCTTGATGGAATAGTGATTTGACCTTCTTCAACATGAGCAGACTGAAAAAACACTTTTTTGTCAAGGAATTTATCTGTTCATGAAATGTAAGTGATGAGGCCAAGATGACACCAAGGACTCTAGATGAAAAATCTATATGTAATGCAATACCTGCTTCTAATGTAACAGAGGAAGGGAGGTTTTCTAATCTTGGCCCAATCCAAAGCAATTTGGTTTTGGTAGCATTCAGTTTCATTTGAATAGACAAACCCAACGGTTGATGTTTAGAAATGCAGCAGTCTATACTAGGGACCAGGTTGTTAAGATCAGGATCAACTTCTAATAAAATGAAAATATCGTCTGTATAGGTATATATTGTCTTTGCTGATGAAAGACAAAAATTTTTCAGAGGAGTCATATATACATTAAAACAGACTGGCGACAGCGGAGATCCCTGTGGCACCCCACAGCTAGATTTCCAAGTGGAGGAAGTCTCAACCTCCAAATATACCTCATAAGATCGTAATGAGAAGAATTTACTAAACCAATTCAGTACAACTTGGTTAAACCAATATCTGAGAACATACGAATCAGACACGAGGGAAGCCTCTGCTTGTCCTGGACCGGTAGCATGGAATGTTGCTACTCTTTGGGTCTTGGCCAGGTACTAGTGACTTGGACTGACCACCGTGAGAACAGGCTACTGGGCTTGATGGACCATTGGTCTGACCCAGTAAGTCTATTCTTATTATTGCATTTCAATCACACACCTCTGGCATACGAAGTTCTTCTTCTTTCTGTGACCCAACAACAAAAACTATGGCAATCCAACTGCAGGTTCAAAAACATTGATGTATGAGCTTCACAAGAACCAGTACAACGTTGCCACATCTAGTTCTTGAAAGCAGAGGCAGCCTCGTTACTTTTCAATCAGCCCTCGTACATTAAAGGGTGCATATTTTCTCTATATTCTTTGATATTTTTTTTTTAAATAAACAGTTGCCCACTAACTCCGTCCATTAATGACACTTTGAACAAATCTTGTCTCTCGCTGTGAAACAAGCTTGAATAATATTTTCAGTAGGAAGCTGAGTTAAGTGATGTTAGTGCCTGAGACCAGAAAAGATTCCCTACAAAAAAAAAAAAAAAAACACAGCAAAATGTGTTGGCTGCTGAGAAATATGTAAAACTTTAGTTGAAATCAATGTATAATTCATCCTCTCAATCTGCATTCATCAGCGGGAAAAAAAAAAAATAAAAGGATGGGCGGGAGAAAAAAAGAAGTGAGAAGAGAGACTTTAAGAGGAGGTGGGTGGAAGTCAAAACCTCTCAGTAAGAGAGATGATGGAACAGAGGAGAGCTGCCGAGCATGACTGTAAGGATTAGACAAATGAAAGGCTGCCCCTTTTCCAAGGCAGGCAATCAACCCATGTAATTCCACCTCTCACAAAAGAAAGTCAGTCTTTATATAGATACAGAAATGTCTTGTCTACCTTCACATTGCTCAGCGCATGATGTGATGTGTTTTGTGATAAGATTGTTGCGGAAAATTAATTGTGAACACAGAGCTTTTACCTTTTCTAAATAATAGCACCGTAGAATGAGTGTAGTCTTGTGCGCTTCCTGGATAAGTGCTGCCGATATCAGTAGGAGTTAAAATTGGTTTTGACAAGTAGGAGCTTTTCCAGTATTTTGCAGAATAAATAATCCCTCGCTGTTCAGCATATGATGTGCTTTGTCTAATGAGAGGTGATTCCTTTATCTTACTAGCAATATCAGCTTAAGTAAGTATGTCAGGAAGCAGGTAAGGGTTTCCAGTGCTTCTGTATATGGCTGGATTTGTGTTGTGAATGCATATGTATAGAGTAAGCGAGACAAGTGGAATGGGGTGTTTGAAAGAGGACAGATGAGGCACAAGATGAAAAGAAAGGAAGGGGAAGAAACATAGAAACATGATGGCCCATCTAGTCTGCCCATCCGCAATAAGTATTATCAAGTTTCAAGTTTATTATAAAATTTGATTAATCGCCTATTCCAAATTCTAAGCGATGAACAAATCATTAAAATTACAAAGTTAGGGGAAAACAAACATAACTAACAAAAAGACTAAATCTACGAAACATAATCAAAGCCAGCTTTACAAACATAATAAAACACAAGGAAAGAATAGGAAAGAAATACAATCTGATTAATAAAAAGAAAAACATTTAAGGTCAAAAACAGTAGGAGACTGGTTCCATGCCTCTACCACCCTTTCTGTAAAAAAGTATTTCCTTAGATTACTCCGGAGCCTATCACCTCTTGACTTCATTCTATGCCCTCTCATTGGAGAGTTTCCTTTCAAATGAAAGAGACTCAACTCGTGCGCATAGGTATTTAAATATCTCTATCATATCTCCCCTCTCCCGCCTTTCCTCCAAAGTATACAGATTGAGATCTTTGTCTCCATACGCCTTAAGATGAAGACCGCATATCATTTTAGTAGCCTTCCTCTGGACCGACTCCAATATTTTTATATCTTTTTGAAGGTACGGCCTCCAGAATTGTACACAATATTCAAAATGAGGTCTCACCAAAAATTATGAGAAGATTAAGAGGTGGGGGGACAGTGAAAGAAGAGTGCATGAGAAAGTGAAGACAGAGGAAAAAAGATTTAAGGAAAGTAGGGTAGGAAAAGTGAAGCAGAGACAAAAAGATGAACACACAGATAAGAAAGAACGAGAAGTCACAAATCAAATTGATCAGTAAAAGAAATTTATAAACCACATTTTACCAACTTCAGTTCACAGCGGCTTATAAAAACAGCTGAAGAAGCTTCAGGAATTCCATAACATCTATAAGTAAAAATTACTCACAATACACATTTCCTAAACAGAAAGTTTTTAACCGTTTCTAAAATACAGAAAAAAAAGAGATAGTGGAAGAGTTCCAAATAGACGCTGCCTGATAAAAACAAACTGTTATGATATTAATTGATTTCCTTAAAGTTCACTCATATTATATCTTGGATCACATTATTGAGGACTTGAGATTGTATGATTAGAATTTTTCAATATCATGTAAATTATTTCTTATTATTTTGTGTTTCATCTGACAATCTTTCTGTACAAAACGTCTGATTTTGTTAAAATCTTAAAATGATAAATAAAGAATAAAAAAAACAAACTGTTATGAAATGAATACGGCCTACATATTTAAAAGAAGGGAAGCTCCCCCCTATTCCCTGAAGCAAATTCAAGGCACCTAAAAGAAAAAATGAAGTACCGAAATTGTGCTTCCAGAGGTGCTTTACTGTGCCTAACATACTGTAGGCGTGGCTAATGCTTGAAGTGGCGTTAGGCACCGTAAAGCACCTTCCGTAGGCGCGATTCATGTCAAAGGTAGGCACCGGAAATGTAAGCCACCCCTCACATGGGCTTATTATTTGCCAATAAAATCCCAAGAACAACAGATTAAGGAATAGGATCAACAAGAGAATTATTGGATGTTGCAGCTTTGTTAGAGTCTAGAGAATGACACGGTGGGGGAGGGGGGGAAGTGCTGACTGCGGGCACGGGGACAAGGCCATCCACCACCCCGTAGAGCGGTGAATGGCCTTGTCCCCGCAGTTAAGGGAGGGAAGGCGCGCGGTCACCGATCGCGCGCGGCCCCCCTCCCTCGGCCAAATCTATCTCCCTCCCTCCTTCCCCTTGCGGCGCTTTAGTAAAGAAACTTACTGAAGCCGGCGAAGCCTGCCTGCCTGCAGTCGCGTGTGTGTGGGCAGAAGCTTCTCCTCCAACGCAATTTTATATTCCGCATATCCTACAATTCTATGTGGATTACAAATTATTCAGGCATTCAAACATTTTTCCCTAACTGTCTCGATGGGCTCCCACTCTATCTAATGTACCTGGGGCAATAGGGATTAAGTGACTTGCCCAGGGTCACAAGGAGTAGTGCAGGATTCGAACCCACAACCTCAGGGTGCTGAGTCTGTAGCTCTAACCACTGCATCACACACTTCCACAACTTGTCCTGTTTGTCTGTTTGATTAGATTGTAAGCTCTACTGATCAGGGACTGTCTTTTGAATATTTTAATATACAGTTCTCCCTCCGTATTCGCTGTGATAGGGCATTAACAGACCCGCAAATACAGAAAAACCGTGAATAACTTTTTCACATGTTATTCACTGTTTTCTATGAAAAACCATCGTGAATATGGTGAAATGGCGAATAACCTAGTGGGAGACCTAGCCTGTTCCTGAAGGAGAGGCAAAACACGGTGAAGAAAGTGCTGGGAATCGGCGATTTTCTCTGTAAACGCTTGGAATCGGCGATTCCTCTATGCAAGCTGATGTAATTTGGGGAGAGGAGCCAGCAAGCTAAAATCCGCGAATAATCGAAACCGCAATTGATGAAACCGCGAATATGGAGGGAGTAGTGTACACCACTACGTACATCTAGCAACACGATAGAAATGATAAGTAGTAGTAAACTGACATGTCTAATTTTTAATTCCAACATATATGTTACATTTGATTTGTAGGCCTACTGTATATCTGCTAGAATTCATCTTGCTCGATGCTTTGTTATCTTTTTCAAGCCCTAAGAATGTGCAATAAAAGAAACTATTTCAGTCATCTTTTTCCTATAGAGCATCCAGTGGTCAGGGCTCCCAAGGGAAATAAGATCTCTATTTAATTTTGACTGTTATAAGAAGGCAGTTAAAACTGATTTATTCTGGAAACATGTTTCTTATTAATCTATTGCCATCATGCAGATTCTTAGATGTCTATGTACAATAAAGCCTGCCAAAAGTTTATTAAACTTGGTAATATGCTTGGATTAATTAAATTTTGTAAAATCTTCACTAAGGAAATTCCCAGATAATTGATCTAGTAATTATTTTGTTATCTGCTAAGAATATAAGATTTGTAACTGTAATTGTACATTGCATACACATGTAGATTCAGATTTCATCAAGCCACTAGTTACATTGCAGTTATCCATACCATGTGTTCCCAATAGTGACATATGCCTGTGAGAAATGAATACTCATGAAAGCAGGTAGATGAAAAATAGACTCGCTAAGAAAATTTGACCACATCACCACTGCCTACCTAGACTCACACTGGCTACCTATGCAAGCACGAATTCAATTCAAATTATACTGTCTTTTATTCAAAGCAATAAATGGCACTGCCCCCACTTACCTAAACAACCGCCTATATTGGAACCTTACTACTAGACAAAGGAGAACTCAGACCCCTTTTACCTACCCCCCAATTCAAAGGCACTCAGCGCAAGAAGATGTTTGACTACCTACTAGCGACGCAAGCAGCAAAACTAGACCACTCCATCTCCAACTTGCTGACATCAACGAGCAACTTAAAATCTGTTCGAAAAGAAATCAAAACCCTGCTATTCAAAAAATGTATCCACATATCTTAACGCTTCCCCTTGTCATTCCCCTCCTTGTAAATTCCCCCTCAAAGTCTCTTCTACTCTTGCAATTTTTCTCTTCAAAGTCTCAACCATATAAACAGCTCCCTAAATTGTAATTCTCTAGGAAATGTCCATTTATCTTTTGTAATCCTAAATCCATAATTGTAACTTTCCTGGATATGTTCCAGTTAGCTTCTTTTGTAATCCGCCTAGAACTGCAAGGTACGGGCGGAATAGAAGTCACTAATGTAAAGTAATGTAATAGATGCCTTTGAGCTGTGGTGCTGGAGAAGACTTCTACGAATCCCAAGGACAGCTAGGATCACCAACAAAGATATTCTTGAACATATTGTAAACCCAGAGTTGTCCCTGGAAGGCAAAATTACCAGACAGAAACTGACCTATTTTGGACATGTGATGAGGGAGAATTCACAAGAAAAGGAGGTGCTACTCGGAATGGTCAGTGGTAAAAGGATGCAGGGGAGACCAAAGGTCCGTTGGCTGGATACTATCAAGAATGATACAGTAATGAACATCAAGCAAGTGAAAGAAATTGTGGAAAACAGGGAAGCTTGGCGAGGACTGGCCTACAGAGTATCCAAGGGTCAGCCACAACTGAATGGATAGTAGTAGTAGTGCTAGTAGTAGAGATTTCAAGGGGTTGTAGTTTGGACAAGATCAAAATCTACACCTTTATTGCCCAATTAACAAAGGGAGTACATGTATATGAGTGGAAGCAGGTGAATGATCGCTCAAATCCCTGAAGAAGCGTTTTAGCGAAACAGGGAGCCCTGTTGGATTATGTGGAAGTGTGTAGAGCTTGAATGATTTTCAGCTTTTTCTCCACAGAGCAGTTTTTCCTGCTTTCTAACCCCAGGACTACATTCAAACAGCAATATTCAGATAAGTGACTTTTATTGAAAATAATTGAAAAACACTATAAATTATATTGGCAAGTGAAAGAGACTTTTATTGAAAAAAGAAAAAATAGAATTTCAAAGAGAGTGTGTTTTTTGAAAGTGATGTACACACTATATCTCTTGTACTTTTGGAGTTTTTTTTTACCAAGGATTTGTCTGCTGGTCTCAAATTCAGTTTGAAACCAGCTTGTCTATGTGGGTAGCCTGTAGAGCCCCTATTGGACACTGAGGTCTTTTCTCCTTTTTGAATACAATGTGTTATGTAGACCTGTGCTTTTGAGGGTGTTGTGTTAATTTTTGATTTTTTTGGACATCCTTTTCTTGATTATTTGGATTTTTATGAGGAAAACTTACCATGTTGGGATATGCATCTGATCACAGGTACGGAAGGGATATGCATCTGATCAAAGGTACACAAAGTTAAGTTTTTAGCTTGTTTTAGCCAGGGCTTTTTATACAAGGGATTATGGGAGTTATTACCCTTACTCCTCGTAGTTTATGGACACTTCCAAAATGAAAGTAAGTTAATATCACTGTAGGGTGACCAGGTTACCCATTCCAGGAGAACTTTTTGGCTAGCTCCTGGATTTCTGACAACCTCATCCTGGTGCATTATGGGACCTGCAGCACTGATTTCAATGGATAGAATCTTGCGCTACAGATACTACACTGCTTTGAGATGTAATTTTAAAACCAGGACTGGCCAAAAGGTCTCCCTTCTGGAATGGGTAACCTGATCACCCTAGATGACTTTCTCACTTAGGGGTATAGTTATCAATATAGACTACCATTAAGATGTGTTACTTTATCCCAAGTTCATGCTGTTCTAGAACAGGTCTCCTTTTAAGCACAGAGCTAGTTACTAATATCTGGAGTTACCAGCAAAATAATGAAAAGAAAGAGCGGATGTCAAATCAGGCAAAAGATGATCATGTAGCTAAAAAAAAAAATATATATATATATATATATATATATATATATATATATATATATACAGTGGTGCCTCGGTTTACGAGTGCACCAGTTTGCGAGTGTTTTGCAAGACGAGCAAAACATTCGCAAAATCGGCGCCTCAGAAACCGAGCGCGCCTCAATTTGAAAGCGCCCCCCCCCCCTGCTCAAGGCCAGCACAGAAGATGAGGCTGACATGCCGGTGCTACATTAAAGTAAGAAGAGGACTCTGGGGGACTTCAGATTGCGGCGGGGGGGGGGGTGCCCGATGACGACAGGGGGGGCCGGATCGCGGGGCCTTCGGGGGGAGTTCTCGTGGGGGGGGAGCAGCGCTGCTGGCCTCGGTGGGGGGGTGGGAACCTATCAAAGCGAGTTTCCATTATTTCCTATGGGGAAACTCGCTTTGATAAACGAGCATGCTCCTGGAACGGATTATGCTCGTAATCCAAGGTACCACTGTATATATATATACAGTGGTGCCTCACACAACGAACTTAATTCGTTCCAGGAGCAAGTTTGTTATGCGAAAAGTTCGTTATGTGAAACGCGTTAAGCGCAGTGACTAACGACTGCCTGCAGTGCCTGCGCGGAAGGATGCAATACATCGGCAGCGATCGTGGAAGCTCGGGCGACTTCGTTGTGTGAAACGAAGTTCGTTGTATGAATCATGACATGAAGTTCGTTGTGTGCAGCGTTCGCTGTGCGAGGCGTTCTTTATGCGAGGCACCACTGTATATATATATATATATATATATATATATATATATATATATATATAGCCTGACGTGGGCCACGCTTCACCCAAAACCGGGCTGCATCAGGGGTTATATTCTAAAAATTCACACATTAAGTAATATTTAAAAGGGATACAAAACCATACGATATAAAATTAAATACATAAATAATAAAAAATAGCACAAACATTTGTGCTTGTTGATATACTCTTGCTTAAAAACGCATCTGAATGGAGAAAACATTTTTTTGGACAGAAAAATTGTCGCTGCTGGGTCAGACCAGTGGTCCATCATGCCCAGCAGTCCGCTCACACGGCAGCCCCTAGGTCAAAGATCAGTGCCCTAACTGAGACTAGCCCCACCTGCATACGTTCCAGTTCAGCAGGAACTTGTCTAACTTTGTCTTGAATCCCTGGAGAGTGTTTTCCCCTAAGACAGACTCCGGAAGAGCGTTCCAGTTATTATTGTGAAAACTATTACAAATATGTGGAAAGTTTTGCTGAAACAGTTTGCAATTTTTGGTCGACAAAATGCACCAAATCAGTTTATGGTTAAAAGATTGATCAACAGATCTGAGCAAACTGTTTCAGTTGTGCACATGAAAACAGCAGGGCACCATGAAAACATTGCCACAGTGAGTGAAAGTGTTGCTGAGAGTTCAGGAATTGACAGCAATTGGACATTTTGAGAAGCACCGTGCTGCAATTTCTCACAAAAGATCGGCATCTGCATGCTTACGAGATTCAACTGACATAAAAACTGCAGCGAATGGACCACCCGCAGTGCTATGCATTTGTCGATTGGGTGTTGGAAAACCAAGAAGTGGATGGCAATTGTTTGGAGAAAATCATCTTTAGCAATGAAGCGCCCCCCCCCCCCCACTCGAGAACGAGAACTAGAAGGCCTTTAGCATGCGCAAATGCTCAAGGCCCAGCACAAGCAACAGGGGGGATCTTCGGGCACCGGCACCGGCATGTCCTGTGCGTTGGTGCTGGTGCCAGAGCGGGTAAGCGATTGTGTTTGGATGGGTGGGTGAGTGGGGGATGCTGGATCACGACAGGGGAGGGGGGGGGCGACGTGAGCGGGAGGGGATGCGGAGCAGCGCAGGTGGCCTCGGGGGTGGGGGGTAAAATGGAGCAGCGCCGGTGGCCGCGGGGGGAGGGGGGAGGAAGTGGAACCAATTAAGCGAGTTTCCCTTACTTCCTATGGGGAAACTCGCTTTGATATACGAGTAAATTGGTTTACGAGCATGCTTCTGGAACGAATTATGCTCGTAAACCAAGGTTCCACTGTACATACATATATTAATAATAATAATAATCATCAGTAACAATACAAAAAAATAAAAAACCCTCTCCCATCCAACATTTTTAATCAGGGAATAAAACCAATCAAAAGAGATACCCCCCTCCCCCCCCCTGGATGTGTGTGCTAAAACAACGGAAAATAAAGATAAAAGGACAACTATAATGAATCCACAAAAGATGTCAATGGACCCCCAAACTAATTCGAGTCTCACAGTTATTAGACATCCCAAGCAAACATGTTTGTGGAGTGACAGGAACAATAATCCCCAACAGCATAGACAAAGACCCATCACTGCCTTCCAAAGGGGACTAGCACTGGGCACTCCCACCAGATATGCATAAAGGTGCCCACTGTGGCCTGACACCTCCAGCAAGTATCCGATGACTGAGGATAAATCCTATGGAGTCTCTCTGGGGTATAATACTGCCTACTCAATACCTTATAGCTCTCCAACTGAACCCCCCACTTGTGGGCACCCACTTCCCACTCCAATAACATCCGCAATTGTGCTGCCTGATAGTAGAGAATGACACGGGGAGCGATCCCTGCAGGGAGCTGCGGCGTGGCTGCGGTTTGGCTGCGGGTTATGGAGACTCCAAAGCCAAATCGCCGCAGACACGGGGACAAAAGTTTTCACCGCCCGCAAAAACGGTGAAAAGATTTTTCCCCGCAGGCCAATGTTCCCCCTTCTAGGAACCGCTATTTACCTGTGTTTCACCGTGTTCGTGACCGGGTGTTTGATGTCTCCGCCATGTTGTCTGTCTCCTCCAACTCTCAATCCAACTTGCACGTTGCCGCATTGACTCCGCCCCCCAATATACTGGCTCCTCATTTGTCAGATCAACCCTTCCTGCCAATAGAACCCGCCCCCCCCCCGACGATCGCCGGCAGGAAGGTGCTCAGCCCTTCATGCCGACAGAACCAGCCCTCCCCAACGATCGCGGCAGGAGGGTACCCATCCCCTCCTGCCTACCCCAACAGCCCCCCCGACGATCGCAGCAGGAGGATATCCAACCCCTCCTGCCAGCTCCCCAACAGCCCCCCTATGATCACTGGTAGGAGGGTGCCCAACCCCTCCTGCCGGACCCTCCCCCAACAAACCCCGCCATCCCGAAACACCACCCTTAGTCTTACTTTCCAAGTTGGACCGGACAGCTCCTCGCTCGTCTGGCCAGCAGGCCTGCCTCCGTCCAAATGAGGCGGGCCCGCCCCACCCCTCCCCTGCCTAACCCACAGGATCCTAGGGCCTGATTGGCCCAAGCACCTAAGGCCCCTCCTATAGCGGGAGTGGCTTTAGGTGCCTAGACCAATCAGGCCCTAGGATCCTGTGGGTTGGGCAGGGTAGGGGCGGGCCCGCCTCATTTGGACGGAGGCAAGCCTGCTGGCCATACGTGTAAGGAGCCGTTCGGTCCAACTTGGAAAGTAAGACTAAGGGGGTTCCGGGGTGGGAGGGTTCGTTGGGGGGGGGGTCCAGCAGGAGGGGTTGGGTACCCTCCTGCCGGCGATCTTAGGGGAGGCCATTGGGAGGACCGGCAGGAGGGGTTGGGTACCCTTCTGCTGCGATTGTCGGGAGGGCCGTTGGGGGGGGTCTACAGGAGGGGTTGGGTGCCCTCCTGCCGTGATCGCTGGGGGGAGGGGAGACTTGCAGCCGTCTACTTACCATGTAGGCTAACATTGTAAGCATTAAAAGTACATGTCGTGTTTGTTTTTGTATAGTTATTAACTAATATTTAACTAAGTTTTAAAGTTTTAAGTTTCAAGTTTATTAGGATTTTATATACCGCCTATCAAGGTTATCTAAGCGGTTTTAACAATCAGGTACTCAAGGATTTTCCCTATCTGTCCCGGTGGGCTCACAATCTATCTAATGTACCTGGGGCTATGGAGGACTGAGTAACTTGCCCAGGGTCACAAGGAGCAGCGCGGGGTTTGAACCCACAACCCCAGGGTGCAGAGGCTGTAGATCCAACCCCTGTGCCACACACAGTTTTAAAGTTTTAAAGAATGTTTCCTTTATACGTAAATAAAGAAAAGTATATAAAATCGTACCCGTTTGAGGCTTTTATGTATGCAGCGGTGACGGTGACGGGGCGGTGAATGGGGTTGCAGTGGCGGTGACGGGGCGGTGAATGGGGTGGCAGTGGCGGTGACGGGGCGGTGAAGGGAATGGCGGTGACGGGGCGGTGCAGAGGATGGTGAGACGGGGACGGGGCGGTGACGGGGACCAATTTTTTCACCGTGTCATTCTCTACCTGATAGTACCATTGAAGATTCAGAGCCCCCTTTCCCCCTCTCGCTCTCTCTGCCCACAGCACCCTCTGAGAAAGTCTGGGGTCTCTATTCTGCCAAATAAAGTTCCGAAATTCAGATTGTAGCATCTTAAACATCCAGGATGGTATGGAGATTGGCAAAGTTTGAAACAAAAACAACAACTGGGGTAAAATTCATCTGGAGAACAGCAATCCTACCCCCCACTCCCACGAAAGCCAGAGCCCCTGCCAGCGTTGAAGATCCAATCTAATCTGACAAAAAAAAAAAAATTGGTCCATAATTAGCCTCATAGAGATCGGACAGATCTCGAGGCAAATAAATCCCCAAATATTTAAGGCTCTTAGTCACCCACTTAAAGGGGAACTGGCGTTGAAGCGCCAAAACTCGGGCGTCTCCCAGAGTAAGGTCTATCAGCTCAGTTTTATCTAAGTTGATCTGAAAGCCAGACACTTTCCCATAGTCCTCAAAAATACCAAGCAAAAGGGGTATAGTGCGATATGATGTTCCATGTCCCCTACCCGAATCTCACTCAAAAGGGGGTGGTTCCAAATCATAACTGCCAGGGGTTCTATAGACAGCGCAAAGAGTAGCGGGGACAACGGACAGCCCTGTTGAGTGCCCCGAGCAATGGAAAAAAATCCTGTATAAGATTGATTAATTTTGAGACAGGCTCTAGGTGCATGGTATAAAGCTCTAACCCACTCACTGAACGACCCACCAATTCCCATTCTCTTCATCACCTCCCATAGAAAATTCCACGAAACCTGGTCAAACGCCTTTTCCGCATCTACCGCCATTACCGCCGCAGGGTCCCGTCCCTGCTGCTCTTTCCACAATAGATGTAGGGTACGCCTAATATTATCCCCCACCTGTCTCCTTTGAATAAACCCTGACTGATCCTGATGAATCACAGCAGGGAGCAACCTACCAAGACGTAAAGCCAGAACCTTTGCTATAATTTTCACATCTACATTCAACAGGGAGATAGGACGATATGACCCACAAAGTGTTGGATCTCTATCTGGTTTCAATAAAATCGTTATCCCCGCTTTCCCCATAATACCAGGCAATAGGCCCCCTTACTGAACCCCATTGATCAATCGCACTAACAAAGGCCCTACCTGATCTCCAAATGTCTTATAGAAGTGACTCGTGTACCCATCCAATCCAGGGGATTTCCCCGGCTTAGCTCCCCGAATGACCTCCAAAACCTCCCACATCACCGGCTCATCTAGCTGTGCTTGATCGTCGGAGAACAGGACCGGCAACTCTACCCTGTCCAAGAAGCTTTCCACCCCCTCCCCTCCAGAACTATATAATTGACGATAAAAATCCATAAAGGAATTTCCAATATCCCTATCTGTAACCTGTACATTCCCGCTCCTATCCTTAACAGCAGCAATAGTAGCTTGAGCTTGTTTTAATTTAATATAGCGAGCTAATTGAGGACTGCATTTGTTACTATGTTCATAAAGACAGGACTGGAAGCGCTCCCGTAGATGATTATAATCCTCCATCTGGAGCTGCATCAATTCCCCCCGTACTTGGCGCAATTGCGCCAACGTCCGAGGATCTGGACAGGTCTTATGTGCCAATTCCAATGCAATCAATCGTTCACGTAAGCCCAATTGCACTCGAGCTCTATTCTGTTTAAAGCGAGCCCCCCCCACCATTTAATAAACACTCCCCTCAGTATTGACTTAAGTGCATCCCATAAAATTCCAACTGACACCTCGCCCGTATCGTTAACCTCCAAATAAGTAGTGATGGTGTCCAGAACCTCTTTCACTACCTCAGATGCATGGAGCAGTGAGTCATTCAGTCTCCAATACCTGATACCTCCCTCTGGCAGTACTCCCATACAGTCCACTGAAACCGGGGCATGATCAGAAACTTGGATCGCTCCAATCTCAGCCTCCCGTACTTTACTCCATTGATTCCGAGAAACCCTAATCTCGAGTCATGTATATGTATTTTGAGCATGAGAATAAGATGTATAATTACGCTGAGTCCCATGAAGAAGACGCCAGCAGTCTACCAGCCCCAGTGTGCGCATAAATGCTCTAAACACCCGGGAGTGCCCCCTATTAGACCCCCTACCTCCCTTAGAATGATCCACCCTCCCATCCGGAAACATATGGAAATCCCCCCCAAAACTACCACCCCCTGAATAAACATCAACAAATCATCCTTCAGTCCTTGATAGAACCCCCTCCCCCCGATCCACATTGGGGCCATAGATATTTAGAATAGTAACCCGTTGCTCCTGTAATGAACCTTTCAAAGCCAAACATCTCCCCTGTACATCCCTAAAGAAACATAGAAATAGACAGCAGATAAGGGCCACGGCCCATCTAGTCTGCCCACCCTAATGTCCCTCCCCTACCTTTGCCCTGTGAATAGATCCCATGTGCCAATCCCATTTGGCCTTAAAATCAGGCACGCTGCTGGCCTCAATCACCTGCAGTGACTATTCCAGTGGAAGACTATTCCAGCGATCAACCACCCTTTCAGTGAAAAAGAATTTCCTGGTGTCACCTCGTAGTTTCCCACCCCTGGTCAATGACCAAACCCAATCCCTGTCTCACCAAAATTGCAATCCCACCCTTTTTTTGTGGGGGTTCGTGCCTTGATGTGTCCAAATCAGTTCATAAGCTGGATGTTGCAATAACCTAGCATCCCTGGGCCTCAAATGTGTCTCCTGTAGCATGCAGATGTCCCAACCCATTCGCTTCATTTCTCTATAAACAATACTGCTCTTCCCTGGACTGTTCAACCCGTTAACATTCCATGACCCGATCCTGAGTAAATTCCCATTCTTTCCTGTCCCCTGAGTACCTCCCTTCAACTTCTGAAATTGCCTCCTACCCCCACACTTGCCGATCCAGTATGTTTCAGACCAGCCAATGAGAAAAGATGAAGTCTATCCCAAAAGGCAATTGACTCTGTATTCTCCCCACCATAGCACAGTTCCCCATAACAAATCTTTAACTCCCAAACCAAAAAACCCAAGAACTATGCCCACAGTCCCTCCAACAGCACACATAACATCCCATGGCTCCCACACCATCCCAGGAGAAAACCCAAAAGCAGTTCGCCTAAACACCCCATTCATCCCCCTTGTCACCCATATGCCCTAGGCGTAGATCTCCATCCCAATTGCCCCCCTAACATCCTCATAGCCAACACACACACAGTCCCCCAGGCAGTCCACCCCACTCAATGGGTTCTTCAAAACCAGCAGGCCACAAGATGTGGAGAAAAAGTGCATATCCAAGCAGCAAAAACAACCGCTCAAGGTTTCCCCAGGATCTTCCAGGGTTCAGGTCTCCAGCAGGGTCGACTTTTTAGTGGTGTGAGTGACCGTGCGCCAAGTCCTCTCTGATCTGCCTCCCTTCGTCGGGGTCCCCTCCGCTGGCACCACCGGCAAGTTCCTTCAAAGCCAGCCAGGCATCTCTGACCGTGTCCACCCTCCGTGACTTGCCGTTCACTGTCATCCACACCCCAAACGTGAACAGTAATCTATATCGGTGCCCCTCCGCTCTCAACACCTGCGCCAAGTCCTCTCTGATCTGCCTCCCTTCGTCGGGGTCCCCTCCGCTGGCACCACCGGCAAGTTCCTTCAAAGCCAGCCAGGCATCTCTGACCGTGTCCACCCTCCGTGACTTGCCGTTCACTGTCATCCACACCCCAAACGGGAACAGTAATCTATATCGGTGCCCCTCCGCTCTCAACACCTGCGTTACTTCACGGAAAACTCGACGTTTTTGTAAGGTGGATAAAGCCAAATCCTGAAAGACCCCTACTGTTAGGCCACATCATTGAAATTGTGGCCGGCACCTGGCAGCTTGTAATATTTTTTCCTTCACCAAGTAGTCTCCAAAGCACGCAATAATGTCTTTAGGCGCTCCCGATCGACTCGCTCCCAGACCACGATGTGCTCGTAGTAGAACTATATTTCCAGTGTCGATCTGTTCCTCAGGTCCCATCAGTTGGCTACAAAAGTCTTGCACCACCGCTTTACAGTCCTTGTGCCGCTCATCTTCCGGTATGCCTTTGAACCACAAATTACAGCGGCGAGATCTATTTTCATGATCTTCAATTTGCGCTTGCAGGTCAGCCATCTCTTTCACCTGCTGTGCTAGTGCAGTCTTATGTTCCGCTACCGTCACCTCCAAGTGGGTGACATTCTGTTCCGAGGCCTCAACCCTGCCTCCCAAGTCCCCGACCTCAGCCTGAAGTTCTGCCATTGCCGTTTTTACATCCTCCCTCACCCCCTGCATTTCAGCTTTAAGGTCATGAAATCAATTTCTGATGCACGGCCGAAGCGCCATCTCCAGACAGGGCCGAGATCGGGGACTGCCGAGAAAGGCCCAGTGACTGCGCCATCTTTGTTTTCACTGTTGGGTACACCGGAGTCTTCACTGTCCGTTTTCTGCTCGCAGATTCACTAAATCTAAATTTCTCCAGCCGCCTGCGACTCGCCATGCACTCGCCCTGCCGTGACTCCTTCGAATGGGAGTTAAAACGCAATCGGGAAGCTATTTATGCTCTTTTAATTACAAGCCCTTCCAGAGCTCAAATTTTATCCTGCCATGCGGTCGAGTGATGTCACTTCCTCTTGAGTTTCAAGTTTTATTAAAATTTGCTATAATCGCCTATTCAAGATTTCTAGGCAAAAACAGAAATAAAATTATACAGGGATAAAAATTTATAAGCATAACATCAGACTTACCAGACATACCCGAAACATGAGGGTAAATGGGGAAGAACTACAATCGTTGAGAAAAGAAGACCATTTAAGGATAGAACAGTTAGGGAAAAGGATAGAACAGTTAGGGAGGGTTGGAAGAGAGAGACTAGATTCTTTCTTTAAGAATAGAGAAGTTAAGTAGCTTCAAGGTTAGATTGAAAATGCATCTTTAAATAGTTGACCTTTCAGGTTCCCTTTAAAACGGTCGAGTAGCTGTTCTTATCTTAGTTCTAAGGCAGGGGTAGGCAGTTCCAGTCCTCGAGAGCAGGAGCCAGGTCAGGTTTTCAGGATCTCCACCTGAAATGTATGGAATATGTATGGGATGGATTTGCATGCACTGCCTCCTTGAGATGCAAATCTATCTCATGCATATTTATTGTGGATATCCTGAAAACCTAACCTGGCTCCGGCTCTCGAGGACCGGAATTGCTTACCCTTGTTCTAAGGGAAGAGCGTTCCACAGCTGTGGAGCTGTGACCGAAAAGATCTCCAAGCGTCTTGTCCCAACTCAAGCACCCACAGAGCTGGTTCCTAGGGTAACGTCAGTCTACTTAATATCAACACTGCAGAAAGCCAATAACATTTTCAGTGTTCCTTATATCCCTGTGCCTGCTGCGCATGTCTCCTCCCTATGCACTGTGGCTTTATCGCCCACAGTGCATTCCGGAACTTCAAGGGTCAGTAGAACTGAAATAGCTGCCCTTGTGTCCCTGTTTCTTTACTTTTTCCAACAGCAAATTTGTATCTAACTTTGAGGCCAGGGTAATAAAACGCATCAGCATCTGCTGTCAATGTACATTAATTAACTGATGCTAACAGCCCATGTTAATTACATACAAATCGTTATGCATTAACTCACTAACATTAAAATTAGCATGTTAATGTGGACATTATAGCAACAACTAAACTACATCTTCCCAGGGTGCTGTTGATGCCAAAAACTTACGGGTCTATACTTTTCTGAGTTTTAATGGGTGCTTTTCTTCTATATGTGCTAGTGGGTAATGAGCTGCTTTGCATCTTATTAGCATATGTTTTCATTTAACTCTCGTGATCTATTTAATGCATGTTAAAAAAACACTGTTGACACGCATAAACCAGATTATGGGAACTAATAGTGTTTTTAATAGTGGAGTGGCAGAGTAGCCTAGAGCCTGAGACTTATAGAAGCCGGCATTTAAATCTCACTGATGATTCCTGTGATTATTTCAAGTCTAAACTCATGCCGGGTTTTGCTAAGCCGCAAAAGAGCTTCTTACCACAGGCCAGCGAGGTGAATGCTCCGACGCTCATAGCAACTGAATGAGCATCGGAGCATGTACCTCACCGGCCCACGGTACGAAGTTCTTCCACAGTTTAGTAAAAGGGGACCTTAGATTGTAAACTCTCCAGGGTCAGGAAATTAACTAGCTCACCGTGTGCCACTACAGAGAAGGAACGAGCTAAATCCCAATAGATATACAACTAAGACTTGCAAAACATCGACTTCTGTAGTACATTGGCCTCTAGCTATGAGAAAGTGTCACAAAATATCTGAGAGATAGAAAAGAAATAATTTTTAAAAATGGAATGAATATTCAGCCAGTGGCATATCCAGGCATATGAGGTCAGATAGAACGTATGCGGCCAGTTCAGACTTTAATACTTAACCACATAAGGTAAATCACATAAAGAAAGGACTTTTATGCAGTCCTATGTATGCAGATAGTAACATACATAGTAACATAGTAGATGACGGCAGATAACGACCCGAATGGTCCATCCAGTCTGCCCAACCTGATTCAATTTAAATTTTCTAATTTTTTTCTTCTTAGCTATTTCTGGGCAAGAATCCAAAGCTTTACCCGGTACTGTGCTTGGGTTCCAACTGCCGAAATCTCTGTTAAGGCTTACTGCAGCCATTCTATACCCTCCCAGCCATTGAAGCCCTCCCCAGCCCATTCTGCACCAAACGGCCATATACAGAGACAGACCATGCAAGTCTGTCCAGTACTGGCCTTAGTTCAATATTTAATATTATTTTCCGATTCTAAATCCTCTGTATTCATCCCACGCTTCTTTGAACTCAGTCACAGTTTTACTCTCCACCACCTCTCTCGGGAGCGCATTCCAGGCATCCACTACCCTCTCCGTAAAGTAGAATTTCCTAACATTGCCCCTGGAAGTGATGTCAGAGGGAAAGCCAACGCCGGCACAAGCAGCAGGCCAGAGGAGCTGCTTGCTCTGTCAAAGATTTAAAGAGGTACAGAGGGAAGGGAGGGCACAAGCGTGGCGTGGCTGAGTGGGAAAGGAGAAGGGAGGGGCGGAGAGGTGGCGCCACTGCCATGGGCGCCTGCTACCCTCTCTATGCCACTGGCCCCAGACAAGTCATTTAATGGCCAGGAGCTTCCCCTGGCCATTTAAATCACTTTGAATATCCAGTACTGTGTTTCGGCGAGCCAAACCACCTGCATCAGGGGTCACTGTGTTTGGAACCTCAATGAATTTGACATCACTTATGAATGATTAAACATCAATCCAAAACAAGCGAAAAAAAAGTCACAAAACTCGTGTGGCTTGCAAAAACACAGTACTGTGGCGGGTCTGTTTTACTGTATGTCGTGGACTGAAAGAAACAAGCTTCGTTTCATCCTGCTGGCTCCCGTGAATTGCTCATTGCCCATTCCCACCATTTTCCTTGTTTGTTTTAGTCAGAAACAACTAACGTGCAATTCAGAAGTCAGGAATTTGAGTCTCTATACAGTAGCTCAGAAAGTGCACGCTTGAAAACCATGAAACCAACTTCTTTTGGAAAGCTGCAGGATTAAATTGATCAGGCTGAACTAAGAAAAGGATATCACAGTGCACCGATGGGTGAAAGTAGTCAAACATTTTATATAGGGTTTCCAGATTTTCCGTTCAGAAAATCTGGACCCATTAGATCTGCCCCCAGGCCCGCCCACTTACACCCATCCCCTCCCCAGTCCTTCCCCCCAATCCTGCCCCCTGCCGCCTGCTCTGGTCGGGCAGGAGGGCATGTGACACAATGACATCACACGCTCACCTGTGCGTGTGACATTATTGCGTTGCCCTCCTGCCCGACGGCGATTTTGAGGGAGGCTTTTCAAAACCCGGAGACAACTTCTTATGTTCGGGGAAATCCGGACGTCTGGTAACCCTAGGGTTACCATTTTTTTATCAGGCTGCAAAAATTCAGACACAGGGCCCTGGCCTGTTCCACCTCCAACCCCTGTCCTGCCCCCACAAATCTCCTCTCTTCTTCTCCAGGCTCCAGCCGCATCTGGAGGGCCTGCAGCAAGTCATCGGCATGTTGGGTTTTGGAAAGTCCGTCCAGGACCTCGGACAGTCCTCTAAAAAGAGGACATGACCAGGTTTTCCTGGATGTCTGGTAGCCCTAATTTTAAAGGCAACATCACTGCCTGTCACAAGAGAAAACAGAATGCAAGATGGCTCCAAGGTTCATAGACAAAATCGCGCGTGACAACGGCGCACCGACAACTGAGCGCAAGGTTGACGGCGCGCTGAAAGAAAGTACTATTTTAAAGGGTTCCGACGGGGGGTGTTGGTGGGGAACCCCCCTATTTTACTTAACAGACATCGCGCTGGCGTTGTGGTGGGTTTGGGGGGTTGTAACCCCCCTCATTATACTTGAAACCGAACGTTTTGCCTGTTTTTAGGGAAAAAGTTCAGTTTTAAGTATAATATGGGGGGTTACAACCCCCCAAACCCCCCACAACGCCAGCGCAATGTCTGTTAAGTAAAGTGGAGGGGCTCCCCCACACACCCCCCGTCAGAGCCCTTTAAAATAGTGCTTTTCTTCGGCGCGCCATCAACCTTGCGCTCAGTTGTCGGCGCGCCGTTGTCTCGCGCAATTTAGTCCCATCACCTGGCTCCAAACAGATTTTCTCTAAGCTGTTAACTTTGTGAATCATACCACAAGAAATAAACCTTAGCATATGCTCAGTTATTTACAACTTTTCTAAAGTTGCTAAAGGGCATTTATGATATCAAATTAAGGATATGAAATATTTAAATAATGCATGGATGAGTTGATTCCCACAGAACATGATTGGCATATGAATGGTGTCTAGGCCTTTGGAAGGATGAATATGATCTCCAGAGATGGTTACTCGGGGGCATGTGCCAATTATTTTTCTTCAACAACCAGATCAGAGACAAATAGAATTTTTGGAATGCAGTTCCGTCAAGTACAAAACAAATAACTTAGGCAAAAGTCCTCACTGTATCTGTATCTACTATGTTCCATCATACAGAACAGTTTGCTCAGTGAAATAATGATCAAACATTGAAGAGAGGCCACGAGAATACTGAAAAACTTGAGCCAAAACCAGCTACCAACTGGAAGATTAAACAACTGCATCCGAGAATGTAGAATGTCAAAAGAAATTTAAAAAAAAATGTCACAGGAAAAATTAATGACAGCAGGTTTTCCATAAAATAAAAGGTGAAAACCGGAGAGCGGGAGGCTAAGTTTTCAATTGGAATCAGAAAGAAAACAACCCAAAGGCAACATCCCTTAAAGCCCTGATGATCAAGTCCAGAAGCACAGAGCCTGAGGGCACTGAACATTCAGGCCCTGCCAGCGAGCTTGAAAGAAAGGAAAGCTGCAGGGCAGGAATCGCGCAGGTGTTAACAATGAGTTGCACTGGACAGACGTTTCAGGTCAACAGTCGTTGTGTGCTTGGAACAGAATTGATAAGGAGAAAGCCTTAAGAATACGCACATTTGACTTTGATTGGACGGAGCCTATACATTCTGGAAGCAATAATAAAATCATTCTACACGAGTTATCTTGTGTTTACCGGCCCCATAATATATGTTTCGTTATTACCCTCCTATGCATACTTTTGATCACAAAAGAAAAAGAAAGAGTGGGGATAGGTCAGGGAAGACCAAGTAAACCCAATGACTGCATTTCCAATCTCTGCACATCCGCTATACCAGTGGTTCCCAAACCCTGTCCTGGAGGACCACCAGGCCAATCGGGTTTTCAAGCTAGCCCTAATAAATATGCATGAGAGAGATTTGCATATAATGGAAGCGACGGGCATGCAAATCTGCTCCATGCATATTCATTAGGGCTATCCTATAAACCCGATTGGCCTGGTGGTTCACTAAGACAGGGTTGGGAACCACTGCGCTATACCATATACGTTCACCTGTTTCCATGTAGATGTAAAGCGCACACCAGTTCTCATTTTCCAGGATAATTTATATGGGCGGTAGCGATATGCATTCATTAAGGTGCATTTGGTTTATTAGCAAGACTTAAAAATGTTTGGAGCCTTTTACTAAACTGTGTTAAGCACTAATGCATGTTTAATGTGGGGGTAGAAAGACACATTAAAGCATTTTTCAGTAATTTGCTTCTTAGCACACGCTAATTGCATGCTATGGGGCCCATAATAAAAAAAAAAGAGACATCCAAAAAGCAGCCTAAATCAGCATTCGGACATCCTAATCGCCAGGACGTCCAAGTGCCGATAATCAAAACCGTCTTTCTGTACGTCTAGTGAGGTGTTTCATACTCTGTAAGTTCAGAGCATGAGATGGGCGTAGTGGAAGCGTGAACTCAATTCAAATTCTACTGTCTTCTATTCAAAGTAACCCATGGAGCTGCACCCAGTTACCTAAACAACCGCTTTTACCGCTACCTCTCACCCAGAAGGAGAACACAGAACCTTTTCACCTACCCACCTCTCAATGGTACTCGACGTAAGAAACTATACGACAACCTTCTAGCGACACAGGCAGCTAAAATTGACCCTTCCATCTCTAAAATGCTGATCAAAACAACAGACATAAAAGTGTTCCGAAAAGAAATAAAAACACTTCTATTCAAAAAAATACCTCCCATCACTCTAACCTCCATCTTATTAGCTCACGATCATTCCCTTGGGAATACCACCCCTATAGTAACACCTAGTCCAATTCTCAAACTAAACACCTCTACAGACTATATCACCAACATTATATAACCAACATCATGTAACCATCAACGCTATGTAACCACCTTCTATAACATGAATATGTTGTTACTCTCCATCCTCTGTAACTTGAATCTGTTGTTATATAACATCTTCTGTAATCTTGAATGTTTTGTTATTCTCTACTGTAACCTGTAATTTACTCATCTCCTGTAATGCAATTCTACTAGAAATGCCCAGATATCTTCTATATTGTAATCCGCCTAGAACCGCAAGGCACAGGTGGAATAGAAATCACTAATGTAATGTAATGTTATAGGCAGGCTTTGGACAGTCTCAAGGGCAGGTTAGACATGGACGTCTTGCAGCGATAAGGAAACATTTTGCAAGACATCCTGGACAGAACTTATACGTTCGGAACTAGACCTGTTTTAGAAGGGTCTAAGTGCCACAAAAGGTGCCCAAACTGACCAGATGACTACTGCATGCATCAAGGTAAGACACCCCCACACTCCCCCAGTGCTCACGGACCCCCTTCCACCATACAAAAATGAGAACAAAAAGGTACGTCTGTCTCTAAAACAGCAGCATCTGGTATGGGGAAGCCTAGTAGAGCTGCACACAGGTGCCTTAAGTAGCCTGGTAGGTGGGTGGGCTAATGAACTATAGAAAGGAGGACCCAGGCCCATAAGCCACTCTAACCACTACATTCATGGTAGAAAATGTGAGCCCCCCCCCCATAAAAACTCCCAAACCCTACTCTACTGCCACATGGGCGCCACCTGCAGTCATAAGGGGTATAGTAGACAGGTGGGTATAGTGGCTCATTACAGAGTTCTGGTGAGATGTTTATCTGGCACCCTTTTTTGTGAAGTTCACAGCAATGCCCTCTAAGGTGCCCCACCGCTCTTTTGCCATGTGTAAGTGATCAGTCCATTATAGGACTGGCCCCTCCCACATCCAAATGGTATTGTTCTGGGTGTTTGGGACTTGGAAGAAATTTTGGTTGAAAATGCGATATAAAAAGATAGATGTCCTGGAAGTCTGGGTGTCCCAATAGCCTGGATGTTCAGATAATTTTTTTTTAAAGAAAAAAATTTTTTTTTTTAATCCTCCATTTCTATATGGTGGTACACTTCTCCCTCCGTATCCACGGGGGTTAGGTGCAGAGCCGGACCGCGAAGTGTGAAAATTTTTTTAGCTGGCTCTGACCCACTCCCACCTCATTCTGGACCTTCCCGCCTCCCTCCCGGCATCCCAGACCTTACCTGGTGGTCTAGCGGGCTTTCGGGGCAGGAGCGATCTTCCTACGCTCCTGCTCCGTGCAGATCACTCATAGCAAATGGCTGCCGTGAGTTCCCGTCGTAGTCTTGAGAGCCTACGGCAGCCATTTGCTATGTGCATTAACAAGATCTAAAGTGCATAACTTATTTTATTAAATGTATGAGCACCCCAAAACAACACTTGAGAATCAAGAACATTTTTTTTGAAAATTCTGAAAACAAATCCCGGTTTTGTTTTGTTTTTTTGCCTAGGCACCTGCCTAGTGGTTGTTTCATTATTTCCCTCAATATGCATTTGAACTTTGCATCTAAAAAGGATCTCACTGTGGTGCAGAAGACCAGGCATTAAACAAGGAAAAAGGGACAGAAAAAGGGAAAGCCAACATCCAGGACTTACTGACTGAAACATTTCTTAAATGCAAACACATGCCAGCGTGAAAAACCTAACCAGCCATTTTACAGTAAATTAATGCGATTGGCTGCTTCAGGAATTTGCATAATTTGAGTTATGTCGAAATTGAATGAGCAGTAGTTTCTATTAGGTCCTGTTAGTTTTCAAAAACCCTCAGAAGCGTTTCATGCTGCTTAGATGTAATTCACAGAACTCTGAGTTTTTACCCGTTCTTTCTTTCTTTTCTAAATTCTTCCTTTTTTTTTTGTTTATTTTGGATACCAGCAATCAACTCCTACAAAAAAAAAGCTATTGTTCATTAGATGGCATCGAAGCATGACACACTAATCGGAAAGCAAAGATTTGTTTTTTGGAACATTTGTATATCTGAATAGAGTAGGATTTGCAATGATGTCTTTACATTCTGTAGGGATACAGGAGAAAAAAAAAAAAAACACCCCATCCGAGCCATCCAGACTGCCCGTTATTACTATCCACGCTGCAAAGATATATCCCCACTGCTATCCAAAGTGTGTCCCTGCTTGCAAGGAATTTATTTTTATCCAAGACATTTTTGCTCATTTTTTATTATTTGCATGTTGTTATCCACTTAAGGGGAAATTCTACAAGTGGCGCCCTACCGGCACCTAAGTTAACGGGGAAACACCATTTGACATGGCAAATAATTTTAAATTTAAAGTACCTACCAGTGTGTTAACAAATTACACGAGAATGCACAACATATAATATGTTCATGTAACGATTCAAAATGTTGTGTGATCGTGGCACCGTGGTACCCCTCCCCCCACCTCTTCAAACACAGCATGCACCTGCCCACGCGCGCGCGCGCGACTGCACGAATACTCCGGCGGCTTTTAACAAGTCTGAAACCTTAAAACGCACAGCGAAGGTAAGGGGGAGGGAGGGAGATGCACGGACCGTGCGAGGGGTGCCGAAGAGCAGCGAGGTGGCGAGAGGGTAGGGTGGATGCTGCGGGGACGGGGCGGTGGTCCGGTGACGGGGACAGATTTTTTCCCTGTGTCATTCTCTAGTTTAAACTCCTTTTACTGACTTACAAGTACATTCACTCTGTAGACCCTCAATATCTCTCCTCACTTATCTTCCCCTATGCTCTCTCCCCCCCCATGAACTCCAATTGGTAGGTCCCTCTTATCTGTAACCTTTTCTTCCACTGCCAACTCCAGACTCCATCCTTTCTTTCTTGCCATGCTGTATGCCTAGAACAGGCTGCCAGAGTCAATGCGTCAAGCTCCGTCTCTAGCAATATTCAAATCTAAGCTTTTTTGAAGCTACTTTCAATTCTTAACTCCCACTCACTGTCAGATACCTTTACCCATTGTATCTTTCCTTCTACCAGAAGCTCTCCAACCCCGAGATGTCCTGTCTGTGTGTCCAAATTAGATTAGATTGTAAGCTCTTCTGAGTAGAGACCATCTATTGAATGCTAAATGTTCAGCGCTGCATATGCGCTATAGAAATGAGAAACAGTAGTAGTATGGTAAAAAAATAAATTGGGATTCTAGGGTCCCTCTTCCTTCTTTTCACCATAGAAATTTTCCCCCAATATATCCCTAGACCAATACCTCCCAAATATCCTTTAGTTGTGAAGGGTTTAAACTCTACCACAAACCATTAGCAAACATAACTGTTTGTGGTGCAGGCGTTGAGGAAAAGG
This sequence comes from Geotrypetes seraphini, assembly GCF_902459505.1. Classification (NCBI taxonomy): domain Eukaryota; kingdom Metazoa; phylum Chordata; class Amphibia; order Gymnophiona; family Dermophiidae; genus Geotrypetes; species Geotrypetes seraphini. The sequence goes on along the minus strand of NC_047089.1, from coordinate 30,750,002 downwards.
GATTCCCAACTGCTCTTGTTCATGCCGGCCTCAGATTCAAAATGGTGCCTGCAATCTAATGTGGTAATGTCAGGATAGTACCACTAGGGGTTGGGCTACGATATAAGGGCAAAAGAGCCATATTGTTTATTGTTTATTCAGATTTTTGATTAAAAGCTTTTTCGAAACTACAAAGCGTTGAACAAGATTTAAAATTAACATTTAAACAAAAATTTTACAAGTAAAACATACATTTCTATATTAAAAATTACAAGACTGACAACAATTACATACTAGGTAAAAACGGACCGAAAGGCCCCTAAACACGAGTAGGAAGAGGGGGAGAAATACAATCGATATAGAAAATGTGAGAAACATTTAAGGTAAACACAAAAGGGGATTGGGAAAATAAATATAAAAAACAGGAATAGTTTAATTACTAAAATATAATTGATCAATTAAAAGCATCTTTAAAAAGAAAGCACTTTAGATTGCTTTTAAAATTTTTTAAGTTTTTTTCCATTTTTAATTGTAAAGGAAGAGTATTCCTTATAATCATTAGCACTAAAAGCACATGATAATTGTCACATCAACAACTAATGCAGCTTAGTAATAGGCTCTATAAGAAAACAGGTGATCCTAATATACAGAAAATCAATTCCTAGATTTCTAAAAAAAAATAATAATAATAATAATCATCAAAATCTTATAGTATTTAGAGTATCTGTTTATGTATTTGTAAGTCACATTTCTAAGCCACCTTGTTTCAAAATTGACTCCAATATTGAAATCACTCTAATAAATATATGTCTTAAGAACATAAGAATAGTCTTACTGGATCAGACCAATGGTCCATGTAGCCTGGTATCCCGTCCTCATGGAGACCAATCCAAGTCAGAAGTACCTGGAGAAAACCTAAATAGTAGTAGTATTTCATGCCACCAATTCAGGGCAAGAGTGGCTTCTCCCACGTCTGTCTCAACAGCAGTTTATGGACTTTTCCTCCAGGAACTTGTTCAAACCTTTTTTTTTAAACTAGCTACATTAAATCGGCTCTTACCACATGCTCTGCCAACGCATTCCGGAGCTTAACTATTCTCCGAATGAAAAAATATTTCCTCCTATTGGTTTTAAAAGTATTTCCCTGTAACTTCATCGAGTGTCCCCTAGTCTTTGCAATTTTTGACGGAGTGAAAAATCGATCCACTTGTACCCGTTCTACTCCACTCAGGATTTTGTAGACTTCAATCATATCTCCCCTCAGCTGTCTCTTTTCCAAGCTGAAGAGCCCTAATCGTTCAGTCTATATACTTCTTCCTACATCGAGTTCCTAACTTGTGTTGGTCCTGTGTAGGAAGAAGTATATAGACTGAAGAACTGAAGCTGATCTAATTGACTTAAAAGCTTTGGACCACACATCTTGCCATAGCTCATCACCTGATATTTCAATGCACTCATCTCACAGTTTACTGGGATAAGGTTTGGCATACCATAACATCTATATTAAAGATCCACGAGCCGTTACATCTTAAAATTATTAACTATATGATGGCCTCCTGGCCACTCAAGCAGCAAAACTTGACAACCAAATCTCCAATCTACTAATAGCGACCCCAGACTGCAAAACATTCAGAAAAAAAAAAAATAATAATAATCATTTTAGTCTTATATACCACCAAAGCCATGATAATTTGAGATGGTTTACAACAAGAAGTGCTGGACAATCAGCGAAATGGTCACTATACAAAGTCATCGAATACTAGCTAACAGAATGGAAGAAGTGAAAAACTATAAAATTCTTAGGTTACAAATCGATTATACTGTTCAAGAAATTCCTGAAAAAGACATACTCTACTCCTTATTTTCCCTGAAAATGACCAGACATCTTCTGTAATCCACCTTCTATAACTCTTTTGTAATCCACCTTGAACCATGAGGTAATGGCGGAATAGAAATCCCTAATGTAATGTAATGTCATTGTCCTTGGCCAACAAGGTCTTGCACAACCTCTTTCAGAACCAAACGCTCGTCTCCTCAATATATTATTATTTTTAGCTATTACGAACATACTGCATTCCTGGAAAAATTTATCAAAAGTAGAATTCTCGGTCTGGTGGAACACTGTATGCATCACTACCAAATTTGAAGATGCAATCGCAGGAAAACATCAATCCAGTGGTGCATTTCTTAAAACCTGAAGCCCTGTCCAAAATTACTGCGTTATGGACCATTGACATACAGTAATTTAGAACAAGGGTTCTCAACCCTGTCCTAGGGGACCCCCAGCCAGCCGGGTTTTCAAGATATCCCTAATGAATATTCATGAGAGAAATTTGCATATAATGGAGGAGACAGGCATGCAAATATGCCTTATGCATATTCATTAGGGATATCTTGAAAACCCGACTGGGGGTCCCCTAGGACAGGGTTGCGAACCACCGATTTAGAACATATCACTTAAGACATATAGGGCTCCTTTTACAAAGCCACGCTAGGGCCTCAACACGCAAAATAGTGCACGCTAAACTGCTGCGTGCACTAGCCGCTACCACCTCCTTTTGAGCAGGCAGTAGATTTTCAGCTAGGGCACATTGTAGCATGCGCTAATCCAGTGCATTCACTAAAACCTCTAGCACGGCTTAGTAAAAGGAGCCCGTAATGATTACATTTTGTTGAGTTAACATGATGCTCGTCGAGTGTAATGTAATGTAATGTAATTTATTTCTTATATACCGCTACATCCGTTAGGTTCTAAGCGGTTTACAGAAAATATACATTAAGATTAGAAATAAGAAAGGTACTTGAAAAATTCCCTTACTGTCCCGAAGGCTCACAATCTAACTAAAGTACCTGGAGGGTAATAGAGAAGTGAAAAGTAGAGTTAGAGGAAAAATAAAAATAAAATAAACATTTTAACAAGACAGCATTGACCTAAATACTTTGGAAGGTAGAAGAGAGGAGAGAAAGGAATAGAAGCAGAAGGGGGAGCCGTTGAACAGTAGAATTCTGCAGCATCCACTATCTCCTCCTCTCCCTATTGGCTAAGGCTCTTAACATTTGCATATCTTCTTCCCATTGGCTAAGGCTCTTTGCCTGCATTGTGATGTCATAGAGCTTTATGGTTATAGAAACCTAGAAACATGATGGCAGATGAAGGCCAAATGGTCCATGTAATGTAATGTAATGTAATGTAATGTAATTTATTTCTTATATACCGCTACATCCGTTAGGTTCTAAGCGGTTTACAGAAAATATACATTAAGATTAGAAATAAGAAAGGTACTTGAAAAATTCCCTTACTGTCCCGAAGGCTCACAATCTAACTAAAGTACCTGGAGGGTAATAGAGAAGTGAAAAGTAGAGTTAGAGGAAAAATAAAATAAACATTTTAACAAGACAGCATTGATCTAAATACTTTGGAAGGTAGAAGAGAGGAGAGAAAGGAATAGAAGCAGAAGGGGGAGCCGTTGAACAGTAGAATTCTGGAGAAATTTAAATGATAGAAATAGAACAAAACAAAGACAAAAGGCAAAACAATAGATAAGATTAAAGATAAATCATAAGCTGGAAAGAAAAATAAAATAAAACTTTTAACAAGATAGCATTGATCTAAATACTTTGGAAGGTAGAAGAGAGGAGAGAAAGGAATAGAAGCAGAAGGGGGAGCCGTTGAACAGTAGAATTCTGGAGAATGTACTCCTTCATACTCACAATATTTCTCCTAATGATAATGTGTGTATTATCTCCACTTTGTATTACTTCATGTATGTTATTTCATAATCATATATATATATACTAACATGATTTGTACAGTTAAATGGTAAGTCTGTTAATTTATATCATAATATTAATAAAATCTATTAAAAAAAATATATATATCAGAGCAGTATGTCTGAAATGGAGGAATAGAGGCTTTGTTATTCTGATTGCCATTTTGTTTTTGTTTTATTGAATCATTTGGAATGCTGATCAACCTTTGGATGCAAAGGTGATGCACAAGATCTTTCAAGTCTATATCATTTATTTACCCTATGGTTGTAAAAAAGAGGGAATTTTCCAGGCTTAGTAAAGGTTTTCAGGTGTTGTTTATTGTCTCATTTAAAGAAGACTTGGAACCTGAAATACTGAAATCTTGAGTTTTTCCATAGTTAGAAAATCCTTATTTACATATTGAGAACTTGAACAATTTTAGACTTGGCTCTACTTTGCCCTATTTCAACAAGCTTTTAGAAGGGGTTGATGCTGCAAGATTTCTTGTAAGATAAGAACCTGCTTGATAAATATCAGCCATGTTCCAGAAGTTGTTATGGAACTGAAACAGCTCTGGTGACATTATCTGATGATCTTGCATTGCATATTGGACAAAGGCAATGACATCTTATTGATCTTGTTAGATCCAAGTTCAGCCTTTGACAGAACAGTTCATGAGATACTGCCAACAGGGACTGGTGAGGACGCGGCTTGCTATTTTCTTTACAAACAAATATTAAATTACTATAAATTGGAGACTAAGGGGATAATTCTATACAGAGAGGAGTAGCCCAGTAGTTAGTGCAGTGGGCTGAGAACCAGGGGGGGACTGAGTTTGATTCCCACTGCAACTTTCTTGTGACTTTGAGCAAATAACTTAAACTTTCCATTGCTTTGATTGTTCTACATACAGAAAAGCAGTAGAGAGTTGCACTGGGACAGAAATCCCACCCATCCCCACCAGGATCTTATCCGTCCCCACCCGTCCCCGCAAGGAATTACCTCCATCCCCACGCGTCTCCATAAAAAGCAGCAATTACTTCTGACAGGATCATCAATTCCACAGTTTCTTTTGTGTTTATGCTGCTGTTTTCCTTGTGGAATCTCTTTGGTGGAACCCTCTTTTTGTTTTCTGTTCAGATAATTAACTTATAAACCCCTTCTTTTACTAAGGCCGACATGTCCATTATATTATATGGAAGAACCCTACTTCCAAAGCCTTCCATCCCCGTGGGAGTCCCGTGGGTTAGGGGGGGGGATTCCCGCAGGACCCCCGTGGGATTCCTGCGATCCCCATTCCGTGCAGACCTCTAAAAGGAATTATGCTTGGTGTGCGAGCATAATTCGTTCCAGAAGCATGCTTGTAATCCAAGCAAAGCAAATTTCCCCATTGGAAATAATGGAAACTCAGACGATTCGTTCCACAACCCAGAAACTTTAATACAAAATACTACACACACTTGTATTGCAAGACCTCGTTCATTTCGAACAGTCACTACACTCCTGCAGCGTCAGAGAGAGAAGAATCATCGGTTCAGTTGTGATGTGTGTATACTGTATGTACTTGTATTGCAAGACATTGCTTGTATATCAAGTTAAAATTTAATAAAATGTTTTGCTTCGTCTTGCAAAACACTTGCAAACCAAGTTAATTGTAATCCAAGGTTTTACTGTATATTAAATCCCATTACCCCTATGGAGGTAATTCTATAAGGAGCTACCTAGATTTAGGAGGCAGAAAGACACATAAATGTGGTATTCTAGTCAGATATGCTGGATGGTTAGATTAGCAGAGAATGAATTTAAAAAAAAAAAAAAAAAGTTTCAATTGTTCCATTTTCATAACTGCAAAATATTAATTCCTTTATAGGGCAGTTTGTGAATTTGCTATAAGCAATTTCTAATTTCTTTCCATCAAAAAGAGCACTGCGAGTAAAATCAAACTAAAAGATTTTTCACAAGACACTTAGGCCTCCTTTTATGAAACTGCAATAGCAGTTTCTAGCACAGGGAGCCGCGCTAAATGTCCCGCGCTGCTCCCGACGCTCACGGAGTGCCTATGAGTGTCGGGAGCAGCGCGGCTCCCCAAGTTGGCAACTTCTATCGCAGTTTCGTAAAAGAGGGGGTTAAAAAAAGCATGTAAAATTCTTAGCAAGACTTAGGGCCTCTTCTGTCAAACTGTGCTAGCAGTTTTTAGTGCGGTGAGCGTTGGGAGCAGCGCAGGAAAAAACCTGCTAGCAAAGTTTGATAGAAGAGGCTCTTAATGATGTACGGGGAGGACTCATGTAGATATTTACCTGGTGCTTGTCATCCATGAGTCGTCAGTGCTGGTAAAAAATTGTAAAGTATTTTTCCATTTTCCCAGTACTGAGGTCTTGTCTAATTAATTAATACATTGATATTTCATGGCGACACCAGAAAGTATTTCTTCACAGAGAGAGTGGTTGATCATTGGAACAAGCTTCCAGTGCAGGTGATCGAGGCAGACAGCGTGCCAGACTTTAAGAATAAATGGGATACCCATGTGGGATCCCTACGAGGGTCAAGATAAGGAAATTGGGTCATTAGGGCATAGACAGGGGGTGGGTAAGCAGAGTGGGCAGACTTGATGGGCTGTAGCCCTTTTCTGCCGTCATCTTCTATGTTTCTATGTTTCTATATATTTACATATACAGATGCTTGTCTTTGAGGGCAGAAATTAAATTAGTTTTTTTGCCAATCGTTTTATTCATTCGATGTTTTTGGCAAATATTAGGTTTTTGTTTATTGGCCTTTAGATTAGCAGAGGTAAGATCATTGAGAATCTTTTGTATTGTCAAAAATACAAGTTTGATGGTAAGCTAATACAATTTTTTTTAAATGCTACAAAAATTATACAATTCATCATCAGATTTTAGTCCAAGTCTAGACCAACATATTTTTCAAGAGAGATTTCTAGGATTAAGACCTTTGAAAAGAAAATTGGATCCAAAACAAAATAAAGAGTTCAATATTTTAAGGACTCTACAGTTCCCAGGAAAAGGGGCACATCAATATTTCTCAGACTACGAGGGGCCGCTGAAAAGATCTCAGTCCAATCAAGAAAGCTGGGGCAGTCTCCATCGAGGGCTACACACTTAGGGCTCCTTTTTTTTTTTACACAGGGGCGCTAGCGGTTTTAGCGTGCGCTACAATGCCCCGTGCGCTAGCCGCTACCGCCTCCTTTTAAGCAGGTGGTAGTTTTTCGGCTAGCGCGCACTATCTTGCGCGTGCGCTAAAAACGCTAGCGCACCTTCGTAAAAGGAGCCCTTAAGTCCAGCGATTTTTCACTTTTTCGGAAAAATACGGAATGAAAAAAGTAGAAAAAAAAATTGCTGGACCAAGGGCTCCTTATATAAAGCCGCGTTAGCAGTTTTACGCGCATAATAGCGTGTACTAATTTGCCAGCCGCACTAGCCGCTACCGCCTCCTCTTGAGCAGGCGGTAGTTTTTCGGCTAGCGCAGGGGTTAGCGCGAGCTAAAAAAGTTGCGTGCGATAAAGCCGCTGACGCGGCTTCGTTAAAAGGAGCCCTAAGTGTGTAGCCCTCGATAGAGGCTGCCCCAGCTGTGCTGGTCGGGCTGAGAACTTTTCAGCCGTCCCTCGTAGCTCAGTGGCAAAACCTCAGATGGTGTTTTCCTTTGCAGGCTGTTGTCATAAATTCAAAGCATTTTGAATACAGCGCTTTTGACTTCCACGGCAGTTTATTTGATCATTTATGGGTTAATAGCACTTTTCCTTTTTTTGTCAGGTTGTCACTCTCGAGTTGACTGGAGCTGTCATTATGTTTTCTTATCTCCCGCTCTAATGCCTGTTACACTTAACACTTAGGAAAATGTGAAACGAAATGTAAAGATAGCCATCCAACAGAAAACACTTTATAACAGGTCAGAGTGAGTAATAACGATGTTTTAAATTGGAAAATGTTTTCAGAAATGGACTTAGTTGACCCTGTTAGTCTTTGCTTCAGTCCACATCGTAAATCCATATTGAAAGGATCACGTATTTTCAATTAGGTAAATTATTCAACTACATGGGTACTACCAAAATTCTTTGTGAAAACCCAAAAATATTAAGGCCCTCGTTTAATAAGGTGTGCTAACCATTAGTGCGCGCTAAATGCTAACGCGTGCATGTTAGTCTATGGACGCGTTACTGGTTAGCGCACCTTAGTAAAAGAGGAGGTAAGAGTTACAAGGGTGACTAGTTTTCAAGTAAAGGGCAAATTAGTCATTTTTTTCTTTAAAAAAAAAAAAAAAAACTGCTGCCAAACTTACCCCCTCCCTTACTAATGCGTAGCGCAGGTTTTTAGCACCGCCAACAGTGGTAACTGCTCCGACGCTCACAGAATTCCTATGAGCGTCGGAGCAGTTACCACCACTGCCAGCGCTAAAACATGCGCTATGCATTAGTAAAGGAGGGGAGGTTAATCTTTTGATTTTAAAAAGTTTGACAGAGTTTCTCCTGCCCGGATTTGCGCTTTACAGGCTTCCTGTATGAACTTATATTTCTTAAAAACTTGCTTGTATGATATTTAAGATGTTTTAAGGGGCCATTATTTACCCCCCTCCCCTTTTACTAACCCCCTCTTTTACAAGGGCGTGCTAAGAATTTTAGCGTGGATTTAGCAGGCAGGGACAAAATGTGAGGTTATTAAATTTGCGGATGACACCAAACTATATCGCAAGGTCAATAACATGGAGGACTGCGAAGATCTCCAAAAAGATCTGACAACACTGGAAAAACGGGCCAAAAAGTGGCAAATGAGTTTCAACATAGGGAAATGCAAGGTCATGCATATAGGGAAAAAAAACCCGATGTTCACTTACAAAATGGGGGGATCAGCGCTAGGGGTGAGCGACCTTGAGAGAGACCTGGGAGTGATGGTAGACACAACATTGAAGGCGTCGGCGCAGTGTGCCACGGCCTCAAGGAAAGCAAACAGAATGGTGGGTATCATTAACCCTTTCAGGACCAAGGGACATATTTGTCCCATAACTTTAAAATCCTATAAATTTTGATTGGGATAGTCTACAGTTCTAAATTTGATATGTACGGATTCCATATGATACTGCCTTTATGTAAACAAACTGGTTCCGACATTCATTCATTAGCGTCGTTGCCAGATTGACGAGAAGATTCACTTGCCACACTGTCCATAAGCCAGAAGTGTGATTTTTTTAAAAAAAAATAATGATATTTCACAAAAAAAATCAATTTTTTGGCATCTGCAAGCCCTTTTTACCATAAAAATGTCGTCAAAACCACAAAAATTGGCCTACGATCCTTATGGTCCTGAAAGGGTTAAGAAGGGTATCACGACCAGGACAAAGGAAGTCATCCTGCCACTGTATCGTGCTATGGTGCGCCCGCACCTGGAGTACTGTGTTCAGTACTGGTCGCCGTACCTCAAGAAGGACATGGAGGTACTTGAGAGGGTCCAGAGAAGAGCAACTAAGCTAATAAAGGGCATGGAGGACCTCTCATATACTGACAGACTGAAAAAGCTAGGGCTTTTCTCTCTGGAAAAGCAGAGACTTAGAGGAGACATGATAGAAACCTTCAAGATCATGAAGGGCATAGAAAAAATAGACAGGGACAGATTTTTCAAATTAAGGGGATCAATAAGTACAAGGGGGCACTCAGAGAAATTGAAAGGGGAGAGGTTTAGAACAAACGCCAGGAAGTTCTTTTTCACACAGAGGGTGGTGGATACATGGAACGCGCTACCAGAGGATGTGATAAACAGGAGCACGCTACAGGGGTTCAAAGAAGCTTTGGATAGGTACTTGGAAGACAAAGGGATTGAGGGGTACAGATAAGAGTAGAGGGATGGGATTAGAGGTAAGTTACAAAATTAATCAGGGACCACTGTTCAGGCACTAGGCCTGATGGGCCGCCGCGGGAGTGGACCGCTGAGCAAGATGGACCTCTGGTCTGACTCAGCGGGGGCAACTTCTTATGTTCTTATGTTCTTAATGCATGCGCTAACGTGTCCATAGGATAACATGCATGCGTTAGCGTGAGTTTAGTGTGCACTAATGCTTAGCGTGCACTAAAAAGCTTAGCGCACCTTTGTAAAAGATGGGGTAAGCTGCGGTAGAAGTTTCTACCATGGCCTGTAATGCTAAATGCGCCGACACTTATAGGAATTCTATGAGCATTAGAGCAGCATCGGAACATTTAGCGCAATTTTGTGCTAGGGCCCAAAAACCACAGAAAAATAACAGCTCTTTGCTGGGGTTATTTTACCATACTGGAGCATTGGGCTGTGCAAAGTTATGGTCCGATGATCCTGGGATACAGCGATGAATTTCCATCTCCCCTCGAGGAAAGAAATACAAGAATGGCAGTGCTGTCTACAACTTTTACTAGACAGTTTACAGCTTCACTGAATAGTTTTTACCATACATATCCTCAAATTTTATACTGAAAAGCAGGAACTCCTCCTGGCCATGCACTGCTGAACTCCCTTAATTAGGTTGGCACTTCTCCAAGGATTCCCTTCAGTTAACTCTTACGTCTGTAATCTTAGTGCTATCAGCCAGACTCTGTAGTTCTCGAACAACTTTCTTTAATAACATGAAGTAAAGAATAAACACAATTGATGATTTCAAGGCAGTTCAACTTTGTCACAGAATCTTCTCACTCTATCAGAATACTCTGTTCAAAGGGAAGCTGGGAGTATGTCCACAAACCTTATGGAAAATAACACTGTGCTCCAGACTTAGATGGAACCTAAGCTGTTAAGACTGTTAGAAATAAAGGGTGAAAACCTGTTGGGAGAACAATGTTAGACCCAGGTTCTCATCAACCATGTGGTCTTACAAATATAGCAACTGTTCTCACTCAAACTGAAGACAGGCTTAGGTTCTGTAGTTGTAGCCTAGCTCTCTAGGAGAAGCAAAGCTTTCTGGGGATTTAAGTCACAGGACACACTTATACATCTTAGCATAAACACTTATATTTATTCTTATACAAGAAACAGAGTAAATGCCCACATAAAGTGGGGGCAGAACAATGGCCAATCCAGATCAAGTACCTGGCAAAATCCCAAAGAGTAGCACGATTTCCACGTTACTGATCCCAGGACAAACAGTGGCTTCCCCCAATTTCTTCTCAATAGCAGAAGAGAGATACGAACTGTCTACGATTGTGCATGCCAATTCTTTTGTTGTAGAAAGAACTTAAACATCAATTCGTTTTTCTATGAATTGGACCCAGGCACAAGCTGAAACATGGGCCATGTCGGGTTGTCTAATAAAGGTTCTTCCAGGATCATGTGGCTCTGCTCCTGTAACTTTCCCCTCATGCATTTGTAATTCTAGCCTTCCAGCCTTCTCTTGATGTGAACCGCCTAGAAGTCGACCGACTATGGCGGTATAGAAAAATAAAGTTATTATTATTATTATTATTATTATACATTAATGCTAACATTAGCACACAAAGGCTAATTCTATGGACGTGCTAGAAATGACCTTGATGCGTGAGAAAGACCTGCATAAGCCCCTAAATTTTTTGACTTTGTGGAATTAGATGGTAAATGCTGCAAATTAGTAGCCTTCATTGTGTGCAAATGAGTAGAGTAGACAGGAAAAGATAACTACACCTCCAGGTACAGAATTCCCACTCCCCTTGAAAACTGGCCTGCAAATCTTTTTTTAATGTGACACTTTCCACAAAAATCAATATTAATGATGTACATTGGAGTGGAAGAGTGGCCTAGCGCTGCTCCTTGTGACCCTGGGCAAGTCACTTAACACTCCTTTGCCCCAGGCACGTTAAGTCAGATTGTGAGCCTGCAGGGGCAGATAGGGAGAAATACTTTCAGTACCGGAATATAAATCACTTAGACTATAAGCAGTGTATAAATACCAAATAAATACATAACCTGCACTGAAATCTCTCAAATTCCTAAATTAACCTAAGGGTCCTTTTACTACAATAAGTTGAATAAGGTGCAAAAAAAAAAAAAAAAAAAAGCCTAATGTAAGATACATTAAAGCGCACACATTAGTTTTGGAATGTCTACACAATTACTCCGCGGTAAATATATTTTGGTGATTTTATTTAGAAGGCATGCAAAAAGGCAGAGAGTGGACATCCCTGCATTAAACAGTCGGCATGTCTAATTACTATGCACTAACCGATTAGCAAAATAGGTGGCACTAAGGAAGAAATTCTGTAAGGGCCTCCTAAAGTTAGGGAGCGGTAGGCGTCTGAAGCATGCCTACTGGCGCCTAACTTACCTCCCTTTTATGAAGCCGTGTTAGCGTTTTTTTTGTCACTGGCTGTGGCGGTAAAAGCTCCAAATATTATTCCTATGAGCGTCGCAACTTACCCCCGTGGCCAGCGATAAAAAATGCTAATGCGGCTTCATAAAAGAGGGGGGGGGGGCAATTTATTTATTTTACAAATTTCTATTCTGCTTATTACCTTAATCTGCTTTACATGGTGCGATAATTGAACACGCCGTTAAAAGCTCATTACAAAACGATTACCATAACAAATAGGTGGCGCTAGGCATTTTCTGCGACCGGCGCCTACGGCCCTGGTACATAGCAATGCCTAGTGATACCTAACATGGAAGTAGGCATGGTTAGGGGCGGCGCCAGAATTAGGCATCACTAGGCGTCGCTATGTGTGATTCTCTATGTGTCATAAATGTAGGCCTTTGAAACTCTGGCCTACATTTCCAGTGCCTAGGGCCTGTGGTAGCAGTGATGTAGTAAGGGGGGGAGGGGGCAGTCCTCCCCAGGTGCCATGTTGGTGGGGGCACCAGCACTCCTCCTCCTCTTCGCCCCCACCTTTTCCCATTCCTCCCCTCCATGCGCATGCCTCCTTTCCTTCCCCCATATATCTAGTTGAAGTTGTTATTCACAGCAGTGAACAATGTGCTCTTCGCGACCGCATCGGCTCTCCTGCCGACGTCATTTCGGGGTGCCGCCCATAGGAAGCGATATCATAGGGAGAGCCGACGGGATCGTGAGGTGCACGCTGTTGAGCGCTGCAAGCAACAACTTCAACTAGAGCAGGTATCTCAAAGTCCCTCCTTGAGGGCCGCAATCCAGTTGGGTTTTCAGGATTTCCCCAATGAATATGCATGAGATCTATGTGCATGCACTGCTCTCAATGCATATTCATTGGGGAAATCCTGAAAACCCGACTGGATTGCGGCCTTCAAGGAGGGACTCTGAGATCCCTGAACTAGAGGGAAGGGAAGGGGGGCTCACAAGACAGGTGGGATCGTGGAAGGAGAGGGGACAGAGATGAGGGCGGAGGAGGAGCACCACTACCCCATGCGCCTCTCACCCTCACTATGCCACTGTGTGGTAGTCATAATTCTGGAAGCAGTGCCCGTCAGTGATTGCCTTGTGGCAGGCACCCACTTTGTAGGTGCCTGCCGCAGCAGACACCACTTCCAGAATCAGTCCCTAAGAGCTCTTGAGGTAAATTTGAAAAACAGGCCTGGACTAATAGCAACATCTCAAATGGCTATATGTATGCCCAAATCAACACTAAATAATCTATCATACACGGGATATTCAAGAAAGTCACAACTCCCTATCCTGCTTGAGGGACTTCAGCAATGTCATGGCTTGAACTCCAACTGGCATGGCTCAAATGGAGGTGGTTGATTCATATGGTCAACCACCTCACCAATACAACATCACATTCCTATAGGAAATTAAATCCATTTTCTAATAAGCATTGAACACTACCTTAGATTAGCAGATTGCTAGAAAACATGTCTATATTTTTCCATTAGGACACCCTTAAAATTTCAAAAATTGTTCGGTGGTAAAATTCAACACAAAAAAAACAAAAAGGGAGACCCAATGATCCACAGTAAAAACAATCCAAAGATAACAATAGACTGTGGATGTCCTGAAAGATGATTTTTATTCGCTCTACACAATAAAAATACAAATAAAAAAAGTCTGAATTAGTAATACACGTACGATTGTCCTAACGGACCCTACTCAGTCTGTGTTTCGGTGAGACCGCCACTCTGCTTGTTTCAAGCCATTTTCAGGGTTTATGCTCAAAGAGACGTACATTGTTTTGTCCATATTTTTATCTTTGTACCCTACATCATCCGGATCCTGAGGAAGGCGGTCGTGCCGAAACACGGACCGTGTAGGACAATCATACATGTATTACTAATTCAGATATTTTTTATTTGTATTTTTATTGTGAAGAGCGAATAAAAATCATCTTTCAGGACATCCACAGTCTATTTTTATCTTCAGTGGTGAAGTCACCTTTTGAAATCTAAAGATGCAGCGAGACACGGACAACTGCAACAGCCGTCGCATCCCTAGTCCCTCTATATGGTCCACCACCTATTTATTTATATGAATCTTCAACGTATTTGAACATAAAAATATAAAAGCGCTTATCTGTTTTTAAAGTGTGCACACAGCGTACACAGCCCAAACTCAACGGGACTGCCCGTTTCATGACAGCCTCATCAGGAGCGGCTGTCACATGTCCATATATGCAGGTTCTAAGGCTTAATATCTGGAGTTCAGAAGAAAGGATATTAAGGCCCTCTTTTACAAAAGCGCACAAAGCATTTTAGCGCAGATTTAGCGCGCGCTAAAGTCAACGCATGCACTAACTGCTAACGCATCCATAGGATAACATGCACGCATATTTAATGCGCTAAAAAGCTTATCGCACCTTTGTAAAAGAGGGGATAAGTCTTAGAATCTACATATTAAAATGTAACATCCGCTGATGATGAAGCTGCCGTGAAACAGGTGGTCCTGTTGAGTTCGAGCTGTGCAATGTTTTTTTAAATGCTCGCTAATGAACGGAATATATGATAATGAATGTATATCCCTAGCCAGCAGTCACTAAAAATTCCACTGTCTCAAAAATCTGAAAACTTATTGTAGAAGAAGTGGGAGACACAGTTACAAGAGGGATAGAGAGACTCACAGAGGGTACAGGGCTAGTTTACATCACAGAAATGATATAGGGCTAGTTTTCCTAAAGGAAACTGTCATTTTTTTCATAAGCATTAAACGCTACCTTAGATTAGCAGATTGGTAAAAAAAAAAAAAAAAGGTCTAAATTCTTCCTTAAGGGCACCCTTTGAGTTTCAAAAATTGTTCAGGGGTAAAGTTTACCTTCTTCAATCTAAAAACCAGTCTTTAATTTTCTACGAGGGAAACTGGTCCGATAAGATCATCACGCCTGGGTGTTTCTGTCCGATTGTATCCTCAATTATTTTTGAGCATTCAATCACAATTATATTTCTGCCACATATAATAGAGTTCTCAGTGAACCTACCACACGCTTTTCTATGCCTCTAATAACCCACTTAGGGCTAGTTTTATAAGCCATGTTAATATGTTAGTTGGCGTTAATGCACATTAACACCTATTAATGTGATTTAACTTATGCTGATTTAACACAAGCCCCATTATTGTCAGTAGGGCCTATTTTCTAACTAATTATAAAAGACATATTAATGTGCAATAACAAATATTAATATGTTAATGCATATTAGAAAATCTAGTCCACAGTAAAGATGGGCGGTCAAAAAAATTTTTTTTTTCAGAGTTTTTTTTTCATTCCAGAATGAATGTCATCAAAAGTGCACACTATTTCTAAAAGAGTGGACATTATACCCCTCATTCTATAACAGATCACATAAAGATAGGCACCAACCGCCATATTCCATATATGGCACCTAGATTTTTGTGTCAAAATTTGGGAGCGTGTGGTACATAAAAACATAAGAATAGCCTTACTGGGTCAGACCAATAGTCCATCAAGCCTAGTAGCCCGTTCTTACGGTGGCTAAATCGATTAGCACACCTTAGTAAAAGAGGACCTATACGCTAATCGAATTAGCGCATGCTAAATGCTAACACGTCCATAGACTAACATGCATGCGTTAGCGTATGCTAAATCGATTAGCGCACCTTGGTAAAAGAGGACCTATACGCTAATCGAATTAGCACGTGCTAAATGCTAACACGTCCATAGACTAGCATGCATGCGTTACCGTATGCTAAATCAATTAGCGCACCTTAGTAAAAGAGGACCTATGTTAATGAGAAAGCAAAAGTGTCAACTCCAACACTCGTTTATAAGCTTTCATGCATGTTTTGATAATTGGAGGTGAGTGACATGATTTATACATTTTATTATTACACTTCCCCGTCCGTATTCGCGGTGGTTAGGAGCAGAGCCGGCCCGTTAATATTTTAAAAAACGCGAATAATATTCGGGCCGGTTCTGCCCCTAACCCCTGCTATTTTAAGCCCGTTAAGCCCCCCCCCCCCCTTAAGCCTTACCTGGTGGTCTAGCGGGTTTTCGTGGCAGGAGTGATCTGCCCACGCTCCTGCCACGTGCAGATCGCTCACAGGAAATGGTTGCCTTGAGCTCCCGTCGTAGTTTCTCAAGACTACGACAGGAGCTCAGGCAGCCATTTCCTGTGAGCTATCTGCATGGGGCAGTTGCGTGGGAAGATCACTCCTGCCCCGAAAACCCGTTAGACCACCAGGTAGGGCTTAAAATAGCCTGAAAAATGAAAATGCATTTTTTGGTTTAAAACCGCAAATAAGCAAATCCGTAGATACAGAATTCAAGAATATGGAGGGGGGAAGTGTACTTTAAGGCCACCAATTTAGTGTCTCGTCCTACGTCACAAGGAGCTGGAGTGGGACTTGAACCCCGTTCCCCAGGTATTAGGCTTCCACTTAATTGCACTTAATTCCAAGGATGGAATCGGGGCTGAGCAGGAAGATATTCAGCCACTGGTAATATTTACTGCTGGTGTCCACCACAGTTCTAGCTTTCTCTATTACGTATATATGTTCTAGTACTGAAATTTGTCCGGTGTTTATAACTTCTAGGACCACTAAAAAGCCGGATATTTATTGCCAGTGCCTGGACATGATCCAACGCTGAACATGTCAAGATGAATTTAGCCCACTGATATCAGCAGCTTTTAAACCACTGACTGCCATAGGCTGATTATCGCTCTCTGATTCTTTCTAATGGTGTCTTTTGTTCAATAATGCATCAACCATTATAACATCACAGGTTTTATTTAAAGTCTGAAGGTGCCATGAAAGGAGGCTTACACATTAAGGATTAAATTCTATACGTGGCACCTAAAAAAATTGGTGCTGAAACCCCCCTACTCATTGGTTTTCCATAAATGGAACTTAAAGGTAGGCGTGGCTTATAGAATAGTGCTTCTGACCAGGACTCCGACCACTTACACCAAATGAAATGTTACTCCTTACTCCTAAATTAGACATGGATCTCCGTTATTCTATAATTGCACGCATATCGTTTAGGCATGCCCCTGATCTAACCACGGCCCTCCCATTTCTGTGCTCCCTTTTTGCAGCTGCTCATAAAACGTTTTTATGGAATCCACACCTAAAGTAAAATCTAGTGCCCCCCACCAGAATGTGACGTCAGAAGGGAGCTGAGGCAGGAGCGAGCAGCAAATGAAAGATGCTGCTCGTGCTGGCGAACACTTAGAGATACCTGGAGGGGCGGAGAGGTGCCTGCGCTGGTGCCCCCTCCCCCATGAAGGTGGCGCCTGGGGAGGTCCACTCCCTGCCCCACCCGGCCATTAGTATTCATGGGCACTTAACTAGCCAGTGGCACTGAACACCAGCTCTGACCCTCATGGCACAGTCCAGTTAATGCCAGGGTGGTCAGGGCCAATATTTAACCAGTTAGCACTGGTATTCATTCTGGTAATAAGCTATGTAACCAGATAGACTGTCCTAACTTTATCCACCAAGCTAACCTTGGTGGATAACCTAGGTGTGGTAACTGGTAAGCGGTTAGCTTCTGGGTGGCTGCTGTGACCTGGATATTTAATGCCTCTGTCCGACCATGAGCTAGTTTTGAATATCCGGGTTCAGCTCAACGTCTGCAGTTAGCAGCTTAAAAACCACCTACTGTCGCAGGGTGAATATCTAAACTAGACTAAAACTTAGATTTATAAACCGGGTCATCTGCTCGACTCAGTTTACGATTATAAGGTGAATCAATAATAATTTAAAATTTAAAATTTAAGGAGAGAAAAGTAAAAATGAACCAAAAGAAAAAAAAAAAAAAAAGTAACAATAAAGAAGAGTTACACAGAACGAGATGCTAAATGCTTAGAAAATAAGAATGTTTTCAGTGTTTTACAAAATAGTTGAAGGGAATTTAAGTCTCTTTATCATAGATGGAATTGTATTCCAAAACGCCGTTAGTTTAAACATACAAGATTTCACCAGTTTTCCTTTAGATATAAATTCCCTTAAAAGAGGGGAAAGTAAGCTTTAACCTTTGTGCATGTCATGAAAAACTAGCCCCCTCTTTTACAAAGGTGCGCTAAGCATTTTTAACGCAAGCTAAATCTACACGCACGCTAAACGCTAATGCGGCCATAGACTAACAGGCACATGTTAGCACACCTTTGTAAAAGGAGCCCTAGATCTTTTAGCATTCCAGATTAAAGGAACCGGAGGTGTAAAGATACCCAATAGGAGTTTGAAACCAATATCAACCCCAAAGTGCTTATCACTGATGTTCAGCATGCTAGAGAATGAAAAGGGGATAGAATTTGTCCCTATCCCCGTGGATAACCGTGAGAAACCAGCCAGTGTCATTTTTTTTAGTGTCAATCTCATCCTCAGTCCTTCTACACCAGCATTCTTCAAAGCAAGGCTTGAGGGTCAGTGCCTGTGCCCATTCATACTCTGATTCTTATGTGAGCCAAATATAGGATAATGAAGCCATTGTGACATCACTGATGAGGTTGGCTCTTATGCGTTGGTGGAATGAGCCTTTATGACATCACAATCTCAGCTCTGCAATGTTGCTGCTCTTTGGGTTTCTGCCAGGTACTTGTGACCTGGGTTGGCCACTGTTGGAAACAGGATACTGGGCTTGACTGACCTTCATTCTATCCCCGTATAGCAACACTTATGGTCTTATGTTCCAACCATCCCGTGTCATTCTTCAGTGTCTGTCCTCTACACCAGCATTCTTTAATGCAAGGCTTGAGGGTCAGTGGCTGGGCCCATTCATACTCTGATTCTTATGTGAGCCAAGTATAGGATAATTAAGCCATTGCGACATCACTGATGAGGTTGGCTTTTAGGCATTGGTGGAAAGAGGCTTTATGACATCACAATATCATCTCTGGAATGTTGCTACTGTTTGGGTTTCTGCCAGGTACTTGTGACCTGGGTTGGCCACTGCTGGAAACAGGATACTAGGCTTAATGGACCTTCGGTCTGTCCCAGTGTGGCAACACTTATGGTCTTATGTCATTCTTTAGTGTCTATCTCAACTTCAGTCCTTCTACACCAGCATTCTTCAATGCAAGGCTTGAGGGTCCGTGGATGTGCCCAGTCATACTCTGATTCTTCCCTCTGTCCTTAAAGAATGACACAGGAATGGTTTCCCATGATTAACTGCAGGGATGGGAAGGGGAACAAATTCTGTCCCCGTGCCATTCTCTTCAACCTAGGCAAATAAATGCAAGGCCTAAATTATGGATCATAAGCACCCGTTTAGATGATTCCTGAACTGGAAATGTAGGCTCCTATGTTGACTGAAAATAGCAGGTGCATTTTTTTGGCATCTAATAGTATCCTTTAAATTTAGCAACTCGGCTTTTTGGGAATAACGGGGCCCTAAGATTTCTTCAGTCATTGAAAATAACTCCTTGGCCCGGCCAGTGTGCTCAGGTGCCTCTGCCCACTGTATTACCTTACATAGTAATTTCTCCAGTCCTCTCATTCTGCTACACAAGAGAGATAAAGCATTGTTCCCTTCAGTTCTTTCATTAATGGCAGCTTTTCTACACTTTCATTTCCAAAACTGAGAACAGCCTAGTTCAGATTACCAGCAAGATGAGTTTCTGTTCAGAAGTGGAAAGAGATATTTACCCTCGATGCCGTCTAAGTGTCAGCAACCTGCAAGATCAATGCAGCCGACAACCCGTTTTTGGTGATCAAGGGCATCAGATCGGTCTCGGAGACTTGCTTCTTATTCACAAAGGACTATTACATTCATATTCATATCTTTAACATGGCATTTCTGGTCTCTCGCTAGTGCCGTTAAGTGCAGGGCCAGATGTTTCATGGCCTATGTGTGAGGTGTCTTACCGAGAAGAGCTGGGTTTGCTTTGCTATGTGGGCTTTGCATTTCATATCACATACAGGCTAAGCGGGATTATGTTACAACCTGACAAAGTGGAGTGCAATGAGGAAAGCTCTATTTAAACATCCTTTGAGTTTTTAATAATATTTTAACACATTCTCCCCTAGGTTCTGTAATGGCGCCTAGATTTGGGTGCACTCCTGACACTGATGCACAAATTAATTGGATAATTAGTCAATTAAAATCAATAATTGGGTGCTACCCGTAACACAATATTGAATCACTGCCTCCTACTGGCAGCAATGCAGCCGAAGGACTCCCGCTCAGCTTAGAGCAGGGATCTCAAAGTCCCTCCTTGAGGGCCACAATCCAGTCGGGTTTTCAGGATTTCCTCAATGAATATGCATTGAAAGCAGTGCATGCACATAGATCTCATGAATATTCATTGGGGAAATCCTGAAAACCCGACTAGATTGCGGCCCTCAAGGAGGGACTTTGAGACCCCTGGCTTAGAGAGAACATTGGCGCTTAGCACTGCTTTTTTGGGTGCCATTTATACAATTCCTCCCAAAGGCGTTAAAGGGCTTCTATAAGTTACTGATGTAAAGAGCGCACAGTTCATTTACAATCTTTCGTGGCAGACATGGAATTGATGTCTAGTCAAAACGTTTATTGAATTAGTCAAGAAGAGATGCCAGGATGCCTCTTTATTTGTATACATTTTCCTTTTAATGCTATTTAAAAAATAGGATTTAATTTCCAAAGTCCTCTAAATAAGCGCCTATAAGTTTTAGGGTAAGTTATTCTTTCATGTTCCAAATTGATGCTGGGTTTTACTAAACGGCGCTAGAGAATTTTAGCGCGGGCCGGCGAGGTAGATGCTCCGACACTCACAAGAATTCTATGAGCGTGGGAGCATTTACCTTGCTATGTTTAGGAGGAAATACCCTGGATTTTGTGTGCAGGTGATCACAAGCCCATATCGTCCAAAATGGGGGAGGGGGAGGGTTTGCTTTAAGTAGATGTGAAGTTTAGTACAACCAAAATTAGAAAATTACAATTAATTTGTAGCTGCATTTTTTTTCAGCTATAGTGCGGTGAAGGAAATATCCAGATTGAAGTTGGAGAATTGGTTGAATGAGCTGAACCATTTCTTACCGCTGTTCTTGCAAATTTAGGTCCGAAATATGGAGATTTCCATGGAAAAGAAAAGCCCATCCGGGCTAAAAGCTTTACAAAAAAAGAAAAAGGTTTGTAAGGCACAATCAAGATGGGGTCAACATTAGAAAGTAAATACAGTAAAACCTTGGTTTGCGAGCATAATTTGTTCTGGAAACATGCTTGTAATCCAAAGCACTCGTATAGCAAAGTGAATTTCTCCATAGGAAATAATGGACACTCAGACGATTCATTCCACACCCCAAAAACTTAATACAAAATACTGTACTGTTGTGCGTGCTTGTGTCGCGCTTATATTGTGCTGTTGCGATGCTTGTGCTGCATTCAGCTGCGCTCAGCAATGCGACGCGCTATTGTGTCATGCTTATATTGTGTTCAGTTGCGATGCTTGTGCTGCGTTCAGCTGCGCTCAGTAATGCGACGCGCTATTGTGTCGTGCTTATATTGTTCAGTTGCGATGCTTGTGCTGCGTTCAGCAATACAACGCGCGTATGCTGTGCGTGCTTCACTCACGCTTATATTGTGCTCAGTTGCGATGCTTGTGCTGCGTTCAGCGATGCGACGTACGTATGCTGTGCATGCTTGTATGTGGAGCACATCGACATGCTCGTATTGCAAGAAAACGCTCGTTGATCAAGTTAAAGTTTTATAAAACGTTTTGCTCGTCTCGCAAAACACTCGCACACCAAGTTACTCGCAATCCAAGGCTTTACTGTATTTATATTTTAGGGATTTTTCCATTCGCTTTTTAGCAACTCTGGCCATGCCACATTATCTTTACTACTCCTCCTATTTCTAGATCAGGAGGGTCAAAGTCCCTCCGCGAGGGCCGCAAACCAGTCGGGTTTTCAGGATTTCCCCAATGAAGATGCATGAGATATTAGCATACAATGAAAGTAGTGCAAGCAAATAGATCTCGTGCATCTTCATTGGGGAAATCCTGAAAATCCAACTGGATTGCGGCCCTCGAGGAGGGACTTTGACACCCCTGTTCTAGATGTATGCAGCGCTGTACATAGTCGCGAAGGAGATAGTCCCTGCTCAAATGAGCTCACAATCAGACAAACAGGATGCCAGAGTAGGGATTACCGTTAGCAGGGGATGGTTAAACTGCTGGCTACGGTGATGAGCAGAGGGAGAGAGTTATGCGTCGAAGGCAATCTCGAAAAGGTGGGCTTTCAGTCTATTTTTGAACAAGGAAAGGAACGTGACGCACAGACAGTCTATTCCAACCATACATTAATTATGAAGTAAGCTAAAAACACTTCATACAGCCAAATAATGCAAAGCTTGGCCTGCTTTAAGAAACTGTGATATTCTCTCTGTGCACTGCTTCAGCAGTTCCTTGTGTAAAATGTCATCTGTTTTACTCATAACTGTTTTCTGTCAGCTCCCTTTCCTGTCAGCTTTCTCATCTCCTCTTTTCCCTCTCCTTTGTTTCCTTCTCCTAGATTTTTTTTTTATTACATCCCACAAGTTGCCTTTGCTTTTCATTTTTTGCTTCAATTTTCTCCTGTCAGTTTTAAAATCCCTTTTATTTTATTTTATCCAGCATGCCAATATTCAGTACTCGCTACTTGTCAGAATGCAGTTGACAGAGCCATCCACTTCAGTCAGTGCAGCACAGAGAAAGAAAGTAAGGATTTGCATTCATTGGAAGGCACTTTGGGCCCGATTCTATAAACAGTATCTAACTCAGTAGGTGCCGTTGAAAATGGCACCTACTGCACGTCGTTCATTTGTAGACAGTTACTGAATAATGGCTATTAAGTAGAAGACAGTGCAGCAATTTGGGGATCTTCAGAATGCCGATCAGGCTGCAATCCTCATTGATCCCTATTACCGTGATATCTTATTATTCATTCTTATTCACTATTTTATTTAAATTTTCTTAATATAAATCATTCTTGTAAAAAGGAGATAAACTTATCTTAAGTTGCAGCACCATCTCTTCTGACGAGTCCCGTTTCAGGGAAATGAGGTGCTACAACAACGCACTGCACTGATCTTAACTCTTATGCTTAATACCTAAGATTCAGTTGGTCCATATGCCTAAGGCCCCACCCATAGGAGGAGCATTAGGCAACTGGCCCAATTCCAGTTGGCCCAGGTGCCTAAGGCCCCTCCTATGGGCGGGACCTTAGGCGCCTGGGCCAATCAGGCTCTAGGCCCCTCCCCAATGCATCTCACAATGCACCGGGAAGGGGCAGGACCTCCATTCAGAGGAAGGTGGGCTTGCTGGACGGACGGAGGGAGGACCTGTCTATCTGGCCATCGATTAAGGTTAGTGGGGGGGGCGAAGGGTTGGGGGTGGCAATTGTCCAGCAGGAGGAAGGGATCTGGGGGATTCATGTTGGCAGGAGGGCTTGGGCTCCCTCCTGCCGGTGAGTGCTGCCGGGAGGGTGAGGGGTGTTCAGGTCAGCAGGAGAGCTTGGGTTCCCTCCTGCAGATAAATCACAGGAGAGGGTTCAGGTTGGCAGGAGAGATTGGGCATCTCTCCTGCCAGTAATCGTGGGGGGGGGGAAGTTTTCAGGGTTCAAGTAGGAAGGAGAGATTAAGCATCTCTCTTGCCGCAATCTTTACCGATGTGGGGGGGGAGGGGGGCAGGTTGCCTGGGATTCTGAGCTGATCGCTGCAGCTGTTTTGACTTGGTCTAAGTCAAAACGTATAAGTTTTGTCTGGTAACCCTGTCAAACCTTTTTGGTTATGGCTGCCAGGCGGCTAAGTCTAGGTCAGCCCACCTCCCGCCCTATCCACTCCTCCAAAATTGCCCCTTTTTGCTCTAGGTGTACAGAGGCAGGGTAAAGGCCTAAGCTGGTTTTAGATCTGTCTTTTTGATCGTCCAAGTACCGACTTATGCCACTTTTCGTACTTTTTTTTTTTAATTATTATTATTATGAGCCCTATTGGGGTTAAACTCAAGGTAAGCTGTGTACAGTTAAACAAGATAAGAGGAAATGGTCTAAGCTAGTCCAGGTGCAGAATGAGAGTAAAGTCAGTCACCCTATGAGCCTAAGAACATAAGAATAGCCTTACTGGGTCAGATCAATGGTCCATCTGGCCCAGGATCCTGTCTTCACGGAGGACAATCCAGGTCACCAGTACCTGGTAAAAACCCAAACAGTATCAGCATTCCATGCCACTGATCCAGTGGCTTCTCCCATGTCTTTCTCAATAACAGACTATGGACTCTTCCTCCAGGAACTTGTCCAGCCCCTTTTTAAAACCAGCTAGGCTATCCGCTCTTACCACATCTTCTGGCAACACATTCCAGAGCTTAACTATTCTCTGAGTGAAAAAATATTTCCTCCTATTGGTTTTTAACTTCATCAAGTGTCACCTAGTCTTTGTAATTTATGATGGAGTAAAATATTGATCCATAGGCATTGGAATGGGGGGAGGCCAGGGACCATGGCATCCCCCAAAATTAGCAACCGGAACTATGGCTCTCCCAATTCCCTCACCACCACTGTAATTCAAAATCTTCAGGCAGCCGGCAGCACAATGAAGCCAGTCTCTCACTGTTGGTCTGCCCCAGAAGTGTTCTTTCTGCAGCGTCCTGCCTACGCGGGAAGATGAAGAGTCAGTTCCAGAGCATGGGGGCTACTCATATGTGTTTGCAGATTTTTATGTGTAAACTAACATTTTACATGTATACATGGATTTGAGATCTTCCAGAAAGACCGCTCTGCCTGATCATTAGTTCTTGTTCTGTGTTGTTTATAACGGCATGTTTTTATATTTACATTATGGTGGGGGTAGGGGGGTTGTATGCTAGAAAAGAAAGCAAAATGTACGCTTAAAATGCACACAAGGATGTGTTGAAAAATTCTCAGCCCAACCGAGAAGAGAATGACATGGATATGGTTCAATCAATGACATGGTTCAATCAATGATATGAAACAATGTCAAAACATAGAATTTTGTTTCTGCAAATTGGCACTTAAGAAAACACTCTGAATTTAGGAAGCTGGTTGGCTGGGCTGAGAACTTTTCAGCACCCCCCTCATAGTGAGAAAAGTTTCAGTTTCTGGTAACCAGAGCTGAGATAGTGATGTCATAATGCCTCATTCCACCAATAAGAGCTAACTTCAACAGTGATGTCACAATGGTTTGATTGTCCTATACTTGGCTCACTTTTTTTTTTTTTTAACATAAGAATGGGTGCTAAAAAGTTCTCAGCCCAGCCAACCAACCTCCTCAATTCTGAGCATTATTTTGTCACTGTAGCTGAAAAGATCTTATTTCGTTAAGTGCCAATTTGCAGAAACAAAATTCCATGTTTTGACATTGATTCATATCATGGATTGAACCACATCCATGTCATTCTCTTCTTGGTTGGGCTGAGAACTTTTTCAGCACCCCCTTGTATATTTAAATTCTAGGCAAATACCAATTGTCCCAGGTTGTTTCTGCATTTTCGTTGGGATCTTGGGGATTTTATTGGTATCCATCTCAGATCCCAACAGTTCCTCAGCTAGAGTTTACATGACTTACGTCTATTTCCCATGCCACAAATGTTTGCATCCATCTTACTGCGGTAAAGTGATTATCCACATTGCTGACACAGCTTACTAAATCAAAGCCGGACTTGGGAAATAATGCTGGCAAAAAACAGAGGCTCAGATTTTAAAGAAATGACAGCTCAACGGGGTTTTGGTCTGACCAACAATAAGCTGTAATTGGCTGCATGATTAAGAGAGAGATCAAATGCCTGGGTTCAGAGGTGACTTGAATTAAAATCAGAACTGACCCATCAATTCCTAGTTTATACTTACTTCAGGTCACAGAAAAGGAGAAATCATATTGGGTCTAACCGATTAAAGTTTTTTTTTCCTATCCTACATAAGTGGCAAAGGTTTTGATAAACCAGACTAAATGAATGAATATAGTGATATAAAACATTGTTCTGTTTTTTTGTTTGTTTGTTTGTTTGTTTGTTTGTTTCAAGGCAGAGAGGACAAATAAATTCAACTGAACTAAACAAAAATAATAAGAGAGGACAAGTTAAAAAAAAAATGTTTTATAAACACCCCAGTAAATATATCTCTGAGCATTTCTGTTGTCATGTTTTGTAGTGGTTCAAAATTTTACAGCATTTATTGAAACTATAATTCTTTTACATTAGAAGTATTAAAAGTAAACAAAATAATAATCTAGGGTTGAAAGAATTCGGGATTCATTAATATAAACAGTGCAATAGTGCTTGAAGACAAAGGGCCCTTTTACTAATGTGTGATCAATTTTGCACTTAGGCCCAAATTCTCTAAATGGTACCTAAAATATTGGCACCAATCAGAACGGTGGTTAGCACGATTCTATAAAAGGCTCCTGTTATATATAGAATCACACTTATCAGTCATACGTGGCATAATGTTTTAAGTGCACCCACTTAGGCCAAGGAAAGCCAGGCCTTAACACCTGCACTCAAGTGGTGCATGGATCGGATATATTCTATAACCTAACTTTTAGGAATGCTCAAGATTCACCCTAGCCATAACCCACCTTTGGGATTTGTGCGCTAGAAATGACACACCGCTTTATAGAATGTGCCTACAAAGCTGTGCACAAAGGCCTAGATTCTGTAACGAGTGCCATTGTAAGCAACCGTCTTGAAAGCAGCCACCGGGTACAGAATCACGCCTCCAACAAAGGTAGGCATTAATTCTGCGTTATTTAGTTAAGTGTGCAGTACGCTTCCACATCCACTCTCTGTCCATGTTCTGTCCCCA
The DNA here is from genome assembly GCF_902459505.1 of Geotrypetes seraphini. Classification (NCBI taxonomy): domain Eukaryota; kingdom Metazoa; phylum Chordata; class Amphibia; order Gymnophiona; family Dermophiidae; genus Geotrypetes; species Geotrypetes seraphini. Next base: position 30,723,203 of record NC_047089.1, on the reverse strand, counting down.
TATTCATGTTAACAGAAAACTGTTTAAGATGTATATATTGTACACTATTGTGGACTTAGTAAGTGTAGGCCTGGCTCTCGGAGTGCATGGCTACTCCCCCAATGGTCACCAACCCCCTCCTACCACCTAAAGATGTTTACAAAAATAGTACATTCTAGCCCAGTGGTCTCAAACTCGCGGCCCGGGGGCCACATGCAGCTCACCAGGTACTATTTTGCGGCCCGCAGTCTATGCTACTGTTATCCGTACTAGTGCTGCCCACTCTTTGCAGCATCCTCCGGCTTCCCCCTGGCCTCCTGCTCTTACCTTCAGCTAATTACCGCAGCCTGCAGAGGATCACCAGTGCTGTAGCATTCCTTGCAGGCTGCCATCATCCTCAGCAGCACGTTCCCTCTGCCACGATCCTGCCCCTGACATCAAGAGGAGGGGCGGGATCGTGGCAGACGGAACGTGCTGCGGAGGCCCATGGCAGCCTGCAAGGAACGCTACAGCACTGGCGATCCTCTCGGCAAGCTGCGGTAATTAGCTGAAACTAAGACTGCAAAGAAGGGGGGAACATGCAGGCCTTCGGGGGGGGGGGGGGAAGATTTATAAACTATAAAGAGTTTTACCTCAAGGAAAGTTGTCATTTCTTTAATAAGACATTAACTATTTTTTCAGCGGCCCTCCAAGTACCTACAAATCCAAAATGTGGCCCTGCAAAGGGTTGGAGTTTGAGACCACTGTTCTAGCCTGTATTACTAGGGGGTGCTGAAAAGTTCTCAGCCCAGCCAACCAACTTCCTATATTCTGAGCATTATTTTGCCACTGCAGCTGAAAAAAAAAAAAAAAGAGTGCTATCTTATTTCGTTAAGTGCCAATTTGCAGAAACTAAATTCTATGTTTTTGAAATTGTTTCAGATCATTGATTAAACCGTATCCACGTCATTCTCTTCTTGCTTGGGCTGAGAACTTTTCAGCACCCCCTCATCTCTATAAACACAGCAAAGTTATAGACTTTGAAGGGCATAATCAAAACTTTGAAACATCCAAAAAAACAGCCTAAGTCGGCACTTGGATGTCCTAAAGCAGGGACGTCCAAGTGCTGATAATCAAAAACAACATTCTGGACATGCAGTAGCACTTCTAAGCTGCTGTGCGTTCAGGGAGCAAAGAAACATGTTGGAAGGTGTGTTATGGACGGGAATCGGGAAGGCTTAAACCTGGACATACTGTAGAGATAAGTCAAAGCTTTCCATGAGGGAACATAGACGCTGGCAGTTAGTTGTGTCTAAATGCCCTAAAGCTGCCCAAACTAACCAGATGACCACTGGAGGGATTAAGGCATGACCCCCCCTTACTCCCGCAGTGGTCACTGACCCCCCTCCCACCACCAAGAGATTGGGGGGGAGGGGGGGGAACAGCACATTACCGTCAGCTGATCATGGCAGAGGAACTCCCATTAGCTGAGTCAGTTTCAGGGATTCCTTTTGGCTCAGGTGATAGGGATTCCCCCTGCCAGAATCAGCTGAGCCACAAAGCCCTACAACCCTCCCCCGACATTCCTGGACACCCCCACACACATCACCCGATATCACTTAACACACACACATCACCCAACACCCCTGTATCTTCCAATGCAAAATCAGCAAGAGGGAAGCCCACTCCCTCCTGCCTTACAGGGCCCCGTGCTGTGAATGATGGGCCTTCCCCTTCCCAATGCATCTTGGGATGCAATTTGAGGGGCCTAAGGCCCTGATTGTCTCAAAATGGTGATTTTGAGGTATACCTATCGAAAATATCCAATGATTTTTGCACATTCAAAAATGTTTGCATTGTAAACTTTGAAAAAAATAACCTCCCCTTTTCACAATTTCTTAGGTATCAACACCCTCTCTCCCAGTCATCTGCCTTTTTGATATATCTTTCAATCCATAACCTTACTCCCCAGTGCCCTTTGCTCACTACCTTAGCCAGCAGATTTACAAACTACGACTCATCAGATCACTATCAAAAGTCCTAAAACCAGAAGCTCTTAACACCTTAATCCACTCATTAATCATTTCACTCATTAATCATTTCCAGATTAGACTATTGCAATACTGTATACCATGGCATAACCAATAAGGAAATTAGGCGACTACAGATAATACAAAATACAGCAATAAATTCAAAAAAATATGACCATGTTACACCACTTTTACAAACTGCTCATTGGCTACCAATCACACACAGAATAACTTTTAAAATCATACTCTTAACATTTAAAATTCAACAATTACATGTGCCGTTATTTTTGGACCATTTTTTGATACCATATTCATCATCTAGGACACTCAGATCAACACAACAACATCTATTAACGATTCCGTCTTTAAAAATAATAGGGACCAGGAGATCTACCATTTTTTCGGTCATAGCACCTCAGCTCTGGAACAATTTACCACTATTTATACGTAATGAACCTTCTTTAGAAAAATTTAAGCGTTCCCTTAAAAGCTTTCTGTTCAAGGACGCTTTTCAATATATAGAAAATATTACCTACAAATATTAAATCCCAGTTTTTAATGAGTGTTATGTGTAGGTCGCCAAAATACTCTTTATTTCACTTTATATCTTAGATTTGAGATCCTACCATATATGTTTTCCATGACCCCTCCATATATGGGTTTTTTTCCTTAAATGTTTCTTTTTTTCTTTTCTTAAAAAAATTTGTAGTTCACCCCTTTTGCCTTTTGTACCAGTTTGTAATAGAATGCCAAAATTTGTCTATATTATCGTGTTTTGTCCTCCCCAATTTGTTAATTGTTATTTTAAAAACAATTGTTATACGCATTGAAATATATGATATTGCGTAGATAACAAATCTCAATAAAACTTGAAAAACTTGAAACCATCCCCCCTAAATGTATCCCCCCACCCTGGCATCCTGCTTGTCTGTTTAGACTGTAAGCCCTTTTGAGCAGAGACTGTCTCCGGCATGACTCTATACAGCGCTGCATACATCTGGTAATGCTCTAGAAATCATTAATATTAGTAGTAATTTAGGAAGTTAGTTGGTTGGTTGGACTGAGAACTTTAACACTCCCTCATTTAAAAAAAAAAAAAAAAATTGCAGTGCCAACCAGGACATCACCTCTGTCGGACAACACTTCAGAAAACCAGAACACTGCATCAGTGATTTTATGATGAGAATACTAAAATGAAATTTCAAGACAATCCAGGAGCGTAAGACCTTTGAAATCAAAATGATAAAATATTTTGACGCTCACCAGACAGGACTTATCAAAGATCTTGGTTTTCTATCACATTATAAACCATAAATTTGTGCTGCTTTGTCACCCTCTTATCACCCATCCATCCCTCCCTGTCACTAACCTATCTATCTCTGATCTGAAAAAGAAGGGTTACCTTTGAAAGCTAATAAAAAAATGTATTACGTTAGTCCAATAAAAAAAGGTATCATCTTATTTCATATGTTTTCTTGTATTCCTATGTATTGTCTTTCAAAGTGGACTAACGGGGCCACCGTACCGTTCTATTCAAGGCATTTCCACGAAGCAGGCAAACATGCCACAGGCAGGGGCACAAAGGTCCTGGTTTAGTTCAAGCTCAATTTAAACCAAGGTAAATCAAAGCAGTGTACAGTAAAAATATAATAATATAATAAATGATAGGGAACAAGAGTTATAAGAAACGCACAAAGACCGTACAGTAAACAAATGAGTACCGTATTTTCACGCATATAACGCGCGCGTTATACGCGTTTTAACCTACCGCGCATACCCTCGCGCGTTATATGCGTGAGCACGGTATACAAAAGTTTTAAAACATAGTTCCCACCCCGCCCGACGCCCGATTCACCCTCCCAGCAGGACCACTCGCACCCCCACCCCGAACGACCACTCGCACGCGCTCCCACCCGCACCCGCATCCACGATCGGAGCAAGAGGGAGCCCAAGCCCTCTTGCCCGGCCGACTCCCCGACGTCCGATACATCCCCCCCCCGGCAGGACCACTCGCACCCCCACCCCGAACGACCGCTCGCACGCGCTCCCACCCGCACCCGCGATCGGAGCAAGAGGGAGCCCAAGCCCTCTTGCCCGGCCGACTCCCCGACGTCCGATACATCCCCCCCCCCCGGCAGGACCACTCGCACCCCCACCCCGAACGACCGCTCGCACGCGCTCCCACCCGCACCCGCATCCACGATCGGAGCAAGAGGGAGCCCAAGCCCTCTTGCCCGGCCGACTCCCCGACGTCCGATACATCCCCCCCCCCGGCAGGACCACTCGCACCCCCACCCCGAAGGACCGCCGACTTCCCGACAATATCGGGCCAGAAGGGAGCCCAAACCCTCCTGGCCACGGCGACCCCCTAACCCCACCCCGCACTACATTACGGGCAGGAGAGATCCCAGGCCCTCCTGCCCTCGACGCAAACCCCCCTCCCCCCCAACGACCGTCCCCCCCCCAAGAACCTCCGACCGCCCCCCAGCCGACCCGCGATCCCCCTGGCGACCCCCACGACCCCCCCACCCCCCTTCCCCGTACCTTTGGTAGTTGGCCGGACAGACGGGAGCCAAACCCGCCTGTCCGGCAGGCAGCCAACGAAGGAATGAGGCCGGATTGGCCCATCCATCCTAAAGCTCCGCCTACTGGTGGGGGCCTAAGGCGCGTGGGCCAATCAGAATAGGCCCTGGAGCCTTAGGTCCCACCTGGGGGCGCGGCCTGAGGCACATGGGCCCAACCCGACCATGTGCCTCAGGCCGCGCCCCCAGGTGGGACCTAAGGCTCCAGGGCCTATTCTGATTGGCCCACGCGCCTTAGGCCCCACCAGTAGGCGGAGCTTTAGGATGGATGGGCCAATCCGGCCTCATTCCTTCGTTGGCTGCCTGCCGGACAGGCGGGTTTGGCTCCTGTCTGTCCGGCCAACTACCAAAGGTACGGGGAAGGGGGGTGGGGGGGTCGTGGGGGTCGCCAGGGGGGTCGCGGGTCGGCTGGGGGGGCGGTCGGAGGTTCTTGGGGGGGGGCGGTCGTTGGGGGGGAGGGGGGTTTGCGTCGAGGGCAGGAGGGCCTGGGATCCCTCCTGCCCGTAATGTAGTGCGGGGTGGGGTTAGGGGGTCGCCGTGGCCAGGAGGGTTTGGGCTCCCTTCTGGCCCAACTACCAAAGGTACGGGGAAGGGGGGTAGGGGGGTCGTGGGGGTCGCCAGGGTGGTCGCGGGTCGGCTGGGGGGGCGGTCGTTGGGGGGAGGGGGGTTTGCGTCGAGGGCAGGAGGGCCTGGGATCCCTCCTGCCCGTAATGTAGTGCGGGGTGGGGTTAGGGGGTCGCCGTGGCCAGGAGGATTTGGGCTCCCTCCTGGCCCGATATTGTTGGGGAATCGGCGGTCCTTCGGGGGGAGGGATGTATCGGACGTCGGGGGGGGGGGCATCAGACTTTCAGGATGGGGACAGACCTTCAAGGGGGGACAGTGCACGGAAGTCAGGGGGGGTGAACGGAGAGTCGGGACAGCGCACGGAAAGTCGGGGCAGTGCACGGAAGTCAGGGGGGGGTGAACGGAGAGTCGGGACAGCACACGGAAAGTCGGGGCAGTGCACGGAAGTCAGGGGGGGGTGAACGGAGAGTCGGGACAGCGCACGGAGAGGCGGGGCAGTGCACGGAAGTCAGGGGGGTGAACGGAGAGTCGGGCAGCATGCGCGGTATAATCGTGAGCGCGTTATACCAAAGTTTTTGTGCTTATCATCGTGATTTCTGCGCGCTATACACGTGTGCGCGTTTTATACGGGTGCGTGTTATTTGCGTGAAAATACGGTAGTTAGTAAGAGTGGTTAACCTCCTGTAGGGACAAGTTCATGACCATATCTTGGTACTGAGATGTATGTATATGGGGGATGAATATTTGGTCGGCAGGTACTCTCTCCCCACTTCATCCTCTTCCTCTGCCCTCTTTGAACTGATGGACTTTATAGGCTTTGGCCACAGACGGGTTTGAATTTTTTTTTCCTTTTGTTTTAATGATTATATCAAAACCTAAAATCAATTCATCAATATATTTTGAAGAAGAACAGTAACACTTATCTTAGTAGCTTTCTAGCCAGAACCAACGTTGGAGGCAATGGTTAGGAAGGAGGTTTTGAAATAAATGTTTACATCACATGCATTCAGGATGAAGCCTTGAAATAACATCCGTGTTATATGAGGTCTCTTTACTGAGAACAGTGCATTTTTATGATACTTCAACCTTCCATTGTAGTTGTTTTGGGGTGAGTTTGCTATTAAAATGGTCACCTACTACTACTATTTATTACTTCTATAGCACTGAAAGGCATACGCGATGCACATTTGACATATAATAGACGGTCCCTTCCCAAAAGAGCTTACAATCTAACTTGGACAGACAGACATGACATATAGGATTAGGGATGTAGAATGCAAGGTAAGAGGAGTTAGGAGTTGAAAGCAGTCTCAAAGAGGTGGACTTTTAACTTTGGACTTGACTGCCAGAGACGGAGTCCGCCATAGCAATTTGGGCAGTTTGTCCCAAGCATACAGCACAGCAAGATAGAAGGGACAGAGTCTGGAGTTGGCAGATGAGGAAAATGGCACCGATAGGAGGGACTTACCAGCTGAACGGAGCAGGGTGGGGGGATGGGGAGGATCATAAGGGGAAATCAGAGATAGTCAGGGGCAGCCGAGTGAGTGCATTTGTAGGTCAGTAAGAGAGGTTTGAATTGTATTCGGAAACGGATGGAAAGCCAGTGAAGTCTCTTTAGGAGATGAGAAGAGATCCATCAGGAGAGGACAAGGACCCTGAGGACCAGGGTTAAAGGATAAGGCCTAATAAGAAAAACAGGCCGAGGACAAAATGGATTCTATAAGCTTCATCTCTGGCCCATAACTGCTGACAGCATATAAGCAGTTATTGAGTACATTGCAACAGGAGTACTAGTCACAGAATAAGTGATTTCAACAGGACAGCTTGATGTGCCATGGAAAGATAGTCACAGGGCATTGACTAAGACTAACTTGTATGTGCTAAGTACATAATGTACTGAAAGTGCCAATTACCACAATGCCCAGAAAGCAGAAGAAGAAGAGGCCGCTGGAAGGGGGGTGGGGGGGTCCCTTGTCCAGAGGGTTTAGAAACTAGCACCAAGGACAAACTGTCAAGGGAGATAAGGAAGCCATTTTTGACAGCACCCAAACTTGTAATGACCTAAAGTTACCAATAAAACAACCAATCACCGATTTAAAAGTATAACTACCAATCAAAATGCTAATGTAACCTCCAATTAGAATGCGAGTATAGCAGCTCTCATGGAATGAGTCGTGCAGCCGAATTCTGGATGGATTGGAGGGGGGAAACATGGCTGAGCGGAAGACCTGAGAGTAGCAAGTTGCAGTAATGTAAGCGTGATGTGACAAGGGCGTGGATAAGGGTTTTGGTAGTGTGTTCGGAGAGCAAGGGTTGGATTTTGATGATATTATAGAGGAAGAACCTGTGCTGCAAATACAAGTAGGTGCCTATTTTGAGTCTATTCGATAAAGATTCACTGGCACCTATGTATTTTTTTATAATTTGTACAATCATGGATAAAATGTGGACAGATACACCCATTTCCCAGAAGGGGCAAATATATCTATTACTGAATTTATTTATTTGAAAGTGTTCTGTTCTACACAATCTAAAAATGCTGGGTGCGTTTCAAGCATAATATATAAAACCCACAATATATTAAAAATTGTTAAACCACAAGACTTATATGATAAAATTACAGACCAATTCACTTTAAAAACTGGACATATTGAAAGCTCTTACTACTTCCAGCATTCATAATATTTGTAGTTCACTAGCTAGTTGCATATTCTGGGTACATAACCTGTCACTACACCTACCTCAAGAAAAAGCTTTAAAAAAAGGACAATTCTAGATACTGTATTGCATTTTTGTTGGTTTTGAAACTCAATAAAGATTTATATAAAAAAAGGACAATTCTATAAATGGGTACCTAAAGATAGGCACCAACTCCCAGATTCTATAAAGGGGTGATCCCGAGATGCATGCGTAACATAATGCTGTTACCGAGGCCCTCTTTTACTAAGGTGCGCTCACCCATTAGCGTGCGCTAAACGATTTAGCACGCATTAAACACTAACGTGTGCATGTTAGTCTATGGCGCGTTAGCGTTTAGCATGCGCTAAATCGATTAGCGCACCTTAGTACAAAAGGGATTGAATAGATTTTTTTTAAGAGTAGCGTCACTAAAAGAGATGGTATAGGGACGGAATATTCAGATGTCGATTGCTAGATCTAGGGGGTTCTTTTACTAAGGCGCGCTTAGCCGTATTAGCGCGCGCCAAACGCTAATGCATCCATTATATTCTATGGACGTGATAGCGTTTAGTGCGTGCTGAAATGGCTAGCGCGCCTTAGAAAAAGAGGGCAGATTAGCTATGCGGTTTACAAATTACATACACATTAGCTTGAGCTCCCTACGATCGCTACAAGTGTTAACACAGGCAGACAAACTAGACAGACACATTTTTCACCTCCTCCCCTCACTGGATCAAAAAAATCCCAGGAAATACGAACAGACATTAGCAGATCAAATTTCAACAGTAGTAAAGCAGGAAAACATTGATAGTCGAATTCATTTCAGATTATTCTCAAGAATTGTATCCTAAAATTGCAGAGAAGCAGTAACAACCACAAGGAGGGATTAAGGTACCATAGAAGGGGGGAGGGGGTGCGTTGCAAGTGGCCTAAAGGTTCGTTGGAATGGTGCAGGAATTAGGTTTGCCTAGGCCAGGGGTAGGGAACTCCGGTCCTCGAGAGCTGTAGTCCAGTCGGGTTTTCAGGATTTCCCCAATGAATATGCATTGAAAGCAGTGAATGCAAATAGATCTCCTGCATACTCATTGGGGAAATCCTGAAAACCCGACTGGACTACGGCTCTCGAGGACCGGAGTTCCCTACTCCTGGCCTAGGGCCTGAACAACGCAGCAGAGGACGTACCAAGTGCGATTCAAACAAACCAGTTTCAACAATGAAGCAGTACTGGCGACAGAAAGGCTTTTTTTTTTTTTTTTTTTTTTGCAGAAAACGCTACAATCAAGGTTGTTGGGGGGGAGGGGGTTGTGGTTTCCTCACAGCTGCCTACACTCTTCCATTGTCCCCAAACTATTATTCCACATGCTGCTAATGAAGTTAGAGTCACCTACAGTATCCTTTCTTATAAACTCAAATCCATAGAAATAATTTCGAATGCAAGTGATCTCTTGCACTCTATTTTCTTGCCTGCATTCAAAGCTCACATTCTGTACAACAAGATAAGAAAATAATGGGTCAAAGATGCCTTCTTCAGCCCAGTGAATTATTTGCACTCTCATAATAGCTGCCGTTCCTTCCCGATTCCTTCAGTAGTTTCTGCCCTGGTAAATGCCGAAACCAATTTAGCATTTTTTTCTTTCTGTACGAAAATGGAATTTTTAGACCAGCAGGTTGTGGCTGTTATTCTGTTTTAACCCCCACTAATTATGCTTGCGATCTAGCAAATTTTAGGCAAGATAATGAAGGAGGAGTGTGTGGTGCAGTGGTTGGAGCTACAGCCTCAGCACCCTGGGGTTGTGGGTTCAAACCCCGCTCTGCTCCCTGTGACCCTGGGCAAGTCACTTAATCCTCCAGAGCCCCAGGTACATTAGATAGATTGTGAGCCCACCGGGACAGATAGGGAAAATGCTTGAGTACCTGATTGTAAAACCGCTTAGATAACCTTGATAGGCGGTATATTAAAAAACCTAATAAACTTGAAACATCCTCTCTCATAAGCCACCGCAATCACAAAATACTAAACCCCTCTTTAGATGCAGCTTATAAACTGTGCTCCCTAACATTCCCATAGTGCCTTAAGGTGGTTTATAGTTTACTGTGGGTTTAATCAAAAGAATATTTATATTGTATATTTTTGATTAAATGTTAAAGGAAAGGGAGGGGGTGGGAAGGGAGTAAATGTATATATTTGATGCTATATTAGAAAGAAATTCAAGTGATGTATTTAATTTCAAATGTTTTATTATTTGTGCACTTGATGTAAGATTAAAAATGAATAAAGAATTTAAAAAAAAAAAAAAAAGTTTATAATGATGCATAAACCGCTTCCTTTTCATCTACGGTACATCATTTCTCCAGTAGCGGGGCTGTTCCAGCATTTCCTCTTATGTGCATTGCACTCACCATAAATCTCCAGCCAAAGCTTTCACGCTTTGCATACGATCATTTCAATTTGCAAAATATCTTTTATAATCACACTACTCATTTTCTGCCTTTACAAAGTTCTCCTGCCCAGGCAAACTCGGCATTTCTCGTGCGTGGCTTGACCTTCAGCTTACTTGATGAATGCCAAGGAACGAAATATTCATTTCACTCCATATTACTGCAAAACTCATTTGTAACTATTTTCATTTATATCCCTGATTAGTTCCAGTAACCCTTAGCGCGACTTCCTGCTTTTCTTAGCTCTTAAATGCCCTCTAGCATGGCATTACCATTTTCTGTCATTTCCTTTTCTCTAATAACACTATTTGTCTTTATTGTACACATGCTACCGCTGACCAGCACTATCTTTTCTTTTATGACACTGGCAGGATTGGAATGACATATTGTGCTAGATCAAAGCTATTCTGCACGGTTTACAGAAAGAGTCGCACGTAAAATCCTGAGCAGCCCTCGAAATAATACTGAAAATAACAGGACTAACCATTGAGAAACCACAGCGCAAAAATGTGCTGCATACAATTAATCGCACCGTTAGAAGCTTCGTGTTTTAGCAAGCGGCACAGATAAGTTCCAAATATGGGTCGAACCATTTAAGGTTACGCAGTGAATTGCAGAACTATGATCTGAAGTAGAGAATGACACGGGGACAAATTTTTTTCCCGTCCCCCGCGGGAACTCATTTTCCTGTCCTGTCCCCATCCCCGCGGGAACTCATTTTCCCGTCCTGCCCCATTTCTGCAAGCTCTGTCCTCATCTGCGCAAGCCTCAAACACTTTAAAATCATAAGTGTCCGAGGCTTGTGCCGTTAAGGCAGAGCTTACAGGAATGGGAAAGGGACAGCGCTAAAGCTCAAGGGGACGGGATAGGGAAATTGAGTTCCTGCGAGGATGGAGACAAATTTGTCCCCAGGTCATTCTCTAATCTGAAGCAGAGTCTTCAAGTTTGGTTGCTCTGAAGTCCGAACTATACACATCACTGCTAGCTGCAAATAGGGATTACAGTTACTAAAACTTTTCAGCGATTTGCTGACAGTTTCACAGAAGTTATGATTGTGTATGAAGGTTGTGAAGGCAGGAAGAAAATATAGAATCAGAGAAGCATAGTGGTCAGACAGCTGCACACCAGAAAAGCCAGGGTTCAAATCCACTGGTTCTCCTTGTGACCTTGACCAAGTCAACACTCCACTGCCTCAGGTTAAGACTTAAAGCTCTTTTTACTAAACAGCATTCGAGGTTTTTAGCATGGACCGGTGAGGTAAATGCTGCAATGCTTGCTGGTCTGCGCTGCAAACCTCTAGCACTGTTTAGTAAAGCCTGGTGTTAGACTGTAAGCCCTCCACGAACAGGGAAATACCCGCTGTATTTAAAGTAAATGTAACTCACCTTCAGCTATTACTAATCCCCCTTTTACAAAACTATGAAAGCAGATTTTAGCTGAGGCTGACACGCCGGTTCATAGACAACGGCGCGAAAGACAAAAGCGCGCGCCGACAATTGAGCGCAGCGCGGAGGCGCGCGCCGCACAAAATTACAGTTTTTAGGGGCTCCGACGGGGGGGGGTTTTGTTGGGGAACCCCCCCAGTTTACTTAATAGACATCGCGCCGGCGTTATGGGAGGTTTGGGGGGTTGTAACCCTCCACATTTTACTGTAAACTGAACTTTTTCCCTAAAAACAGGGAAAAAGTTAAGTTTTCAGTAAAATGTGGGGGGTTACAACCCCCCACAACGCCCACACCCCTCACAACGCCCCCACAACGCGGCGTGATGTCTATTAAGTAAAGTGGGGGGGTTCCCCCCCACGCCCCCCGTCGAAACCTTAAAAACTGTAATTTAGAGCGGCGCGCGCCTCCGCGCTGCGCTCAATTGTCTGGGCGCGCCTTTGTCCCGGCGCGCTTTTGACCCGACACCGACACGCCGAATGCTGTGCTGCTCCCAACGCTCATAGGAACGGGAGCAGCACAGAGCATTCGGCGTGCTGGCCTGCGCTAAAAACCACTTTTGCAGTTTTGTAGAAGGGGGGAGTAAGGAAGGTGTGAGAGCTAGACTGAAGAAAAAAAAAAAAGATCTTATGTAGCAGTTAATATAACTTTCAAAGGACCAATAGAAAAACTTTCAAAGCAGGTGTCTTCTCCATTAAGACTAAAGAGTTCTCCAGATCAAATATTTAATTAGAATTGCAAAAAAGTGCAATTATAGAGGCCTTTTCACAAAGCTGTGGCCAAAGTGGCCTTAAGACATCTTTACACGTGTCTTTCTCACATGCTAAGACCACTTTATCCGTGGCCAGAAAATGATCGATTTTCTATTTTTGGCAGTAATGGCCATAACCTAGTGCTGTACAAAATCACCCACTTAAATTGTTTTTCATACGATATGCACCCTTCTAAGTAAATCAAAACTACATGTGCAATTCAATCAACTTTGAAAGTCAAACTTCCTCGGACCATCAGAGGTATGCGGCTCCAGCAAATTTTCTGCTGAACCTCAAGTTCTTCATAAGTCCAATATTTTTTTTTAAAAAAAATATCATTTTAACATAGATTTTAATTCTAGTTTCACTGAAAATAATAAATATTTCACAATAATTCCCAAAAAGTATTTGTTTGAGCACTTATTTTAAAGTCGCATTGGGGGGGTGATAGCAGCTGACATGAATTCATGTTTCGCCCCGAATGTGCTCTCTTAAGGCAATGCCCCCTGAAAACAATAGACTAAACCAGGGTTGTCCAACCTTTTGGCATCCCTGGGCCGCATTGGCCGAAAAAAATGTTCCTGGGGCCACACAAACGCGCAAACGCTGCAGCAAGACAGAGAAGGGAGCCAGCAAGACGATAAACACCCGGAGGCAGCAGAGGAAAACACTACATCACCCTCGACCGGGGCTGCACAAAATACTTCACGGGGCCGCATGCGGCCCTCAGGCCACAGGTTGGACACCCCTGGACTAAACCTTAAGTCTATATACCGCATCCTCTCCATAATTAGAGCTTGGCACGGTTTACAAGAGCTTAATATAGGAAGGAATAACATATTGGGTTTGGAGGTTGAGTACAGGGGGGAGGAGAGCATTACATTTTTGTGAAAAGCCTAGTTTTCAGGTGCTTACGGAATAGTTGGAAGGAGCCCCGATTCCGTAGTGGGGCACTAAGATTATTCCAAAGCCCTGTGATTCTGAAGAAGACAGATTTTCCCAATTTTCCTGCACAGAGGATACCTTTTAGCGAGGGGAAGGATAGTTTAAGTTTTTTGGGTGAGTCTGGTGGTGTCAGGACTCGAGGAGTTCCAAGATAGTGGGATTAGGGGAGGGAGGATGCCGTGTAGGATCTTAAAAGCTAGGCAGGCACATTTAAAATGAACCCTGGAAATTATTGGGAGCCAGTGGAGTTTGGACAAAAGTGGGGAAACATGATCAAATTTGCGTTTTGCGAAGATCAACTTGGCCACGGTGTTCTGAATTAGTTGAAGTCTTTGAAGACTTTTTTTTTTTTTTTTAGCATTTGTCACTAACTTATCCAAATACATTTGAAGGCTTAACCTTATATATTTAGCATATCTCGCTAATGACACTCAACTTGCGATCATTTTATTCATTAGAAACATGGCCACGTCGTTGAAAGGTGAACTTAAAAAAACATTGTGGCCATGTTTCTAATGAATAAAACGATCGCAAGCTGAGAGAATCACTAGTGAGGTATGCTAAATATATAAGATTAAGCCTTCAAATGTATTTGGATAAGTTAGGGGTCCTTTTATTAAGGCGCAATAACTGATTTAGTGCACACTAAAGATTAGCTCATGCTAAATGCTAAGGCATCTGTTATATTCTATAGGCGCCTTAGCATTTAGCATGCCCTAAATTGGTTAGCACACCTTAGTGACAAATGCTATTGTTTTTCTTGGGGTATTGCCTTCAGACAGCCCGTTCGGGGCGAAGCATGAATTCGTGTCGGCTGCTATTACCCCCGATGCGACTTTAAAGATAAGTGCTCTAACAATTTTATGAAAAGGTCATATTCTAATGTTGCCATTAGCACATGGCTCTTTACCACCACCCATTTTGCAGGCAGTAAGGGTTCGCAACCTAATCAAAGCACGAATCAGTTAGCACATGGGAATGTCAATGCCCTGATTAGCATAGCTACGCCCATTCTCCACCCCCAGATATGCCCCTGATATATATATATATATTTTTTTTTTTTTCACACATGGTTTGGGCGTGTACATTTTAAAATTACTGTGGGACACTCCAGCACGCACCAGAGTAAACCCTTTAACACCGCGGTAAGCACGCAGTTTCATATAGTTCTCCGAAAACCTTGACCTAAAACTACACAAATCTTAAAAATCTCATAACTATTCAACAAGCTTCATGAACCAACTCACAACCGTGCTTGAACGTTAAGCTAGTTTTCCACATTGTATAAAATGCCCCTCCCCCCCCCGTGCCACTAAACACCACCACTAAGAAGCCCGTCTGATTTTATGTTGCATCTACTTTTCTCTTAGACCAACGCTAAAGTCATCTGAAGAATTTCCAGGTGAGCCAACACATAAAGAAATCCGAGCGCAAGAATGCCTTGCAGTGGAAAGGTACGATTTAGGCGAGACTGGCACGGTTGGCTGCGGACAAGCCGGGGGGATCCAGAAGATCAGATCATAACCATCTACTATAACGGGCCACAAAGTACCATTCAGACGCCTTTCTCTCTCTCACGCTTGCCAACCAGTTGGCATGCGTTCACACAGCAAGCATAAGATGTCTGTGAGTTTTCAGTGAGCAAGTGACAACTTCCAAGTACCAGGATTGTAGCAGCTGCCAAAACAGGTGACAATACATAAGCTCAGTATAAAACCATCCCTGCTTTTCCAGCATTGCATACGAGCTTCCAAATAAGCTAGACTAGAGTCTGCTCTTTAAATCAGAACACAATTTTTATTACTGTATAAACGAATTGTATTAGCTGTATTACTTTTTAAACTGGCACACATATGTTACAATTATATTACACTATTTTTACCTTTATATTCACAGTTCAGCAGTTCACTCTATTCAGATTCCAAACATTTAATTATGTCATAAAGGCTAATGTATTGTGTTCACTATACACCAGGTTATTTGTAAGCAACACAGCCATTTTGCAGGTGCTAAGGTCTAGTACAAAAATGCTAAACCAGCTTTAATACAAATTGGAATTGAGCTTTAACTGATGTACCTAGCTCACTTACTGAAGTTTTTATCCCCCTCTTCCCCAACAGAAAAAAAAAAAAAAAAAATCAATAAATAAAAACCGTGAAATCCTGATGAAACACACTGGGACTGTCTGCCCCTCCCCCCCCCAGCAAAAACAAAAAGTCTAAAAAAATGTCTACATTAAGATTCACAAACTAGGCGTCCTTTATTTAATAATGAGCTTGGGATCACTTTCATTTGATCTTCGAGACACGTCAAACGTAGGAGTTGGTGCAGCAGGAACAAAACAAAAAAAAAAACACCTGAAAAAGTTTAGTAAGGACTGAGCTGAGGCTTATGCAAAACCTAAGAAAGTTTAATTGAAACTAAAACGTTGCTTTCAAAGGGGAAACTTTGAGGTACCTTAAGATGAAAAGCATGCAGGTGGGCCTAACCGATTCACAGGTTTTGATCACTGAATCTAAGATTGAGCTTGTTGCGGACAGGGCAATTAGCCCACTGCAAGAAACTTGTGCGGTGGCCATTTTTCCTAAGGGTCATTGTAAAGTCGGGTCTTAGCTCCTTGATCGATAACGACAGATTATTTACTGCAGAGCACAAGAGGACTTTCGGTTGCGCTTTCTCGTCCGTTTTCACGTATTGGGGAAAATGCTGACAACCGCACGTGCCACAATAGGATGACACGAACAGCGTTGGCATCCTGCTGTCCGCGGAGAACCTACGTTACAGGTAAGTAACTACACTTTTTTTTTCCTGAAAGCCAAGCCCACCTAAACTTCCTTCCAACTCAAGCCCGAGTGCACTCGAGAGACCACGACTGAACTCCGTGGATGCCTTTCAATGTGTATCCCCCTCCTCAAAAATACTAATAATCCCCATTCTCTAAAACACACTTTGTATAATAATTACATTTCTGACATCTTCCCCTCCCCCCTCGCACTTCTTAATTTTAGCTGTTTGCATAGTTTGAAAGCAGGAAATCACCTGAATTAAAAATAATAATAATAATATATCTTTCCCCTGCTTATATTTCAACTTCCTAGAGGAACCCGGTAAAACCAGGATTTGCAGGAAGCGGCAATATTTACCTCCTGACAATCGTTTTCGCCTTCTGTTACCGCAGATCCTTTGAAGAACGCGCTTTAAATCAACGCAGACCGCGGAAACGCGCGGCATTAAGGACACTGAAAATCGCTTACCTCTTGCGTCGCCTTCAGTAAGAAGCTCGGCTCCTCTCCCGTATTTCCGCCACCCTCCTAGGAACGTCTGCTCGCCATCCTCCTCGCAGCCCTTCAGGAACGCGCGTAAAATCCGCCCGGTACGGTCCTCAGCGCCTGCTTTCAAGCATCCGTCGGGAGGGTTCGGAGCGTTAAGCGAGGCAGGGATTCCAGGCGGAGCTCTCGCAGCCTCGGCTTCCCCCCCTCGGCATTTGGGCTAGATCGAGGAAGAGGTGAAGCGCCTCCTCTGGCTGCTGGGGTTGTGTGGGTTGGTTGGTGGGTTTGGTTGGTTTTTTTTTCCGTACCACCAAATCCCCGTCCAATGCGTTGCTCCCTTCCCCGGCGCTGTCTCTTTCTGAGTGGCTGCGGCGGTGGGAGGGAGGGGGGTCTCGTGCTCGCTCTCCGATCGCCTCGCTGCCTCCCGGCGAAAAGGTTCATTTAGTTCAGTTCCCCCCCCTGGGCTGAAAGCGCTGCTGCTGGTCTGGAGCGGAGGCTTTGTCTCGGCTCCTGAAGCGCTGCTTTTCCTGCTTTTCAGCGCATCCTCGCTTCTTACAACTCGGGCTTCTTGAACGAGGCTGATGGGGTGGGTGCCGGGGCTGGGTTTTCCGCTCTTTTTCGCTCCCCAAAGGACTCGGTGGATTGGTTGCACCTCAGTTAGCAGCAGAAACTAGGCGAGTTTCACCTGTCTCCCTCTTCTGCTCGATGTGTGTTTTGGTTTGATTGGCTACAGCATTATCATTTGAAACCACAATGGCTAAATCGCATTTACAATTGTGCCTGAAATTCGAATGTCTCTATTGGCTGGCAAATGAGCATCCTGAAGTAAAAAAAAAAAAAAAGTGTCTTTGCTACTCTTCTCTCTCCCGGGGCGATTTATTTCCTAGATGATTAAAATCAATACTAGGGATGGGACTTCCTGTTCTATGTCATTCTACCCGGGGCAGGATAAATTCGTCGAGGGCCCCTAGGTACCCAAGTATGGTGTCAGGTCAAAAGCGCGCCGGGACAAAGGCGCGCCCAGACAATTGAGCGCAGCGAGCGCCGCCGCACCGCTCTAAATTACTGTTTTTAGCGCTCCGACAGGGGGGCGTGGGGGGAACCCCCCCCACTTTACTTAATAGACATCGCGCCGTGTTGTGTGGGGGGTTGTAACCAGTGTTCCCTCTAAGCGGGCGGGTGTTGTGAGCAAACTTTTTTCACCGTGAGCCAAAAATATCGGGCGCCAGCAAGTTATGAGCCAACTCGCCCGATTCTCCTCTCGCCGCCCTGCCATCTGCCGTACGCCTCTTCCGATCGT
The DNA here is from genome assembly GCF_902459505.1 of Geotrypetes seraphini. Taxonomy (NCBI): domain Eukaryota; kingdom Metazoa; phylum Chordata; class Amphibia; order Gymnophiona; family Dermophiidae; genus Geotrypetes; species Geotrypetes seraphini. Next base: position 30,705,243 of record NC_047089.1, on the reverse strand, counting down.
GCGCTGTGACGAGAAACGTGTGCGCTGCGATGTAATATTTTGTGCGCCAGCGCACGCCAGCGCAGCTTAGCGGGAACACTGGTTCAAATGGTTTTATTTATTTCCCCAAATTTATTTTTGTTATACGCATTGAAAATATTTGATATTGCGTTTAAATCAAAATCTCAATAAACTTGAAACGAGTGCCCGTGAGATTGTGGGAGGGTTAAATACTCAAAACTTAGAAGTTTTTGCTACGCCAGCTTTCTGGTATCTTTACATACAGTGGCGTACCTAGCATATGTAACATCCGGGGCCCATCATTTTTTGGCACCCCCCCCCCCATCTGTAAGAAAAACATGATTTTTAGTAACAAACCACACGTCACACATGAGTACCTAGGAAAAGGCAGCATCTTACATATTGCAGTGAGCAGTACATCAATACACCCATTGTAAAACTAAACAAGCCAGACCAGCACAGATCAATCCTACACCGTCAATCCTAACAGAAAACCATGTCTTTCGAACACACAGAACACAGAAAACACCTTCGCCTAGTAAGGAATATGTAATCACAAACTAACCCCTCCCTCTTTTACAAAACTGTAGTGTGGATTTTAGCTACGGAGGTAGCAGCTCTGATGCTCAGAATTTTATGAGCATCAGAGCTGTTACCACCAAGGCTGGTGCTAAAAACGCTTCACAGTTTTGTAAAAGGGGGGATAAAATAAAAATACATAGACAAAGGTTAAATTGAACCAGCAAGAAGCTGGACTCTGCATACAATGCTTCACAGAAACAGTGACACATGTCTCCTAAAGCAATAAATAAATAGAAATTTTTTTCTACCTTTGTCTTCTGTGGTTTCTCCTTTCCTCATCTTCTTGTAACTCTCTTCCTTCCATCCACTGTCTGCCGTCTCTCTTCCCCTATATGGCATCTTCTCTCCTTCTATGCCCCTTCCAGAAACTGTATGCCTCCCCCTTCCATCTCTCCTTTCACCCCATTGGTCTGGCATCTCTCTCCTCGCCTTCCCTCTCCCACACCTCTCCTCATAGTCTGGTATCTCCCCTTCCCTGATTCTCTGGCATCTCTCTCCTTTCCTTTTCTTCCATCTTTCGCTCCCCCTCCATGCTCTCACATCTCCCCCTTCCTTTTCCCTTAGACTGGCATACCTTCCTCCTACGCTCCAAGCCCTGGCATCTCCTTTAATTCCCTCCCTCATCTTCCTTCTCCCTCCAGCTGCGTACCGCAACACTCTTCCCTGCAGCTCTGCACTTCCCCACAATTGCCATGCTTCGGTTCCTCTTCTTCCTTCCTTCCTCCCCCCCCCCCCCCGCGGGACCCTGCGGCACCATCAACTCTTACTCCCTCTAATGTCGGCCCTGCAGCTCCAGACTTCCTCGCACCTTCTCCCCTCCCCCTTTGGATCGCTATTATTTTAAATGTTATAGCCGCGGAGCTGTATCCATCAGTGGAGATGTCTAACATCGGCCTGCCCCGGAACTCTTACTGCAACAGTGACTTCCTGTTCCTGCCTAGACGGGCGGCTGCTGCAGTAAGAGTTCCGGGGCAGGCCGAGGTTAGACATCTCCACTGATGGATACAGCTCCGCGGCTATAACATTTAAAATAATAGCGATCCAAAGGGGGAGGGGAGAAGGTGCGAGGAAGTCTGGAGCTGCAGGGCCGACATTAGAGGGAGTAAGAGTTGATGGTGCCGCAGGGTCCCGCGGGGGGGGGGGGAGGAAGGAAGGAAGAAGAGGAACCGAAGCATGGCAATTGTGGGGAAGTGCAATCCCCCCAATGCGTCCCCTTACCTTACCGACGCGTGTGTGCGCTGTGAAGAGAAACTTTGCGCTGCGATGTAATATTTTGTGCGTGAGCGCAGGCCAACGCAGCTTAGCGGGAACACTGGTTGTAACCCCCCACATTTTACTGAAAACTTCACTTTTTCCCTGTTTTTAGGGAAAAAGTTCAGTTTACAGTAAAATGTGGAGGGTTACAACCCCCCAAACATCCCATAACGCCGGCGCGATGTCTACTAAGTAAACTGGGGGGGTTCTCCAACAAAACCCACTGTCGGAGCCCCTAAAAACTGTAATTTAGAGCGGCGCACGCTTTTGTCTTTCGCGCCGTTGTCTATGAACCCCCAAGTACACTGGGCCCCCCTGCCCCACCCCACCCCACCATGCGCCCAGGCGGAAACAGGAAGCTGCGTCTGAGGGAAGCTGTAGTAATCACTCCGACGCCCCTAGGGATTTAACGGGCACTGGAGCATTTTACGCACAGCAGCCACTACCGTGGCTTTGTAAAAAAGAAAACAAAGGGGGGGGGGTGACTTGCCTAGGGTCAGAAGGAACAGCATGGGTTTTGACCCCAAAACCTCAGGTTGCTGGGGCTGGAGCTCTAACCACACCGTGAATGGCATGCTCCCTAGTGTCCTCACCCCACTGCATTGTGGCCACTGCAAGGAAAATAATGGACGGAGAGCAACTTTTTTTTTTGTACTACTACAATCACTTTTATGGCGCTGAAAGGCATACGCAGTGCTATACATTTTGACGCAAAAGGAAATCAGACGTCTACAACTCATTCAAAATACTGCAGTCAAAATTATTACAACTCAAAAAAATATGATTATGTCACCCCGTTACTAAAAAAAACGCTCATCGGCTCCCTATTCCACTCCGCATCACCTTCAAAATCGCCCTCCTCACATTCAAAGCACTTAAATCTAGACAGCCAGCTCTTATTGATAAATTATTGATTCCACACGCTCCCGCTAGAATTCTAAGATCTTTTTCTTCAAATTTACTTTTTGTCCCCTCTCTCAAAACTTTCCATATGTGACTTCATTTGCCGTTACAAAACTCCCTGCCCTCCTATTAGAGGGAGGAATCAAACATTGATAAATTTAAAGGAACATTAAATGTTTTCTTTATAGAGATGCTTTTACTCTATAACTCGGGATACTTTCACAATTTCAGAAAAGGCAGCTCCGAACTAACTTTTCCCTATCCTTTTGTGATGTCCTTAATTGTATTCTTTTCTGATAATATTGAATTTCACCCTCTGTCCCTCTTGTTTCCTGTTTGTTTGTCGGTCTTGTCCATGACTTGGCTTTTGTTAATTATTTTAATTTTGCTCCACTCATTTTAATTGTACTCTACATCGCCTAGAATGTTGATAGGCGATTAATTAATTTTTTAATAAAACCTTGACATTTAATAGATGGTCCATGCTCTGAAGAGCTTACAATTTAACTTTGGCAAATAGACATGGACATATAGGTTTAAAAAGGTGAGAGGAGTTAGGAGTTGAAGGCAGTTTCAAAGAGGTGGGCTTTTAAGAACATAAGAATTGCCGCTGTTGGATCAGACCAGTGGTCCATCGTGCCCAGCAGTCCGCTCACACGGCAGCCCTCTGGTCAAAGACCAGTGCCCTAACTGAGACTAGCCCTACCTGCGTACGTTCTGGTTCAACAGGAACTTGTCTAACTTCGTCTTGAATACCTGGATGGTGTTTTCCCCTATGACAGACTCCGGAAGAGCGTTCCAGTTTTCTTCCATTCTCTGGGTGAAGAAGAACTTCCTTATGTTCATATGGAATCTATCCCCTTTCAATTTTAGAGAGTGCCCTCTCGTTCTCCCTACCTTGGAGAGGGTGAACAACCTATCCTTATCTACTAAGTCTATCCCCTTCCGTATCTTGAATGTTTCGATCATGTCCCCTCTCAATCTCCTCTGTTCGAGGGAGAAGAGGCCGAGTTTCTCTAATCTTTCGCTGTACGGCAGCTCCTCCAGCCCCTTAACCATCTTAGTGGCTCTTCTCTGGACCCTTTTAAGTAGTACCATATCTGTCTTCATGTACGGTGACCAGTGCTGGACACAGTACTCCAGGTGAGGGTACACCATGGCCCGGTACAGCGGCATGATAACCTTCTCTGATCTGTTCATGATCCCCTTCTTTATCATTCCTAGTATTCTGTTCGCCCTTTTCGCTACCGCTACACATTGCGTGGATGGCTTCATCGACTTGTCAATCAGAAATCCCAAGTCTCTTTCCCGTGAGGTCTCTCCAAGTACCGTCCGGACATCCTGTATTCGTGCATGAGATTTTTGTTACCGACATGCATCACTTTACACTTATCCATGTTGAACCTCATCTGTCATGTCAATGCCCATTCCTCGAGCTTGATTATCTCACATTGCAGATCTTCACAATCCCCCTGTGTCTTCACTACTCTGAATAACTTCGTATCGTCTGCAAATTTAATCACCTCACTCGTCGTACTATGTACAGATCATTTATAAAGATGTTGAAGAGCACGGGTCCAAGCACCAAGCCCTGCGGCACCCCACTGGTGATGCTGCTCTTCCAGTCTGAGTATTGTCCATTTACCCCTACTTTCTGTTTCCTATGCTCCAGCCAGTTTTTAATCCAAGTGAGTATTTCACCCTCGATTCCATGGCTTGCAATTTTCCAAAGTAGTGGTTCATGCGGAACCTTGTCAAACGCCTTCTGAAAATCCAGATATACAATGTCGACCGGATCACCCTTGTCTATCTGCCTGTTTACTCCCTCGAAGAAGTGTAACAAGTTTGTGAAACAAGATCTGCCTTTGCTGAAACCGTGCTGGCTGGTCCTCATCAGACCGTGTCCGTTAAGATGATCAATGATGCAGTCCTTTCTCAGTGCCTCTACCATCTTTTCCAGTACCGAGGTCATTCTCACCGGTCTGTAGTTTTCCGGGTCTCCCCTCGAACCTTTTTTGAAGATCAGCGTAACATTCACCACCTTCCAGTCCTCCGGAATCTTTCCCGATTTGATTCAACAGATTGGCCATTAGTTGAAGCAGTTCAGCTATAGTCCCTTTTAGTTCCTTGATGACCCTCGGTTGGATACCATCCGGTCCTGGCGATTTATTGCTCTTAAGTCTATCAATCTGCTTGCATACCTCTTCTAGACTGACCGTCAACTCTGTCAGTTTCCCGTTTTCGCTTCCAGCATATAGCCTGATGGGTTCCGGTATGCTGTGTATAGTCGCTTCTGTAAATGTGTTCAGTCTGTCGGCAATTGCTTTGTCCTCCATTAGCGCTCCCTTTATTCCTTGGTTATCCAATGGTCCCACCGCTTCCTTTGTGACATCACTGATGAGGCTGGCTTTTAGGCACTGGTGGAATGAGGCATTATGACATCACAATCTCAGCTCTGGAATGTTGCCATGAGGGAGTGCTGAAAAGTTTTCAGCCCAACGAGGAAGAGAATGACATGGATATGGTTCAGTCAATGATCTGAAACAATGTCTTTTCAGCTAGTGGCAAAATAATACTCAGAATTTAGGAAGTTGTTGGTTAGTCAATTTTTGTGGGTGTTATTGTTACATATTTTTCATTGTTAACTTCTATACCGCTATTAATGACTGGGATGTCAATTCAGAGCGGTTTGCATGAGCTTCTGTAAAAGGGGTTACAATACTTGAGCTTCTGTAGAGGTGTTACAATATATGAGCTCTATACAGAGTTACAGGGGCTTCTGTAATGGTGCTACATAGTAACAGTAAAAGACGGTAGATAAAGGCCTGAATGGTCCATCCAGTCTACCCATATACCCATTAAAAAATATATGATTAAATTAACTTATCTCTTCTTTGATATTTCTGGGCCATAGATGGTTGTATTGTCCTAGGTTCCAAATGCTGAAGTTGTCGGCCAAACTCACTCCAGCCTATCCAATGATCCCGTTGGTTGCATGATATCTACCGTAAAGCCTGGCCAGTAACATCCTCATGTTCCAAATTAGTGGAATGCCCACCCCATCCTACACCGAACCACCATATAAGGGACACAGACCGTGCAGGTCTGTCCAATACCGGTCTTAGTTCTTTAATTTGCATCCTTTGTTTTCTAATTAGAGATCCTCTATTTTTATCCCACGCTTTTTTGAATTCCATCACCATTTTCCTCTCCACCACTTCCCTCGGGAGGGCATTCCAGGCCTCTACCACCTTCTCCGTGAACAATGTCCTAGCATTGCTCCTAAGTCTTCCTCCCCAAAACCTCAAATTATGCCCTCTAGTTTGACCATTTCTTCTTCTCTTGAAAAAATTTGGTTCTATATTAATACCTTTCAAGTATTTAAACGTCTGTATCGTATCCCCCCCTGTCCCTCCTCTCTTCCAGAGTACACAGTACATAGTTATATCTTTTAGAGGTACAATACAGAGTTATTAATACAGCATAATTATGGCATAATCAATCATCCTACTTATGTTACCTGCACATCGATCATCCTACTTATATGTATATGTTCATACCAAATCAATCGTCCTACCTATCTTCACATCTAATATTAGGTTTAGTATCGCATCTAAGGCAGTGGCCTCAAACACGCAGCCCGGGGGCCACATGCGGCCTGCCAGGTCCTATTTTGAGGTTCTCGGGATGTTTATCATAATCACAAAAGTAAAATAAAACAGTTTCTTGATCATTTGTCTCTTTAGCTATAAATTACAATATTATTATTAAGACAGCCAAAAGGAAAGATTTATAAACTATAAAGAGTTTTACCTCATGCAAAACTGTCATTTCTTTAATAACACACTAGCTGATGACCCGGCGTTGCACGGGTATTTAATTATAGCAATAACACTGTAAATGGATTCAAATAAAGATACTTTATAGTGGTGAATGAAATTATTGTTTTACAGCTTAATAAAAAGTACAATATTCAAATTATAATGTTAAATATTTGACAAAATGAATACAATACAACTAACGCAAAACGTGATTATAAACAACATTTTTAGTTTCACCTCCAGGAGCAAGAACATATAAATTGTTGGGTGAACCCACCCTTGAGCAAGCAACATAGAGTTGTGGGCCGAGAGACCCCCAGAACATATCACCCCAGGTAGTGAGGGATCTGCATACCAAGTTTCGTTCAAATCGGTCAAACCGTTTTTGAATTACTGTGAGAATGGCAGCTTTTTACATTTTTTCCATTGACATGAATGGGTGATATCTGCTTATCTGTTTGTAGCTCCGCCCACGTGTGCAGGTGGGCCGTGAGACCCCCAGAACATATCAGCCCAGGTAGTGATGGACCTGCATACAAAGTTTCGTTCAAATCGGTCAAGCCGTTTTTGAATTACTGTGAGAATGGCAGCTTTTTACACTTTTTCCATTGACATGAATGGGTGAAATCTGATTTTCTGTTTGTAGCTCCGCCCAAATGTGCATTTGGGCCGCGAGACCCCCCAGAACATATCACCCCAGGTAGTGAGGGATCTGCAAACCAAGTTTCGTTAAAATCGGTCAAGCCGTTTTTGAATTACTGTGAGAATGGCAGCTTTTTACATTTTTTCCATTGACATGAATGGGTGATATTTGCTTATCTGTTTGTAGCTCCGCCCACGTGTGCAGGTGGGCCGCGAGACCCCCAGAACATATCACCCCAGGTAGTGAGGGATCTGCATACCAAGGTTCGTTCAAATCGGTCAAGCCGGTTTTGCGGAGGCAGTTTTTACATTTTTTCCATTGACATGAATGGGTGAAATCTGATGTTCTGTTTGTAGCTCCGCCCACGTGTGCAGGGGGGCCGCGAGACCCCCAGAACATATCACCCCAGGTAGTGAGGGATCTGCATACCAAGGTTCGTTCAAATCGGTCAAGCCGGTTTTGCGGAGGCAGTTATTACATTTTTTCCATTGACATGAATGGGTGAAATCTGATGTTCTGTTTGTAGCTCCGCCCACGTGTGCAGGTGGGCCGCTAGACCCCCAGAACATATCACCCCAGGTAGTGAGGGATCTGCAAACCAAGTTTCGTTCAAATCGGTCAAGCCGTTTGTGAATTACTGTGAGAATGGCAGCTTTTTACATTTTTTCCATTGACATGAATGGGTGAAATCTGATTTTCAGTTTGTAGCTCCGCCCACGTGTGCAGGTGGGCTGCGAGACCCCCAGAACATATCACCCCAGGTAGTGAGGGATCTGCATACCAAGTTTCGTCCAAATTGGTCACAGTGAGAATGGCAGCTTTTTACATTTTTTCCATTGACATGAATGGGTGAAATCTGATGTTCTGTTTGTAGCTCCGCCCACGTGTGCAGGTGGGCCGCGAGACCCCCAGAACATATCACCCCAGGTAGTGAGGGATCAGCATACCAAGTTTAGTTCAAATCGGCCCCACAGCTTTTTACATTTTTCCCATTGACTTGAATGGGTGAAATCTGATTTTCAGTTTGTAGCTCCGCCCACGTGTGCAGGTGGGCCGCGAGACCCCCAGAACATATCACCCCAGGCAGTGAGGGATCTGCATACCAAGTTTCGTCCAAATTGGTCACAGTGAAAATGGCAGCTTTTTACATTTTTTCCATTGACATGAATGGGTGAAATCTGATTTTCTGTTTGTAGCTCCGCCCACGTGTGCAGGAGGGCCGCGAGACCCCCAGAACATATCACCCCAGGTAGTGAGGGATCTGCATACCAAGTTTCGTTCAAATCGGTCAAGCCGTTTGTGAATTACTGTGAGAATGGCAGCTTTTTACATTTTTTCCATTGACATGAATGGGTGAAATCTGATTTTCTGTTTGTAGCTCTGCCCACATGTGCAGGTGGGCCGCGAGACCCCCAGAACATATCATCCCAGGTAGTGAGGGATCTGCATACCAAGTTTCGTTCAAATCGGTCAAGCCGTTTGTGAATTACTGTGAGAATGGCAGCTTTTTACATTTTTTCCATTGACATGAATGGGTGAAATCCGATTTTCTGTTTGTAGCTCCCCCCACGTGTGCAGGGGGGTCGCGAGACCCCCAGAACATATCACCCCAGGTAGTGAGGGATCTGCATACCAAGTTTCGTTCAAATTGGTCAAGACGTTTTTGAATTACTGTGAGAATGGCAGCTTTTTACATTTTTTCCATTGACATGAATGGGTGAAATGTGATTTTCTGTTTGTAGCTCCGCCCACGTGTGCAGGAGGGCCGCGAGACCCCCAGAACATATCACCCCAGGTAGTGAGGGATCTGTATACCAAGTTTCGTTCAAATCGGTCAAGCCGTTTGTGAATTACTGTGAGAATGGCAGCTTTTTACATTTTTTCCATTGACATGAATGGGTGAAATCTGATTTTCTGTTTGTAGCTCCGCCCACGTGTGCAGGTGGGCTGCGAGACCCCCAGAACATATCACCCCAGGTAGTGAGGGATCTGCATACCAAGTTTCGTCCAAATTGGTCACAGTGAGAATGGCAGCTTTTTACATTTTTTCCATTGACATGAATGGGTGAAATCTGATGTTCTGTTTGTAGCTCCGCCCACGTGTGCAGGTGGGCCGCGAGACCCCCAGAACATATCACCCCAGGTAGTTGGAATTACTGTGAGAATGTCAGTTTTTTACATTTTTTCCATTGACATGAATGGGTGAAATCTGATTTTCTGTTTGTAGCTCCGCCCATGTGTGCAGGTGGGCCGCGAGACCCCCAGAACATATCACCCCAGGTAGTGAGGGATCTACAAACCAAGTTTCGTTAAAATCGGTCAAGCCGTTTTTGAATTACTGTGAGAATGGCAGCTTTTTACATTTTTTCCATTGACATGAATGGGTGATATTTGCTTATCTGTTTGTAGCTCCGCCCACGTGTGCAGGTGGGCCGCGAGACCCCCAGAACATATCACCCCAGGTAGTGAGGGATCTGCATACCAAGGTTCGTTCAAATCGGTCAAGCCGGTTTTGCGGAGGCAGTTATTACATTTTTTCCATTGACATGAATGGGTGAAATCTGATGTTCTGTTTGTAGCTCCACCCACGTGTGCAGGTGGGCCGCTAGACCCCCAGAACATATCACCCCAGGTAGTGAGGGATCTGCAAACCAAGTTTCGTTCAAATCGGTCAAGCCGTTTGTGAATTACTGTGAGAATGGCAGCTTTTTACATTTTTTCCATTGACATGAATGGGTGAAATCTGATTTTCAGTTTGTAGCTCCTCCCACGTGTGCAGGTGGGCTGCGAGACCCCCAGAACATATCACCCCAGGTAGTGAGGGATCAGCATACCAAGTTTAGTTCAAATCGGTCCCACAGCTTTTTACATTTTTCCCATTGACTTGAATGGGTGAAATCTGATTTTCAGTTTGTAGCTCCGCCCACATGTGCAGGTGGGCCGCGAGACCCCCAGAACATATCACCCCAGGCAGTGAGGGATCTGCATACCAAGTTTCGTCCAAATTGGTCACAGTGAAAATGGCAGCTTTTTACATTTTTTCCATTGACATGAATGGGTGAAATCTGATTTTCTGTTTGTAGCTCCGCCCACGTGTGCAGGAGGGCCGCGAGACCCCCAGAACATATCACCCCAGGTAGTGAGGGATCTGCATACCAAGTTTCGTTCAAATCGGTCAAGCCGTTTGTGAATTACTGTGAGAATGGCAGCTTTTTACATTTTTTCCATTGACATGAATGGGTGAAATCTGATTTTCTGTTTGTAGCTCTGCCCACATGTGCAGGTGGGCCGCGAGACCCCCAGAACATATCATCCCAGGTAGTGAGGGATCTGCATACCAAGTTTTGTTCAAATCGGTCAAGCCGTTTGTGAATTACTGTGAGAATGGCAGCTTTTTACATTTTTTCCATTGACATGAATGGGTGAAATCCGATTTTCTGTTTGTAGCTCCGCCCACGTGTGCAGGGGGGTCGCGAGACCCCCAGAACATATCACCCCAGGTAGTGAGGGATCTGCATACCAAGTTTCGTTCAAATTGGTCAAGACGTTTTTGAATTACTGTGAGAATGGCAGCTTTTTACATTTTTTCCATTGACATGAATGGGTGAAATGTGATTTTCTGTTTGTAGCTCCGCCCACGTGTGCAGGAGGGCCGCGAGACCCCCAGAACATATCACCCCAGGTAGTGAGGGATCTGTATACCAAGTTTCGTTCAAATCGGTCAAGCCGTTTGTGAATTACTGTGAGAATGGCAGCTTTTTACATTTTTTCCATTGACATGAATGGGTGAAATCTGATTTTCTGTTTGTAGCTCCGCCCACGTGTGCAGGTGGGCTGCGAGACCCCCAGAACATATCACCCCAGGTAGTGAGGGATCTGCATACCAAGTTTCGTCCAAATTGGTCACAGTGAGAATGGCATCTTTTTACATTTTTTCCATTGACATGAATGGGTGAAATCTGATGTTCTGTTTGTAGCTCCGCCCACGTGTGCAGGTGGGCCGCGAGACCCCCAGAACATATCACCCCAGGTAGTTGGAATTACTGTGAGAATGTCAGTTTTTTACATTTTTTCCATTGACATGAATGGGTGAAATCTGATTTTCTGTTTGTAGCTCCGCCCATGTGTGCAGGTGGGCCGCGAGACCCCCAGAACATATCACCCCAGGTAGTGAGGGATCAGCATACCAAGTTTAGTTCAAATCGGTCCCACAGCTTTTTACATTTTTCCCATTGACTTGAATGGGTGAAATCTGAAGTTATGTTTGTAGCTCCGCCCACGTGTCCAGTTGGGCCGCGAGACCCCCAGAACATATAATCCAGGGTAGTGAGGGATCCGCATACCAAGTTTCGTTCAAATCGGGCAAGCCGGTTTTGCGGAGGCAGTTTTTACATTTTTTCCATTGACATGAATGGGTGAAATCTGATTTTCTGTTTGTAGCTCCGCCCAGGTGTGCAGGTTGGCCGCGATACCCCCAGAACATATCACCCCAGGTAGTGAGGGACCTGCATACCAAGTTTCGTTCAAATCGGGCAAGCCGTTTTTGCGTTGGCAGCTGTTTTACATTTTTTCCATTGACATGAATGGGTGAAATCTGATTTTATGTTTGTAGCTCCGCCCACATGTGCAGGTGGGCCGTGAGACCCCCAGAACATATCACCCCATGTAGTGAGGGATCCGCATACCAAGTTTCGTTCAAATCGGGCAAGCCGGTTTTGCGGAGGCAGTTTTTTTTTTTTTTTTTCAGTTCAAAAAAATTTTTATTGGTTTTTGGAAAACATAAAAAAAAAAAACTGAAGTACAAAAAGAAGAGCTTCCAAGGAAGCACAGGTTATAAACCGGGTGATGACACCCATCCAGTATATTCAATTACATAATAAGAAGTGGCAATAACAAGATAAATGAACAGTAAACAGTATATCAATCATGTTAGTATGCACATCATAAAAGCCTATAAGAACGAGGAACAAGCTTCGTATGGGATAGTGAAGGGAGTAAATCGAGAGAGATAAGATACAATATAGTCCACGCTAAAACAGTGCACATGTGACTGTAAATCGTCAGCAGACAATGACAAAATAGTATGAAATAAAATAAAGAGAAAATAAAGGAAAGATCAAACCAGAATACTATAGGTAAATGATCCTGTTTATGGTCAAGGGTCTAAGTGCTGATGTTTGCCAGAATCGACCAAGTTTTATCAAAAGTCGCTCTAGATTTATGGCGGTCAGCCATATGTCGTTCAAATTTATTGTGGAGGCACATTGAATTCCACCATTGGTTATAATCTAATTTTGTAAAATCTTTCCAATTATGTAAAATAAGTTGAATGGCTAGAATTAATAAAAGGGTAAAAAGGCGGTCATGATACACAGATAGATGGGCAGTGAGTGCCGAGGAACCCAGAATCAAAATATCAAATGAGAAAGGATCAGTGATAGAGAAAATTTTAGAAATCGTGTGCCAGATCGAATTCCAGAAAATCTGCAAATGGGGGCAATCATAGAGCATATGCCGCAAGGAGCCTTCAGATGCTTTGCAAGACCAGCAAGAGTTAACTGAGGACTTCATTATTTTGGCTGATTTAATAGGAGTCCAGAAGGCTCTATGATAGAGGAAAAGAGCTGTTTGTCTATGAGAGGCTGAGTGAAGGGATTTAAATAATCTGGGCCATAACGCCAACCATAATTGCTCGGTAATAGGGGATTGCAACATCGGATCCCATTTAGAGATGGATTCGATGAGGAAAGGATATGATTTTGCCTGCATATACTTGTACCAATTTGAAGATTGACCTTTGGAAGCAGAGAAAAGTTGTATCTTTGAGTGGAGGTCAGGAGTAGTATGCAAGGATGCGGGAGATGAGAACCTCGCAGTAAGACAATGATGCAGCTGAATCCAATTAAAATATTGGGTGGGAGGGATATGGAATTTTGCCATAATGTCCGAGAATGTAATCCATTTATTCGCGTTGATAAGATGCGCAATAGTACAGAGACCTTGCTGTTGCCAAGATTTCCAAAGTACCACGGAATTGTCAATTTTAAGTTTGGGATTATGCCAAATAGGTGCCGCTAATGAATCAGCTAATTTGTTCTCTGAGATGGAGTCAATATGGTTAAGTGTTTGCCAAGTACTATGTAAAATCGGATTGCGTTTGGCCTCTGAAGGCAGAGGAATGGCAGGAGCATGTTGCATGATGTACGGATCGAGTAAAGAATGCTCTAAGGATAACCACGTGGGCGGTGTGCTTATGAGGAAAAGATTAGACCATAGGGAGCCTTGAGATAATAGAAAAGCATAATGGTATTCCCGAAAGCTAGGGAAGTTGACACCTCCCTGGTCCCGAGGACACTTTAATTTACGCAAGGCAATCCGGGGCTGTTTGTTGTGCCACAAGAAGGAAGAAAGGAGACGCTCAATACGAGAATAGATGGAGGGAGAAAAAAGACATGGAAGCATACTGAGAACATAATTTATTTTGGGAGTTATCATCATTCGTATTGTAGAGAGTCTGCCCCACCAGGAGAGGTTGAGGGGGGACCATTTGGAAGTACAAGTGTGAATGATAGAGAAGATGAAATCAGAATTAAGTTTCAATGTGGATTCGAGAGTAGGACCAAAGAATAAACCAAGGTATTTAATTTTGGTAGGGGACCATATGAAGCCAGAGTTAATTGCATCAGTTTGGACATCGATGCAATTTAGCGGAAGTATTTCTGATTTAGTTATGTTTAGCTTATAGCCAGATATGGCTGAGTACTGTCTAATTTGTTCAAGAACAGGAGAAAGAGAGTCCGGGGTGATGTAGAGCAGGATGTCGTCTGCATAGGCCGAGAGTTTAACTGAAAATTGGTCAGACTGGAAGCCATTAATTCTATGGTCGTGTCTGATAGCCGCTAATAACGGCTCCAGAGCGAGATTAAAAAGTAATGGGGATAGGGGACATCCTTGTCTGGTGCCACGGGATGGATAGAAAGGTTGCGAGGTACGGCCATTAATCATAATCCGAGTCGTCGGGTGGGAATATAGAACTTTGATCATATCAATAAAAGGATCTGGGAATCCATACCAACGGAGAATATGAAAAAGAAAATGCCATTCTAGGCGATCAAAGGCCTTTTCAGCATCGAGGGCCATAATCAAGAGTCTGTCTGGATGAGATGTAGTGTGGTGGATGATATGTGACAAAAGGCGGGTATTATTGGAGGAGTATCGGTTATGGATAAAGCCAGATTGATCAGGGGAGATAAGAGATGGAAGAACAGATTGGAGCCGGGTAGCAAGAATTTTAGCAAAGATTTTAGCATCCACATTAATTAGAGAGATAGGTCTATAGTTTTTGACATCTTGGGGGTCTTTGCCGGGTTTGGGAAACACAATAAGGGTAGCCTCTGTAAAGGAGCCTGAAGAATCGCCCTGATTGCAGAGAAACTGAAAGAAAGATAGCAAATGTGGAAGCAGAGTAGGAAGAAAGGCCTTGTAAAACTCAACAGTAATGCCATCGGGGCCTGGTGATTTATTCGAATTTAGAGAGTTAATGGCGTCCTGGAGTTCCTGAGCAGAGAAAGAAGAGGAGAGAGGAGACGTCTCGGTAGGTAAGAGTGAAGGATGGGAAAAGATAAAAATGAGGTAAGCTGAGGAATAGAGGGGGAGGTTTCTGATGAATATAGTTGTTGATAAAAATCATGGAAGGCAGAAGAGATGGAGGAATAGTCTGTAGATAACTGCCCAGATACATCTTTAATAGAAGATATGGTAATCTTATTTTGAGATTTTTTCAGATAGTTTGCAAGTAGATGACCCGGTTTATTATTGTCGGCGTAATATGTGGATGCTTGAACAAAAACAGAGTTGGCAGCAGAGGAGCTTAAAAGAGAGTTGTATTGCAATTTCAGATTGCGAAGATCAGTTAGAGCTTGTATATTAGATGTATCAGAGATATGGATGGACTCAGCCAAACGAATGCGGGATTCCAGATCCCGTTGTGCAGTTTTCTGAGAAGAATGAAGTTTGGCTGAGAATTGAATAATAGTGCCACGAATAAATGCCTTAAAGGCGTCCCAGGTAACAATCCAATTAGTATGTGTGGGAATGTTGAATTTGAAAAATTCTTCAATGGCAGCACTAATGCAATCCGAAAAATGGTCCTCAGCAAGGAGTGAAGAATTAAACCGCCATTGCTTACTGCGAGGTTCTAGGGAGAAATGTGTGCAATTTATTGTAATGGCAGCATGATCTGAAACAGTTATGGAGTGAATGTCAGATGAAAGAATGTGTGTTAAGATAGATGTGCTGACAAGGAAATAATCAATCCTGGAGTATGTGGCATGGGGGGCAGAAAAGAATGTAAATTGTTCATCATCCCTATGGTGGATTCTCCAAGGATCTGTTAGTTGTAACTGAGTCATAATATCATGCAATGCATACCATGATTTTGATTTTTTATAGGGGGCGTGTGATTTCCGGTCCCTACTAGGGTCCAAAATGAGGTTAAAATCCCCCCCTATTATTACGGGAGTATCTGGATCCTGCAATATATGGTTGGCGATATTATGAAAGAAATCTGGAGAATCAATATTAGGTGCATAGATGTTAATGATTCGCAATGCATGATTGGAAATAGAAAGCTTAGCACTTACCCATCTACCATGTGTATCATGAGAGCTAAAAAGTGTGGAAATGGAGGGATGTTGTCTCACCAGAGTAATGACACCATTCTTACCATCCTCAGCAGGGGAGAAAAGGGGAGGAAGAAAACCACGTTTGGTAAACTTGGCAGAGTCAGCAGAATTAAGATGAGTTTCCTGTAGCAGAA
The DNA here is from genome assembly GCF_902459505.1 of Geotrypetes seraphini. Lineage (NCBI taxonomy): Eukaryota > Metazoa > Chordata > Amphibia > Gymnophiona > Dermophiidae > Geotrypetes > Geotrypetes seraphini. Next base: position 30,689,222 of record NC_047089.1, on the reverse strand, counting down.
TAACATCAGATTTAATATCATCCAAATATGATATTAACTTCCGTTGTTTTATTACATTATTAAGACCCTTGACATTCAAAGATGTTATTGATAATGACATTTGAAGATAATAAAAATAATCTGATAATTGTCTGCATATAAAATATAAGGAATGAAATACCCATCAGAAACTGCATACATATCTGTAGTAAATAGAACAGGAGTGATAAATATCAGTGAAATACCAATAAAGAGAGAAAGAAGTAAAGAGCAATAAAATATACTGGAAAAGGTGAGAAAGCCCCCTGCTAAATAGCAGCAGGCCATAAAATATGGGTGGGCTGAGAAGCCAAAGCCAAGGCCCAGGCCGAAGGACAGCACACACCAGCAAACCTATTGACAAAGACTGTGAAAACAGGAGCTCTTGCTGCAGGAAAACAAAAACAGGATATCAGCAAGTTCAAGCAGTAAAACCTTGAGTAAACAACTGACCTATTAGGCTAATTGAAAGATAACCAGTCATAACAATCCAGGTAGCAAAAACAGTTGAAGCAGAACTAACAGGGCTGAACAGATACAGGAGCACGCTGTGAGTGAAAACAAGGTGTCAGAGTGACCGAGGAGAAAGCAGAAGGCAGCCGCACACAGTGAGAGGCTAGAGAGAGAGAGAGCTGAACACGGCTCCAGAGACAGATGCAGGCAGCATTAAATCTAATGGTGCCGAGGCCCAAGGCGGGAAAGGAAACAAACAGAGAGCACATTGTCAGCTCGTGGTGCAGAGGAGTGCAGTAGAGGTAAGGAGAGTAGGCAGACATTGTGCAAAAAGAAAAAAAAACTTGAGCCATAATTACAAAAGGAAGTAATGCATCGTGGTGAGGAAAATTCCATTGCTCTGAAGTAGAGAGTCACTCTTTAAAGCACAGCCATGCGTCTGCTAGCAGAGCAGGGCAGATCAGACTCACACATTGTCAATCGGGGTGGGCGAAGTTTCTTCTATGTAGGTGGCCAAAAGCTCCGGATCAGTGAAGTCTTTTGTTTGGTTTAAATATGTCACCCGCATCCGCGCCGGATAAAAGAGGCCAAAGCGGGCGCCCATCTTCTTTAGCTGGGGACGGAATGCTAGGAGTTGCTGCCGGGTTTTGACTGTGTTCTTATGAAGATCCGGGAGAATAAGAATCCGGTTACCCTCATAAGTAATGGGAGCCATAGATCTTGCTTTTTGTTGTATAGCAATAACTTGAGGGTATCTCAGGATTTTCATCACGATGGGTCGCGGTCGACGGTCGCGTGGGAGCCTGGAAGATGGCGACCGGTGGGCTCGCTCAATCTCGAAGTCGTGGGTGAATGAAAGATCCAGCAGTTTGGGGATGAACGCTTCGAGGAAGGTGACCATATTGTTTCCTTCCTGCCCTTCCGGGACCCCCAAAAGACGCAAATTGTTCCGGCGAGAACGATTACTCGCGTCTTCCATATCTTTCTCCAGGGCCAGCGTGCGTTTCACATGGCCCTGAAGTGCTTTAACATTAGCCTCCGTAGTTGCCGATTTGATTTCTAAATCAGCCAATTTGGATTTAAATGAAGACAAATCAGTGTGAATCACTGCCAGATCTTCTTTAAGCTCCGATATTGCATCTTTGGTGTCTGTCATAAGTTCTTGAACTGTTTTAATTGCTTCCCACAAGTCAGACATGGAGGGAGATGCAGCAGTATCAGAAGTCTCTGAATTGGAGTTTTTCGCCGGAGAAGGTGGGTCTGGCTTGTGTCTCTTGCCCTTAGTAGTTGAAGCCATAGTTCATACAGCTGAAGGTGGTAATTAGAGGGGTGAAAAACGAAAATATTGCAGCAAAAGAGCAAAAAGTAAAGAAAGGTTGCTGGAGCTAGTTGTTCAAGCGACCATCCCAGTCGGGCTCAACAGCGCCCCCCCGCGGAGGCAGTTTTTATATTTTTTCCATTGACATGAATGGGTGAAATCTGATTTTCTGTTTGTAGCTCCGCCCAGGTGTGCAGGTTGGCCGCGATACCCCCAGAACATATCACCCCAGGTAGTGAGGGATCTGCATACCAAGTTTCGTTCAAATCGGGCAAGCCGTTTTTGCGTTGGCAGCTGTTTTACATTTTTTCCATTGACATGAATGGGTGAAATATGATTTTATGTTTGTAGCTCCGCCCACATGTGCAGGTGGGCCGTGAGACCCCCAGAACATATCACCCCAGGTAGTGAGGGATCGGCATACCAAGTTTCGTTCAAATCGGGCAAGCCGTTTTTGCGTTGGCAGCTCTTTACATTTTTTCCATTGACATGAATGGGTGAAATCCGATTATCTGTTTGTAGCTCCGCCCATGTGTGCAGGTGGGCCGCGAGACCCCCAGAACATATCATCCCGGGTAGTGAGGGATCTGCATAACAAGTTTCGTTCAAATCGGTCAAGCCGTTTTTGCGTGATCGCGGCACATACATACATACATCCGATTTTATATATATAGATTAGCCATTTTTTTTTTTCTGAGGTCTTCCAAGTACTGACAAATCCAAAATGTGGCCCTGCAAAGGGTTTGAGTTTGAGACCACTGATCTAAGGTGTGTGAGGTTGTGGTACATGTGATGATGTCAAAGGCTTTTATTATTATTTGTCCTTTTGCATTTGTTGGTTTCTGCTTTTGTTGGATCTGTTATATGAAAAGATCAAACTTTAGCATTTTCTCCCATCCAAAAGCCCCCGTTAAATTTCACATGAACATTTTTCTCAGCAAGGTGAAAAGTCCAGTGCATACCATTTCCATCAGCATCATAAATATTCTTCCTCAGCTGTAGCTCTCATTTCACTTTCTTTCCAACGAGTCTTAAAATGCAATTTTGCCTTTCTGCACTCTGCTTCGAGCCTCTGCTGAAAGGCAAAAAAATGGAAATGCATTCAAAGATCATTTGAAGGAAAATTAAATGAGGATTAAAACTTAATTGAAGTGAATCTCAAAATACTTTCCGGGAAAGACACATGAAGTAAAGCTGCATTTATTTACCTATAAACATAAAAGTCGCATATATCCATGATTAAAAAAAAAGTGGAAAGAAATATGAGGAGGGCTAAGAAAGAAAGATCAATTCAATTTTGCTAAACTGAATGACTAAATGAAGGGGGGAAAAATGATGAATGAAACTATTGTAGCCATCATTAACTGGAAATCAGATAAAGGATGAAAGAACAAAACCTTTACTGTATATTAGAGCAGCTGAAAAAAAAAAAAAGATACCTAGGTCTCCTTTTACTAAGGTGCGTTAGCGTTTTTTAGCGCACGCGCAAGATTAGCACACGCTATAGCGTGCGCTAGCTGAAAAATTACCGCCTGCTTAACAGGAAGCGGCTAGCGCATGTGGCATTTTAGTGTGCGCTAAAACCACTAGCACCCTTTTGTAAAAGGAGCCCATAAAGCGGACTCAGAAGCTCAGGAAAGCATTTCTGGAAGTTCTGCTGTTGGATGACCAGAAAGATAACAGGCTCCATTAGTCAACTGAACTATGGCTCATATTTTAATTTGTTCAATTTTCTATATCGTTCTCCCAAGGGAGCTCAGAACAGTTTACATGAATTTATTCAGGTACTCAAGCATTTTTCCCTGTCTGTCCAGTGGGCTCACAATCTATCCAGTGTACCTAGGGCGATGGGAGGATTAAATGACTTACCCAGGGTCACAAGGAGCAGCGTGGGTTTGAACCCACAACTTCAGGGTACTGAGGCTGTAGCTTTAACCACTACGCCACATGCTCCCAGCTCTAACCACTGTACCATTCTTTCCATCTAGTTTAGATTAGGGATAGAAACATAGAAACATAGAAGATGACGGCAGAAAAGGGCTACAGCCCATCAAGTCTGCCCACTCTGCTTACCCACCCCCTGTCTATGCCCTAATGACCCAATTTCCTTATCTTGACCCTTGTAGGGATCCCACATGGATATCCCATTTATTCTTAAAGTCTGGCACGCTGTCTGCCTCGATCACCTGCACTGGAAGCTTGTTCCAATGATCAATCACTCTCTCTGTGAAGAAATACTTTCTGGTGTCGCCATGAAATTTTCCGCCCCTGAGTTTGAGCGGGTGCCCTCTTGTGGCCGAGGGCCCCTTGAGAAAGAAAATATCATCTTCCACTTCGACACGTCCCGTGAGGTACTTAAATGTTTCGATCATGTCTCCCCTCTCCCTACGTTCCTCGAGAGTGTAGAGCTGCAATTTGTTCAGTCTCTCTTCGTACGAGAGACCCTTGAGCCCCGAGATCATCCTGATGGCCGTCCGCTGAACCGATTAAATTCTGTGCACATCTTTACTGTAATGTGGCCTCCAGAATTGCACACAGTACTCCAGATGAGGTCTCACCATGGCCCTGTACAACGGCATTATGACTTCAGGCTTTCGGCTGACGAAACTTCTATTGATACAACCCAATATCTGCCTTGCCTTAGATGAAGCCTTCTCCACTTGATTGGCAGTTTTCATGTCTGCACTGATGATTACTCCTAAATCTCGTTCTGCTGAAGTCCTAGTTAAAGTTTCTCCGTTCAAGAAGAACGTCCTGCATGGATTTCCGCTTCCGAGGTGCATGACCTTACATTTCTTAGCATTGAAGCCTAGCTGCCAGGTTGAGGACCAACTTTCCAATATAAGCAGGTCCTGCGCCATATAATAAGAACATAAGAACATAAGCAGTGCCTCTGCCGGGTCAGACCATAGGTCCATCCTGCCCAGCAGTCCGCTCCCGCGGCGGCCCAAACAGATCACAATCTGTCTGAATCATCTGAAGGGGCTCCCCTGCCACCTTGGCCTCCCAATTTGGTCCTGCCTTCCCATCGAAGTCCCAGCCCTCCGGTCCTGCACATGCACGACCTGTTTGGTTTATACTCTATACCTGACAAACTTTCTATACTTTTGTTACATCCCAGCTCCTCCCTCAGTATCCCATGATCCCTTTATCCCTCAGGAATCCGTCCAATCCCTGTTTGAATCCTTGGACCGTACCCTGCCTGATCACTTCCTCCGGTAGCGCATTCCAAGTGTCCACGACCCTCTGGGTGAAAAAGAACTTCCTTGCAGCCAGAGAATTTTTGTTTTGTGCCATTTCTGGAATGTTCCTTTTATTCATTTCATCTGGCTATTTTTTTAATTTGTCATGGGAGGAAAGTCATTGAATGCTCACTCTTTCAAAAGCGTGCACACTATGCCATATATCATATATCGCACTATGCCATATATCGCACCTTAAAAAAAAAAAAAAAAAAAATCAGCGACAAGAATGATGCTTAGCATTTATTAATTTATTGTTAAGAATTTATATTCTGCATATCCTACAATTCTATGCGGATTACAAATTATTCAGGTACTCGAGTATTTTTCCCTAATTGTCCTGTTGGGCTCCCACTATAACTAATGGGAATTGAGGCCTAGATTCTCTAAACTCACCGATCTGGGCAATTGTTGGGCGAGTCGTGGCTGAGTTCGGCTGGACAACCGATTCACCAAGGAGTCCTCATACAAATTACCTGACCAGACGCACGCCCTACAGCGATCCCACGGATCGCTGTAGAGCGAGCGAGACGCATGCACAGATTCTCCTTGTTGGCTGTAGATGTGATTTGCGCATGCGCTTGCTCTTCGCGCACAAGCGAGGTCAACGTAACGGGGGAGGGGTGGCTGCAGTTTACTTGAGTGGACATAAGGCATCATTTCAATTTAATGGAACAGAACACGCTTTTAACCCGTGGGTTAAAACCACGGGTTCACACTGCACCGCTCTTTTTGCGGACTATATGGGGAGTAATGTACAGTTTTATTTTTTTTATTTTGAGGGTTCCCCCATCCACACTCAGAGCGCGTCAGGAACGGGAAGGCATAGGGCGCGCACATTTGAACCCGTGCAAATGTTAGGGCGGAATTGTCGCCATGCGATTGTCCTGTGCGTATTTGACGGGTCACCATTTGAACGCATGGTAGAAGTTAGCATGGGTCTACAGCAGGGGTGTCAAATGTTGGTCCTCGAGGGCCACAATCCAGTCGGTTTTCAGGATTTCTCCAATGAATATGCATGAGATCTATTTGCATGCACTGTTTTCATCATATGCTAATAGATCTCATGCATATTCATTGGGGAAATCCTGAAAACCCGACTGGATTGCGGCCCTCGAGGACCGACATTTGACACCCTTGGTTTACAGCAGGGATCTCAAAGTCCCTCCTTGAGGGCCGCAATCCAGTCAGGTTTTCAGGATTTCCCCAATGAATATGCACTGCATGCACATAGATCTCATGCATATTCATTGGGGAAATCCTGAAAATCCGACTGGATTGTGGCCCTCAAGGAGGGACTTTGAGACCCCTGGTTTACAGCAATGTGGTAAAATTTGTGCTATTGCTTAATGGAGCTTTAGTAAAAGAACCCTTTTTTCTTGCTGTTGTGTTTTTTTTTTCCGTTTCAAAATGATGCACATCCTTAATGAAAAGACAGCACTCATTATAGCAGACCATTGACCACCAAATAAATCTACTGTCAGAACAGCGGAACAAAGTGGACTTCTATGGATTTCTGCACAGGAACTGCATACTAGGCAGTTATCCCAGTCACTAACAGAGAACATATACAGACTCTCCAAATACATAATAAATGACCACAAATTAGAAGCAAAAACACATTTTCTCGTGTACTATGCAAAACATAAAGATAGAAAAGATACACATTCTTAAAGCTGACAGGTTCTAACACAGACATGGGCCACTCCGGTCCTCGAGGGCTGGAATCCAATTGGTTTTTCAGGATTTCCCCAATGAATATGCATTAAAAGCAGTGCATGCACATAGATCTCGCGTTTATTCATTGGGGAAATCCTGAAAACCCGATTGGATTCTGGCCCTCGAGGACCGGAGTTGCCCATGTCTATTTTAACCACTAAATTTAAAGGAAAAATCTCTCTCTCTCTCTCTCTCTCTCTCTCTCTCTCTCTCTCTCTCTCTCTCTCTCTCTCTCTCTCTCTCTCTCTCTCTCTCTCTCTCTCTCTATATATATATATATATATGTGAGTGCGCTGTCTAGACATTTTATCATTTAAAAGTCAGCATAATATTTTCAAAATTCCACACATAAACCCATGTCCATATTTAACACACCCTTGTGCATGAATACTTCTCGCACTTAGGGCTCCTTTTACTAAGGTGCGCTAGGGCTTTAAAGCGCGGAATAGCGCACGCTAGACCTTAATGCCAGCATTGAGCTGGCGTTGGTTCTAGAAGCGTAGCGCGCGGTAATTTCCTGCATGCACTAAAAACGCTAGCGCACCTTAGTAAAAGGAGCCCTTAATCTTGTAAGGTTCAATACAAGATCCAATTTAATCTACTTTCATAGACTGCAGATCATATCCTTTTCAGAAAGGCCTCGGATCACGTGAGTAATGCGTTCAAACTCAGCAACTTATATTCAGTAATTTTTATTGAGTTTTAAAAATAAAATATACATAACCAAAAATCTTACAAAGAATATCATCTCAACTCAGTTAATACATTGTAGATATATAAATTCAAAGAAATAGACAATCAATTGTCATCACAATACAAACACGATAAAGTACCTCCTAACACACCCTCCAACTTAAAGCTTCCCTCTCCCTGATCTTCCTCCCTTCGTCTCTCATTGATCAGCTCCTTGGTCTAGGACGGTGGTCTCAAACTCCAACCCTTTACAGGGCCACATTTTGGATTTGTAGGTACTTGGAGGGACTCAGAAAAAAATAGTTACTGTCTTATTAAAGAAATGACAATTTTGCATGAGGTAAAACTCTATATAGTTAATAAATCTTTCCTTTTGGCTAAGTCTTAATAATATTATTGTCATTTATAGCTAAAGAGACATATAATCAAGAAACGGTTTTATTTTACTTTTGTGATTATGATAAACATACCAAAGGCCTCAAAATAGTACCTGGCGGGCTGCGAGTTTGAGACCACTGCTATAGGCTAAGGCTCTTTACACCTGCATTGTGATGTCATAGAACTTTATGGTTATAGAAACATAATAACACGATGGCCATCCACAGCATCCACTATCTCCTCCTCTCCCTATTGGCTAAGGCTCTTAACATTTGCATCTCCTCTTCCTATAGGCTAAGGCTCTTTACACCTGCATTGTGATGTCATAGAACTTTATGGTTATAGAAACATAATAACACGATGGCCATCCACAGCATCCACTATCTCCTCCTCTCCCTATTGGCTAAGGCTCTTAACATTTGCATCTCCTCTTCCTATAGGCCAGTGGTCTCCAACTCAAACCCTTTACAGGGCCACATTTTGGATTTGTAGGTACTTGGAGGGACTCAGAAAAAAATAGTTACTGTCTTATTAAAGAAATGACAATTTTGCATGAGGTAAAACTCTTTATAGTTTATTAATCTTTCCTTTTGGCTAAGTCTTAATAATAATATTGCAATTTATAGCTAAAGAGACATATGATCAAGAAACTGTTTTATTTCACCATTGTGATTATGATAAACATACTGAGGGCCTCAAAATAGTACCTGGCGGGCCCATAAGTTTGAGACCATTGGTCTAGTAGTATGATTCATGCAAAGGATGTGAGAGGTCAGCTCCCAGACTAGGCCCTTCTCCCTCCCCTTCTGTCCCGGGAGAGCCAATTAGGAGGCCAGCAGTAGTCAAGTTGCTTAGAAGAGAACGTTGAAACTTTTGGGGGTTTCTGCCAGGTTTTTGTGACCTAGATTGCTCACTGTTGGAACCAGCTACTGGGCTAGATGGACTATTGCTCTGACCCAGTATGACTGTTCTATGTTCTTATCCATACCTTCAAATTCCCCTTTTGCCTCTTTCTTTCCCCCGTCTCCTATTTCTGCTCTCTTTCATTTATGACCTGCCCCCTGTTTTACTGAGGTGCGCTAACAGATTAGCGCGCGCTAAACGCGTCCATAGACTAACATGCACGCATTAGCATTTAGCATACGCTAAATCGGTTAGCGCACCTTAGTAAAACAGGGCCCTAGTTCCACAAGAATACCCTCGGTTCACACATCCTGTTCAGTTCTCATCTAATTTTAGGGGTATCTAGGTTAAAATTTTGTTGTAGTTTTGTTTCACCTAGGGATTTTTCTTTCCGTCTTCTTTCATTTTAGTATGCAATATTTAATTGTCGTTCACGCGAACATAAAATGCCGGTGACGGGATAATCGCACGCCAGACACAAGCGCGCTGACAATTCAGCGCAAGAAAGAAGTGCGCCACCAAAAAACTTATTTTTAAAAAGCTCCGACGGGGGTGTGTGTGGGGGGATCCCTCCCACTTTAATGCATAGTGTTCGTGCTGCCATTGGGGGGGGCGTGGGGGGTGCAACCCCCCACATTATAGAGGAAACGGAACTTTTCCTGAAAAAAATTGGAAAAAGTTCCATTTTCTCTATAATGGAGGGTTCCAAACCACCAAACCCCCCCCCCAACAGCAGCGCGAACACTATGCATTAAAGTGGGGAGGGTTCCCCCGTCCACATCCCCCGTCGGATCTCTTTAAAAATAAGTTTTTCGGCGGCGTGCTTCTTTCATGCGCCGAATTGTCAGCGCTGGATTGTCAGCGCGCTGGTGTCTTATGCACCACTGACTATGAATCTAAAATGCCATGTGCTAATACAAAACACTACATATTGGCATTCATTTTAGGAAGGTCTATATGTTAAATACTGCCATTTAAACATGTGTATTGGCTACGTGAACAATTATTTCAGAAAGCTGTTATGTACACATGAAGATAGCAGGGATGCAGTGATTTCAAGGAGATAACATTTTGGGCAGGTGAATATTTATGCATGTACTTTCTATTCTGGAATGTGAATACATATACATTTAAACAAAATTCCCCATTGGGTTTTGCACTAGCTCCAAGTAATTCATCCGTTCCATAAAAGTGCTTGTTTTAGCCAGAGCTGTAAACAAAGGGATCGAGGGGGCAATTACCCTTGATCTCATTTTTATTTTTCTGGCTGAAATATTAAAACATAATTTGGGTGCTTCACTAGCAAATTCCACCACTTCATGGGTACAGTTTTTTTCTCATAACTGCTGCTCTCACGCCATGTCGGTGGTCTCCAACCTTTTTTTTATGTAAAGGGCCACGGTGTGAATACAAGAAAGTTTTGAGGGCCACCAAAAGATTTCAAGCTTACACGCACTACTTGATCTGCTTGTTCAGAGTGCATATTAAACATTTAAAGCAATATTAATATTGATTCTACAACACTTCAAAGATATATTGCAAAAACTCGCTTCATTTTGCATTGCCAACAGTAGTAAATTCCATAAACAGGCACCTGAGTAACACAGAGATCGTTTGTGGTTACTAATCAAATGGGCAAGACTGAAATGAACGCATTTACAGGATTTGAAGAGCCCTTCAGCCGACTGTTTGAGGGCTGCAATGGAGGACTTCGGGGGTTGCATGCAGCCCTGGGGCCATACAGTGGCATAGCGAGGATGTGCAGCAACCAGGGCAGCTCTCCCCCAGCCTTACGCATGCACCCCTTCCCCGTACCTTCTTAACTTTGGCATAAGCAGCTACGAACCTGCTGCCCGCGTCAGCTTCGGCACTCTCTCCGATGCCACTTCCTAGGCGCGGGTCCTGGAAGTGACGGCAGAGAGAGAGCGCCGAAGTCGACCCGGGCAGCAAGTTTGTGTGACTACTCACGCTGAAGTTAAAAAAGCATGCGGGAAGGGAAGTGGCGCACATGCGGCAGGGGGGAGGAGTGGGAATGAGGACGGAGAGGAGGAGGGGCACCAGTGCCCCAAGGAAGACCGCACTTGGGGCAGACCACCCCTCCCCCACACCCTCCTTACCACGACACTGGGGATATATGTTGGAACTGATTGATACTGGTAGATATATACCTTCCCCCTCTCCCACAATCCTTCCCATGTTATCTCGCTGTCTGAGGTCCTGGGGGGGGGGGGGGTTTGCAGGTGTAGAGAAGAGATAGTTGCAACGCATAGAGAACATAAATGGGGTAGGGGAGGTTGTGGGGTTGGGGTGTGGAGGTAATTACGTTGAGCTCTGAGGCGCTGAGGGATTCCAAGGGATTCCATGTCCAGGGATTCCATGTCCAGGTGGATTCCAGATCATCTGCAAGATACAAATTGGTGGACAATGGAGTCAGGTGATGGGCTTTCTTGGCTTCACATGTATGTTTGTTACTTGTGATGTGCTGTGCAATGCTCCACACATAGCCTTAGACCAGTGTCTCCATGAGGGTTTGGCACTTCATCAGGAGCCAATCAGGCCCTAGGCCCCTCCCCGGTGCATCCCACAATGCACCAGGAAGAGGTAGGCCCGCCATACCAAGGATGTCGGGCCTGCCGGCCGGCTGGAACAGAGACCCATCCGCCAGCCAACTAAAATGGTTCGTGGGGATGGGAGGCCATCTTTGGCAGGAGGGCTTGGGCTCCCTCCTGCCAGAATTCACGGGGGGGGAGGGAGTTCAGGGGTGCACCTTCAACAAGAGAGCCTGGGTTTTTGTGATGACGTTTTTGTGATGATGTTTTTGTGATGACATTAAGCCGCCCGGTTCGCTCATCTTTTTGTTCGAGCCGGGCGCGTCTCGCAGTCCCGGAACCATTTTGAGAGGAGCCAGCTTTACAATTGTGGCGTTGGAAGAAGCGTGAGATATTTGGACATTGAATTTTCCCCTGAAGTAGCCTTCTTGGCGAAACAGAAAGACTTTTCTGTCGGGATAAGGAACTGAGAATCTTGTTAATTACGTCGCATCTTCAGATGAGTGGATGTTTTTCTCTTATTTTTGTTCCAAACTCCTTGCTTCAACAATTGCTTTTCCCTGTAAAGTTAAGCTGTAGCCCTCGTTTAGTTTTTAGTGAGTTTGGGTTCCTGTTTATGCTATAAACAAGTTCTAAATCATTGGACTTTGCTTATATTGCTCACACCACTACTACTAAAAAAATCTTTTTGAAAAAGAAAAAATCATTGAAAAATAGTAATTGTGTATGGATGAAATCATTTATTTAAATGTACACGGAGTTTTTTATAAATCAGTGATGATGTGAGTTGGCTCGGGTACTTGTGTAGTCCCGGCCTCTCGCAATTGAGGTTTATTTTTCTCCGTTTGTTTTATACTTTTTGATATTGATGGTGTGATGTCAATAATTGTTGTTAGTGTGGCATGAATGATTCCCAACTGCTAAGATATTATCTTCAATACGTCTGTTCTACATTTTAAGTTCCAACTGGGCCATCTCCCTAGACTTTTGGTTATACTTGTAGTATGACTAAGTCTAGTTCGGTACAAAAATTCAAAAATATCACTCCAAAACAAGCCAAGAAAGCTAGCTTATTACTTAAGCGAAAGAAAAGCCTCAGACAAACGGAGAGGTGCACCCACACTCTTCCACCAAAACATCATAGGCAAAAACCTTTTGCACAAGTTTAAAGTTAGCAAGTGGGAGCAAAAAATAGCCGAGAATGATTAATGGTAAAAACCACTGAACACAAACAGGCCAGGCCGACGATCGTTTAGTGGCCGGTAACCACTAACTTTAAACTCGTGTGAAAGTTTTTTGCCTATGATGCTTTGGTGGAAGAGTGTGGTTACAGCTCTTCGTTTGTCTGAATCTTTTCTTTCGCTTAAGTAATAAGCTAGCTTTCTTGGCTTGTGTGGTGCTTATGCTTTGGAGTGATATTTTTGAATTTTTGTACTATACTTCCCTCCATTCCTCCCTGTTTTTTGTAAGTCTAGGTCGGCCCATCTCCCGCACCTTTCCCCTCCTCTAAAAATGCCTCTTTTCACTCTAGGTATTCAGAGGCAGGGTAAAGGCCTAAGCTGGTTTTAGATACGTCTAAAACCAGCTTTGATTACTGGTACTTGGACAATCTGTTGTTTTGATCGTCCAAGTACCGATTTAGGCCACTTTTGAACGTTGTTTTTATGATTATTATTATTATTATGAGCTCCTTGGTGTTTTGAAAATGCCCCTAATAGTGGAATTAGAAAAGGTATAGAGAAAGGTGACAAAAATGATAAAGGAAAGGCTAAAGCAGTTGGCGATCTTCAGCCTGGAGAAAAGATGACTTGGGGATATAATAGAAGTCTATAAAAATACTGAGTGGAATGGAACGGGTAGATGTGAATCGCTTGTTTGCTCTTTCCAAAAATAGTAGCTCTAGGTGGCATAGAATGAAGCTAGTAAATAATTGATTTGAAACAAACCAGAGAAAATATTTCTTCACTCAACTTGTAATTAAACTCATTGTCAGTGAATGTAGTGAGAACGGTTAGCTTAGTTGAGATTAAAAAAAGTTTGGATAATTTCCTAAAAGTCCATAAGCCAATATTGAGAGGGAGTCGAAAAAAATCTGTTTGACTCTGTGGGATCTTGCCAGGTACTTGGGACCTGGATTGGCCACCGTTCGAAATAGGATACTGTGCATGATGGACCTTCGTTCTATCCCAGTATGGCAATTGTTATGTTCTTAATGACCCAAAAGACAGGACCCAGGGCTGAATATCTAAGTCTAAATTAGCTGTTGACAGTCAGCAGTTAAACAAACCCTGACTTCCACAAGCTGAATATTGACCCAGTTGAATACATTGCACAATGTACTTATTGGGCCTGATTCTGTATAGGACGCCCGGTCTCAGTGGCTTTTGAAAATCGCACATGGGTGTCCTATACAAAATCACGTCTGTCCTAATGGACAGATGCCTAATCTCGCCTAACCACCCTGATTCTCTATCTGGCGTCTATATCAAAGGTGCAGTTTAGAGAATTGCGTTGCCGCTGAGCTGATTGTGGCAAGCGAATCTCCCTGGCACGATCAGCTGAGCGGCAATGGCAGGGAACCCCTGAACCCCACCACAAGTCAGCTGGCAGGACGGATGCCCACTCCCTCCCATTGCCATCCCCTGGGTTTCTGCCGGGTATTTGTGATCTGGGTTGACCACTGTTGAAAACATGATACTGGGCTTGATGGACCTTCGCTCTGTCCCAAAATAGCAACTCTTATGTTTTTATGACCCACTATTGGACCGTTGTGGAAGCATGTTTGAAATAATTGAAAGCAAGACATGAAAGTTGACATTAAGGGAGGAATTCTCAAATGGTCATCAAACGATAACAATCGCTGTTATAGAAAGTTAGCAAAAGTCCACATTTATGCACTCAACTATAGGCTTGGGCACTTATGGCTGGTGTATATGCTTGCACCTAACTTTAGGCAGTTGGGCGCATACATGTAAGTATTTTATAATCTATATGTACCTGATCGGCATGCAGAAACAAAAGAGTCTGTGAAGAGTTGACGTTCAAGATGTAGGCCTTATTAAAAATAATACTTGATAATCCACATAAAAGTATCAAGGATCCAGCAAGGTCCATGTTTCGACAATACAGTCTTCCTCAGGGTTCCCTCTTGGTCCAGTAATAGAAGCTCGTGGATTAAGTAGTAGGCCAAGTGAGCTGATACAAAAAAAACATTGCGCTGATGAGAGATCTTCAGAGCAGTAGAGACTGATAGGCATGCCTGAGCCCCCTCAGGTCAAGGATATAAAGTTTATCTTTATGTGGACAACATCACAGTTTTACTTCCTATATTTCAGTCAGCAGAAGTAGCATTGACACTGCAGCAAGACTAATTACAAGGGGTTTCTTGATATGTGCACATTTCACCCATAGCGAAGCAATTAAACAGTCTCCCTTCCCCTCTCCGCAATTTGAGCCCCCTTCTACCATTCCGTAAGCATCTGAAGACCTGGCTCTTCTCCAGAACGTAACCCCGTCCCGCTCCTGGCACTCTCACACCAACCTCTCTTCTCTCATACTTATATAATTCCACTGGAGTTCCGTTCCTTCCCTAACCATGTAAACCGTGTCGAGCTCCATCTGCGGAGATGATGCGGTATATAAACCCAAGATTTAGATTAGATTAGATTAGATTAGATTGAGTATAAAATCCTAACAATTGTTCATCAGGCAATCTGTTCAATGGTACCGTGGTACTTATCGCAGACACTAAGGAGATACACACCGCTGCGTTCATTAAGATCAGAATCGGAAATAAGACTGTCAACCGAATCAGTAGAGGAAACATACTACAAAGGGAACCCAAGCAACTGTTTTCTCAGTAGCAGGCCCACAATGGTGGAATTGTCTGCCAGGTTGCTTGAGACTCTGCAAGGACTTGAAATCTTTTAGAAAATAACTGAAAACTCATTTATTTGTGCAATCATTTTATTAACGTGGAATACTTTTTCTATATGAGATGTATGTAATTAAACATTCTGAAAGCAGAAGAAAGATGAGATGGCTGACTTGTTGTTTTCAATGTTATGTAATTTGTATGTAAAAACTTATGGGGCTCATAATCAAAACAAAAAACACGTCTAAAAAGTGGCCTAAATCAGTACTTGGACGATCAAAAAGCCAGATCGTCCAAGTACCAATAATCAAAGATGGTTTTAGATGTATCTAAAACCAGCTTAGGCCTTTCCCCTGCCTCTAAATGCCTAGAGGGAAAAGAGGCGTTTTTAGAGGAGGGGAAAGGGCGAGAGGTGGGCTGACCTAGACTTAGTCATACAGCAGGTATAACCAAAAGGTGTAACAGGTTGCCTAGTCGGCACTTATACGTTTTGACTTAGACCAAGTCTAAAGAGGTATAAGTGCCAAAAATAGGCTGCTGAGCTGATTGCGGCTGCCGCGATCAGCTTAACGGCCCCGGCCACCTGCCCACCCCCCCACTGCAACGATCACGGCAGAAAAGATGGCTTTTTATCACGGTTGATGGCTTTTATCACGGGCCAGCTAGGTAAATATTCCGACGCTCGTAGAATTCCTATAAGCATCAGAGTATTCCCCTCACAAGCCCATGATAGAAACCTCTACTGTGGCTTTGCAAAAAGGAGCCCGATATTTTGAATGATGCTATGTTAAAGTTAGGAAGGTCTTCTTTTAAACTTGAGTCAGGCTTAAAAATATTGGGTGCTCTTTTAAATAACACTCTAACTCCTGAACTACAAGAAAATGCATTGATCAAAAAGTTATTTTTAGTGAGGGAATTATGAGGACTCAAAAACTATCTTGTTCCATCTATTTTTTTATTTATTAGTGTTATAAAGTTTATTGCTAGCCCGATTTAATTACTGTAATGTCATCTATATAGGTTGTCATAAATATCTTCTTTAAAAAATTACAAATTGTTCAGAACATAGCAGTAAGATTGATTTGTTCTGTACATAGATATGATTGAGCTACCCCATTGTTCATAGAACTCTACTGGTTACCCACAGAGACACGTGTACAATTTAAGCTTTGTACACTGAAATTAAATATGGTTCATAGTCTTAAGCACGAGAGACACACGCGTGCTGACAAACGAGCACCGACAATTCAGCACAAGACTTCATCGCGCCGCAGGAAAACCTTCTTTTAAAGGGCTCTGACGGGGGGTGTTGATGGGGGAACCCCCCTACTTTACTTAATAGTGATCGCGCTGGCATTGGGGGGGAGGTTTTGGGGGGTTGTAGCCCCATATTATACTGGAAACTTAACTTTTTCCCTATTTTTTAGGGAAAAAGTTAAGTTTTCAGTATAATGTGGAGGGTTACACCCCCCCACGCCCGCCAACATGGCAGCGCGAGGCAGAGCGATCCCTATTAAGTAGAGTGGGGGGGGGGGTTCCCCTCCATGCCCCCCTTCGGAACCCTTTAAAAGAAGGTTTTCCTGCGGTGCGCTGAAGTCTTTGCACTGAATTGTCGGCGCTCGTTTGTCGGAGCGCGTTTGTCCTCATGCGCTTTTGTACCATCACCATTTAATATATAGGGTCTTCTACTAAGGGGTCCTTTTACTAAGACTGGCTAGTGCGTCTTAGCGTGCGCTAAAAATTAGTATGTGCTAAATGCTAACGCAAGCTCATGTGTCCGCTATATCCTATGGACCTGTTAGCACGCGTTAGCATTTAGCACTCGCTAAATGCTGATGCATCCATAGAATATAATAGGCGCGTTAACATTTAGGACCCCATAATTTATAGAAGGGTTCCCCTTTACATGACAGATATGATATGCTTCCAGAAAGAAGAAGAAAACAGGGGAAAACACCACAAAACCAAATATGTAAAAACCAGAGTGGAATTGTCCAAATAAGAAAGATGTGCACTGGAAAATATGTCCTCCAATACACCTGGTGATATGAAGGTCTTTATTGTTCAAACATCAAAATAACGCATTCAACGACTCACACACGTCTTTTAAGACTCCAGAGGCAGGCCTGAGGGCCGAAACATGTACATGTCGAGTCATTGAGTCGTTGAATGTGTTATTTTGATGTTTGAACAATAAAAATCTTCATATCCCCAGACGTATTGGAGGACATATTTTCCAGTGCACATCTTTCTTATTTGGACAATTCCACTCTGGTTTTTACATGCTTCCAGAAAGGCCTGGTACTAGTGACCTGGATTGGCCACCGTGAGAACGGGCTACTGGGCTTGATGGACCACTGGTCTGACCCAGTAAGGCTATTGTTATTTTCTTATTCTAATGTTAATCCTAGGGTATGACTAGTTCTCTTTCTTGTAATCCGCATAGAAGTTTATGGTATTTGCAGACTATAAGAAAAGTTTAAATTGTAATTGTAATTCTTGACAATAATTAGTTGTTAAGACAAATTAGCAGCTTATTAGCTAATTACCCCCCCTCCCATACCCTTTTTACGAAACTGTGTTAGACTTTTTCACCGGCCATGGCGATATTAACTTCAATTCTCATGGGAATTTTATGAGTGTCAGAGCTAATACCACTGCGGCCAGCGATATAAGAGCCTAACACGGTTTCATAGAAAGGTGGGGGGGATGAATTATGCATGTAACTGACCCTGTTCTATAAAATGTTTTGCGAGCAGCTGTACAGAAGTACGAGGTATCAAATATTATTAACTAACAAGAAGGGAATTATCAAATTGGCTACTATTAAGATTAGTTATTACACAATTAACCTTAGCTATTATAGTTAACTAGGGAGGAAGTTAACAACATAGGCTAGAGCAGTGGTTCCCAACCCTGCATGGAGCAGGTTTGCATGTCTGGCACCTCCATTATATGCAGATCTCTCTCATACATATTCATTAGGGCTATCCTGAAATCCCGATTGGCCTGATGGTCCTCCAGGACAGGGTTGGGAACCACTGGGCTAGAGGTTGACCGCATTTCAGTTTTGGATTTGCACTGAAACTGACATGAAGTCCGAGTTTGGATTTTTACTGAAAGTGCATATGTATTTTCAGTTGAAACTAAATCTCTCTTCCCCTTCTCCCATTGTGCATCAACCCCCCCCCCTCCCCTTTCCTACCCCAAAACCATAGGCCCTTCCCGGGCATACCTTAGTAAGGCGCTGGTGGTTTAGTGGTCTCTTAAGGGGTAAGAATGAATCATTACTGCCACATGCTACTGCTCCCTCAAAGTGGCCCTGGTGAGCTCATAGCCTCTTCGCAGACAGGAACAGACCCCATTCATTCCTGCCCTGTGCGCGACTCTGATCCAAATGGTTGTTGAGACTTACTGCGGCTGCCTTGCAGGACTGCCTGGGGAGGTCCCAGCAGCCATTTTCTTTTTTTCTTTTTTTATCTTTATTCATTTTTAAAACGCACAATAAGTGTAACATAAAATACAATCATTTATACTTTAACATCACTTAATATATCATCAAATTCTAACTCACATCAAATATCCCCCTCCCTTATACCCAACAATTATTCATAAGCATAAGAAATCATAAAATATTCCCCCCCACCCTGGACGTGTATGAACAAAAGGGAAAAAACAATTAATATTTATTCTATGCAGTAATTTCAGTCTTTACAATATCTTGTTAATGGTTCCCAAATAACCTGAAATTTCTTAAAATTTCCCTGCTGCATGGCAATTACTCTTTCCATTTTAAATATGTGACACAAAGAGTTCCACCAAAAGCTATAATTCAGCCTATCCCAATTTTTCCAATTATTTGTAATCTGTTGTATGGCAACCCCTGTCATAATAAGTAGAAGCTTCTTATTATTAGAGGATATTTGACTCTTAGCCCTCATTGACATGCCAAACAATACGGTGTCATTGGATAATGCCACCGGATTATCTAACAAACTATTTATTTGACCCCATATCCTTCCTTCCTGACCAGCAGCCATTTTCTGATTGGAATCAGCGCAAGCAAAGGATCGCCTCCTGCCTGTGTTCCAATTCTAAAATGGCAGTGTGCGAGACAGGAACTAGTGGGTTCTGTTCCTGCTCCAGAAGAGGGCACTAGACCACAGGAGCATGGAGCAGAAACGATTGGAATCATCCCTGCCCTTGAAGAGGTTACTAGATCGACAGGGCTCCACTGAGGTAGTCCTCAGGAGGGCCTACAGGTGGTCGTGTAGGAAATGGAATATGGGAAAGTGATAGCAGGGAAGGGTCACTGCCAGGCTTTTATGGTAGGGGGAATGGAGTGGGGGGGGGGGGGAGGCTGTTTTGTTTATGATTATGGTTTCTTCCAAAACTGAGTGGATAATTTTGTTTGCAAATACAGTTTTGGCAGAAACTGAAGATCCTGGGTTCAGTTGGGCTTTAAGATAGGTTATTTTGCCACTAATTTGTACTCTTTTAACAGAGGTCCCATTTAATGCAATGAGACATAGTTGTTTACAACTGAGGTTAATAGTAACATAATCTGTCTTAATTAGGGTTACCATATGGCTCCAGAAAAAGGAAAATATAACTAGAACCAAGACTTCTCAATGAATGAATCAAATAGTGAAACTTAAATATGAATGTTGAAAATGCAAAATAAACCAATTTTTCACATACACTCAGATTTGTGTAATCCGACCAAGAGCCGTGGCTCCTATAGCCGAACCCACCGTCCCATCACTGTGTATGACTTTGCTATACAAACAAGTGAGTGAGGCTACATGCTCTATTGATTATTAACTTTGTTCTCAATGGCAATAAGAGGAAAAACCACTCCACTTAGCTTTAAGATGTATTAGCAGGTCCTGACATGGACCATGTTTCGAGGGTCTGTTTCAAGGAACCCAAAGGAGAAATGCAAAACTTCAAATGCCAGAGAAATAGGTGCTATGTGATTTGGACAACAACTCGTGTTCATAATTTGAAACAGTCTCTTCTAATTGTTTGTATAGCAAAGTCATACACAGTGATGGGACGGTGGGTTCGGCTATAGGAGCTACGGCTCTTGGTCGGATTACACAAATCTGAGTGTATGTGAAAAATTGGTTTATTTTGCATTTTCAACATTCATATTTAAGTTTCACTATTTGATTCATTCATTGAGAAGTCTTGGTTCTAGTTATATTTTCGTCATTGATTTTGACCTCTCACTTTTGCATATTTTTGAGAGCTTTTTCCTCACCTCTTATTATTTTTGACTTAGTCCAGAAAAAGGAAGACAGATTGAAACATCTGGGTTTTACTTCCATGATTTCAATGGAAGGGAAACCCAGATGCCTCTATCCATCTTCCTTACTTCCATTGCTTTCAAAGGAAGTAAAACTCGGATATCTCAATCCGTCCTCTCTTTAGTCTCCTTAGGTTACCAGATATTCGGATTTCCCTGGATATGTCCGGGGGTCCGGACGGCTTTTCAAACCCCGACACTTTGTCCCTGTTTTGAAACGCTTGCCCTTGAAGTTGTGTCGCACAAGAGGGCATCCGTGCGGATGCCTTCCTGCTCGACCAGAGCAAGTAGTGGGGGGCGTGGCTAGGGCATGCCTAGGGTGGGATTAGAGGCAGGACTGAGGCATAATGGGGTGGGGATGGGCAGGCCTGGGGGCGGGTCTAGGGGGGGGTCCAAATTTTACGAGTGTAAAATCTGGTAACCCTATTCCCCCCCAACTAACTAATTAATGGACACAGAAAACATGGTCTGGGCCTATTATAATAGGAATAGGTTTAATGTTAAATGTCTGGGGTTTTATACTTCAAATACAGTGCAGCCTAGTCATGATAACAAAAAGGAGTCACGTTGAAAAATTACATTTCATCTATAATATCTGATCACTTGTATATAGAATAAGATGTATTTTTGTGTGTGCAGATGTATTTACTCTACCACAGATCTAGGACAAGGGTGAAGCAAGTGAGCTACCTGCCTTGGGCGCAGCGTACAAGTGGGTACAAATCAATTACAATTTCAGCTAAAGACAGCCTTGGGACTACGGTCCTTTAACAGTTGGCTTCGCAGGAGCCATCAGAGGAGCACTTAAGGAGTACTGGGTGGCAGCGATAAAAAAGTGATTTGCCAAATGGTGCAGAACTCACAGAAGACTGAAGCAGCCTGACAATGAGCAACTGTTAAAGGAGCAGGATCCTCTTTCTGTCCCCTGGTCAGCTCAACAGAGCTGCGCATTCAGTGCATGCCAGAAAGGCTGTGGGAAGTGAGAAGAAGTGCACTGCGGAGTGTTTTCATTTTGCCCGCAACCCGTTGACTCGCTCTTTTGGGCCTGCTCAGAATGCACCAGCGTGTTGAGGGTCCTTTCATTTTAATCCTGTCCTGGCTCCAGAACCTGTCGCATGTGACACGCCCCCTGGTGCTTCTGTCGTGCTGCTGCCCTCCTACTTGTGTGATGTCAGCAAGGGAAGCCAACGGATGGAGCACAATGTCGGTGCCTTGGCTTCCGTTGTGTCCTATCTTTCCTTTATCCTAGTGTAGCTTTTCTAGCACCAGCTGTTCTTTCTTGTGCACATTAACCGGAGAAGGAGGGGAGAAAAGATAGTCAAGAGAAGTGGTTGGGGTTGGAAAATAAGTATAGTGAGAAACTGGCTGGGGGAAAGAAGAGAGATCAGATGGCATACCCTTTGAGGGGAAACTCGGAGGCCTAGGTCCCCTCACCTTTGGCTCGACCCCGCCCCCCTGATTTAATGGCTGGCCAGGATGCTAAGCCACCTACCAGCCAAAGACATCTCCAGCACAAGCCCCGCCTCTGCCTCTGCTGACTGAGCAGCACTTAAGTCAGCAACCAATGCTGGCTCTCTTGTCCATGTTTAGTTCAATCACTAAACGGAGCATGAACAGGAGTGACAACATTGGTGACTGAAGTGTGCCACCAACTTCAGCGATCCTTTGGCAGCACAGGCAAGATTTGCACAGGAGACGTAGTTGGCTGGTGGGGCTTATCATCCCTGCCAGCAAAGGTATATTTTAATGTGGTGGTGGGGATTTTGACAGCAGCAGGAGGAGGGGGAAGGAGAAAGTGGAGAGAGTACCTCGTCCCTTCAGTCCACCTTTCGGATTCCCCCTAAATTGACTTCTGGTGATGCCTCTGATTGTGTTTTAATATTTATGGGGGCAAAGTGAAGTGCAAAATCTTGAAAATTTACACTAGGCACAAAAATACCTTCCAAGAAAAAAAACCAGAGTAATAACTAAATTAAAAAATTCAGAAGTTATATATATATTACTCGCTAAAGGTGGGCTAAACACTCCCGATAAGCATTTCACATAAAAGGTGGAGAAAAAGCCTCAAAATTCAAATTAACAGCAGTCCACAATCAAAACTTGATAAACATTCGATACTGCTTCATTTCTTATCATAGGCACAAAACTCCACCACCACTGAAATGAATTTATCAAAGGGTGAAAAAACCCATCACTGTGCACAGGAAAAGAAAAAAACAAAACAGTGTACTTAGCTTTGGAAACGCCATATTGGTGGCGCTCACTAGATGAACCTTTCACAAACCATGTCCTCTTTTAAATTCCACCTGATAGAACCGGGCCCTGTCTGAAGATCCACCTCAGATCAACAGACAATTTGTTGGTGGGGGTCTGCATACCTTTGCGCCCAGAACGGTGGCGCTCACCATTACCACGCCTTGTGCCTTCCTGCTCTTCCCTGCCACAACATATGCCCCCTGTCCCTCGCCGCTTGAGCAAGCCCCCACACTCCCCCCCCCCCCGCATACCTCTTGAAATATTCTTGATAAAGCCAAGGGCGAAACATGTTGACCAGTCCCTTCCCGGCACAGGTGGAAAAACGGATTGAAAATGAAAAGCCGACAGCACAACGGCTACAAGCTAAGTAAAATAAATGATTGGAGATTTTCATAGCAACTAACCCCCTCTTCTACGAAACTGCACTGAATGGCCCGCTCTGCTCCCGATGCTCCTAGGACCTCAATGAGCGTCGGGAGCAGCGCAGGCCATTCAGCGCGGCTCTCTGCGCTAAAAACCGCTAGCGCGGTTTCGTAGAAGAGGGGGTAAGTTATTTCTATTCATTTATGGATGAAAAAATTTTATGGAGCCATTATACACGTGACGCAAAAGAGCACTTTATTTAAGAAATAATACAAAAAAAAAAAAGCAGATTCAATGATGAAACTATGGGCTTCTTTTACTAAGGCGCGCTAGTGATTTTAGCACACGCAGGAAATTGCCGCATGCTACGCAGCTAGAAATAACGCCAGCTCAATGCTGGCGTTAAGGTCTAGTGCGCGCAGCAATGTAGCACACGCTATTCTGCGCGTTAAAGCCCTAACGCAGCTTAGTTAAAGGAGCCTTATATGCCGAGGAGAAATCATCCAGCCATGTTTAAATTATAACAGGTTGGAGGTGGCATATCTGAAGAAACTGCTACAAAAAAAAAATATATATATATACAGTATATATATATAGTGATAAAATTTGTTTCACTGCTGGGTATTGTTTATTGATATCACTTTCTTACCTCCATGTGCTTAACCCTGAGCTAATTTTATTAAAAACCTGGGTGTGTGTATATGATGGCCTTTTAATGCAAAACACCCTTTATACCTCTGACGGAACCTTTTTAGCTGAAAGGCTTCTTGCAGAATAACATTTGATATGAAAGGATGAGTAATTTTCATTTCCCTCCTGAGAAACTTTCATGCAGTCAGAGGTATTTATGCTGGGACTTTTTGGCCTGCTGAAACCTTTTGAACCCTCCCAGATGTCTCAAGAGAAGTTAAATTGTTTTAATGGCTGTGAATTAGCAGACTCCAGGGAGAACTAAAACCATTGTTTTCTGCTGTGCCTGGGCTGGTCTTTTATTTTTTTTTCCCCCTTGAACTATCTTTTTTCTTAATCACCCCAAATCAAAAGGAATGATTTGTCACAACTAAAAATTTAGCTAATGATAAAAGTAAAAATTAATGCACTGCACCTTCCAATCTACTGCTTTAATCGGAATTAGAACTGCAGTCTCCCCTCCCCTCCCCTATGAATCTTCCTCCAAGGTCAGAAATCACCTCCAGCCCCCCCCCCCCCCCACCTTCCTGAAGGCCCCTTCCCTTCTGGGCCTAAGGACAGTCACACCTATCCCCATTGATGCCACAATCCAAAATAGCTTCTGTGACCTTGTAAATAGTCTAATGATATTGCTGCTAGTTGTCATCTTTGTGCAAAAGGACAGAAAGATTACTGTTCCTGCTCAGATCATCACCTTCCAAGGCTTTATAGGCAGTGGGCCTAGGGGCAGGGGGAATCTAGTTGGTTTGGGGAATGTTTCAGAGGTCACTTTGGGGTTGAAATCTGTGAAACTCCCTCCCCTAGTGGATCCTGTGATCCAGGGGAACAGGCCATATGCAAGTGGATGATGCTAACAACTTAACCGGAGCAGAATCTGTGCTGTCTGAAGTATTGCAGCAAGAAGCTTTGAGTATGGGAGCTTATACATTTACAGCCAAGGACTTTCCACGGTCTGACATCTCTCGCCTTCCTTTCTCTCCCTTCCTCTTTCCTTCCTTTCCCCTGGTCTGGCATCTGTCTCCTTCCCTCCCCCCCCCCATGCTCTGACATCTCTCCCTCCCCCTCCATGGTCTGGTATCTCCTTTCCTTCTTTCCTTTCCCTCCCTCGGACTTGGCATCTCACGTTCCTCTCCTCTCCCTTGTCTTCCTTTTCCCTCCTTCCCTGTCTTTTCCCAATTTGGTACAGCAGCAGCAGCATTTTTCTTCCCCCCCTTCCTCCCTCCTTCCCTGGATGTGATGATTGAGTGTCGGCTCCCTTGCTGCGGTCTTTTTTTCCATTAAAAGCCATGGGTGGTGGCTCCTCATGCAATGCATGCCTGCGTTGGAAGCCTTCTCTCTGACATCATGAAATCAAAGAGGCTTCCGACGCAGGCGCGGATCATGCGTGGAACCACCACCCATGACTTTGAAAGGAAAAAAGACTGGAGAAAGGGAGCTGACACTCGATGATCGCGTCCATACCGTGGACTGAATAGTACCTGAGAGCAGTGGCGTACCTAGGGGGGGGGGGGCGGGCCGCCCCGGGTACCAGCCCTAAGGGGGTGTTCCCGGCCTTGCCGTTCAGTCCCCCGCCACCCCCGAAGGACCGCTCGCCCCCCTGGCCTCCCCGCACCACCTATGAACAGCCGCAGCAGGATCGCGAAGTCAGCGTCAGCATCCCTGCGCTGCTTCCTACGACGCGATCCCGCCCCTCCTCTGACGTCAGAGGAGGGGCGGGACCGTGGCGCAGGAAGCAGCAGGGATCGCTGACGCTGACTTCGCGATCCTGCTGCGGCTGTTCATAGGTGGTGCGGGGAGGCCAGGGGGGCGAGCGGTCCTTCGGGGGTGGCGGGGGACTGAACGGCAAGGCCGGGAACACCCCCTTAGGGCTGGTACCCGACGCTGACTTCGCGATCCTGCTGCGGCTGTTCATAGGTGGTGCGGGGAGGCCAGGGGGGCGAGCGGTCCTTCGGGGTGGGTCGGGGCATCAGGCCTTCAGGGTGGGGCGGGCGGGCAGGCAAGCAGGCTTTCAAGGGGGAGGGGGGTGACAGGCAGGCAGGCAGGCCTTCAAGGGGGGACAGGCCTTCGGGGGGGGGGTGCAGACATTCAAGGGGTGCAGGCCTTCAAGGGGGGCAGGCAGGCCTTCAGGGGGGTGCAGACCTTCGGGGGGGGGTGTAGGCCTTTGGGGGGGGTGCAGACCTTCAAGGGGGTGCAGGCCTTCAAGGGGGGAAAGGCAGGCAGGCCTTCAAGGGGGGGTGCAGGCCTTCAAGGGGGGGTGCAGGCCTTCAAGGGGGGTGCAGGCCTTCAAGGGGGGAAAGGCAGGCAGGCCTTCAAGGGGGGGACAGGCCTACAAGGGGGGGGGACAGGCCTACAAGGGGGGGGACAGGCCTACAAGGGGGGGGACAGGCCTTCAAGGGGGGGTGCAGGCCTTCAAGGGGGGGTGCAGGCCTTCAAGGGGGGTGCAGGCCTTCAAGGGGGAGACAGGCCTTCAAGGGGGGGAAAGGCAGGCAGGCCTTAAAGGGGGGACAGGCCTACAAGGGGGTGGGACAGGCCTTCAAGGGGGGGACAGGCCTTCGGGGGGGTGCAGACCTTCAAGGGAGTGCAGGCCTTCGGGGGGGGGGTGCAGTCCTTCAGGGGTGGGGTTTAGGCCTTCAGAGGGGGACAGACCTTCGGGTGGGAGGTAAAGTCCTTCGGGGGGTGCAGGTCTTCAGGGGTGGGGTGTAGCCCTTCGGAGGGGGGACAGACCTTCGGGGGAGGGGGGTCCTGGTGTAAAAGTACACAGAGGGAGAGAGGGAAGGGGGGGTTCAAAGATACATGCATATGCCAGACTTTGGGGGTTAGAAATAATGGGTCTAAAAACAGAGGAGTGGGAGAGAGATGGTGCATAATGGGATTTAGGGAGGGAAGGAACAGAAAGGGAGAGAACTTGGAAACAGGGGATGGTGTGGAGGGGGGATAGAGATACTGGATAGGAGGATAGTTGGGAACAGAAAGGGAGAGATGGTGGATCCTGGGGTGGTGGGGAGTTGAGAAAAGGTGAATCTGTGGATGGAGACAAAAAAAAGGAAAGATGCCAGATCTCCGGGAGAGGGAAGGGAAACGGAAGGGGAGAACAGAGATGGCAGACGGATGGTTAGCACGGAGAAAGGAGACCCTGGCAAGCAAGACAACAAGAGCCTGGGACCAACAAGATTTGAATATTGATCAGAGAACAAAAGGTAGAAAAAATAATTTTATTTTCTGTTTTGTGATTACAATATGTTAGATTTGAAAAGTGTACATGAGACAGCTTGAAATGGGAACTTTTCTATTTTTGTGAATGGCAAGGCTGAGTTCAGTTAAAATATATGCTTTATAAGAAAATATAATAATGTGTTTTATAAAGTTTATAAGCATTGCTGGCATACTCGGTGAGGTGTTCCTAGTGTTGGTGGTGGTGGTAGCATGTCAGTGTGTTGAGAGGAAGAGGTAGTCTGGGAAATTCTGCTGAGCAAACTCTGGGCCCATTTCCACCCCCAGTTAGTCCACTCCACTCAACTGGTTCACACACTGAGTGGGTCTTTGGGTGTTATTTCTGGGTAGTTGTTTTAGAATCTCTTCCAGTGGTTTGTCAGTATCTCCTTCTGGTCCAAGGAAGGAAACTTTGTCAACCTTAGCATTGACCTTCAGAATATGTTTGTAACAGCGCTGCTTGTGTGGCATTAGGCTATGTAGTGATCGAAAGAAAAAAACAGACCTTTGCACATTTTTGCACTATATGGTGGGTGTATGAGGAGATTCATTTCCTGCACAGTTAAGTCCATTTTTTCTACTGAATAATAGTATAGGTACAATGAAAGTAAATAGCAAAAATGTTTGAGTAGATACGGTAATTAAGGAAATCTTTTTCATATTGCTTGCTTATGGACTGGGAAAAAAGACTGTTCAAGCAAATGTCTCCAGAACTGCTTTAATGGAAAAATGTGATTTTTTTTTTTTTAAGTACTTTGTGAAATTTATTGTTGTTGTGAAATTTATTGTTATACTTTGTTTAAACTTAAAAAGCGGTGTCATTAACAGTGAATCTAATCGAAAAATCGATTCAACAGGGTGAATCGGATCGAATGAAATATTTTTCTCTGAATCGGGCAGCACTATTGGCTACCATGAGAATGGGCTACTGGGCATGATGGACCATTGGTGTGACCCAGTTAGGCTATTCTTATGTTATGTTCTCATCTGTAGGGGCCTTTGTTTTCACTTCTTATTTTAATGTATTTTTTTCCTGGGAACTTATCAGTGTTTTTTTATAATGGGAACAAAAATGGAAGAGAATTAATGTGTGTGGAATGGGGGGGGGTAACTAATTTCTTCAGCTAAATAATTCAATCCACTTCAAACAGACATAGGAGAACTCACGCACCATTCACACACCCTCCAACCAAAAACGTCAAAAGAAAAAAACTGTTCGACAACCTCCTAGCCATTCGAGCTGCAACACTTGACCCCCAACTCTACAACCTATTGACCTCGACCACAAACTACAAAACCTTAAAAAAAGAAATAAAAACCCTTCTATTAAAAAAACACATAAAACCAAACTAACATAATCAGAACTGTCCCAAGCATCACCTGCAACTACTCCATATGTACTTCTGATGTCATGACAATTCAGACATAATTTATGTTATGTTATGTTTGGAATAATGGTTACATAAATGAGGTTCAATAAAAGAAAATTTTCTGTGGGAGCATTTGTTGGAACTTCTGTTATCCTGATTTCTTCTATCTGTGGGCTTTCTTTAGCTAACCTACTTATCTGGGGCTTTCCACTTCTGCAGCTGCCCTTTTCACGGTCCACTTTGCGCTTGCACTCTCTGGGGAGGGGGGGTTGGGTCTGGGCTTGGTGGGGTAGGTGTGTCTGGTAGTTTTGTCTGGGTGGTGGCTGGGTGTTTCTTGGGTGCTTGTTGTGCGGATTGGTGTGTCTGGTGAGCGGTCTGGGTGTTGTTGCTTGTGGGGTTTTTTTTCATTATAAAATATGGCTGAGGGTCTAGTCCGGCTTATTATTCTTGTGGGTTCTGGGGTGGGATTTGTTTGCTTGCCCCAAGTTTTGGCCTTTTGTTGTGTATTGCTATGCCTCTCATTGGCAATTTTCTCTTGGGAGAGGCTTGTTCATGCTTGTTGTTGCTGTTACTCTCATTCTGTGTTCTTTTTGATAATGTATAAGTTTCTGTACAGACCATGGTTGCTTGTCTGGACCTTTTGCCATTCTCAATAAAAATACTTTGGAAAAAAAAAAGAAAATTTTCACTGCCTGTTTCTATTCTGACCATTTATTCCATTTCATGGTTATTGCAAAAAAAAAAAAAAATTTTACATGAGGGGGGGGGGGGGGGTGTCAAAAAATGATGGGTCCCGGGTGCCACATACCCTAGGTACGCCACTGCCTGAGAGGCCGCAAGTTTGAGACCACTGGTTTACATGAATTTATTCAGGTACTCAATCATTTTTCCCTGTCTGTCCTGGCAGGTTCACAATCTAATGCACCTGAGGCAATGGGGAGGATTAAGTGACTTGCCCAGGGCCATAAGGAGCAGCGTGGCTTTGAACCCACAACCTCAGTGTGTTGAAGCTGTAACTTTAACCACTGTTCCACACTCTTTTACCTTTTCTAAGATGCACTTTCAAATGCAAATCCCTAGTAAATGATTAGAGAGCAGGAAAGGAAGAAACGGAGATGAAATAATTGTGAAAAGTGTGATGAATACAAGAAAGAGGTTATATTTCCACCAGTGTTCTTATGGTATTCTGCTCAATCCACTCTGTGGTTGCCTGTTTATTTCATTTCACTGGTGTGGTATAGAAATTTTGTTAGAAACTGGGGAAAAAGCAAAAAATCACCCTGGTCATTCTTAGATTCATATGTACGCTCTGACTTGTAGACACTCCTGTCTCCCTTTCCTTTTCTTCACTTTTCCTCTTTCTTTCCTTTTTCCTTAACTTTTATTCTGTTCTATCTCATCTTTTTCTCATACAGTCTTCACAAATAACTCCATTACTCTGAGCTTTTCTTAATACTATGATCCTTTATAGTTTATTCTATATTTATAGACCCTATATATACAAAATGTTATATTATTCTTTATGTATTTGAATTGCTCTCTGTATTTTTCAAAATACTCAATTAAAAAAAAAAAAAAAAAAAAAGATACTGGGGGATCAATGCGCTAAGGCTGTGATGGCTAACCTTTTTGAGCCTGAGTGCCCAAACTGCCGCACAAAACCAAAGAATTTCCTCAAAGTGCCAGCACGTCAATTAAACCTTAATAACAAGATTTTAGTATCTAAAAACTCTTTATAAAGTTGCCTGAACTATGTAACATCATTTTTAAAGGTTGGAATCTTTGTATTGTCAGAGAATCAATTTGATTCACAATCCTTTGGTTTTCATTTCAATTTATTGGCAATTTATAATGTTTTAATGATTTCATTCAATTTAATGAATTTAGGAAGAATTTAATTCAGTTACACAATATATTTTAAATGTATTATTCACATAACATGTCAAATGTATCCTGAGTAAAAAAAAAGATAAACTTCTTAAAACTGTTAACTGTGTCAAGGCTCGGTGTGTATTCCCAAAGAGTCTATACATGTTTTTTTGTAAAATTTACAATCAAATTAGAAAATAGTTAAATCATTGCATTTCTAATAATATGATGTAAAGAAAACAAAAGAGCTTTCAATTAAACCAACCGTTTTTATTGGAAATTCCAGATTGGAATACAACATGGCCATGTAAAGTCCCTTTTTTAAATAACATCTTTAAATAATATTTAAATAACTTAGAAAGTGTCTTAACTGCAAACTGAAAACACTGCTTCATGTAAACATATGCATTGAGCATGCTCTGAAAAAAATTAATGTGATTTTTGTTGTTGCATGCATGCTGATAACTTGTCAATCCTTGGCTCATAGTGCGTTAATTTCAGAGCAACACATGCAGCACTCATGTTATCCGTTAATCTGTTTCTAGCATCAGATTTTATATGATTCAAAGTAGAGAATGACAGCTGCTCACACGCATAGGATGACCCAAACAAAGTAAGAAGAGCAATCCCAAGTGCTTTCATGGACTTAAAATTGTCTGGCAGAGAATTCCACGCTTTTAGGATTTCATTTTCAGAACTGCTAGCAGTGATTTCATTTATCACCCTTTCACACTCAATACGTTCAAGAGCCGCAGGCAGGTCATTGAATTTACTTTTCCAGATAGAGCTTTCTTGAAATTCCAGTAGCTCCATTTCCAAATTTTGAATATCCAACCACTGTAAGCAGGAAAGATCAAGATCTTCAAATGTGGACTTTTCTGGGGAAGTTATAAATGAAAGGGTTGTCTCCATCTTACGAAACTGAGAAATCTTTTACTAAAATTCTCCTTTGCTTCGGCTACAATGGTGGAATATGCTTTGTGGATTTCCTGGTGTTTTTTATGACTGTCCACAAATGTTGTAGAATTATCCAAATGTATTTTTAGGTTGGGAAAATATTTTAGCTGTCCACTCTCAAGGTCTTTTTCAAAAACATGCAATTTTCTCTCAAAAGCTTTAATATCACTAAACATGCTTTCTGCTGTTTTTCCCATGCCTTGTAATTTTTTGTTTAGTACATTAAAGTGGTTAGTAAAATCTGTAAAGAACATGAGGTTGGTAAGCCAGGCCATGTTGGTGAGTTGAGGATAGTCTTCCCCCTTTTCGTTCATAAATAGCCTAACTTCTTCCAAGCAGGCCACAAATCTCTCTAACACTTGTCCTCTGCTCAGCCACCGGACATTATTGTACATCAGTAAAGTGTTATATTGTGCCTGAACCTCATCAAGAAGGGCTTGAAATTGTCGAAAATTAAGAGCATGCGCCATGATGAAGTTCACCATTTTTATTACATCTTTGAGGACATCGTCAAGTTTTATGCTGCTTTCTTTGGCGCATAGAGCCTCTTGATATATTATGCAGTGAAATTGAATCAGTGGATGTTTTGCTTCCTTAGCAAAGAAATGAATGAATCCTGATGTTATCCCCACCTTAACACCTTCCAATTAAACAAATACCATAAATAGATTATAACCTACCCTCTCTAACTGAATTCCATATGTATTTTTCATACAGTTCTTCACTGTCAGTTTAATTTCCATCCTATAAATTCACATAGAATTTTTCTTTTTTCAACCATCTTTATTTTCTCTTCTTTATTAATTTCCAGGTACTTTAGTTAGATTGTGAGCCTTCATGACAGTAAGGGAATTTTTTAAGTACCTTCTTACTTCTCATTTATAATCTTAATGTATATTTTCTTCAAACCGCTTAGAACCTAACGGATGTAGCGGTATATAAGAAATAAATTATATTACATTACACCATGCTAGGTGCTCCATCGCTAGTAACTGAAACTACTTTTTCTGGACTTATGTCTAGTGATGAAAAAGCCTCCATCACAGCATTGTGGATATCTATCCCTTGTGTTCTTCCAGGCAAAGACAGCAGTTTTACCAGCTCTTCTCTCATGATATCACCAGTAGCATAACGCAAAATGAGCCCTAGTCTTGCATGGTTAGTAATATCTGTACTTTCATCCAAGCACATGGAGTAGAAGGGTGCTTTTTGTAAGTCGCAAGTAAGCTGTTGACTAATATCAGCAGCCATTCGCAGAACCCTATCTTTTGCAGTATTTCTGCTTAGCGGCATCTCAGAGATGCGCTGCACAATTTTATCCTTGTTTTGGAAATCATGGAAGAGTGAATTACTCCCAGCCAAAATTGCCTTTTTGATAAAATCTCCATCAAAGAGGGGCTTACCATGTTTTGCCATGCACAGTGAAATTTGAAAGCTGGCAACTGTAAGTTGATTAGTTTTTGAAAGATAATTGCTAAAACTAAGAGACTGGGAGTGATATTTCTTTAATTTTCCTACAAAGAACTCTTTTCTTTGAGCTAAACCAAGTTCAGCAACACTGTTATGGTTGGTCTCAAAGTGACGTTTGACACTTGATGTGCGAGACACAACACTTTCATTACACATAATACACAATGCTTTCCCACTGCGTTCAATCACTCCATATGTCTCTGTCCAGGCCTCTTGGAATGGTCTTCCACTATCTGTTTTTGCTTTTTTTGCTGTACTCATTTTCTTTGTTTAAGACTTCAAGTCTACAAAAAGATAAAATTTGTATAATAAAAAAAATCTAATGAAGTGCTGTATACAAATCCGTCCCCATAAAAAAAATATGTGATTGGGGAATTTTACTAATTGTAGACATCCGTTTTGGTCAAAAAATATACTGTCCGGGTGAAAACCGGACTTGTGCAACCTGAGTGTATGGGAAAAGGACTTTTATTTTTCATTATTGGAGCCTTTGTTATTTTATTATGATGTTTACAAAAGCACTGTGAAGGGCCACATATACACTTTACTGTTTTTTGCTATATTGAGTTTTCCATAAGGTACAGCGCAGAGGATTAGTGTGTTGGTTGTTCACAGAGAGCCCAGCCCTCCTCTCAGCTTACTGAACTTCTCTATGCAATCATCATAAGCAGCTTTTTTATTTCCTCGAATTTAGCATGTCCCCCATGGAAGATACAGAGGTTTTTACAGAGAACCACATTATTAGACACATTAACATCCCCCCATATCCTCACCTCTCTAGCATGGGAGCACTAGGAACTGTTCCTGATTACAGATGTCACATGTGGAGTCACACTACAGCCTCACTGAGTTCCTGTGACAGACTCAGTGTGATGCTTCTCTTCCTCCCCCCACTTCCCCCTCACACACTGCCTGGCTCATAGGATACTAAGGGGAAGACAGGCAGGCTAAACATCCACTCACAGGACTGCAGCCAGCACAGGAGGATGGGCCGTGGCCCACCGGGACAATGCCCGGTCCTCCCAATGGCTAGTCCGGCCCTGTTGCCAGGTGAGCTGCAAAGCAGACACTGGCACACTCGCCTCCCGCCGCGCCGCATATCTTAATTGCGGACTAGAGAGTTGCGCGGGGACAGAAATCCCACCCATCCCCGCCAAAGTCTCACCCGTCCCCACCCGTCCCCGTGAGGAATCCCTCCGTCCCCACCCGTCCCCGCGAGGAATGTCCTCCGTCCCCGCCCATCCCCGTGAGGAATCCCCTCCGTCCCCGCCCGTCCCTATAAACTTCAGAAATAGTTATTTCATTTAATTATGCTAATGAATTAAAGGCTCTGGTAGAAACCCATTTACAAATAAGCAAAAAGACTTTATTAATTTGGAAATATTAATTGGGAAGAATACACACTTTGTAAACGGGTTTCTACCAGAGCCTCTTTTGTTTATAAATTTTTATCAACACAACTAATATACTACTTTATCCTGAAGCAAAAAAAAAGAAAAAAAAGAAATAGAATTCTTTTCCTACCTTTGTTGCCTGGGTTCTGCTTTCCTCATGTTCTCATTCAGTTCCTTCCATCCACTGTCTCTCTTCCTTCTGCGTCTTCCATTTGCTCTGTTACTGTGCCTCTCCCTTTCTCCCCCCTTCCAAATTGGTCTGGCACCCATCTTCTTCCCTCCGCTCCCCCCATAGTCTGGCATCTCTGTCTTCTTCCCTGCCAGCGTCTTCTCCCCACTCTCTCTTCCCCATGGCCTTTCAGCATCCTTCTCCACCCCACCCCCCATCTTCCCCATGTCCTTTCAGCATCCTTCTCCACCCCTTTGTCTTCCCCATGTGCTTTCAGCGTCCTTCTCCCCCCCGTCTTCCCCATGTCCTGTCAGCGTCCTTCTCCCCCTTCTGTCTTCCACAAATGCTTTCAGTGTCCTTCCCCCCCCCAACCCGTCTTCCCCATGGCCTTTCAGCGTCCTTCTTCACCCCCTTTGTCTTCCCCAGTGCTTTCAGCGTCCTTCTCCCCCCTCCTTCTCTCCCGCCCCGGATGCAGCACAGCCAGCCAGGTCCTCTTACTTTTGTGGCGCTTCCGCGACCAACAGACCGACAACAGCCCCGGTCTGACAAACCTCCCTGCCCTTAACCGCGAATCTAAATTTCCTTCTTACAGCTGCTGTAAGAAGGTAATTTAGATTTGCGGTTAAGGGCAGGGAGGTTTGTCGGACCAGGGCTGTTGTCGGTCGGTCGGGTTAGCGCCAGAAAAGTAAGGTGACCTGGCCGGCTGTGCTGCACCCGGGGCGGGGCGGACCGCCCCCCTCCCTTGGTAGCTACTCGAGCCGCGAGGCTACTCCTCCTTACCTACCCTGCCTGCAGCACAGAGCCGAACGGAAGTCTTCCCGACGTCAGCGCTGACGTCAGAGGGAGGGAGGGCTTTGTTTAAGCCCTCCCTCCTCTCCGACGTCAGCGCTGACGTCGGGAAGACTTCCGTTCGGCTCTGTGCTGCAAGCAGAGCAGGTAGGGAGAAAAGCCGCGCGACTTAGTACATCCAGCCCCGCAGGAACCCCGCGACCCTCGGAAGCGTCCCCACGGGATTCCCGCGACCCTAGGGGGCGTCCCGTGCAGCTCTCTATTGCGGACCTTCCCGCGTGCCAGCTGCAAGGCCTCCGCGTGCCACAGCTGGCACACGTGCCATAGGTTTGCCATCGCTGCGCTAAGGAATATTGGCAATAACAGAAAACAGAGTCAAGAATAACACTTGCAAACTTTCATTTTGCTACAAGGACATTCTAAACTGATAAGCTTAACAAATGAAAAAGCAATTAGAATTGTTGGAGCAAGCTGATGAATATGTCTTTCACTTGGCAACACAAATAATCCTGTTTAGGTTGTTGTTCATTACTTTTATGAATAATGTTCTATTGTATATCTTCATTGTGTGAAAAACTAATAATATCAATTATATGCGGAGAGAGGTCATTCATTGTAGGGACAGCTTATGCTACAAGATAAAACGAGCCGTACTATATGTTACTTTCTTTATGTAGCTAGAACGGCAATTTATTTATTTTCTACTCAGTTAACTTCTTGACAATATTGAAATAGAATTTTGTTAACATATCTAAACAAAATCATGATCTCAGAAAAAGGCACTGACCTAAGAGAGCACATGTATCAAACACAAGGCTTGCGTGCCGAATCCGGCCCGCCTGGCCTTTTTATGTGGCCTGCGGCAATGCTCCCGGACGGCCCCTTCTCACAGCCCAGCGTGTCCTCCTTCCCACGCCAGTCCAATGTCACGGTCACGTCGGAAAGTCTGCGATTCGGCAGTGTTGTCCGTAGCTTCCCCTCCTGCCTTCCGTCCATCGTGATTCACCCAGGCGGAAACAGGAAGTAACGTGTCATTAGAGACAGACCACAGCAGGTGAAAAGCAGGAGGGGGAGCCACATGCAACACTGCCGAATCGCTGAGGCCGGCAGACTCCTCGGCAGGACGGCGAGATGGGACTGGCGCTGGAGGGAAAGATATGCTGGGCTGTGAGGAGAGAGGGACCGGCGCTGGAGGGAAAGTCAAGCTGGGCTTTGAGGAGAGAGGGACTGCTGCTGGGGGGAAAGGCATACTGGGCTGTGAGGAGAGTGTGATCGGCGCTGGAGGGAAAGGCATGCTGGGCTGTGAAGAGAATGAGATGAAGGGAGAAAGATTGGACCTGGGGTAGTGTGGAGGAGGAGGGAAAAAGATACTTGAAGGGAGAATCATTGGGTAGAGAGAGGGAGAAATGATGGACTGGGGGTAGGGAGGGAGGCAGGCAGACAGGGGGAGATATGGGATGGGGGGCAGTTGGGAAGAGAAAGGGAGGGAAGATGGATCTGGAGATGGAAAATTAATAGGTAGCTGAAAATTTAAAAAGGAGAAGGATGAGAAAGAGGACAAGATTTGAGTGGACAGAGGCAGAAAAGAAAAAAGAAGAAAAATTGAAAGAGAAAAATCAATATGTTGAAGACAGGGACTGGAGCAAGAGAGAAGAAGAGAAAAAGAAAATGAACAGCAGACACTGGAAAGAGAATTAGAAGATAGACAAAATCAGAAAGAGAAACTGAGACTAAAAGCAAAATGACCAGACAACAAAAGGTAGAAAAAAATAATTTTATTTTCTATTTTGTGATTACAATATGTCAGATTTGAAATGTGTATCCTGCCAGAGCTGGTGTTAGACAGCAAGCGTGAACTAGGACCTAAAAGAGAGGACAAGTATTTTTTATTTATTTTGTAGCCGGCTTGAGGTTGGTGAGGTTGTATCCCTATACTTCTACTAAGACTAACCACCTCCTTTGCTGGTGCGCTGCGTGGTTTTTTAGCATCGGAGCAGCTGCTGCGCTGGGGCCCCATCACTGTGTGTTGGCAAAGGCGGGGGTAAGTATCTTAATAAAAAATCCGGCCCCTTATGTAATTTGAGTTTGACACCCCTGTAATAGAGGATGACTTGGGGATACTAATATAGGCCTCCCTCTTATCAAGCTGCGTTAGGATTTTTTATTGCCGGCCGCTGCAGTAAAAACTCCAACGCTCATTAGCGGCGGAGCTTTTACCGCAGCGAATGGTGATAGAGAACCCTAAAGCGGCTTGATAAAAGGGGGGCCATAGGTAGCTTTATCGACATTTATTCAATTTTCTATACTGTTCCCTCAGAGGAGCGCAGAACAATTTACCGGTAATACATTTTTATGTTCAAATCTGTTTTATTATGAATACAAAACAACAAACAACAAAGAAGACAACAAAGTCAAAGGAATTAACATCCAACAATACAAAAGTTGACACGTTGTTTTGGTAGAACAAGAGTAGAAAACCCCCAAACAGAATCGCCCTCCTTTCCCATGAAGCATACAGAAGACAACCAACAAATCTCTAATGCTCTGGTGGCCCTTGACAGCCAATGTAAAAAGCCCCCCCCCCCAACCAACAAACAAACAAACCCCAAAAAAAGAAGTGCCTGCGGCGATCGATCCCGGGAGTGAGCGCAATGGACCTCAACAAGGCTAAGCAAGAGGATTCAAAAGGAGACTGTGACCTCGAGGAGATAAGGAATCCAAATAGACTCCCCACATAAGCATAAAGTGACGCCGGCGACGAGATTGACCAACCGCCTCTCAGGCCTCCCACGTGGCCAAATTATGTACCAGAGCTCTCCAGGTCCAAAAAGAGGGTGGCTCAGAAACAGTCCTGGATTGCAAAACGCATTTGCGAGCAAGAAGACACACCTTACAACACCAAAGGGGACCCCCCCTGCCTTAGAAGGCCAGGGAAAGCCCCAGGCAGATCAAGGACCAAATGCTCCATGGGACCCACAATTGGTCTCAAAAATAAGCCTCGGAAGTAAAGAACTGTAGACTTCCAAAAAACTTGTATAGTCCAAGAATCCCAAAAGGAATGAGCTAAAGTATTGGAATCCCAATCACATTTCAGGCAGAGGGGAAAGTCAATACCTCCTATTTTATGCAATTGGACTTCAGTATAATAGGCCCTATAGATCACTCTTAACGTAACACTCACTATACACTGCTCCCATTATCAAGCTAGGGACCCCCCGCAGGGCACGCAGAATATCCCAATTGCTAAGATCCATGTGAAGTTCACGACCTCAGCTCTCTTGAAACTGTGATACATCTTTGAGGCCAGTAAACTCCGAAAGGGCCCTATACAACGCCAACACCGACGGTAATACAGTTTTAAAGAGAAACGAAACAAACGTGGTGTTGTTAGATGCATGGAAGCTGGAGTTAAGATAGGGAAGTGAGGCACTGGCAATTATGTTGAACCATTCATCAGCATTTGACAAAATAAATCATTGAATTTCATTAGAATGGAAGACACAGTTGAATATAATTAAGATAAGCCATGCAGAGGCAGGCCGAGGTCCACCGTACTAGCATGCTATGTCTGACACTGGATTGTCTAGGTCACAAGTATATGGCTGCTTCCAAAAAAGTAGATCTATTTCTCATAACTCATTTCTAGGGATGAGAAATGGCTCAGCACAGTCTACCTGGCTAATAAAATATTCTCCTGAGCATTAGACTTCATTCATGTTATTGTTTCAAGGCTCTGTCTGTACTGTTGCACATTGGCTTCTGTGTTAGAAAGAGCAATGTTTATGGCAGCGCGTCGCAAACTTTTTAAGCTACGACACACTCATCACGGGGCTGCAGCTAGAGGGCACCCGGAAATGCGCAGACGTTTACGCAATGACATCATATGTATGCGTGATGTCATTCCGTCGACTTCCACGCTTGCACGGATGTCCTCCTGCCGCCTCCTATTACTGCCGAGGGGGGGAAGGAAGGGTGCTGCAGAAGGAGAGGTGAGAAGAAGGAGCAGAAAACATCGGCGAGGCGGAGAGCCCAACTAACTACAGGACATGCCTCTCGCCACAAGAGGCACGTCCTGTAAGAATTCAGCCAGCACAGGTGCCTCTCCTCCTTGCTGGTATCTCGGGGCACACCTGGAATGTGTCGGGGCAGTTGCAATACAGTTTGCAATACACTGGTTTATGGAAACTATTTTGATAGGGGTTATATTGAAATTAGACTGAATTCTAACTTGACAACATTACTTTTTAAGCGTATGGGATTCAGAATTTGAGTTAGGATAAAACAGCTTCAATAATTTTTTTTTAAAAAATATATAATGCAACTTCACACTGACTTGATGCGCATCCTCCTACCTTGTCGCAATGGCGATCATTGATGAATTATCAATTGAAGATGGAACGTTTTGAAATTCCTGAGATGGGCTCAGTTAAGGGCCATCACTTGCAACTTACTTGGGAGCCTTTTTGGGCCTCTTTAACCAGGTAAGCTCGTAGTCATGTACTGAATATTTGACTGTATAGTTGTTATTTTTTCGTGTGTTTGATACTTGCTATCATGCTGCTCCATGCCTTTTTTTTTTGGGGGGGGGAGGGGGTGGTTTTAGAAAATTTGGTCTAAGCTGCCTTGTTGTTATTGCGCTTTTTGATTGTGCTTTTGACCAATAAACAATTTTGCATATAATGCAGCTTCTGTGTCATTCCTTGGTCTAATTTGATACATCCAATACTTAGACACTCCAACGATAGCTATATGGGAGTTCAGAATCCACCAATTCTTACGAAATTGGTAGCAGTGATATTCTTCATTAGTCTCCTCATAACTATTATGGCAGTTTCTTTTATTCAACTTTATATTAAACTTTACATATTTTTTTCACTTTTTACATTTACTTTTAAAGATCAAAAGGGACTTATCTTTATGTCATTATCGGTTCCCCTTCCCGACGCGTTTCGTTCGTCTTTATCAAGGTCGGGGGAACTAAATTAAGGAGCCACTGGCGATCTTTTGATCGCCAGTGGCTGATGAAATGGGAAGAGTTACTCCTTAATTTAGTTCCCCCGACCTTGATAAAGATGAACGAAACGCGTCGGGAAGGGGAACCGATAATGACAAAAAGATAAGTCCCTTTTGATCTTTAAAAGTAAATGTAAAAAGTGAAAAAAATATATAAAGTTTAATATAAAGTTGAATAAAAGAAACTGCCATAATAGTTATGAGGAGACTAATGAAGAATATCATTGCTACCAATTTCGTAAGAATTGGTGGATTCTGAACTCCCATATAGCTATCGTTGGAGTGTCTAAGTATTGGATGGTTTATATTGTAACCGGCAGCCTCAGGGCAAGGTGTCTTGGGCCACCGGTACAAGAAAAATCTACTTGTGAGCCGCTGCGGGCAGCACAAGGAAAAGAAAATGGCGTTTAGCAAAGGACACCACCACACCAGGTAAGTTCAGTTCAGAATAACTTCAGGTTTAATTCTTAAAGCAAAAATAAAGATCAAAACTTTGTCAGGATGCTTCTTATTTACAAATCAAACTCACGGTCCATAAGGCAAATTAAACAAGTTGCCACAGTTCATAAATTCAAAGTCCATCAGCATTTAGCAAAGAAAAAAACTCAAAATACACTCTTCAGAGTTATCTTAGTTCCAAAATGAGTCAGTGTAATTTCCCTGGCTCCCCCAGCATCTGAGTGCTGGCCAGACAGAGTGTACCGTGTGGTGTTAAACTGCCATACAAAATTGGCCCTCTATCCCACCACAATGACACGGGACTAACCCCACTGTCTGGGACTGGGAACAGTTTACTTTCCCCCACCAGAGAAAGAACCAAAACTTCCCAAAAAGAAAAAACAAGTTTCAACAATACAGTCTTGCATAAAGTTCAAAAGATCATCTCTCTTCTGTTCTTCAGCTGGCTTTAAACTAGCCAACACAGTCCAGCAATCAACAAAAACGAACTTTCAAAAACATGCAATGATTAGTCACTTGCCTTCCACACAGCATATTTCCATAACTTCCCCAGGCAATTCAACAATGGATTCAACTTCCATATCCTGGGTTTCTTCCAGCAGCTTAGGAGACATGGCCTCTCCAGCCTCTGTCAGCTCCATGGCTTCTGGAGTTTGGCAAGCATTCAGAGCTCTCAGCCCTGAGCGCAGGAACCTGTCCTCTCCCAGTGTCTGCTGCTTCTCCCTCTCAAGGTATTGAGA
The DNA here is from genome assembly GCF_902459505.1 of Geotrypetes seraphini. Taxonomy (NCBI): domain Eukaryota; kingdom Metazoa; phylum Chordata; class Amphibia; order Gymnophiona; family Dermophiidae; genus Geotrypetes; species Geotrypetes seraphini. Next base: position 30,648,015 of record NC_047089.1, on the reverse strand, counting down.
CTTCAAGTTAAGCAGTCTGCAGCCCCGCCCCAAACCTTCAGCAGGAAGTAATTTCTTGTTAATTACCTTAGGCTTGTGTGGGGGATGGGAATCCTGCAGTTCTTCCCTCCTGCTCCCTCTACAGGTCACAGCCGGAAACTCATCCACTGACTGCAATTGGGTTTTAAATGAAGGAGAATGTGTGTAGCCTAAATCTGAATTGTGCACTGCTCTAGGGCCATTCCTAGCAGGCACAGTCTGCTTACCACATACCCCCCCCCTTAACTGACTGCTAGGGATGGATCTAGGCCTCTCCGGGTCTTTTTCCCCAATACGGGATAAAGCGTCAGCAAACATATATTAACGTTTCCTATTCCTGTAGTCTTTCCTTTCCAAAGGAGGGCTTGGCTCAGTAGTGTGAAAACCCCCATTACGTTGTATCTCTAGGGCCTGGGCTAGCTCCTCCGGATCAGTTAACAGAATGAACCCTTCTTCTAAGGAGTTTATTCTGGTACCAAAACTTGAGATAAGCTCACTCATCTTTTTAAAATCCTCACCTCCTATCTGTTTCACTTGTGTTTGGACTTTTTTAACTTCCTCACACACTTGGCTAACTGCGCAAGCAATGTCTTGTATCCCTGAGGTAGGATCTGGCTGTTCTACTATATGGCATTCACCATGCTCAATTTGTTTTTTTATATCCTGCGTATTCTCTTTTAGAGATTGCAGATCTTCTTGACATTGTTGGAAATTCTCCTCCAGAGTAGACCTTAATAATCGGTCCTGGAGTAAAAGAGCCTGCTGTAATTTATCACCCAGACTTCCCTCCACCTCTTGGACGGCCTGTTGCCATTGTTGTTTGTTGCCCTCCTGACCCTGAGCTAATTCTCGCTGCAGTCTACAGAATTGTTGTTCAACAGCCTTTTCTATGACTGACAGGGAGTCTTGGTCAGACTGGGAAATCGTTGGGCCTAGGGATACTATGCTCTTTTCCAAAGGGACATCAGAGGAACCAAACCCTTTTGTCCCTCTACGGGAAGGTAGCAACTGCTTCCATTTCTCCAACTTTGGTTGCCAGATTCGTTCACATATGAGCTGTGCTATTCGGTCCCCTTTCCTAACCTGGTAGTCCGTTTCTGCGCTGTTTATTAAAAGAACAGAAACGTTTCCCCTAAAATCAGGATCAATAACTCCAGCACCTACGTCCAGGGAATGTTGTAAAGCTAGCCCTGAACGTGAGGCCACCCTAAGATAAGACCCCGGTGGTGGAGATACTTGGATATCAGTGGGGACCAATACTCTTCCCCCACTCTGCACTACTACCTCCAGAGCTGCGTAAATATCGCATCCCGCTGCCTTATCATAGGCCTGTGTCGGAGCATGAGCATTTTCAGATAAAGGGGCCCATCGAATTGTAGGCCGCCAATGAGAATAAGCCTTTCCCTCCTGCTGAGGATAACAGTTGTTAGACTTATTTCTCCTGCGCCTCCAACTCGAACCTTCCTTTGCCATAAGGGCACATCGGTATCCTCCTTCTTTACCTTGGGTGCTAAGGGGTTTCTTTTTCTGAATGCCCTCCCCAAGGCCTGCCCAATCACGTCCTAAAATAAGGGAAGCAGGGGCATTGGGAATCACTGCCATATCCAGGCACCTCACCTTCCCCTTAGATCTTATAGGGATCCTATATTGAGGATAAAGGCCCTTGTCCCCATGTACACAAACTACAGGGACTTTCTGTGTGCTCTTGGTGAAGTAGCCAGTTTGTTTTACTCGGTTCCAACAAGATCGAGACATCACCGACTGCTCCGCCCCTGTATCAAGCAGGGCTTTAACCCTATAGCCATTTATGTGAACCGCTATCTCATAAGGCTTGGTAGAGTTCTTACCCTCCTCCCGAGAAGTAGTAAGTGTCAGCTTAACCCTACACTGTTTCTGCATGTGTCCGGGTTTACCACACCTAAAACAAGATACAGGTTTCTTCCCAGGTGTTTCTGAATCTAAAGCCCCCTTTATAGGCTTGGGAATATTCTCCTGGGATCTGCGGCCACCTCCCGTCGGAGTTGTGGGTCCCTTATAGTTAAAGTTACCCCCATGAGTGCTCCCTTCAGGTCCTATGGAAGTAGAGGAATCAAAATAAGCTTCAGCAAGCTCTATCACTTGTCCCAGTGGACGACTTCCCTGTCTCTGAATCCAGGCTCTGAGGTTCTTCGGAAGAGCCTCCAAAAACTGCTCCAATAGAATTTCAGCGAGCATGGCCTGTGGGTCCGAGAGACAGTGCTGTAGCCACCTTTCCACTAACTTCCTAAGCCTATGAAGAAGTGCTTTGGGCCTCTCTTTGTCCCTCAACTGGGCACCCCTGAACTCCTGACGGTAATGTTCCCTTGTGTACCCTAAGTAATCAAGGACATGGTTTTTAATGGCTCGGTAGTTATTAGCTAACTCAGGGCTGAGAGTCTGATATGCCGCCAATGCGCCTCCAGCGAGGCACGGAATCAGCCTCATTGCCCATTGTTGCTCCGGCCAGCCAGCCGCTACTGCCATTCTTTCAAATGCCATTAAAAAGTCATCTGGAGCATCTGTAGGTCCCATTTTACAAAGCTGCATGTTAGTAAAATGGTTCAGCCCTACCGGAACTCCTGTAGTTGCTGGTACTCCTGCGCTGGAACCTCCAGGCACTGTCCCTTGAAGAAACTGGGTGAATGTCCTGGTCTGGTCCCCCATGACTTGTACCAGCTCCTCGTGTCTCCTTCCGGACTCCACCTGACTCGCCCGCCAGAGGTCCTGGTTTGCCTGGAGCACGACTTTTAAATCTTCTGTCTGCTTCTGCCGTTCTGACGCCAACAGGGTGAACAACTGCTGCAAATCCATGCTGCTACCTGGAAAGCAAACAAAAATAACGGAACCCAAGTGCGGATTTTTTTTTTTTTTTTTTTTTCCTTCAGCACACCCCAGAGAGCTAGCCCCCAGCTCCCTCCTCCTAGCCACACTATCAACCCCAGAATCCTCTATCAGCTGTCCCCTAGGTACTCTTACCGGACAAACTGATGAGTCTTAGCGTTTGGGATTGATAACAGGCTCGGCTCCTCTGGAACACTGCTGGGCTCCCTCCGGTTCTGGTTCTTGATTCCGCTTCCACGATTTCCGGCAGTCCCAATCTCTTACAGCGTGCTTCAAGAGGTCAGCAACAGTCCACAGAAGAAGACTCCAATAATGGAAAAAAAAAAAAAAATCAACACACAGCGGCAAGCACTGCACTTAGTAAACTTTAGTTCCTGGTTTAATGTCCTTTTTAACAATCTCCCTTGTTAGGCAGTAAAAATAAAAAATCCCACTCCTGATACCAATCTTTGTAACCGGCAGCCTCAGGGCAAGGTGTCTTGGGCCACCGGTACAAGAAAAATCTACTTGTGAGCCGCTGCAGGCAGCACAAGGAAAAGAAAATGGCGTTTAGCAAAGGACACCACCACACCAGGTAAGTTCAGTTCAGAATAACTTCAGGTTTAATTCTTAAAGCAAAAATAAAGATCAAAACTTTGTCAGGATGCTTCTTATTTACAAATCAAACTCACGGTCCATAAGGCAAATTAAACAAGTTGCCACAGTTCATAAATTCAAAGTCCATCAGCATTTAGCAAAGAAAAAAACTCAAAATACACTCTTCAGAGTTATCTTAGTTCCAAAATGAGTCAGTGTAATTTCCCTGGCTCCCCCAGCATCTGAGTGCTGGCCAGACAGAGTGTACCGTGTGGTGTTAAACTGCCATACAAAATTGGCCCTCTATCCCACCACAATGACACGGGACTAACCCCACTGTCTGGGACTGGGAACAGTTTACTTTCCCCCACCAGAGAAAGAACCAAAACTTCCCAAAAAGAAAAAACAAATTTCAACAATACAGTCTTGCATAAAGTTCAAAAGATCATCTCTCTTCTGTTCTTCAGCTGGCTTTAAACTAGCCAACACAGTCCAGCAATCAACAAAAACGAACTTTCAAAAACATGCAATGATTAGTCACTTGCCTTCCACACAGCATATTTCCATAACTTCCCCAGGCAATTCAACAATGGATTCAACTTCCATATCCTGGGTTTCTTCCAGCAGCTTAGGAGACATGGCCTCTCCAGCCTCTGTCAGCTCCATGGCTTCTGGAGTTTGGCAAGCATTCAGAGCTCTCAGCCCTGAGCGCAGGAACCTGTCCTCTCCCAGTGTCTGCTGCTTCTCCCTCTCAAGGTATTGAGACTTCAAGTTAAGCAGTCTGCAGCCCCGCCCCAAACCTTCAGCAGGAAGTAATTTCTTGTTAATTACCTTAGGCTTGTGTGGGGGATGGGAATCCTGCAGTTCTTCCCTCCTGCTCCCTCTACAGGTCACAGCCGGAAACTCATCCCCTGACTGCAATTGGGTTTTAAATGAAGGAGAATGTGTGTAGCCTAAATCTGAATTGTGCACTGCTCTAGGGCCATTCCTAGCAGGCACAGTCTGCTTACCACAATATATATTAGTGAGTCTTTGAAATTGGGAAGATGACTCAGATACAGAGCACGAAAGAATTGTCTAATTTGATACATACATCAAAATATCTGCCCAATTAGAATGCATTTCTCTTTCTCTCCAGCCGTAAGAAAATAATACACCTTCATAAAGTATTTAAACATAACTCATGACGGAATGCTTTGAAATGAAGGAAAATGGTTTTCTAGCATGAATTTCATGCGGCATCCAAGAGGCTTTCAAAGTAAAACCAGGCAAAAATCTGCCAAGGTAGTTGAGGCAGGGATTCTTGTTATTGTCTCGGTGATGTATTATGCAGTCGATATTTCATGTTAAATATCTCTAAGTGCCATAGCAGACTTTCAGTGGTTGCTAATGCATGTGCCTACTATACCTTTGGGGTGGAAATAAAATTGCAATTACTTATGTGTCAGTGCGTAGTATATACAATATCATGTGAACGTGAATCTCTGTACAGATGTATGCAAACAGTTACAAAGTGCTTTAGAAGAATGATTGGCGAACGACTGGAAGAAGAGAAAGATTGCAACGTGACAACTTAGGGCCTCTTTTATGAAACCGATTAGTGCGCAGGCCGCTGCGGTCACTGCCCCAAAGCCCGTAGAGATTTAAAGGGCTTCGGGGCTTTTGCCATGAGGCCCTCGCTAGCGCGACTTTGTAAAGAATCCCTTGATGAAATGTTTTTGGGTAATGGCAATTTCAGAAGAATGAAAGAAAAATGTTGGTCTTTTTTTTTTTTTCCTGAAAAGCACTAATTTCTCTCCTAAATATGGGAAATTAGTAATACCAAAGTTATACAGGTCTTGATACATAGGACAGTGAAATACAACACTATAAAAAGGGGGTTAGCTTTAGAATAAATTACCGTATATTTTGCTCCATAAGATGCACTTTTTTCCACCCAAAAGAGGGTGAAAATGTCGGTGCATCTTATGCAGTGAAGATACAAATTGTTACCCCCCCCATACCTTTTTAAAACACCCCCTTCACCCGTCATACCTTTTTAAAACACACCCCTGGGTACCTTTTTTTAAACACCCCCATACCTTTTTTAAGTCCCCTTATATCCTGGTGGTCCAGCGTGTATCGGCAAGAGTGAGCTTTCCACGCCCCTGCCTGAGCCCACACCACTTCCTGAATGGCTGCCGTGAGTTCTTGCAGGACTCGCGAGAACTGACGGCAGCCATTCAGAGAACGGCGCGGGGCCAGGCAGGAGCACAGAAAGCTTACTCCTGCTGATACACGCTGGACCACCAGGATATAAGGTGAATTTAAAAAATATGGGGTATATGTGTGTGTTTTAAAAAGATACAATGGGGGTGTTTTAAAAAGGTATGACAGGAGCCAGTTCCTGAATCTAGAGAGGGTTAGGTTGGGTTTATTGGCTTGGGTGGGTAAAGGGGGTTAGGGTGGGAACTTCTTGCGTTTGTTTGTATGGTGGGGAGGGTTTGGGATCTGTATTTTATATAACATGGACGGGCTGTACATGCCTTGCACTGTTGTTTTGTATTGCTCTGGTTTGCTGTTTGCATTGCTATGTATTTTTGTCTATCAATAAAAAGATTTTACACTAAAATGTACGACGGGGGGGGGGGGTTAAAAAAGATACTAGGGGGATTGAAAAAAGTACAGGGGGGAATTCTTAATTGGCTGGGTTGGATCCCTCTTGTCCCAGCCTACCACTAGACCACAAGAGGGGGGACAGGCAAGGAGTGTGGGGTTGAGTACAGAGCCTGGCAGGGAGTGAGGAGAGCTGAGTGCAGAGCCTGGTACATATTAATACACAATTTGGTTCAGAATGTTTTTATCTTGCTTTCTTCCTCTAAATCTAGGGTGCATCTTATGGTCAGGTGCGTCTTATGGAGTGAAAAATACGGCATTTGCAAATAATAGTATTCTTTTATGAAGCAGCAGTAAAAAGTGGCTTTAGTGCACCCTTACATGAGTTTTTCCTGCACACTATAGCCATTTTTACCACAATTACAAGAGCCTTAATTCTGTAAAAGAGACCAATAGTTAGGCACCTAGATCGGTGTGCCTAGCCAATCTAGGCGCCAATCTTAATTTCTTAAATTGGCTTAACTGGCATTGATAATTGAAAGAGACTTTGAAAAACAATTAAGAAATGATTTTTTAAAATTAATTTGCCGGAAGGCACCTAACATGGTAGGTGTCTACCACTTTGATGTAGGCATCTATACCAAGGTGCATAGGCATCAGAACGGGGGAGGCACAGGGGCCATGGCCTTCCTCCAAATTGGTGGTCAACAGTTGGTGCCCACCCTCCCACCCATTTCCCAATGTTGTACTTTATATCTTCAGGGCAGTCGCACAACACAACACCGGGAGGAGGTAGGAGGTGGATTTGGGAGCTGGGGACGGGCTATGCCGCAGGATTCTGCTGGGGCTAGGACAGAGCTCCTGTCCCCCCTCCCCCCTTCAAACAGTGTGCCACTGCCGATGCCAAAGTGCCTATCTTTTTAGTCGTCATTTACAGAATTTCTGCCTGAGTTGGTTTTTTTTTTCTCAACACCAATTTTGTAGGCGCCATATTTAGAATTTGCCACTCTATGTCTGTGTAGGATTGACTTGTACTAATCCGAATTGTTTAGTGATTTGATGGATGAGTTAATGTTCTCGTGCCTTTTGCTAGGTACACCCTTGCTGTGTGAGTCCTGGAAATTAATGCTATTATCGTTTGATAGCATTGCTCTATTCAAAGAAGTTCAAAGAGAGGGAATCCAAAGCACAAACAGCAAAATCACAGTGTATTCATCCTTTTCCTGCAGCCCGGACATTTCTTAGATGTTTCTGGCATCTTCAAGATGGTGAGTAGAAAAAGTCTTGATTGTAGACAAAATGGTGATGGAGAGCTATGGAAAAATCCGACTGATGGGAACGGGTGGAAACTAAAGACTGGGGATTAGGGGGAAGCAGGGGGAAATGGGTAGGGCTTGGGCATGCCCAGTGGGGCCCGGGCACTGCACGTGCTCAGAGAGAGAGAGAAAAAAAAATCTCTCTGAGCTATTGGAGAGCTTATCCACTCTCAAATTGGGAGCTGTTGGGACAACACCCATATGTGGCTGACTCATCCTGCTTGTCCTAGAAGAATACAACGAGCCTTCAGAGTAGTTAAGCACCAACAGATGAAATTTTTGAGGGACCTAACATGGGCTGTTTTTTAGAGGACGCCTGCATCAGAGGTCACAATTGTAACAAAGAAAACACATGGTTTACAATCAGGTTCTCAAGAGTTCTCCTGTCCCTGGGAAGCTTATAATCTAAGTTTGAACCTGAAGCAATGAAGGATTAAGGGTCAGATTCTCAAAACTAAAATGTGCCTTTTAACGTGTTCGCTAAATCAGTTCCAGATGGTTTAGTGTGCATGTATTTTAGCGGCGGATTATTAAAACGGCTTACCGTGGTCTTTTCCGAGTTTTCTAGCAGTGTCTGATAGTGCCATGCAAATGTATTACAAAAAGGTCATTAATATTAAAATGAGCACGCCGAGCGATTCTGTAATCTCATTGTGCCACATTTGTGACCAAAATTTGCCGACAGGTCTGAGCTGTTGTTGAATTGCTTTCTGATCAGTGCTGAGCACCGATCGGCTCGGGCATAGACAGAAAAGTAAGGCTTGTCAGCTCAGACCTGTCAGAAAATTTTGCCGCCATCAAGCAACCCCCTGACACCCCCCTCCCCCCCACCCTCGGCAGCAGAAGAAATGCCCACTCCCTCCCACTGCCATGCAAACTCCCCAATACCCCCTCATGCTTCTGACGACCCTTCACCCCCCTCCCCCTTATCTTGTTTACGATGGCTTGTCGGAGGGTTGCCTACTCCCTCCGGCAAGCAGGCCCACCTTTTCAAAATGGTGGACATTCCCCTCCCTGTTGCATCCTGGAATGAACCAAGACTATGATTAGCCCAGGATGTTTAAGGCCCCTCCTAAGGGGGTGCCACGGTAGTTGTATTGCAGCTGGAGGGAGTGGGCATCTCTCCCGCTGCTGGGGGGTGTTGGGGAGGTGGGCATTGATTGGTGGTGGGAGAGAGTGGGTATCTTTCCCTCTGCCATGAAGGAGGGGGGAGGTTGCTTGACTTCAATTTTTTGTGTGTGTGTGTTTATTCTGCACATGTGCCTATCGCTATCACCGGTGATGGGCACATGGAAATTTAGCTACTGACCGCCAACCTCATTTGCATGTGTGTTTTTTGGAGAATGACTTGCCTTTTTGAAATGGCTACAATAACGGTTGCGACAGCAGCCCATCTGTTTTTACCGCAAAGTTTTGAGAATCTAGCCCTAAGTGATTTGCCCAAGATCTCAATGAGCAGCAGTAGTATTTGAACCCTGGCTTCCCTCCTCAATGTCCACATGTGGCAGATTGAGGGGGCTTTCGTCTCTAGGACTGCTATTAGGCCACTGAACAGCAGAAGGCATTGTGCATTTGGCAAAGACTACAGGTCCCAGAGGGCCCTGCGTTCCACGGCTCAGTGCTGAGTCAGAGGAGCGGGACTCGGGAGAGAAGTATTTCTGCCCAGGCTTGAGTCAGTTGGGGGAGGTCCCAGAGGAAGGAGAGGTCATGAACAGACATCTGGTATATATACGCTTGGCTGAGGTTAGCCAGAGTATTTATTTAGTGTGAGGCAAACTGTAAAGAAATTGAGGGTGGGTGGGTGTTGTGTGTGTGCTGACCTTTCCCAGAAATCCAAGATAGCCTGCCACACCAGGTTGCCTGTTACCACCACATGAAAAAAAAAAAAAAGTTTAGTATGAAATTCATCAGAGTAAGATCATGCATATAACTGCAGGTGATACAATGTGACATCAATAAAATTTTCAAAGGATACTCTACAATATTTAAAAGTGATATATGATTTCTCATTATATCATCACTAGGTTGCTCAAGCAAAGAGAACTACATGGAGAATTTTAATAATCTCAGCCCAGTGCCAGTCTGGTCCCAAAACAATGAGCCTATTTAATATTTCTAAAGCATTGTTATATTGATTAATGATGCAATTAGTGATTTTTAAAGAGATTTCACTGGAATAAACAATTAGTGCTCGGGATTTGGTGTTTAGACACATAAAAGTTAAGATTTCTTTCAAAATAAAGGCTGTTCAGTTTCACTAATTATCTCTTGTTCTACTTAAATCAACATCACAGATTTAATTTTTCTAATATGATCATTAAGTGCTGTAGGTTAATTGAACACATAAGTATATGATATACAGTTCCAACTGTGAATTTCAGGGATTATTCTGGGGAAGACCAGAGAAGACAATTTTGTGAGCCATACAGCATTCATTAAATAACCTTGTCTCTCTCTAAATTGCTGTAAATAAATTACTGTAGTCTGATTATACATCATCCATTAGGTACGTATACGCCAATTAGATCTCGACGATATAGAGACAATTCTACTGACATTATAGCTATTAAATAAATTTTGCTGAAAGAAATTGTTTACAACGATAGTATCCTTTCTTATATTATTTTCTTACTAACAAAACATTTATCCCCCCTCCCTCCCCCAAGTTATCTCTGAAAATTATTTGTTCTGGTATCAACATTTTGATGCTATCCCTTCTCTAGCTGACTCTTTCTTGCCTTCTGCAAATGTATTAAATAATGTTTTGTTACACTCCACTTTGCTATGACCCCTTCAAAGAAAGGTTAAATGTCAAAATAAACTAGACTAATAACACGTACAAATGTGATCTCTTAACCCAATTGTTTTATAGAGAAAGGCCTTTATTGAGAAATATTTGTACCGGGGTAGGGTATAGTCAAGGTTCAGAGTATATTTATAAGAATGCTGAATAGACTGAAGAAAAGAACAAATGGCCCACTTTCTTTTTTTTTTTTTTTTTATATCTTTATTAGCAATTGCGAAGTGAACATACAATCAGTAGTGAAGAGAGCATAGAAAACAGAACAAGTAGTGAAACAGCAATTGATAACGGTGACATCAAATAGCGTACAGTATCAAAACCAGGTGGTTGGATGCCCAACACAATTGACATTTTGTGTTAATATACAAAACCTCCCAACAAACACACACACAAGTCCCAAACACCCGGCTTCAAGCCACAACAATCATACAACAAACATCCCACAAGCATACCCCCAAACAGCCACCACACCCAGCACACACGAACACCCCAGCGCAGGGTTCTTTACATGGCTGTCTTGGTGAAAAAGCTCTGGCCCACTTTCAATAAAGAAACATATAACTCTAACACGGTTATGCTGTATTTTCTTGCCAGAAATTTCACTCTGCCAAATACCACAAAAGCCAGAAAGGGAATAGGCCTCAGAAGCTTCTGAGGCCTTTTCCCTTTCTGGCTTTTGTGGTATTTGGCAGAGTGAAACTTCTGGCAAGAAAATACAGCATAACTGTTGGTGTGTTAGAGTTATACGTTTCTTTTTTACCCCAGTTCCTCCATTGTTAATGTGACCATTTTATTTTTTTCATCAAAACGGGACATCTATTAATTGTCTGTCCCGCCCCCACAGATTAATAAAAGGACTCAATGCAATCAACAGCTCATTGCTCAGCAGATCCTAAATATTTTAGGTTCAAACAATTTTTATTGATGCAAACAACAGTAAATACAGCGCCAGTGCACCCCATGGGTGCACAGTACAAACAATGATGCATCATATATAATAATATAGCAAGTATGTACAGAAGAAGAGTAAAGGCAACCAAACTCCCCCTTCCCACTCTACATAGGGCAAGCGAGACTAAGGGGGCGGAAAGGCACTCCGAGGCCCTGGACTCTTATGAGCCCCAAAGATGCCACACCACCCCTTCCCCCCACCTAACCCCACTTATCATAGCCGTGACTAAGTGCCAGAACCTTTCAATACACCCCCCACCTCCCCTCCCCAAACCCCTCTCCCTTCCCCCCAAGTGGTACTCTCCACCCCACCAGTACTCACCACTAAATATTTTATATCATATCCCTTTTTGTCCCATATGTCTCCATCTGACCTCCTACACAGCCCCCTGTTACATGTTTCAACCATGGTGGTTTGCCTGTATAACTCTGTTTCAGGCTGTTTTCTGAGAGGAACTGGGTAGATCTGACTTTCTGTGATAGGTATCAGAAGAAGAGCTGGTGTCCTGTCACATTGAACCCTATTTGCCTGTTGGTTGTTTTCAAATGAAATTCTTAACATATTAAAAAGCATGCTATGTTGTTGTTTTTTTTCCCCTGGTATTCCCTTTTGAATGCAGTGGTGCAACTTTTAATTCTCCATCCCCTCTCTCCTCCCTCTCCCTCAGATTTTTTTAATGGTCTCGTGTAAGAAGGGTTCCCCTGTGACACAATTTTCCAGCCTTATTTCAGTTCTCAAATAAAGCATTTATAAGTTCACTGCTCCAACGAGTATATAATAGAAAGGGTAAAACATCAAAGAACAAAGTCAAATGCTGATGTAATCCCAACGGACCAACGAGCATGCTGGGGAATGTTGATTTTATGCTCTTTTAATTGCTCCTACTCCATCCAGTTCAAGTACTGCAAACTAAATCCTACCTTCTGTCACAGCAGAATAGATTACCAGAGGGTTCAATGGCGCAGGTTTGTAATAACAAGCACCGCTAACAATGCTGTTCCTGTGACCTGCCCGTATTTAAATGGAAACTCAGTACACAGATGACAGAAAGACGAAGATAGAGAGAGAAAATGAAAGTAAACTGTTCAAGCCAAGATAAACATATTAATTCAAAAAAACATTTAAACAAAATGGCAAACGTACTGCTTCTGCTTGCTGTATCCTATAGAAGATAAAGGTTTTAAGGCATCTGCAGAAAAGGCGTTTTTTTGACAGCTGTGTCTTGCAACCTTGATAAAAATTCAGAATTACAGCATGTCATTTTGCCATATCTATCAGTTAAAGCAACAGAACAAAAATCATGTTCATCTCAGAAATGAGTGAGAGAAAAAAAAAAAATCAGCTCAGAACCACCTTAAAATTCTATACTTAGGGGTCCTTTTACCAAGCTGTGGAAGAAGTTGACCTTAGCACATCCCTACGCTGGTTTTTCCCCACACAATATGGCCATTTTTACCACAGCTGGAAAATGGCTGATTTTCTCATTTCTCTATTAATGCTCATGCACTAATGTTGCCATAGGGACTTTGTTTTAGCATTCTTAGGATTCGTCATTGTTCTTTGGTATAAACTATTAATAAAAGACATTGTGATCACAAGTTGGATTTCACATCTCCAGTGCCTCTTTTGTCGTTTGCTCTGCCATCAGTGTGCAGTCATTAGGGCCCCCTTTTACAAAGCTGTGGTAGAGGAATTCTATGAGCGTCAGAGCATTTACCTTACCGGCCCGCGGTAGAAATCTCTACCGCGGCTTTGTAACAGTGAGCGTAAATTATTATCACTGGAACACTGAGTGACAGCTATTTTGTAGGCAGTTGGAGATTCCATGGTACTCCTGCACTAATCAGTTTGGGCCAGATTCTATAAATGGCGCCTAACTTGGTAGTCACCTAGCAAAGTGTCAATCAAAGTTAGATACCGTTTGTAAAATCGCGCCTAGGTGTCATAATGGCAAGTGATGGTATATTAAGCCAGGATTTTCTTGGCCTAATATACCGACACCTAAGAGAGGCGCCTAACTCAATCCATGCCCAAACTTCATTCCTAACCACATCTACTTTTCATGTAGGCGCCTTGGTATAGACACCTACCGAGTTAGATTCCATAGGGCCGGATTTTACAAATATTGCCTGTATCAGCCGACACCTATAAAATGGCTGCCGATCAGGTGTCAATCATACACCGGTGCCATCTCTAGAATCACGGCTCCCTAAAACACAGCTGCTGGAAATATAGACCAGGGATTTTGAGGCCTACATTTCCAGTGCCCATATATGACCTGAATTGCATCTACGGAGGTGCCTAAGGATGCCTGAGTGACAAAGTTGGATTTTTGTAATTCTTTGTTACTAGGCATTGCGCAGGTCTTTGTTACTAGGCATTGCGCAGGTTAAAAATGAAGCGCTGCAGGTCGTTCAGAACACTGCAGCAAGAATGATTACAGGAACAGCTTGGAATGAGTATATCAGTCCAGTGCTGAAAAGATTGCGCTGGTTGCCGATTCAAGTGAGGACTGCATATACACATCTCCCTCGTTATTCGCGGGGGATAGGGGCAGAGCCGGACCGCGAATAGGGAAATACCGTGAATATCCGGCTCTGACCCATCCCCGCCTCCCTCCCGCCTTCCCCTGGCATCCCGGCCTTACCTGGTGGTCTAGCGGGCTTTCGGGGCAGGAACGATCTTCCTACGCTCCTGCCCCGTGCAGATCGCCAATAGGAAATGACTGCTGTGAGTTCCCGTAGTCTCTCGAGGCTACAGCGGGAGCACACGGCAGCCATTTTCTATTGGCAATCTACACGGGGCAAGAGCGTAGGAAGATCGCTCCTGTCCCGAAAGCCCGCTAGACCACCAGGTAAGGCCGGAATGCCGGGGGGAAGGCAAAAATATGGGGGAGGTTTTCCCTTCCCCCCCACAAAATCACAATTATGTGAAATCGCGAGTGTGGAAACCACAAATGGGGAGGGGGAAGTGTAAGGTTTTAACAATTGTGCACCAGGCGATCTATGGGACGGTTCCCAGGTATTTAACTCAAGGGCTGAAACAGTATACACCTCCCAGACCTCTGAGGTCTCAATCTGCAATGCGACCATCAATTGAAACACGTGGAGAGACACATTATAGGAGTACGCAGAGGTCGATAATTTCAGTAGCAGGTCCACTTTCTGCCAGGATACCTAAGATCATGGCCCTGTTTTACTAAGGTGCGTTAACCAATTGGCGTGCGCTAATCAATTTAGTGCACGCTAAATGCTAATGCGTGCATGTTAGTCTGTGAACACGTTAGAATTTAGCGCGCGCTAATCGGTTAGCGCATCTTAGTTAAACAGGGGGTATGTAGGAACAAGATGTCTTTTAAAAAAAACAATTAAAAACCTTGTTGTTTGTTAAGGCTTTTTATTAGTTTATTATTGGAAAGGCTATTTTAGAGCCTTGGTAGCACATTTTTGTAGAGAAAAGGTTTTGAAGATATTGTTTTTGCCGTGTTTGTATGTATCAAAACTGTGTATGTTTTTAATGTTCTTCTCCGGTTAAAATCTTAAACGAATAAGTTTCTAAAATAAACTTCTGGCATTAGCCACTCCTACTTTGACTTTAGGCATTCTAATTCACTCCCATACACATGATTTAGCCACCAGTTTTGTAGGCCTCTCTAGGTGCCTACATTTTTGTTTTTTAAACAATTTTAAATTCATTTTTAAAATTTAGGTGCTGATTTCAGCATGTAAGATGTTTAAGAGATATTTGGTGGAAGTGTTAAAATACTCATCAGACCATATTCCTCCATTAAATAAAATATATTATCTTCTATAAACCACTAGAGCTCGGGAAACATTGGAGGGGATTAATCCAGATACACCGCGATTGGATGTTAAACAACATATCAGCTATTTGGGAAGAGTCTATTTCTGACTCTTCATTGAGAGTGACGCTTCTGATTTCATTTATTTTCCAACAGGATTTGGATTCCTTTATGAAACTCTGTTTCTGCTTATCAAAAGCACTGTTTTATGGTAAAAAGATATGGGTATTTCTGCATGTAACTAAGGTTACCCAGGAAAAAAGGAAACATTTTTTTGTGCTTGAGACAGGAGACCAAGGCACTTGGGGCGTCCTTTATACTAGCGTACTCTTGTAAATGCGTAGGAAAATTTGCTCAGGTTAAATATATTTTTTTCAGCCGGAACAGCTAAGATCATTTCTGGAGCTAAAGGAAATTGCTGTTTTTTAGAGGAAATTTAATATAAATGCAGAGTATGTTATAGCCTTTCATTGACTAGTTCTTTTTCCTTTGTGTTTAACTTCTTAATAATAACTGCCATTACTCCCCTTTATTTTTTTGTGGTCTAAGAAAGCGAGAATTTTATTTTCATATGTTTATAAACATGTGATGTTTAAACATTTATTCCTGCTGTATTTCCTTAGCAAGAATGTTAGTTTTTTGTAATATATTGAAAATTTCATTAAATAATTATTAAAAAAAAAAAAAAAAAAAATTTAGGTGCTGATAGGGCACCATTTATAGAATATGGGCCCTACTTTCTAATTTTTTAAAATTGTTTTTAAAGCAGTTTTTATTAGTGCTTTCAATTATCAGGCCAAATAAGCCAATTAAAAAAAAATGCTGGGTTTTTTTTTTTCTAAATGGCGCTCGAGGTTTTTAGCATGGGCCAGCGAGGTAAATTCTCTGACGCTCTTAGTAATTCTATGAGTTCTGGAGTATTTGCCTCGTCAGCCTATAACGCCGTTTAGTAAAAGGAGCCCTAAGTTAGGGGACTAGATCGGTAGGCGCCCTGATCTAGGCGTCTACCGGTAGGCACCTTTACAGAATCAGGGCTTTAGTGCATGCTAATGTTGATCCCCATTCTCAGTCCCCCATGGCATGCCCCCTCCTCAATAAAATAAAAAAAAGGATTTGTAGCGCTTCATTTTAGCACGCAGATTCAGAAAATCCTTTTAAATGGCAGTAAGGATATGTTAATACTTACTACAGCTTATTAAATTACCCCTTAGACATTTGCAGCATAAAGGCATGTCACAGAATATTATTTATTTATTAAAAAATTTATATACCCCATACAACTATGCGGTTTTCATATCACAAAACCAGAGGAAACAAGGGGTTCAACCTTGTCTGCAGTAAAAAATCAACCAGAAGCAAACAATCCAAAACTGCAGATGTGTACACGATGCAGGCAAATTTTATTGTGACAAATAAATTATATCTAAACACCTTTTTACCAAGCAAGGGACCCAACACAGTCCGTGTTTCGGACAACCTTCATCAGGGGTCTGTGGTAAAAAAGAAAGGAAAAAATTGTCACAAAAAAAAGTTGGAAAGATAAACGTTGTGTATTTCACCAAAGCTCGCAACCTACTATGGGTAATCGCCAAAGTAAAAAAGCGATTACCCATAGTAGTTTGCGAGCTTTGGTGAAATACACAACGTTTATCTTTCCAACTTTTTTTTGTGACAATTTTTTCCTTTCTTTTTTACCACAGACCCCTGATGAAGGTTGTCCGAAACACGGACCTTGTTGGGTCCCTTGCTTGGTAAAAAAGGTGTTTAGATATAATTTATTTGTCACAATAAAATTTGCCTGCATCGTGTACACATCTGCAGTTTTGGATTGTCGGGCACGGATTGGATTGGATTGTAGGGCACGGATTGGATCCGATCCATGAGGGTTCCAATCCGATCCGTGTCCGGGGGGGGGGGGGGCTGATTCACGAATCGCCCTCATGCAAATGAGAGCGATCGGAATCACGCCCCCATCCGACTGTCAGGATCGCTCTCTAGCGATCCTGACGCATGCACAGGGAATTAAATCTGCTGGGAAGCTCAGTCGATCTTTTGTTTTCAAGTTTGTAGAGATCTGGAATGAACTTCCTGACTCCATTTTAGGCTTTTAGGCCAGCTGCAATTATTTTGTAAATTCCTGAAATCTTTGTTGTTCTCATAATTTTTTAATGGTTTAACTACAGCCTCAACGAAATGATATTATAGTTATTTTTCTTATGCTTTTCTTATGTACTTTAGTTTTTAATTAATTCTTCCTTCTCCTATGTTTTCTGCTATGTACTCTAGTCTTAATTATATGTGAACCGAGTCGAGCTCCACTGGGAGATTTATTTATTTTTTTTTTTACTCTTCACGAGCTCATGGTTTTAACCTGCTTTAAACCCGCGGGTTAAAACCATGGGCTCGTAGTGTGGGGAAGGGCAGGAGAGTCGTAGTTACAGAAGAGATTCGGGGCATGTGCAGGGCGGCCAGTCGTGGCGGCAGGAGAGATTTGGGGCAGGCAGGAGAGCAGATTCAGGGGCAGAGAGTCGGGAGCAGGAGAACAGATTCGGGGCAGAGCAGGGCGGCAGGAGAAAATTGCAGCAGAGAGTCAGGGCAGAGATAGCAGGAGAGTCAAGGTCAGAGATCTGGAAAGATAGTAGGCAGAACAGGAGATGGCAGTCGGAAAGCTGTGAACGACTGGTCCCCAGCAGTCGCTTGTTTGTAATCCGCCAGCCTAGTCGATGTTGTAGGGTTTTTGTTTGTGAATCACTGCCTGCCATCATTTCAGTGCCGTTCCCCCTCATTTGCATGCGCGGATCCGAGAATGATCGGAACAGAGGTTAGCAAATCGGATCGGAAGGAAATCGGGTGGCAGACCAATCGGTACACGATCGGTTTGCTTAGTGAATCTAGCCCTAAGGGTCAACCTTTTGTTTGCATTAATTTAAACAGAGAATACTGTAATTGGTTTTGTCTTTTTAAATTGGGATCTATGAATAATTGTTACGCGTAACAGACAGGAGAGCAACATGAAATGGGTAGGAAGGGGAATGATTATTCCCAGGCAAGACTGTGTGGGCTTTGAACTTTCCTACACCGATGTCATGACATGCTCTTATCATTCAAACATCCGATCTGTGCATACCTTTCAAAAGCTATGCTTTTGTCAGCGAAGCAGTTTTATTTCTGTTTGGTGGGGTTTTTTTTTTGTCTTTCTCTTCTTTTTGAATGGATGTGCTTTCAAAGGTTGCATTCATTGTAACAATGACACGGGAAATGTTGAGAAAGAGAGTCTGATAAATAATGCAGGAGATCAGTCTTGCTGCAGTCATTATTATCAGCTTCAGATTAAATGTTGGGTGGTAGCCTAGTAACGCCAACAATAATGACCAGATATTAATAATTTGCGAATTGACATAATGACAAGGTGTATGAGAGTTTTGAATTAATGCATTTGTTGGCTTAACACAAAACATAAGTGCTTTATCACAACTACCAAGGGTCCCACGATATTTCATAGCATATAGAAAATGCAGTAAGGGCATGGGAGGAGGAAGCGAAGCTGCTTTTCTGTTTTTTTTTTAAACTAGGAAACAAGGCATCTGATTCTTTTAAGGGTCCCTCTGTCTAACCATCTGTTAAAATTACAGGATTCAGATCTTACTGCATAACTGATATCCTTGCAGACGCTAGAACGCAACTTTATTTTTAAAATTATTTTTCATAAAGCAAAAACTAACGGGGAAATAGATTGCATTTCTGTGCGAGTAAAGGAACATTTGGTTAAAGTCTCATGGCATCGGGCACTGGATATTTTGTTAGACTTTAGGCAGACTGTGTTGACAAATTCATGATCAATTTATTTGATTGGCTGATTGAAGATCAATGGATGTGGTTTATTTGAATTTCTGCACACCATTTCATGTTGTCTGTTTAGGAGGTTCATAAATAAGCAGTGTGGCTTCCGACGGTACACAGTTGTGATGGATTGGACAGCAAGACAGTGGCAAATTGAACTCACACCGAGGATGGACGGGCGATTAGCGGTCAAGTGCTTGGCAATTAGCATTCGATACAAAACCATGCAGATGGAGGCACTTAAATTAAAGAAACCCAAAGGGAAGTACATGGGAGGTGAGACTGAAAGGATCTCTTGGGGTGATAATATCTGATGATCTGAAGGAAGCAAAGCAATGTCTTAAGTGGATAAAGCAAGAATGGCAATGGGACGTATAAGAAGAGGCAAAACCAACATAAAAAGGGTGAAATATCGTCCAGGGCTCCTTTCCAAAGCTACGCTAAAAAGTGGCCTTAGCACACCCTTACCTGTTTATTTTCCACTTGCTAAGGCCATTTTTAGGCTCTCTGTTACTACGGTGCGCTAAGTGTTTTCGTGTGCATTTAGTACACGCTAAAATAACACGTGCGCTAACTGCTAACGTGTCCATAGGATAACATGCACGCAATAGCGTATAGTGCGTGATTAGCGCACTCTAATATTTATCGCACACTAAAAAGCATAGCGCACCTTGGTAAAAGAGGGGGTTAGTGTAGCCCGAAAAAGGCCAATTTTCTATATATAATAATAATAATTTATTCCTTATATACCGCCAAAGCCGTAGAAGTTCGAGGCAGTTTACAATAAAGAAGGCTGGACAAACAGCGAAAATTGGTACAATCAGCGAAAGAAGATACAATTGAGAGGGCTGGACAATCAGCGCATATAATATAATATAAGAAGGACTAGACAGTCAGCGGATATTGGTACAGTCAGCGAATGGAGATGCAATTAAAGGGAAACAGGATGCAGGTACAATATAATATAGGGGCCATATGTAAGGGTGAGTAGGGAACGGGGGCTAAGAGTTCTTGGGAACAAGGGGACGGGCATAGGGGAGTTGGGCTATAAATCGGTTAAATAGGTTAGTTTTTAATAATATCCTGAAGTTTAGATAGGATGAGGAATGCGAGATAATATTGCCCAGCCAATCGCTAAGTTGAGCTGCTTGGAAGACAAGAGCTCTATTCTGGAATCTTTTGTAGTGGCAGCCCTTTAGAGATGGGTGGCTGAACAGGTGGGTTTTACGTATGGGTCTGGAAGGGCGGTCTAGGATAAAATGGGGAACCAAGTATAAGGGGGCCGAACCAAGGATGAATTTGAAACCGAGACAGGCAAACTTGAACTGTACTCTTGCTTCCAAGGTTAGCCAGTGTATATTTTTTTTTGATTAATGGCCATGTTCTCTTGTTCTATTTCCGATTGTTAAAATCTTCTACAGGACAATATACCTTAGAGGAGCATAATCCAAAAATACGTCTAAGTCTGGGCCTAAGTCGCTAGTCCGCCCAAAGTCGGATATGTCCAAAGTCCATTCTTGAAAAATACATCCCAAATCATTTTTTTTTATTTCGAGAATCATCTACTTGTACGTCCAGCTGTTTGATCGTCCAGACTGCTAAGCATAGCTCACCTTAGTAAAAGAGGGGGTTAGTGTAGCCAGAAAATGGCCAGTTTTCTACTAGAACACATTAAAATCTGGCCTTTAACAGAGTCCATTAAGCCCAAATTTACCTCCACTTTTATTACGTCCGATAGCGCAGGCTGACGTGGTAAATGCTCTGACACCCATAGGGACTGAATGGGTGTCGGAGCATTTGCTATGTGGTATTTGCTTGTATGACTTTGTAAAAGAGGCCCTTTATTTTTTTTTTTTTATAGGTCCAGTACTTTTCCATTATCATGCAGGGTTTAAAAAAAAAAAAAAAAAATTTAACATGGCAGCACTTACTATCTCCTATTTAGGGGGTGCTAATAGTTCCCATATTAAGTCTCCAAGGGCTCATTTTACAAAGCTGTGGTAGCAGCTGCAGTTAGTGCTCCGATGTCCATAGGGATTTAATGGGCAATTTACTGTTAGGTCTCTTCAGCTTGGAAAAGAGACGGCTGAGGGGAGATAGGATTGAAGTCTACAAAATCCTGAGTGGAGTAGAATGGGTACAAGGGCATCGATTTTTCGCTCCGTCAAAAATAATAAAGACTAGGGGGCGCTCGACGAAGTTACACGGAAATACTTTTAAAACCAATTGGAGGAAATTTTATTTATTTTTTCACTCAAAGAACAGTTAAGCTCTGGAATGCGTTGCCGGAGGATTTGGTAAGAGCGGATAGCGTAGCTGGTTTTAAAGAAAGGTTTGAACAAGTTCCTGGAAGAAAAGTCCAGAGTCGGCTATTGAGAAAGACATGGGGGAAGCCACTGTTTGCCCTGGATCGGTAGCATGGAATGTTGCTACTCTCTGGGATTCTAGAATCTTGCTACTTTTTGGGGTTCCGGAATCTTGCTTACTCTGAGATAATGGAATGTTGCTACTCCTTGGGTTTTGGCCAGGTATTAGTGACCTGGGCTTGATGGACCATTGGTCTCACCCAGTAAGGCTATTCTTATGTTCTTATGTACTGCAGGGCTGCCGCCACTGCGGCTTTGCAAAAACTGGGAGTCAAATGTTCTAACTTCCGCACACATTCCCTGCCCATGAGATACTCCCTCCCAAAAATATCTTTTTTTTTTAAAAAATAGAAAACTAGTAAATTACCAGAAAAACTCTTTAACATGGATTTTCATGCACTAAACGTGCATTAGGGCTGAACTATTGCTGGTATTATGCTATGATAAGGAGAGGTTAAGGGGGGAATTCATCAAAGGGGCGTTAACTGATTAGCACGCACCAACCCCCCTCCCCCCTTTTTTTTTATTTTTACAAAACTATAACGTGGTTTTTAGCACCGGCCGTGGCAGTAGTAGCTCCGACACTCATAGGAATTCTATAAGCGGAGCTGTTACTGCCGCAGCCAGTGCTTAAAAACCATGCTACAGAAATGCTAAGAAGCTTATTATATCCCTATAGGTGTCTTAAGTGTTTAGTACATGCTAACATCGGTTTAGCTCGCTAAACTGGATAACACCCCTTGATGAATTCCCCTCTAAATATGAATACCAACCTGCTCTCATTTTCTAGGGTGGATGCACGGTGAGGACATTTTCCAAAGATATTTCACCGGAGTATGTAATAGATCAGTGGTTCCCAACCCTGTCCTGGAGGACCGCCAGGCCAATCGGGTTTTCAGGCTAGCCCTAATGAATATGCATGAGAGAGATTTGCATATAATGGAAGTGACAGACATGCAAATCCACTCCATGCATATTCATTAGGGCTAGCCTGAAAACCCAATTGGCCTGGCGGTCCTCCAGGACAGGGTTGGGAACCACTGCAATAGATTATTTTGGTTGCAAATTGTTTACCTCAGTAACTAAACACAAGGGGGCCGCTGAAAAGTTCTCAGCCCAACCAGCAAAGTTGGGGCAGTCTCCACAGAGGGCTGTGCGCTATCTAGTTGGGCGCCTCTGAAATAGGTGCCTAACATTTGGCGCCGGTTACAGAATTTGGGCCTAAGTGTATAGCCCTCGATGGAGACTGCCCCAACTTTGTTGGTTGGGCTGAGAACTTTACAGCGGCCCCTCGTAGGTGTCCTCTTATAACACTATCCGTGATTTCTCATTAGGTGTCCAGCCTATAGCTTCTCTAGTGAGGGTAGAAAAGGGATCTAGGGATGTTTAGTCTGTTAATAATAGTTATATTGTTGTTAATATATAAACCGCTTTGGAAAAGGGTAGTGTATAAATGTGAAAATGAAAAAGAATAGAAAGTCAGAGTGCTTAAAAGATCCAGTTGACATAGATTTTTATAGATTGTGATTGATTCAAAATATAGCTGTAAGATTAATTTTTAACCTAAAAAAAGTCAGATGAAGTCACTTCTTTTTATCGCAAGTTGCACTGGCTACCTATTGAAGCCAGGGTCATCTTTAAATTTGGACTATTATGTTATATAGTACTATTCGGTTGTACGGCAAACTATCTGATCATTTTTTTTATTTGCCAATCCAAAACACATAAGAACATAAGAATTTGCCGCTGCTGGGTGAGACCAGTGGTCCATCGTGCCCAGCAGTCTGCTCCCGCGGTGGCCCCCAGTCAAAGACCAGTGCCCTGAGACCAGCCCTACCTGCACACGTTCCGGTTCAACAGATCCAACTTTGTCTTGAATCCCTGGAGGGTGTTTTCCCCTATAACAGACTCCGGAAAGGCGTTCCAGTTTTCCACTATTCTCTGGGTGAAGAAGAACTTCCTTACGTTTGTAAGGCATCTATCCCCTTTTAACTTTAGAGAATGTCCTCTCGTTCTCTCTATCTTGGAGAGGGTGAACAACCTGTCTTTATCTATTAAGTCTATTCCAGTGATTCCCAACCCTGTCCTGGAGGAACACCAGGCCAATCGGGTTTTTAGGCTAGCCCTAATGAATATGCATGAGAGAGATTTGCATATGATGGAAGTGATAGGCATGCAAATTTGCTTCATGCATATTCATTAGGGCTAGCCTGAAAACCCAATTGGCCTGGTGTTCCTCCAGGACAGGGTTGGGAACCACTGGTCTATTCCCTTCAGTATCTTGAATGTTTCTATCATGTCACCTCTCAGTCTCTTCTTTTTAAGGGAGAAGAGGCCCAGTTTCTATAATCTCTCACTGTACAGCAATTCCTCCAGCCCCTTTACCATTTTAGTCGCTCTTCTCTGGACCCTTTCGAGTAGTACCGTGTCCTTCTTCATGTATGGCGACCAGTGCTGGACACAGTATTCCAGGTGAGGGCGCACCATGGCCCAGTACAGCGGCATGATAACCATCTCCGATCTGTTTGTGATCCCCTTCTTAATCATTCCTAGCATTCTATTCGCCCTTTTCGCCGCCGGCATGCATTGCGCGGATGTCTTCATCGACTTGTTGACCACTACTCCTAGGTCTCTTTCCTGGGGGGTCTCTCCAAGTACCGCCCCGGACATCTTGTATAAGATTTTTGTTACCGACATGCATCACCTTACACTTATCCACGTTGAAACTCATCTGCCATGTCGCGGCCCATTTCTCGAGCGTGTTTATGTCACGTTGCAGATGTTCGCAATCCTGCGTCTTCACTACTCTGAATAACTTCGTATCGTCCGCAAATTTAATCACCTCGCTCGTCGTACCAATTTCCAGATCGTTTATAAATATGTTGAAGAGCACGGGTCCAAGCACCGAACCCTGTGGCACTATCCTCTGTCGCCTTCCACTCAACCAGTTCCTGACCCAGCCTGTCGGCGCTCCCAGCGATTTCTGCCATTTTTTTTTGCTTTTCTTTCCGTAAAGAACTGTCGATATAAAAGATATTTTGACAGATTATTTTCCTTCCAAGCAACAGTTAGGGACAAAGAGCTAAGCCAGTTAATAGTTAGTGCTACCTCATATCAGCACTTTAGAAAAACTCTAAAAGCGTCTCTATTCGATAAATTTCTATAGGCGAAGATCTGTACTACCATTTGATAATTTTATAACTTGTATCTCCTGAGTATGTCTCAGCCTCTTAGAATTGTAAACCGCGGAGAACTGAAAGGTATTGCGGCATACAAATAAAGATGTTATATTATGTTACAGTAGACTGTCTTCATAACTGTGTACTAAACAGAGCTTCAGAGAATATTAACCACTGAAGTGGAGTCACTGGTGCAGAGAAAAAAGCTCATAGACTGAGAAGTAGGCAACATTCATTCAGTTAGCATATAAGGAAAATAATTCAATTACTAGTAGCCTGCAGAAGAAGGCGACATAAATGGTAGATGGGCAAGGAAGCATTAAATGTTAGAGCAAAAGTTGGATTTGCCATGAAGTAAAAGGAATTAAAAATCAGCCTACTTCCTGAGGGTAGCCATTAAAAGCGCATACTGTGAGTGTAAGCTACATACCTGGATGATTACGAACTAGAAAAGAGGAACATAGGGAAGTGTAATTTAAATGAACAAAAATGCTAGGAGACAAAAGGTGTTCACTTCCAGTAGCAAAAGGATTCCAGTTTAAAGAAAAACAGCAATAATAGTAAAGAAAAACATTTTGTATGTGTAGGACTGTGGAGCCAATTGGAGCCAGTCAGAACACCAGCCTGAAAAACAAGTGCTATGAGGTAGATTTAAGGTAACCACTGTGATAAAAAGATATTGAGACCAATTTAAAACAGTCCAGTTTTATCTGAATAGTAACATAGTAGATGACGGCAGATAAAGATCCGAATGCCCAACCTGATTCAATTTAAATTTTTTAAATTTTTTCTCTTAGCTATTTCTGGGCAAGAATCCAAAGCTCTACCCGGTACTGTGCTTGGGTTTCAACTGCCGAAACCTACTCCAGCCCATCTAAACCCTCCCAGCCATTGGAGCCCTCTCCAGCCCATCCTCCCCCAAACGGCTATATACAGACACAGACCGTGCAAGTCTGCCCAGTAACTGGCCTAGTTCAATCTTTAATATTATTTTCTGATTCTAAATCTTCTGTGTTCATCCCACTCTTCTTTGAACTCAGTCATAGTTTTACTCTCCACCACCTCTCTCGGGAGAGCATTCCAGGCATCCACGACCCTCTCCATAAAGTAGAATTTCCTAACATTGCCCCTGAATCTACCACCCCTCAACCTCAAATTACGTCCTCTGGTTTTACCAGTTTCCTTTCTCTGGAAAAGATTATGTTCTACGTTAATACCCTTCAAGTATTTTAACGTCTGAACCATATCTCCCCTGTCTCTCCTTTCCTCTAGGGTATACATATTCAGGGCTTCCAGTCTCTCCTCATACATCTTCTGGCGCAAGCCTGCTATCATTTTCGCCGCCCTCCTCTGGACCGCCTCAAATCTTCTTACGTCCTTCGCCAGATACGGTCTCCAAAATTGAACACAATACTCCAAGTGGGGCCTTACCAATGACCTGTACAGGGGCATCAACACCTTCTTCCTTCTACTGGCTACGCCTCTCTTTATACAGCCCAGAATCCTTCTGGCAGCAGCCACTGCCTTGTCACACTGTTTTTTCGTCTTTAGATCTTTGGACACTATCACCCCAAGGTCCCTCTCCCCGTCCATGCATATCAGCTTCTCTCCTCCCTGCATATACGGTTCCTTCCGATTATTAATCCCCCAAATGCATTACTCTGCATTTCTTTGCATTGAATTTTAGTTGCCAGGCATTAGACCATTCCTCTAACTTTTACAGATCCTTTTTCATATTTTCCACTCCCTCTTCGGTGTCTACTCTGTTATAAATCTTGGTATCATCTGCAAAAAGGCAAACTTTTCCTTCTAACCCTTCAGCAAAGTCACTCACAAACATATTGAACAGGATTGGCCCCAGCACCGAACCCTGAGGGACTCCACTACTCACCTTTCCTTCCTCCTAGCGACTTCCATTAACCACCACCCTCTGGCGTCTGTCCGATAGCCAGTTTCTAACCCAGTTCACCACTTTGGGTCCTAACTTCAGCCCTTCAAGTTAGTTCAACAGGCTCCTATGTTTTAACTTTATTCACTAGCTCCCAAATTCTATAAAATCCATCTCAATTTAGGTGCCTACCCATGCTAAATCAGCTATATCGCTAAATCAGTGCTGATAAGTGACAATTATGAAATCATAAGTGACGTTAATTGGATCTGATTGAAAGTTAGGCCTCTAACTTGGTAGGCGCCTAGCATACAATGGTATGAGTCTAGTCCAAAACACATATATGACCCTCCTGAAAAATGCTTTTGCTATAAAAGCAGTGGTGGAATATTTTTCAGGTGTAGGGTTACCCAACGTCCGGATTTAACAGGACATGTTCTCTTTTTAGAGGGCATGTCCGGGCGTCTGGACAGCTTTTCAAAACCCGGCACTTTGTCCGTATTTTGAAAAGCAGATCGCGTTGAGAGAGGCATCCGCGCATGCGAGGATGCCCCTCCCGACTGATGAGCAGGATGATGGGGCGTGGCTAAGGGAAGGGCTAGGGGTGAGGCTGGGGCATGGTGTGGGTGTAACGGGGCAGGGATGGGTAGAACTGGGCGGGCCTGGGGGGTGGGTCTATGGGTCCAAATTAGGTGGTCACTGAATTTTGACTATGGCTAGAGAACAGAGTGGAAGGAGTTGGAGATCCTTTTTTCCCAGGAGGAAGGGGGGAGATTATAAAAGGGGAGGGAGGAGTACGATACTGGATTTTGGTTGTTCTTCTCTCCTACCAAAGCCCATGACTGAGGGAAACTCTCAGTAATTTGAAAGAGAATTGACAAGACTATGTAAATAATGGACCTTACATTGGAAAGGAGGTGATACGAACAATTCTTTTAGTGGAACCAGAGTGCCTGTTTCATGGAGTGAGTGTTAATAGTTTAAAGACTGTTCTTTAATCAACTTTGAATAAAGTTCCAGTTTAGTTCACCTTGGATTGAGATGTCATTTATCCAAACGGATGGTGAAGCGTTTGAGTGGGGTGAGTGATACCCCAAAGTTGCCCATCCTCCGGCCTACTGGATCTGTCTGGCTCCAGCCTACGCCCAAGCTCAAGTGTGGACTGTGAGTCTGTGAGTGACTGTAACCAAAAGTATCATTTCTTTTTGTGAGTCCTGGTGTTGGGCAGGTGACCTCCTCTGACCCGATGAGCTGGCTGGAGCCCCTGTGCTGCATGGCGATACAGATGGGGCAGGAGACCAGGGCTACACAAGAGGGCTTAATAAAAGAAGGTCAAAGGTAGGGCCTTGAAAATATTCTACCCCTGATGAAATGGAGTCCACAAAGAAGGAAGTAAGGAGATAGAAGAGATGGTATATGAAGAGTGACGGCAGAGTGAATGCATTCACTGATGAATAAGACATGCAAGTTCAGTGCAGAAGCAGATGACTAGACAACGTAGTTATTGAGAAGATGGTTGCATGGCCGTAATATTACCAAAGGAAGAAGTCTCCAAATGAATGTGATTAGATTTAGGTGATGCCCCTTTGTGTGCCCCTGCAAAGTGGCGCTAGAAAAGGTTCAAAGAAGAGCAACCAAGATGATAAAGGGGATGGAACTCCTCTCGTATGAGGAAAGACTAAAACGGTTGGGGCTCTTCAGCTTGGAAAAGAGTCGGCTGAGGGGAGATAGGATCGAAGTCTACAAAATCCTGAGTGGAGTAGAACGGCTACAAGTGGATCGATTTTTCACTCCGTCAAAAATGACAAAGACTAGGGGCCACTCGATGAAGTTACAGGGAAAGTATTTTCAAGTTGTAAAATTGTAAATATTTTAAATATTTAGCTTGCTAGTCTGAGTGTGAAATGCAGCCTCAGAAGCACAATGATAGAAAGCCAGAGACATGGATTGGTTTGTTTGTGGGCTGTATCGGTAACATGCAACTAAAGTGAAATTCAGTTTGATGAACCCATTAAAAGACTATAAAGGAGGCTGTGGGGATTGGCTATATTTTAGACATGGGCAGATAGTTTGACTGACGGTTTGTTCCTTTTTTAAACTTTGATGTGCCTCTTGCGCCGTAAGTGCACGGTGTTGTATGGAGAGCTTCAGTTGCGTGAATCCCCGAAGCAGCCAGTCAACAGCGATACAAGGCTCTTATAGGAAAAAGTCAGCTGGACACAGACTATGACATCTAACGGCAGCGGGAGGTGTTTGCTGCCGCTTCTGGTTTAGAACAACTGGTGGTGGAAGCTTTTTTCTTTTTCAATACCTTGTGCACAGTGGTGGGTTTTTGCCCGGTGAGAGACTATCATTAAAGAGTGTGTGGAGTTTTTTTTTTTTAATGCAGGTCTGAGTGCATCTTAAAATCATTATTGATTGCTGCCAAATTGTAATATTGGGACTCATACATCAGCCATTCTAAAATACCTCACTCTTTTACAAAATAATAAACCAGAACATCATTTGAATTGGGCAAATATTGGCCACAGCTTTATTTAATATATTTTCAAACTTTTGTAAACATCAGTAAACTTCACACTTAACCATTTATGATTTCCTTCAAAGAGCTATTCGGTATCGACAGTAGCTCCCTTATCCCAAACTTTCCCTTAACTCCCAGTGACTTACGGTGTCATCAAGCCACCTCACCTCGTGGCGGTGTCGCACACGAGGACATATTTACTATTCACAATCATAGTACTTCAACTTCTATCTGCCTCTAATAATGGCTCTGCCCTTAGGCCCCAATCAACAAGCTGCGACCGACCTCCAACCCCTCCCCCCCCAATTCCCTACCTCATCCATCTTTCATCCCTCGCACCCTTAAAGCCCAATAGCGGTGGGAGGGAAGGAAACTTGAATCCCTTTACTCCTCCCTTGCTCTTTCACCCGTACTTTATTCTTTAGCCCGCCAATTTCTTTCCTTCTCTCCTCATCCCTAACTCCACCCCCTTTTCTTTTCCCCCCAATCCCCTACTCCCAGTACCCTCCAATCAACTTAATCTGCTGTTACTTCCTTCCCTCCCCTATTCTATTCCCTTATAACTTCATAATCTAGGCTTTTTCTCCACACTTTTTTGATTAACGTGTCTCTCCTTGATGATTCCACCGCTGACTGGTAACATTTCTAATAATTTTTGAGTTTGAGTTGTTACTATTTATTATTTTGGGGCAAGTAATTTGCTTGCCATCCTGTGTTTACAATGTGGCCTCAGAACCCCCAAATGACAGCTAATAGGTTGTTAATGAGCAAAGAGGGCCAGGTATTCCAATATGCTTTTCTCATTTTCTATCAGGAATAAATACTTAGTACATCTGACCTGTTAGGAACGCTCAGCGGTTTGGAAAGCTATTTGATAAACCATTCTGTGATCTAAAGGGACTTGGCAGAAGGGCTTAGGGGTAAAATAACATTATTCGTCGATGACGCCAAACTAAGTAATGTAGTGGGCAAATGCACAATAGATGATGTTTCAATGCCCGACAACATGATGCACGACCTACTCCTACTGGAGCGCTGGTCTAGGTCCTGGCAACTCAGCTTCAATGCCAAAAAATGCAAAGTTATGCACCTGGGCAGCCAAAATCCATGCAAGACTTACACCCTAAATGGCGAGATCCTTACAAGAACTGAAGCAGAACGTGACCTAGGGGTGATCGTCAGTGAGGACATGAAGGCTGCCAATCAAGTGGAGCAAGCTTCATCCAAAGCAAGACAAGTCATGGGTTGCATACGCAGAGGCTTCGTCAGCCGAAAGCCGGAAGTCATTATGCCATTGTATAGATCCATGGTGAGGCCCCACCTGGAATACTGTGTGCAATTCTGGAGACCGCATTATCGTAAGGATGTGCTGAGACTGGAGTCGGTTCAGAGAATGGCCACTCGGATGGTCTCAGGACTCAAGGATCTCCCATACGAGGAACGGTTAAACAAATTGCAGCTATACTCACTCGAGGAGCGCAGAGAGAGGGGGGACATGATCGAGACGTTCAAGTATCTCTCGGGCCGCATAGAGACGGAGGAAGATATCTTCCTCTTCAAGGGTCCCACGACAACAAGAGGGCATCCGTGGAAAATTAGGGGAGGGAAACTACGAGCTGACACCAGGAAATTCTTTTTCACAGAAAGGGTGGTTGATCGCTGGAATAGTCTTCCACTACATGTGATCGAGGCCAGCAGCGTGCCTGATTTTAAGGCCAGATGGGATCGTCACGTGGGATCTATTCACAGGGCAAAAGAAGAGGAGGGATCTATTCACAGGGCAATGGTAGGGGAGGGACATTAGGGTGGGCAGACTGGATGGGCCTTGGCCCTTATCTGCCGTCTATTTCTATGTTTCTATGTTTCTATGTTTCTAAATATTAATATGAGACCCCTAATTAGCAGTGAATAGGTTGCTAATGAGCAAACAGAGCCAAATTTATTAATGGATTTTTTAAAAAAATTTTCATTCTGTGTTTGAGAAAAAAAAACAACAACTTAGCACTTCAACCCATAATGGACATAATTTGATAGCAGGATGCCTGAGCAGGAAAAGCACCCAGGCAAATATGTTGCACTGATTTCGTAAAGGTAACTTATGCCTCTAGGTGTCCTTATAAGATAGCCTACCTGAAAACTCTCAGACAAAGTTACACTTGCTCCAGTGCAAATATAAGAGCGTGTGTCTTTTAGGTGTCTGAAAACCAGCATTTAGAGAAAGGGAATGGGGACTTGCATACTGCCTTTTTGTCGCTTTATTTATTTATTTATTCAATTTTCTATACCGTTCTCCCAGGGGAGCTGAGAACAGTTTACATGAATTTATTCAGGTACTCAAGCATTTTTCCCTGTCTGTCCTGGTGGGCTCGCAATCTATCTAATGTACCTGGGGCAATGGGGGAGATTAGGTGACTTGCCCAGGTTCACAGGGAGCCAGGGTGCTGAGGGTGCAGCTTTAACCACTGCACCACTCTAGAAATCAAAATGTAGTAAAAGTGAGCCAAGTCTAGTACAATGAAGCCATTGTGACATCACTGATGAAGTTGGCTCTTAGGCATTGGTGGAATGAGGCATTATGATGTCACAATACCAGCTCTGGTTATCAGAGGCTGAAGCTTTTCACACTATTTATTTATTCATTCAATTTTTTATACTGTTCTCCCAGGGGAGCTCAGAACGGTTTACCTGAATTTATTCAGGTACTGAAGCATTTTTCCCTGTCTGTCCCGGTGAGCTCACAATCTATCTAATGTACCTGTTTTGCTAAGATGCGCTATGCGTTTTAGTGTGCATTTAGCGTGCGCTAAATGCTAACGCGTCCATAGACTCGCATGCACGTGCTAGCGTTTAGGGGTTGGTTAGCATGCGCTAAAACACTTAGTGCACATTAGTAAAAGGAGCGTACTTGCCCAGGGCCCAAGGAGTGACTTGCCCAGGGTCATAAGGATCAGCTTGGGTTTGAACCCACAACCTCAGGGTGCTGAAGCTGTAGCTTTAGCCACTGCGCCACCCACTCCCGCCGCTTTGGCATTTCAAAGCCAAGATCCAAAGCGGTGGGCACTGGAGATTTAAGTGACTTACCCAAGGTCAAAAGGTGCAGCACTGGGATTTGATCTCACAACCTCTGGGTGCAGAGGCAGCAGCCCGACCAGTGAGCCCTTCTGTATAACATCGAAATCCAAATCAAAATTTTATAAAGCTAGGATATGGATATCTAAAACTGCAGTAAAGGGCCAATGCTATAAGAAGCGTCCAAAAGTTGGGCGCCTAATTAGGCACTGTTCAGCGCGATTCAAGTAAAATTGGGTGCTGTTTAATGAATCACGCTGAGCGGAACCTATTTCGGAGGCGCCCAAGAAATAGGCCAGCTCTAGGCACAACTAAAAGTTAGGCGCCTAGCTGAGCGCTTAAGCACGCTTAAGAGCAGCGATTCTGCAACAAGGCGCCTGACATGTAGCCACGCCCAGGCATAACGTGCATAGCGCCTATTTTTTTGAAGGCCGCCTGAATTTTTAGAGGCGCCTTGTTGCAGAATCGCTCTTTCTTGATATTCGCCTAAGTTTCAATTATTGCTGATTAAGAAGCTTAATTGAGCTTGTTACTTGATTAAGATAGGCGCCTATCTAGTTGGGCGCCTCCGAAATAGGTGCCTAACATTTGGCGCCGGTTACAGAATTTGGGCCTTAGTCCTTATGGCAAGGGGGCATGGTCTGGGCATGTAGTGGGCAGTTCCTGTCTTCAGGTAATCTACCCCCCCCCTTGATCCTACCTGCCCCCCTGTGCTTGGAAGAGAACCTAGTGCTGCTCTGTCCTGCCTTGTTCTATTGAAGGACCTGGCTGCTGCACAGGACATGCTACAGCCACTCGGATGGTATCTGAGTATGTACCTTCTGTACTGAACCAGGCAGGCAAATGGAGCAAATGTCTATCCACTCTCCTTTCTAATTCTCCCTCCTATCAAACTTTCAGGAAATCAATCAAAACTTATCTCTTTGACAAATATCTCTGACTCCCGCTCCACCTTGTAACTCTACCTTTAACTACGCCTTGTACCTCCTACCTACCTGCACCTCCTACCTACCTGCACCCGACTTCCTAAGCTACGCTGATTGACTTGTTTGTAACTTCGCTATCTCCTTTTTGCCTGCTCCCGACTTGCTAAGCTATATTGACTGACTTATTTGTAACTTCGCTGTCGATGTACAGTCTCTTGCCATGTAAACCGCTTTGAACTATTCTGGTACTGCGGTATACAAAAATAAAGTTGTTATTATTATTATTATGTCACAAGAAAACAGGAGATGCTACCTCCGCAAGCATGACAGCAGAAAACAAACAACGAAGATGACTAATCGATGTTCAGTTTCCTTTATTGTTTGAAATGACGCGACACGATCGTATTTTGGCCCAAAAAGGGCCTGCCTCAGGAGTCTGGGTACTGATAATGTTCCTAAACTTCTTTTTCGGATACTCTGATGAATTTAGCAATACAGAGACAGTGGCACACGGTTTTCACTACGGAACGGGATGTTGCTAAATTCATCAGAGTATCCAAAAAAGAAGATTAGGAACATTTACCTCCTCTTTTACTAAGGTGCGCTAACCGATTAGCGCGCGCTAATTGAATTAGCGCGCGCTAAATGCTAACGCGTCCATAGACTAATATGCATGCATTAGCGTTTAGCGCATGCTAATTCGATTAGCGCGCGCTAATCGGTTAGCGCACCTTAGCAAAAGAGGGGCTTAGGTTACTGATTCATTATCAGTACCCAGACTCCTTTTCTGCCTCCTCCCGTAAAAAACAATCCACAAATTTGGATTAACGGTTCGAGCACTGAATGTCTCTTATTCACAATTGGTCTCCCTAGAGGTTTCTTCAAATCTTTATGAATTTTTTGGAACAAAATAAATCTTTGGGATCCTCGGATGTTTCTCAATCACAAATTGAAATCTCTTAGTCATCAAAAATCCTCTCTTATAAGCATCCCACACAATTGCATGTTTTTCTTTCATAAAGACTTCAGTGGGATCTTCCGTGATCAACCTGTATGCCTCAGTGTCTATCAACTGAATTTCTGCTTCGTTGTAATACATCTGTTTCGTTATTCTGATCACTGAAGCTCCCACGGCAGTTACAGCAAAATCACCAATGCCAAGTTTTTCCAAGGTTTATAGGACCCCTGAGGAAGGCTTACATTGCCAAAACACGGCCCATATTGGGTCTAGACTGCAGTGTTCGTTGGTGTAATTTTAAATTGAAAATAAAGCATTTGAACTTTACACTTCTGTGTCCAGGAACTGGTTCCACGTGGTGTGCTTTGTGTCAATCTATCTTTCTTCTTTGTTCTTCCACCTGTGCAAAATCTCTTAGCACCACATCTCGAAAAGTGGACACTACTGCATTCATTGGCCCTGGAGTGACTCAACATGATTCAGGTTTGCAAACTGACATATCTATTCCAACTTAAGTCTCTAAAAAGTAGATCTTTAATTGCAATTTCCTTACAGCTTTGAAAAAAACTACTGTTAAACGGGTACCGATGGAACATACCCCAATCCCAATTCCAAGCAGACTAAAATTAGAAAGGTGAAAAGGGAGGGGGTTCATCAACAGTTTAAAAAGAAAGTGGCATTTGACAGTTCATCGGTTGATACAGATGAAACAAGTGGCAAGCTTAGTGATGCCCATGCTGAAAAATTGGGGGTGCAAGATGTAGGAAGAGGGCAAACAATTAGGAGATGGAGGTTCAAAGCAGGTCAGGGGTCTCGAGGAAAGGCACCATTAGGGGGGAGAGCCCAAACCTGGAAGACGGAGAATCTACAGTAATTAATTTTTCTACACATCTTTTAATGATGCACCAGCAGAAAGTTTTGGAATTGGGATTGGGGTTTGTTCCATCGGTACCCCTGGCCTATGGGGGTAATCGGTGGGTCACGGCAGTAAAAGAGGGGAAGTCCTTGATAAAGCCGCTCCAGTTTGGCAAAACATTGGATGTATTCCCCAGCCTGATGGACAGGCTTAAAAAAGATAAGTTCTTACTGCAAAATTATTCACTATTTATTATTCATTGTTGAAAAATTAGAGGGAGTTACTGAATATTTAAAGCTAAAAGAAAACTCTTAAGGGCTAACGACGAGGCGGGTGTCTAAAGCTCAATGCAATGAAAGCAATTGAGCACTGAGTGACACCGCTGAAGCCTGGTGAGAGTAAAGAATGTGGGGAGATTAGATGTTATAAACTGTGAATATATCCTGAGAATATTGAATGGGACTGTATATATCTTGCGATTAAGATTTTCAGTGCAATATTAGTGTGATTGGCTATAGAAAAACTAACATGTATACTGCCGACATTTCTGTACCCCACTTATTATGGCTCATCAGTTAAAAAAAAAAATACATTTTCCCTCTCTTTTACTAAGGTGCGCTAATTGATTTAACGTACGCTAAACGCATCCATAGACTAACATGCACGCATTAGCATTTAGCGCGCCCTAAATCGGTTAGCGTATCTTAGTAAAAGAGGGCCTTTGTCTGCTCTTAGTAATCCTTCAGGATGAAATGACTTGAAGAAAAATACTGGATGCCTTTTAGAAGACGGCACAATACTCTTACACAAAGCAGACATGACAGGAGATATGGGAAAACCATAGGCGATGTGAAAAAAAAAAAAAAAAAAAAATCTAGATCATCCAACAGTTTGATCGATGTGCTTCATGACAAAAATCGTATAAATTTATGCACCGAGGGCACACAAATAAATGAGTCATTTGTTGGTTAGCGGAACAAGATCTGACAACTATTAGGCTGAAAATAGACCTGAAAATAGTATTCTTTGATAACTTGAAGATTGACAGGCAACGTGATTTATGCACTGAGCAAAGTTATAAGTGTACAGTCATGTGAGAAAAACTATCACATCTGTGAAAAAAGAAGTGATGTTACTTATCTTGGTGGTAAGGGCTCACATGTGAATCCTAAGAACCTGGGGAACTGGGTTGAATCCTCCATTGCCCCAGGTACAAAGCAGATTGTGAGCCCAGTAAGGACAGAAAAAAAAGGTATCTGCATATAGACTACTAGTATTTAAACCCGTTACATTAACGGGTGCTAAATTTCTCCCCGACCCAACGTCTCCCTTCTCCTCCCCACCCGCCATCCCATCTTTCAAACTGTTATTTAAAGTCGGCGACAGCAACAGCCGCCAAGTCCCTCTGGTTGGGGGCGTTCACTCTACCCCTCCTGACGCGACTTCCTTTTTCATGCCTGACAATTTGAAGGTAGGATCGTGCGGGACGCTGGACCGAGGTGGTGGGTTGAGAGCCAGAGTCCCCGCCGTGTCTTTAACATTTTGTAGCTAAAGCCGTCGCTGATTGCAGTAGCGCTGTAGGGTGTGGGGGCTGTGGCTGACGGGAGTTATGAGGTCATCGGTTGTGGGAG
Organism: Geotrypetes seraphini; assembly: GCF_902459505.1. Lineage (NCBI taxonomy): Eukaryota > Metazoa > Chordata > Amphibia > Gymnophiona > Dermophiidae > Geotrypetes > Geotrypetes seraphini. The sequence goes on along the minus strand of NC_047089.1, from coordinate 30,611,857 downwards.
GTCGGTATCACATTGAGGCGTCGAGGGAATCGTCCGAGCAGGGGCAGATCTTCTGATAAGAGGGGATTGTTAAATTGGGTCTGAATAGGAGCAGTAAATCCGGTCTGCTCCTGACCCTCCCACCGCCGACAAACCTCGGGGCTCCAGCCGCGTAGGCAGCACTTTAAACACGCTGCTTCGCGGCCTTCTACTGGCGATGTCCTCTGCCGCGTCTGTCTCCGATGATGTCATCAGAGACGCGGCAGAGGAAATCGGCAGGGAAGGGCGCGAAGCAGCATGTTTAAAGTGCTGCCTACGCCGCTGGAGCCGGGAGGCGACGGAGAGGGCAGGGGGGTGCTAGCGGCCGGCAGCGGTGGAGAGCAGGGAAGGGCGCGCATGCCACTTGTCTTGCCTCGCGTGAGGCCAGACCGTAAGCCGCGCATGCGCACTTCCTATGTGTGCTACAGCTCACGGAAAATATGTAAACTACTTTGATTGTCCCCACAGTAAAAGGCAATACATCACATTTATTACTCTTATCCTTACTCTTATGTTGTAGGAAGGAGTGGCCTAGTGGTTAGAGTTACAGCCGCAGCACCCTGAGGTTGTGGGTTCAAATCCCACACTGCTCCTTGTGACCCTGGGCGAGTCACTCAGTCCTCCATTGCTCCAGGTACGTTAGATAGATTGTGAGCCCACCGGGACAGATAGGGAAAATGTTTGAGTACCTGATTGTACCTTGATCGGCAGTATATAAATACATAAAAATAAGTGGCTAGTATGCTGCAATGTAGTTGCACTAACTGATTAATGCAGAATAGACCTAATCTTTGCCACTTGCACAAAACAATAAATTCTATTTTTTAATATGTGGAACAGCGCGCAATGAGCCTGATTGCGAGACGCCTGAATGTTCCCAGCGGTAGTGTTTCTCACCTTGTGTTAAGCAGCTCTCGGTATTCAGCTGAGAGCTACTAACAACATCCGAGCCTCCAGTGAACAATTGGGAGAGGAAGGAGGACTGGGGGAGGGAGGTGGTCGGGTGGGAAGGATGAGTGAGTGTATGGTTGCAGGGATTTGCTACTGGGTCATGTCAGTTGTGGGTTGGGAGAGGTTTCGGATGTTGTGGTGATTTGGGAGTTTGAGCAGGAAGTTATTTTGTGGTGGGTAGTAGAAGGAGTATGTCTGAAGTATGGAAGTTTTTGTCCACCCTTGTCCCTCCCTTGGGGTTGGTTCAGTGTTGGATCCAGGGATGTCTTTGATGTTGGGGATCCAGGGAGGGCTTGGGAGGAGTTGTCGCTGTTGGGGGTGGTCCCAACTCATAGGCAAGGTAAACTATTTCTTGGAAGTGGGATTTATGTGAACTTGATGGAGAGGCCCGGTAGTACCACGGGCCACGCTGTATACAATTGCTGAAGTTTAAGTTGTACAAAGAGGCTAGGTCATTATCAACTAGGCTAGGCCATTATCGACTAGGTCATTATGGGAAAGGGAACATAAGAATGTAAAAGGTTGGGAGATTTACTTTGTTAATGATGGTTGGTTAATGTGTTAATTATTAAAGCTGTGGTCAAAATGTTTGCCAACAACATGGTGTAGAGTTACTTACCCCGTCTTTTACTAAGGCGCGCTAGCCGATTTAACGCATGCTAATCGATATAGCGCACGCTAACGATTAGCGCGCGCTAAATGCTAACGCGCCCATTATATTCTATGGACGCGTTAGCATTTGGCATACGCTAATCATTAGCGCATGCTACATCGATTGGCGCGCTAAATCGGTTAGCATGCCTTCGTAAAAGGGCCCCCTAGTTAGTCAGTCAGTGTTGAGGATGGATGGGAGTGAGCTGGAGGTGCACATTAGCGCTTAAAGCAGCTTAGTAAAAGAGCCCCTAAGTTTGTACCTATGGCAATGGAGGATTTAGTGACCAGCTGTTTCATGTCCCTAAGGCAATACAGGCTAAGATCAGGAGGCACATTAGTGGAATATATATATATTATTATTATTATTATTATTTTTTTTTTTTAAATCTCCCCCATCCTTGTGTTTTTACCTCTTTTGTGTTTTTCTGATTGATAAAATTGTAACTTTTTTCCCTCTTTCCCTTTAATTTATGTCTGTCACTAACCACATGCCCTAAGAAAATTTATAAGTAATTTGACTTTTTATTTGTGTCTTAATAATATCTGTTGTCTAAAATTGTTGTTTTAAAACTGTTCTAATATTGTCTGTTACCTCATAAGCTGTTTTTAAATTTGTTCATCGCTTAGAATGTTTTATATAGGCGATTCATCAAATAATAAACTTAAACTTGAACTTGAACTTGAACTTGAATGCCTTTCCTTGTTCTCAGCCCCTGGATCCCACCACTACTGTAGGCCACTCTTCCATGAAAGGGATACGTATGAATGTTCGATTGCCAGCCCCGAGAATAATTTAGAGAGAGGAAACAGCAGACTGGCTATGCCAAATGGTTTTAGTCTCCTGATAACCGTTATGTTGCCTTCAATAATAAGGTGTTCTAAATGCAAATACTGTAGGATGTACACAGTGGAATTGGTTAACCAATTTTTTAAATATGTTTCAATTTACTGTGTGTTCTCACTTTTTTGCTGAACATTAGGAAAGTGTGATACAATATCATAGTCCCACTGCATATTTTCCCGTAAGCATGAACAACAAAGTTTTACCGCTTTGATACCTTTTCGGCTAAATGACTGTTGTCGTACATTTTGCAGAAATCAGTTTTTCTGTGTTATCCAAACTTAAATCCCTGTCCTCAGAAGTATTTTCTTTTCATATTTGCTTCATTCCCCTCAAGTACAACCGAGAAAATGAGGAGCATATCAATATCCACAGTGAGCATATTTTTACAACACCTAGGCTTGAAGGTGGAGAATTCATCTTTTTGCAGACTATATTATAAGGGCACGCACATTTCATAGTAATTGCATACATAATACACCGGCTGTATGAGGACATCTGGCCCCACCCCATTCCTCCCACAGCCCCGCCTCTCCCTCCCCCCCCACAAACTCCTCAAGCTCCTGCCTCTCCCCCCCCCCACCCCCACAAACTCCTCGAGCTCAAAGGCTGCATTTGGAAGCCCTTGCACATGCGTGGATGTTGATTCATTATTATTAAATATCACTCAAAAGGAAAAGATAATAATAATTCAAAATACCGCTGTTAAAATCATCCACAACGGAAAAAAATTTGATCACGTAACTCCCTTTTTGATTGATTCGCATTGGCTCCCCATTAATCACTGTATAACCTATAAAATCCTGCTTCTAGTGTTTAAAACACTGTCCACTAACGAACTTCAATTTATAAACCGGATGCTCTTTCCATATAATACGTCACGCTCTCTCCGTTCCACAGCTCAAAGGCTGTTAGCGGTCCCTTCTTTAAAAGTTATTGGTACTAGACGCCATGACATATATTCAGTGATGGCCCCTCAGACCTGGAATACCCTACCACAACATATAAGAGAAGAAAAGGATCTTAATAGATTTAAAAACAACCTGAAATCTTTTCTTTTTAGAGACGCTTTTAATCAGGGGTGCCCAACGCGTCGATCACGATCGACAGGTCGCTCGCTCAGGCGACCCCAGTCGATCGCGGAACGGGTTCCTTTCTTCCCTTCTCTTTTTTCCCCTCCTGACTGGCCTGCTCCTGAATTCTGCTGCTGCCTCCGCTGCTCAACATTAAAAAAAAAAAACAAAAAAAGGCTTGGAGAACTTATGCTCCGGGGGCTAACATGTGCTTGTACCGGCTTCCCTTCGCTTCCCTCTGAAACCGGAAGTTATGTCCGGGGAGGGGGAGGGGGTAAGAAGTGAAGCCGGCACGCACATGTTAGAGCCCTGTTCGCGGGCTAAAGCGGGAGACAGGTCAGTGAAGCTTGCGATTTGCTCTTCTTGCTGCCAGGTCCTGCCTACTTTCTGTTTCCTCAAAGGCAGGACCCGGCAGCATTTTTCCCAAAATGTCGATCTTGGGCCGATCAGCCTTCCTCTTCCCGACCTCAATTGTGCCGTCGGAGAGGAAGTTCTGGCCAGCGGAACTTCCTCTCCGACGGCAAAATTGACGTCGGGGAGAGGAATGCTGGTGGGCCCGAAGCAAGGAGAGCTTGGCCGGCGGCGGGCGGCTTTGGGGGCCTGTTATCCGATGGCAGCGGCAGAAGCAGTGGCTTGTGGGTGGGCAGGGAGGGAGAAAGAGGGCAGGCAGGGAGACAGAAGGAAAGAAGAGAAACAGAAAAAAAGAATGGGGGCATGAAGAGAGAAAGAAAGAGAGGGCAAGGAGAGAAGAAGAAAACATTGGGGGGGGGGAATGAGGTCAGGAAGAGAGGAAGCATACAGGCTAAAAGAAGGGAAGAAAGATTGGATGCACAGTCAGAAGAAGAAAGTGCAACCAGAGACTCATGAAATCACCAGACAAGGTAGAAAAAATGATTTTATTTTAAATTTAGTGATCAAAATGTGTCTGAATTTATATCTGCTCTCTATATTTTACAATATGGTCCCCTTTTACTAAACCGCAATAGAGGTTTTTAGCGCAGGGAGCCTATGAGCGTCGAGAGCAGCGCTGGGCATTCAGCGCAGCTCCCTGCGCTAAAAACTGCTATCGTGGTTTAGTAAAAAGGGAGGGGGTGGGTATTTGTCTATTTTTGTATGGTTGTTACTGAGGTGACAGTGCATAGAGTCATCTCCTTTGACCTCTTTGAAAAAACCCCAGAATAGGAATGATAATTAACAATTGTATGCGTACAGTGTGCGTTGTGTTTTTTTTTTAAATTTTATTGTTGGTAGATCATTTTGACTTGGTCATTTTAAAAGTAGCTCGCAAGCCCAAAAAGTGTGGGCACCCCTGCTTTTAATCTTTAAATGACATATACCCAGTGTACCAAACACTATTTATATATATATATATATATTAAAAAAAAAAAATTTACCTTTTCTCATGTACCTTCCATTCATGGCTTCTTCTTTTCTTTTTTAAATTGAAAAACATAAACTTTGTAACTTTCTCCCTTTTTTCCTTATGTATTCAAGTTTGTCCGTATGTTTGTCCGTCTAACCCATTTTAAGCTGTACGTTGAATTGTATATTTATTTTATATTTTATTGTAACTCGCTTAGTAATTTATATTTAAGCGATTTATCAAATTTAAATAAAACTTGAAACTTGATGCAACGGCATCACATGCGAGCATGTATATGACACCATCACGGTGACGGCTGCGCATGCACAAAGGCTTCCAGATGCGGCCTCCGAGCTCAGGACTTCCAAAACCCGGACTGACTGCTGGGTTTTGGAAATCCCTCTGGGTGCCCGGATGGTCCTGTAAAAATAGGATATGTCCAAGTTTTCCCGGACATGCGCATGATTTTTTAAGCAGCGCCTGCTGTGGCAGGTGCCTACAAACGGGTGCCTGCCGTGTGCCAATCACCGGCAGGCATCACTTCCAGAATTGTGGCTTGACAGGAGCCTAGGTGCCAGAAATGTAGGCCAGGTTTTCACAAGCCTACATTCTGGTGCCTAGGGTCCCATCAGAATTGCGTCCAGCAAAGCATAGTGGTGCCCCTTAACTATGCCTACTTCTGGGCTTTGGCGTCACTATGCACTGTTAGCCGCCAGGGACCTAGGTGCCATTCCCAGAGGCTGCATAGCAGCTCCTTTTTTTTTGGTAATTATTTTTTAATTGGTTTTAAATGATGTGGTCAATCACAATGCCTAACTTTCAGCATCCCGATGAGAATCTGGGCCTTAGTGTTACCCCTGCTCAGTAGAAGGTATAAACAGGGCCGGATTTTCCTATAGGCTAACTAGGCTTTAGCCTAGGGCCTCAAGATCCGCGTCACATTTTTTATAAAGGTTAGTACCAATAACAACATGTTTCATTTAACATATTGATATATATCACAGTAATGATGTATTTTATTATCTCTCATGTAATTTACAAACTTAAAAATGGGAGGTGAAAGGGCCTCATAAGTGGAATTGCCTAGGGCCTCTTTTCATCTAAATCCGGCCCTGGGTATAAATATTCATATTTAAGTTATAACTCACATCTCTGCTCATACCCCACTCAGATTTTGCCCCAGAAATACCTGCACCAAATGGGGATGTATGTACACGCAATCTCATCATTATGAGTGTGGAAATTTTTTTTAAAAATTATTTTCTCTGTATATAAAGGGCATGGGAGAAGCCACTGCTTGCCCTGGATCGGTAGCATGGAATGTTGCTATTATTTTGGTTTCTGCCAGGTACTAGTGACCTGGATTAGCCACTGTGAGGATGGGCCATTGGTCTGACCCAGTAAAGCTATTCTTATGCTCTTATGTTCTTATAAAATTGTGAGTAATATACTCATCTGAAGTCCATGGAGAGAGTTTGCCTAGTGCTATGCTATCTGGGCCACATTCTATAGATCATAGTCAAAAACGGGCATCAGAATGGATGTACATGCCCTTTATAGAATCACTCTTAGTGCCTATTCCTACCTGGTATACACACTGGCATCGGAATTGGGTGTGGAGACCCACTATTCTGTAACGGTGTCAGGTCAAAAGCGCGACGGGACAAAGGCGCGCGCAGACAATTGGGCGCAGCGTGGAGGCATGCGCCGCAGAAAATTACTGTTTTTACGGCTCCGACGTGGGGGGACGTGGGGAGGGAACCCCCCCACTTTACTTAATAGAGATCGCGCCGCGTTGTGGGGGCGTTGTGGGGGGCTTGGGGGGTTGTAACCCCCCACATTTTACTGAAAACTTCACTTTTTCCCTGTTTTTAGGGAAAAAGTTAAGTTTACAGTAAAATGTGGCGGGTTACAACCCCCCAAACCCCCCCCAACGCCGGCGCGATCTCTATTAAGTAAACTGGGGGGGCTCCCCAACAAAACCCCCCGTCGGAGCCCCTAAAAACTGTAATTTTCTTCGGGGCGCGCCTCCGTCTTGCGCTCAGTTGTCGGCGCGCGCCTTTGTCTTTCGCCGAGTTGTCTATGAACCTTCTGTAACAGCGCACACAATGTTTTGGAAATCCCTTGACGCGCCATGCCCCTTCCATGGCCATTCGCCCTGTTCAGAATCCGCACTTAACTATTTATGTGTGCATCTTTATAGATAGCGTCAATAATTGGTTGTTAGTGGCCAATTATTGACCCTAATTGCATCGTTATTCAGTTAAATTCATTTCAATTGTGCACGCCCAAACTTATGTGCTCAATTTTAAGAACCATTTATAGAATTCTTCTGTCAATGTGTAATTAAGCTCTGGAATTTGATGCCAGGGAAGGTGATGAAAGTAGTTATTATATCACAGCAGAGTTTTAAAAAAGGTTTGGGCCTGGAAAAATCCATTTCTTACTCCTTCGGATAAGCAGTATAAAATCTGCTGTACTATTTTGCCAGGTAATTATGATCAGAATTGTCCACTGTTGGAAACATGATACCGGGTTTGATGGACAGTATGTCAGTATGCTTTTATATTTATGTGCTTATGTCATGTACATAATTTAGGCATTTTCACCATCCTCCCCCCAATCACCAATGAACTCATAACTTTAATAATACAATAATCTTAAATATACAGAACAAAAGGGTAATGACAACCTTGGTTGCTGCTTTATTAATTCAATCTCATTAAACATTCAGAGAATACAGAGCTAGATTCACTAAGCAAACCGATCGTGTACCAATCGGTTTGCGCTCACTTTCCGACTACGGCTCGATTCACTAACCTTCCTCCAGACCCCATCCACACCCGATCCGATCTGCGCATGCAAATGAGTAAAAAGGCATGTAAATTTCTTAAGGCATCGATTCATGAAACCATTTCGTCCAAACCGACTGGCCTTTCCGATCCAAAAAGTTTTGACTCCCAAGGATCAGTCGTTTACATCCTCGCCGACTATTCCTGCTTAGCAACTGCCGCGTACATGTTAAGAACCCCATAAAAAATATATATCTACCCCACAAAAAATCCAAAATATATCTAAACTTTAAATATATGTAAACTTTCATGTACATAAGCATTAGAAATATTTTTTAAAATATTTTTGGAATGCGCATAGCAAGCGTGGGAGTGAATCTCAGATTTGTAATGCGCATGGCGAGAAAATTGCGCATTAACCATGTGCTCTCCTTGTGCATTGTACATTTCATATATCGATGCCAAATTAAAAAAAAAAAAATCAAAAATCAAAAATAACTTTTAAGGGTCAGCTATCCCTCCCCCCCTTCCTTCCAGCTAGATTGTCGCGTGCATCTGACATCACGGGGTCGCCTTTGGTTGCTTCGTGCTTCACGGCAGAAAGAGCTGCACAGCCTCCTGGGATTTGTAGGCTGTATATAACAGCGCGTGACCCCAGCGCATTCAACTGCTGTTAACTGTTGTGCCTTCTAGCAACTTAACAGTTCTTTCCCTGAGAGAAATGGAGGGCGCTCGTCGGCTTCGCTTTCTGCTTCTTTTGGAACAGAAAACTACAGTTCTTATATTGCATTTTTTTACGACAACAATGCTTTGCAGTAGGCGCATTCGGAGCCCGCCAATGCCGTCCGCGATTAAATTCATTTCTACGCAGTGACGTCCCCATTTCTACGCAGTGACGTCCTAAAGAGCTAGCGCGTGCGTTATGTGCTTCAAAACCAGCAAGGAGACAGTGCGCACGCACGTCGATCGATGTTACAGAGAGATGTGTGCGTGAATGGGGGCGTGTTTACGATTTGATAATTTGCGTGGACAAGCTTTACCGAATCGATCGGCCAGAATGTCGGAAAAGGACAGGACACGAATCAGAGCGATTTGTGGACTTTAATGAATCTAGCCCATCGTTATCTTTAATTTTATATGACTAGATAGTGTCATCTCCTAATCAAGTGCTCCCAGAATCTGGCAGATACCACACTCTATCCTCATTCTGTGCCGATACAAGGCCGAATTCCCTGCACCACATATTCCACATGCTAAATCATGTTAGTATTGTTTTCCCTCGTTGTATCACTGCTTAATCACCATCTGCTAGTCAAAATGAGGAGCGTGATAATCCAGGGTGACTTATTTTTTTGCCTCTTCTACAATTACATTACATTACATTAGTGATTTCTATTCCGTCATTACCTTGCGGTTCAAGGCGGATTACATCCAAACTAAAACAAAATTACATTAAAAATTTGAAGGAATAGAATAAGCGATGATATAGAATTTTTAAAGGTAATATATATTGGGTAAAGAGTTATCCTATGGACGCGTTAGCGGTTAACGCACGCACTGATGCGTTAACGCACCCTAAACGCGCCCTAAAATGCTTAGCACACCTTTGTAAAAGAGGGCTTTAGCTGGCCAGCTGATGAATATTGGCTTAACTGGCTATGTCTCAGACAGCCCCCTCCCAAAAAAAAAACCCTGGAAATTCAATGCAGGTCACCAGATATGGCGCTTTGAATTTCCAGGTTCGCCGTAGACTATCTCCTGTGGTCACTCTTATGCCACTGCTCGCCTGGAATGAAAATTATACCCGCCTTCTTCTACTTCCCACACAATTCCCTCCCCCCTCTCTCTTCCTACCCCTCTCCTCACCGTTAACTACCTGTAACATGCTCTCCCGAGCAATTGGTGAATAGGCTCATTCAAGTTATATATCCCCTCACCAATACCTCCAGAATAAAGGCTATTTATTAACAAATGATTTACGATGGCAATGGATTTATCTCACATGTTGCTTTTCTTTAAAATGTGTCCGTTATTATACCACATGCAACCAGATCTTGGTTCTTAAAATGTGTCTATCTTAAACAAAAATATTTAAAATAATCCTAGTGAATCTGTGCTCTGAATTCATCAGGGTTATCTGCGGATATTACTGTACCTCTTCATGTGCTAAGCTAACAGAAGCAAATAGTCTGGCGAGGCTTGTAAAATACAGCTGTGTTTATGTCGTAAATCATTTTAAGTTGTAAACTGCATGGCAATCATCTTTCAGGAGAGCACTGAAATGCTTCAGGGTGGTTTTGCAAACCGCTTGACTTTAAAGTTACATGCTGTAGGTTTAGGATGCCTTCTTATTATCCTACCTTTCATACTGGGAGAGATTAATTTGGTTTCCATGATATAAGGGAATGCATTTTAGATAAGGGTGAGTTGTTTCAGATTTAATAGCTAGACTAGGGGGCTGTATTGGGGAAAGAGGTTCAGAACAGGTGAACAGCTATTTGGCATAGATCAGAAAAAGAAATTTGAAGTATGCATATGAAGCAGAGCCACTGTGGTTGATTCAGTAACATCTTTCTTTTGCCTTCAATCCTCCAGGAGCTATGCAACATTTATTCACCTTTTGGAGCTCTTAGCCCTGATTATGTTAATTCAAGTTCACAGCAGAAATAAAATTATGTGTCTCCCATTTTGATGATGTTTTGGGATCTTGTCACGTACTCATGACCTGGATCGGCTGCTGTTGGAAACAAGCTACTGGGTAGAGAATGACATGGGGACCGTTTACCGCGGTAAACCGTGGTCACTGCAGTAAATCTGCAGGAATGGAGATATTTGCAACTGGTTTACTGCAGGAATGGGGACAAGACCTTTCACCGCCCCGCGGGAAGGGGCCAAGCCCTTTTACTGCCCCGTGAGAGCGATGAAAAGTCTTGCTCTTGTGGTAAAAAAAAATTGTGCCTGTGTTAGACACGGCATCTCCTCCCCAGCTCCTCTTGCACCTATTTTACCTTCAGGAGCCAGCCATGCCATGATGGAGACAGAAGGAACCCAAAACCAAAGCCTGAGACAAATGTGATTTGACGAATAAAATTACCAGACAACAAAAGGTAGAAAAAAATAAATTTATTTTATATTTTGTGATTAGAATATTTCAGATTTCAAATTCATATCTTGCTAGAGCTGGTATTAGACATAACTGGGGACCGCAAAGCCCAGGCTGTGCTTCTTTAGCTTCCAGCTGGCTTAGGGCTCTCTCTCTGACCAGGGGGCTGTTGCCCTAGTTGCTCTCCCCTAACACTATTCCTGCTATGTGTGACTGAAGTATTTTGTTAGCTTGATTTTTCTATGTAGCATTCTGTAGTAATTTGGTTTGTTCAGTTTTCACAATAGTGGAGCGGATATTTGTGAAAGGGAGGGGAGGCAGGGTTTGATGATCCTTGCTCTGTATTATAAGTGTTTATAAAATGACAATTATACAGAATATTGTCTCTTTTTATACTTTAATATAATAAGTTCAGTATAAAATCATAACTATTCGAGGCTTGTGCGGATGGGATCTGACAGTTTGCAAGGTGGGGACAGGGACGGAGACTGAGCTCATGGGGATGGAGAAGGGACAGGGACTGAGCTCGCGGGGACAGGGCAGGGATGGGGACGAGCTCATGGGGATGGGGCGGGAACAGTGATAAATTTTTTCCCCGTGTCATTCTCTAATACTGGGCTTGATGGACTTGCAGTAGTAATTTCTGGATGTGTGAGCGGCCTTGGGAGGCAGTGGCATCCATTTTCTCCAGCTGGAGGGGGACGGGGGGCCTGCCTAGACTGCCAGGGTGGGGAGCATGACATTCTAAGGGGTGGGGCTTTTACATGATGCATACTGGAGGAGGGTGGGAGAGGAGGGGGCTGGGAGGGGGATCATGGTGCTGAAATTAAAAAAAAAATAAGTTATGTGGGTCCGAGTCGATATTCAGCTAGTGCCCACATCACGGTCTCATGCAGAGCCCAATTGAATATCAACCAGGACCTGCATAAGTTCCGGCGGCTAGGGCTCTTTTTGTTAGTCCTGGATATTCAGTGCTGGTGCCTGGACATGACCTGGCACCAATGACATAGTAAGGGGGGGGGGTGCATCCGTCCCGGGTGCCAAGTCAGTGGGGGCACTGGCACCTCTCCACCCCGGCCTGCCACATCATGCCATCCTCGCGCCATACTTCTTCCCCCCTTACCTCCATATTATGTTTGCTAGCACCAACAACTTCTGCCTATTGCTCGTGCCAGCCTGGTTCCCCTTTGAATCACTTCCGGGTCACGGGGCCAGGAAGTGATGTCAGAGAGAATCCAATGCTGGCACAAAGAGCATGCTTGCAGAAGCCAATCACGCTGGCAAAGATTAAGAGGTATGTGGAAGGGTGGGTGGGAAGGAGTGGGGGGCATAGAAGGAGTGGGGGCATGGAGAGGAGGGCATGGGGGGTGCAGGGAGCACCTCCTACCCTTACTAAGCCACTGCCCGGCACTGAATATTGGAGGCTAATCTAGACAGTGGTAGTTAGCATTTAAAAAAACAAATGACCACCGCCAGTTGAATATCAACTGGTATGTATATAATCCTGAATCCTGTCCACATATATATCATTTTCAAACCACTCACTGTTGCTTTTAGGTATAGAATAGCATTTATTGGCAATTATTTGTGTATTGGGATTTATTAATCGTCTTTATGAAGAGATTCACCCAAGGTGGTGTATCGCAGGTACAGTTAATGCGCATATCTGCACATATGTGCGTGTATATGAGGGGCTGCTGAAAAGTTCTCAGCCCAACCAACAAGGTTGGGGCAGTCTCCCTTAATCCAGCAATTTTCTACTTTTTTTGCTCTGTATTTCTCTGACAGAATGGAAAAAAGTGGAAAATCGCTGGACTATGTGTAGAGAGCTGCACGGGGACAGAAATCCCACCCTTTCCCGCCCGTCCCCGCCAGGATCCTCTCCGTCCTCACTCGTCCCTGCCAGGATCCTCTCCATCCCCACCCGTCCCCGTCAGGATCCTCTCCGTCCCCAGCCATCCCCGCAAGGAATTACCTCCATCCCCACCCGTCCCCATAAAAAGCAGCAATTACTTCTGACAGGATCATCAATTCCACAGTTTCTTTTGCTGTTTTCCTTGTGGAATCTCTTTGGTGGAACCCTTTTTTTGTTTTCTGTTCAGGAAATTAACTTATAAACCCCCTCTTTTACTAAGGCTGACGTGTCCATTATATTATATGGACGAACCCTGCTTCCAAAGCCTTCCATCCCCGTGGGAGTCCCGTTGGCTAGAGGGGGGTCCCCGTGGGAGTCCCGTGGGTTAGGGGGGATTCCCGCGATCCCTGTTCCCGTGCAGACCTCTAGTATAAAGCCCTCGATGGTGACTGCCCCAACTTTGCTGGTTAGTGGTTAGACAGAGAACATTGTAATGGCTCCTTGTATACAAGTATTCTGGACATTGACTGTCGCTCGGCACCAATTAATCTTCATGGTATATAAATAATCACTCAGTCAGGAAGTAAGTGAATATATTATAAACCTATAAATATTCTTAAATATAGTTAAATGACTTTCTGAGGTTTTGCCCATAAGATTGCATAGCATCAAGCTTAATCTCTTGATCAATTGAACAAAGGTGCATTAGCGGTTTAACGCACGTAATAGCATGCGCTAAACTGCCAGCTGCGCTAGCCGCTACCACCTCCTTTTGAGCAGGCGGTAGTTTTCCGGCTAGCGCGGGGGTTAGCGCGTGATGAAAAGTCGCGTGCATTAAACCCGCTAACGTGCCTTCGTAAAAGAAGCCCTTAAATTTTGCATTCAAACTTCTAATTTAATTTAATCTAATTCAACTAAAAATATTAGAATCATACTTATAGCATGTATGTATCCAAAGTTCAAAAACTTGGAAACAAAATTATCCTTGATACGAATTCATGTTTTACTTAAATTAGAAGTTTGAATGCAAAAATTAAAAAATTAAAAAGAGGAATGAATGAACTGACCTGATGAAGAGATATTGAGTCCTTTGAGGTTAAGTTGATGCTATGTGAACTTATTGGCAAAACCTCAGAAGGTCATATACCTACTGTACTGTATATTTAATAATACTTATAGGTTTATGGTATATACAGTATATTCACTTCCTTCCATGCATATGTGCTTGGCACCTAAATGTTGGCATCCGCTTTAGAGAGTAACCCCCATAATTTCCTTCATGCATGTAAACGTTCATTTTTTTCTATATGGCTGGATTTCTTTAGATCACCCTATAATTAACAACCCTGTTCAATAATGTGTGACCTACAAACATTCATTATTGTGCAAATATCATATTTTTTTGGATCATCAGAGTCTTGCGCAGTAATCTATTGTGATTTTTTTTTTTTTTAGAAGACTGCAGAAATCGCCATGAATCTATTTTTTTATTCTTTTGTTTTTACTTTTTTCTTTTTTACCTTTTTATGTGAAAATTAGTAACTTTTGTGTTGGATAATTTATAAATTAAACATCTACTTAAAAAGTTTTTTCTTATTTGAAAGTTAAGCACTTTGCACTTGCATTTGAAAGATAAGCACTTATCTTTTCATCAAGATTCTGTCGGCTGCCGACATGTTTCGCCATTCAAGCTTTTTCAAGGCTGTCCCCTATGCATAGAAAGAAAGTAACATATATATATATATAAAGTGTGCATGCAGCTTCAAATCAATCGGTTTTAAATTTACCTGCCTTCCAACTCTGTTCTAAATCAGTTAGGGCTCCTTTTACAAAGCTGCATTAGCAGTTTAACGTGTGTAATAGCGTGTGCTAATTTGCCAGCCGCTCTAGCCGCTACCGCCTCGTCTTGAGCAGGCGGTAGTTTTTCAGCTAGCGTGGGGGGTTAGCGCACGCTAAAAATGTGCCTGCGATAAAGCCGCTAATGTGGCTTCGTAATAGGAGCCCTTAGTATTATCAGATTTTGTAAGGTAAATTCATAATATTACATCCATTCTTGCTTACCTTTTACTAACGTTTCCCCCATCTAGTTATGTTCTCAAGATGGCGGTGACGTTTTTTCGTGCAAATTGTAAACGTTCAATAACATACTTTAATGCATGAATGCTTAGTTGTAAATCTATTCTTGGAGAGCAAACCCTCTGAGACAGCGAAATAATTTAAATCGACCTGAATATATCTCACTTTGAGTTTCTAAAAAAAAAGGGAGATGCATCTAAAACAGTATTGTTATTTAATGGTTTCAGTTAGGTAAACTGAGATACAGGAGAATAATGCGCATTTTCTCTAGTCACTTACAAAATTAATGGAACAGTAGAAATTGATTGCTTTCATCCCAGGAATTCCAAGTTTCAGGTCAGTGCTCTTACTTCAAGCTTCTACAGTAAAATTCCTTTTCATGTCTGTAGCTGGGAAAAAAAACCATGATACTAGAATTATTAAATGGAAGATTAGCCTCAGGGAAAGTATCATGGAAACATATTTTAGTTACAGCATTTATTGTCCTTTAAGGTATGAATAAATTAATTATAACAGACCCTCAATTTGACTCCTAGGACTTTGTTTCCGTTTATAATTCTAATCTGCTACTTCTAGCACACAAAGAGGAAGGATTTTGCCAGCAGAAATGTATTGTTTAAGCTACAAATGTTTCCTTTAAAAAAAAAAAAATGCAATAACTACAATAATTAGATTCCAGATAAGACATTAAGGTGCCTTTTTACTAAATTGTGTCCCTCCCAACCCCCCCTTTTTACAAAACCATAGTGCAGGTTTTAGCGCCGGCCGCAGCGGTAACAGCTCCAATGCTCATAGGAATTCTATGAGTTTCAGAGCTGTTATCGCCACGGCTGACGCTTTTAATATTCAATTTTAAAAATTTAAATTTTTTAATTTTTTATTTACCCCCGTTTCCTTATGTTTTTTTCCATATATGTTTTTCTAGATATAACAGATGTAATCTTTGCCCTTCTTTCCTCCCCATTTCAAGTTTGTCTTGTCTTAAATTGGATGTTAATGAATTTTAATTTGTATCTCTATAATTTTACCTCTTTTTTACTTGTGTACATCGCTTTGTAAACAGATTCAGTGATACATCAAATATTAATAAACCTTGAACCTTGTTACAGTTTTGTAAAAAAAGGGGGAGTATTAGACCCCTTGGGATCTGGCCAATCAGAGTCTTAGGTCACTCCTAGTGCATCCCAGGATGCACTGGGAAGGAGGCCTAGGACTACAGTTGGCCCAGGTGCCTAAGGTCCCTCCTATGGAAGGGGCCTTAGGCATCTGAGCCAATTAAGGCCTTAGGCCCTTCTCTGGTGCATCCCAGAATGCACCGGGTAGGGAAGACCCACCATTTCACAATGGCAGGCCAGCTGGCCATCAGACAAAGGTACAGAGAGCGTTCAGGGGAGGGGTTTGGGGGTGGCAGGGGGATCTTGGAGGTGTTGGGGGCATTTGGGGAGTGTTAGGGGGATCTTGGGGTGTCAGGGTGTGTCAGCGGTAAAGTCGGAGTGTGTGGAGTGGAGTCAGAGAATGTTTGGGGGGCATCGGGGGGGATTATGGTGCCTTCTGGGGGATGTCTCGGGGTGGTGGCGGCAGGAGAAATTTGGCACTCCTCCTGCCATGGCATTTGGGGGAGGGCTTTGAGGGTTCCGGCAGGAGAGAGTGGGTATCCCTCCTGCCGAGGGATGTCTTGTGGTGGTGGCAGCAGGAAGAATTTTGGCACTCCTCCTGCTGTGGACATTCAGGGGCAAACTTCATGGGTTCCAGCAGGAGGGAGTGGACATCCTTCCTGCCGGGGGATGTCTCGGAATGGTGGTGGCAGGAGGAATTCAGCACTCCTCTTCCAGGTTGATTTTGCGGGGAGGGGGGGGATGGGTTCCTTGCTACGGCCGCTAAACTGATCACTGGAAACACTGCTATAAATGGTGGTTACAGTTAGCGTGGTTTACAGAATAGTGTTTATGACCAGGAATTATGCCTATCTTAAGGCACATCCATTTACACACTTAAAATGTATAAATGGATGCGGTGCAAATCCTCATACCTAAATTAGAGGTGCACTCTCCTTATTCTACAATTACACACTTCAGTTTTATTAAAGCAAACAAGGAATCCTGGAACAATCCCTGAGGAGTCCCCCAAGGCTCCCCACTATCTCCAACACTCTTCAACCTTTACGTAGCCACACTTGGCACATGCTTAGACAAAATAGGCATAACTTCATACAGCTATGCAGAAGACATAGAAACATAGAAGATGACGGCAGAAAAGGGCTACAGCCCATCAAGTCTGCCCACTCTGCTTACCCACCCCCTGTCTATGCCCTAATGACCCAATTTCCTTATCTTGACCCTCGTAGGGATCCCACATGGGTATCCCATTTATTCTTAAAGTCTGGCACGCTGTCTGCCTCGATCACCTGCACTGGAAGCTTGTTCCAATGATCAACCACTCTCTCTGTGAAGAAATACTTTCTGGTGTCGCCATGAAATTTTCCACCCCTGAGTTTGAGCGAGTGCCCTCTTGTGGCCGAGGGTCCCTTGAGAAAGAAAATATCATCTTCCACTTCGACACGTCCCGTGAGGTACTTAAATGTTTCGATCATGTCTCCCCTCTCCCTACGTTCCTCAAGAATGTAGAACTGCAATTTGTTCAGTCTCTCTTCGTACGAGAGACCCTTGAGCCCCGAGATCATCCTGGTGGCCATCCATTCATTCTCTACAAGAGGCTTAGTCCATGTCTACCCAGACCATGCAATGATCGGACACTATCCTATCTTCTAGAGTGTTCTCTTGCAGCGCCAAGAGGTAAGACGGGGCTAAACGTAGATAATCATGTTTTGCGAGCACCTTGTATATTTGCAAGGAAAAGATTATGTCTTGTTCCTCCAGGTGCATCGTGTGCCATATATCTGTAAGGCAAACCCAAAACAATTCCAACACGTCTGCAGTAACAAGCGAACATCAAAAACAAGAAAAAAACTGCAGATGGGAATGTACAAGGACAGGAATCTTTATTTAAAAAAACATATAAATTTGTAATCCTTTAAAAATGGCTCTCATATACATGGAGTACACGGTCCGTGATTCAGAGAAACACTCCTTCCTCAGGGGGTCCGAGATGTCCAATGTATCACATGTAGAGAGTGATGCAGAAAACAACGTAGTAATATGGTCATCAAAATTTTCAAATTTGATATGGAAAAATCTCCTTCTGAGCTAACTTTTTTTTTTTTAAAACCCCGACCCCGGTAGGCCAGGACAGGAGGGATGCCTCCTATCTCCCGTCCTGGCCAACTAACATTTTTTTTAAACCACCACACCTCCACACCCCCATACCCGCGTAGTAGTAGGCTAAGACAGGAGGGATGACTCCTGTTTCCCGTCCTAGCAGACTAACTTAAAAAAAAAAAAAAAATCACCCTCCCCCCCTCCTCCCGCACTTACCTTTTGCGCCATTTTTATGGCCCAAAAATCTCATCCTATATTCGAGTATACTGTATACAGTAACCCAGTGTATCACAAACTGTGTGCTGTGGAGGCAAGGAGGAGAGGCACTGGCTGACTTGCCTATAGGTTTTGTCGATTCCTCGACAAAACCTTCGCCTTCCAGGCGGCTAAGCTGAACCCTTGGCTAGCCCAAATGATGCTCGAGGCCCCGACCTACCTCGACTTCAGAAAACTTCTCAAAACTTACCTATTCCGTGAACAGGACCCTTAACCCTCATTCCCCCGCCCCCCTCCCCTCCTTTGGTTCTCTCTCCTTCCCACTTTCCTTCCAATCCAACCTTGTCGCTGCCTGTAACTCTGATAAATTTCTGCTAAAATGTTCCAACATTTCCTTCCTCGTTGCTTGTAATTCCGACAAAATGTCGTTGCTCATGTCGGATCTCTTCGAGGGAAAAGGTCATCAGAGAGCAATTAACTAGGGGGGTGGGTCAATGGAGTGGGCAGACTCGATGGGCCTTGGCCCTTTTCTGCCGTCACTTTCTATGTTTCTATGTTTCTATGTAAATCCGTGTTCAGATCGGATCTTAATTAATTGATGTGAACCGCCTAGAACTCATTGGGTATGGCGGTATACAAGAACATAATAATAATAATAATAATATAGGACATGTCTCTTTCATTTACGGATGTCTTCCAGCCATGGCTCCGAGTTTACTGTGCCACGGCTCCGGAGAGTTTGCGAGACACTGAAAATAACCTTTTCTCTTTTGTTTAACACACATCTACCAGGGACAAGGGGTATGATGCAGTACTGTGCCCCCATGCATTATACGGATTGTGACGAATCAAATTTATTATTCTCATGTAAGACGCGCACCTGTTGTTGAACTGACTTTGCAATTAGATTTGCTAAAAAGCGTACGTGTGCCTTGGTCAGAAATTGCCTGGGTTATTTCAGTCAAGGTTCTTTTACAATGGCCATGCTGTCATTTTATTTGGAAACAATAAGATCACTTTCCTTTAAGAAAAAAAAAAAAATAACAATCTGTGTCAGACTCTAACAAGATGGACTTAGCAAAAATAATTAAACCAGAGGGACATATTTAACTGACAGGAAGTAATGTTCATGTCTGTTAGAATTCTATTTACAGAACATTGAGTAAATGGTTGAAAGTTACTCCACATAATGTTTGGCTTCTGAACATGCTTTATTTCAGCCTTCTGTACTTTCAGGCAATCCGTCTTATCTATCATGTTGCTGATATATTCAAGTGTATTTCTAAAGAAAGCCGTCAAATCATTCACAATCGCATTGTTCATTTTATTCTAGTCCAGACTTGAAGGATCTTTTATTGCCTCCCATGTTACATGAGAAAGCTCTAACGGTTCTGTGATAAAAAAACAGAATTTCATCTCATCCTATGGAATATTAGATTATAAATATTCAATGATAAGATCTAAATGTGGTTCAAGTAACCTTTTCAGTGTTGTCATTAGGCCTGTAGAGGTCTTGGATTTAAGAAAGAACTTTAGACATAGGTGAGTCTAAAAAATTATCAATAAAAATTGTAAAGGGTTCCCAAAAGACCCCTTGACTGAAATAAGAGGTCAGCTTACAGGATGTTATAGAGAGTTGTGTAGCCTGGCTCCATTAGGGTAGTGTTTTGAGCTGCTAACTCCAAGACGATGCACAACAGAAATTTGAATAACTCAGCAAGTGGGCCCTGATGAACAGAGGGATGTAAAATTCTGCAAGGCCTTCATTGGGTTACTTTGTAAAAAAAAACCATAGACATCACATTACATTACATTGGTGTCTTCTAGTCCGCCAATACCTTTCAGTTCTAGACGGTTTAGAACAAGTGTTGGCCTGGGCATTTCCAGGGAGAATACAGTCAAACCTCGGTTTGCGAGTAACCCGGTTTGCGAGTGTTTTGCATGACGAGCAAAACATTCTCGCAAACCGAGTGTTGACTCGATTTGCGAGCACCCGCCCTGAGAACCAGCATCGCTCCCCCCCCGCTCGCAAGGGCTCCCCCCCACTCAAATTGGCACACCCCCCACGCGAACCAGCACCCCCCGCCCGACCATCTTTAACTCATTCCCCCGTCTAGCACCGGCATACAGCCCACAGGATGACCTGGTGCCGCTTGAAGATCTTCTTCCTGCCTCTGCCGGCTTTGAGCATGCATCTGCGCATGCTCAAGCCCTTCTAATTCTCCCTCTCGCCGAGATTATTGGAGATCTCCGAGAATCTCGCCGAGAGGGAGAATTAGAAGGGCTTGAGCATGCGCAGATGCATGCTCAAAGCTGGCAGAGGCAGGAAGAAGATCTTCAAGCGGCACCGGCATGTCCTGTGGGCTGCGTGCCGATGCCAGATGGGTGGGGTGAGTTAAAGTTGGTCGGGCGGGGAGTGCCTGTTCTCGCAGGAGAGGGGAGCCCATTCGAGTGGGGGGGGCCTTTGCGAGCGGGGGGGAGCGATGCCGGTTCTCGTGCTGGTGCCAGATGGGGGGGTGAGTTCAAGTTGGTCGGGCGGGGGGTGCCGGTTCATGCGGGGGGGGGCCTTTGCGAGCGGGGGGGGGGGGGGGGAGCAGCGCCGCTGGCCTCGGGGGGGATGTATCAAAGCGAGTTTCCATTATTTCTTATGGGGAAACTCGCTTTGATATACGAGTATTTTGGTTTACAAACATGCTTCTGGAACGAATTATGCTCGTAAACCAAGGTTCCACTGTACATGGTTAATAGATGTAGAATGCGTCAGAATCTGTGGAGGGTCGATCAGGTTTAGTTAGACCATTTGACAAATTTCTTGAAAAGAAAAATTTTAAATTCTTTCCTGAATGTTTTGTAGTTGGACGTTATAGTCAGCAGATTGGAGAGGTAGCGGTCTAGTTTCACTGCTCTGGTGGCTAATAGTCAATAGTCCGTCGTATATTTTTTTGCTTTGTATACCTTTGATTGGGGGGGTGGGTAAAGTGTACATGAATTCTCCTTGGTCTTGATGTGTTTTTCCTGATTATGCGGTTGCTCAGATAGCTTGGTCCCGTGCATTTCCGGGGACCCTCCAGCCGCAGCTTCGAGATTAGTGTGCCAGCAACTTAAAAAGTTTGCGACACACTGAGTTAGATGAATGCTGAATACTATCATTTTGTTTTGCATTTCTGGGAGAGTAGCTGGTACGCTCTGTTTTCCAGATTGCAACCCAGGTTTCAGTTGAGAGGGTAACAGTTACTGCTGTTATTATTGAACCCAGATATTTTTCATCCTTGAGCAGCCCACATCTGGCTGCTGTTTTCAACCCCATCCTGTTCTTCACTACAGAAGCAGCATCTCCACCTAGTCATTTGCTAGCTAGAAGCTTCAGCTCACTGGCTGCCTATTGCTCACCGCATAGAGTTTAAAACAGTTTAATTTATAAGATGTTGAAGGACAAATGTCCAACACTACTTAGTTTTCTTCTGCAAATATATCACCCTCGTCGTGCATTACGATCTGAAGATAAGATCAGTCTTGAAGTTCCATCTATTAAACAGGTAAAGTTTGTAGGAATTCGGCATGCCTTATTGACTGTGCAGGGAGTAATATGAGTATTGTGAAATGCATTACCATTTGGATGTAAGGAGTGCTATCAGATTACCACCACGGCCAGCGCTAAAAACATCACTACAGTTTTTAAAAGGGGGGGGGGGGCTAATTCCTTTTTTTTAAAAAAATCTTTGTTGTCTGGATATTTATTTTTCCATCAAGTTGGTTCCAGTTTCTATTTTTTCCACTTTCCTGTCTTCTGAAAATTCTTCTTCAAGCAGTTGATGTCTATTGGTTCCTCTTACCATGGTCTGGCATTTTTTTCCCCCTCCCTTCCATTGTACAGCATCCTCACTCCTTTCTATACTGGATAATTCTACCTCTTTCCTCCATTCCCTCTCCTGCACAGCATATCTTTCTTTCTCCTTCACTCCATGTGCAACATGTCTTTCTCTCTCTCACACTATCCACTATCTCTCATTTTCTTGCTGCAAAGAGAGGGATCCATGGTGCATCTCGCCCAACCCCTCTACTACAATATCCAACATTTCTCCCTCTCTCATCCCCTGGATGATGTGCAACAATTTTTGTCTTTGCTCACCAGCCCCATACCCAACATTTGCAGGCCAGTAAGTCTGACTTCTGTGGTAAGCAAATTAATGGAAACACTTTTAAAACAGAGAATGGTGAAGTTTTTGGAATCCTGTGGATTACAGGACTGGAGGCAACATGGATTCACTAGAGGTACATCTTGTCAGACAAATCTGAACAATTTCTTTGACTGGGTGACCAGAGAATTGGATTGAGGATGTGCGCTAGATGTGGTGTATTTAGATTTTAGCAAAGCCTTTGACAGTGTTCCACACAGATGTCTAATAAATAAACTGAGTGCCCTTGGGATGGGTCCCAAAGTGACGGGCTGGGTCAGGAACTGATTGAGTGGAAGGTGACAGGGTAGAGATCGATAGAGATCGCTTTGAAGAAAGGGATGTTAACAGTGGTGTGCCTCAAGGTTCTGCTCTTGGGCCTGTTCTTTTTAACATTTTTTAAATGATATTGCTGAAGGGTTGTCAGGTAAAATTTACCTCTTTGTGGATGATACAAAAATCTGCA
This sequence comes from Geotrypetes seraphini, assembly GCF_902459505.1. NCBI lineage: Eukaryota > Metazoa > Chordata > Amphibia > Gymnophiona > Dermophiidae > Geotrypetes > Geotrypetes seraphini. Next base: position 30,589,059 of record NC_047089.1, on the reverse strand, counting down.
ATAGAGTAGACATGTCGGATGGTGTGAATAACATGAAGAAAGACCTGGTGAAGCTTGAACAATGGTCTGAAATTTGGCAGCTAAAATTTAATGCCAAGAAATGCAAGGTTGTGCATTTGGGCTGCAAAAACCAGAGGGAACGGTACAGTTTAAGGGGTGAAGAACTTATGTGCACGAAGAAAGAGTGGGACTTGGGTGTGATTATATGTGATGATCTTAAGGTTGAAAAGGTGATGTCGAAAGCTAGAAGGATGCTAGGGTGCATAGGGAGAGGTATGGCCAGTAGGGAAAAGGAGATATTGCTGCCTCTGTATAAGACTGGTGAGGCCTCATTAGAATATTATGTAAAATTCTGGAGGCTGCACCTTCAAAAAGATATATAAAGGATGTAGTCGGTCCAGAGGAGGGCTACTAAAATGGTGTGTGGTCTTCATTATAAGGTGTATGGGGACAGACTTAAAGATCTCAATCTGTATACTTTGGAGGAAAGGCTGGAGAGGGGAGATATGATAGAGACTTTGAAATACCTACATAATATAAATGTGCATGAGTCGAGTCTCTTTCATTTGAAAGGAAATGCTGCAATGAGAGGGCATAGGATGAAGTTAAGAGGTGATAGGCTCCGGAGTAATCTGAGGAAATACTTTTTTGCGGAAAGCGTGGTGGATGTATGGAACAGTCTCCTGGAAAAGGTGGTGGACACAAAGACTGTGTCTGAATTAAAGAGGGCCTGGAATAGGCATGTGGGATCTCTTAGAGAGAGAAAGAGATAATGGTTACTGCAGATGGGCAGACTAGATGGGCCATTTGGCCTTTATCTGCCATCATGTTTCTATGTTTCTCCTTCTCTCACCTCTCTCCTGCACCACGCCACATCTCTCCCTCCATTCCCTCCACCACTATGTCCAACATCCTTCCCTATTGCATCCCTTTCAATCTGTCCCACTGTTCCCTCTCTACCATCATATCCAACATTTTTTCCTCTCATCTTTCTCTTTCTCATGCATCTCTACCTCACTCTTCTCCCTCCCTATGCCCAACAGTTCTCCCTTTTCTTCTTTTCCCCATGTATACCATCTCTCTTTCCTTCTCACTCACACACCAGTGTCCAACAATTCTCCCTTTCTAGTCCTTCCCCCACCTCAGCATCTTTTTCCCTCCCTCCCATCTGTGTCCCAAGTTCATGCCCCCTCCCTCTCTCCTTCCTTCCAGCCATTGTCCGAAGTTCATGCCCCTCCCATATACAACACATTCCTTCCTTTGTCCTAAGTTCATGTCCCCCCTCTCTCCCTTCCTTGTCAAAACGTGCTTGCTCCCTCCCTCCCTTCTGAGTCCCAAGTACTTGTGCTCCCTCCCATGAGCGTGTATCAGACAGAGCCTCCAGATGGGTCACATCCTTCCTGCCTTACTTCTTTGTAGGGCCATGGGCAGCGGTTCATGCAGGCTGCATGTGGATGACCTGGAAGCCTTCCTTCTGACATTATCTCTGATGTTGGAGGGGAACACTGCATGTGGCTTTGTGGAGGAGCGAGTATGGCTGGAGGGCAGGAAAACGGAGGCACTAGCGAAGTAACACTCTTGGTAGCTCCTTGAGGTACCTCCATGACATCAGGGGGATCCCTGCGGGTTATGCGGGATTCCTGTCGGCCCTGTACCCATTCAGCTCTCTAATATGCCGTTCTTTTCCAATATGTGATTTTATTTAACATTGTAAACTGCGTAGATTGCATTGCAAATTTGCGGTATATCAAACTGAATAAATCTGCAATCTGAAAACACAGTTCCGCAGCAACTAGCATCTACCATTCATCCTCAACCATTATTTTGGTTCCAAAAATTAAAGATTGAACAGGCGACAACACAGCACTAAGCAGCAACTCTGCTCAGTCTGATGCCATCTTACTCCCCCTCCCTCCGATTCCCACGTGCATAGGTTTCGATGCTAGCAGAATGCAATTTAATGATTTCCCAGTCTCAAGAAAAGCTCTCAATTCTCTCTTTCAATTCACATTGGGAGTCAGAAAGAATCAGGTCAATACGTTTTAAGTCATCACATTTGTAGCCTGAGTCATAGATGCCAATCACACTGATACCTAAAAGGAAATAGAAACAAATCTTTTATCCAGAGAACCGCTCACGGATTGTCAATTGGAATCAGCAAATGTTGAACAAACTGTCAGATAAGGCTAATTAGCAAGTCTTAACAGAAAAAAAAGGGGGAGGGGGTTGCTGCTTGCCTGATACACCCCACGCTTCTAGATATTACTGACAGAAAATCTTCTAGAATTTACCACAGATGTAGTGCTTTGACAATGTGATTGTTTTTTGTGTGTCTCCTTCAAGATAAAGAACTAAAGAAACCTATAATTGATTGTATGAGAATTGATAGGACAAAAGTTTCAGAGAGCAAACTTGAGAACACAAATTACGAGTGTTTCTCTGATTATATTTGTAATGTTGTTTTGATCCTATATCATTTCACTGTAAATTTATATATACTGTATATATTTTTATTTTGGAATAGATCTTTCATCCCACAAAGGCATTTCTGTCTTCTGCTTATATTAAATTCAGCGAAGACACACAAATTATAGAGCTGGCCATTCAAAACATGTCAGGCAGCCAGGAACATCCAGTCATCTCCACCGAAATGTTCATGTTTTTCCCAGACCTGACCATCATTTCTGAATGAATAAATGAATATATCTTCCCAGCTCTCAATTGAATTCTGTAAAGGGATTTGCTGCTTCACTGAGTGAAGTAGATGAAAGGGAAATTTTTTATTACTGAACAAAAACATAAACGGTATGGGCCTGATTTCTCTAAATGGTGTCTATATTGGCAGCACCTAATGGTGCCTGATTTCCGTGCGGAACCTAACATTTTAAAAAATTGGTTTAAATGGCACGATAATTGAAAATGCCATTAAAAAAAGCAATTTATTGTTTATTGATAACTTCTATACCTCTACTAATGACTGGGCAGTCAATTCAGAGTAGTTTACATTAGCTTCTAAAGCGGTGTTACAATACATGGGATTCAGCAATCGTGTTTATGAGTTTTTGTACAGATGCCACAATACTTGAGCTTCAGTAATGGTGTTACTATTCATGAGCTTCTTAGATTTATTTATTTCTAAAGTCTCTTGACCGCCTATAACTAAGGGGTTAACAGAGTTTATCCCTTCTCCTGACATTGAGAAAATTGCCATTTAACCCTACCTTCTGTTTTTTGTCCAATAACTAATTCCTAATCCATAACAGAACAGTACTTTCTATCCCATGACTCTAATTTTCTCAGGAGTCTCTCATGAGGAACTTTGTTGAAAGTTTTCATGAAATCTAGATATAGTATACTACATCAACCAGATGGGTCAGACTTTTGGGCTTGATGGACCATTGGTCTGACTCAGTAAGGCTATTCTTATGTTCTAACCAACTCATCTTTATCCACATGTTTATGCATGCCTTGGCCACTATGGTACCTTGGCTTATTATAATACCTTGAGGGTGTCAAAGCAGTTGAATCTAAGCTTAACCATAGGATTGAATAACCTGAGGAGAGGCAACAAAAGAGAACAACCCCCTCAGTTCCACAAAACCATGTCTCCATTAGACAAAGAAAGGGAATATTATGGTCTAAGATAATATCAAAATGACTGCAGTTTATGAGCACAGTGACTAGCAATTAAAAAAAAAAAATGTCACTAGAGGATGAAAGCCTAGTCAGTATTTCTGGATTGTTATCTACCCAGTTTATATTGTATTTATATTGCTGTTTGATGTCAATTTGTTTATCAAAATTTTGCATCCGTGACTTAGCGCTCCTTTTACTAAGGTGCGCTCGCGGTTTTAGCGCTCATTTAGCACGTGCTACAATGCCGCACGTGCTAACGCCTCCATAGAGCTTGCGTTAGTATTTTTCGTTTAGCGCGTGGTTAGCACGCGCTAATCTTTAACGTGTGCTAAAAACGCTAGCGCACCTTAGTAAAAAGAGCCCTTAATATCGGTTATCTTGTTATCCACTGATGATAAAACTGTTTTATTGATTACCGGTATCTATTTCAAATAGTTTTTTGCACTACTGAGGACTGTTCTGAGGTAGGTTGTAAATCGATATAATAAAAAAAAAAAAAAAAATCAATAAAATAAAGGAATTAGCGTATGGCCATTAATAGGAAAAAGCAAATTGTGGCCAGTTTAGAGTTATGCAGAAAAGTGGCCTCCACGCAGGTAATCCAAGTGCTAAAATAGTGCAGCCCACATTTTAGCATGGCTTTGTTAAATGGACCTGGTATTAGAGAATGACACGGGGAAAAATTCTGTCCCCGTCACCGTCCCTTTCCCGGACCACCATCCTTTGCACCGCCCCGTCCCCGCTGGTTCTTTCACCGCCCCGTCCCCGTCTCTGCCGTCCCCTTCACCGCCCCGTCACCGTCCCCGCTGTCTCTTTCACCGCCCCGGCCCCATCCCCGTCTTCAGTGTCTTCTCCTCTCCATCCCCCTCACCCCCAGCACCCTTCACGCGATCCAGCAGCTCCCTCCTGCCGACCAGCCGAGCATTTCCCTCCCTCCCTCCTTTTCCCTTACATTTTCTTCTTGAAACTGGCAAGTTCTATAAGGCTACGAGCTGTATTACAGCTGAAGCCTTGAAGTCGCGTCGGGTTGCCTGCTTGAAAAGTCTCCTCCGATGCAACCGGAAACAGGAAGTTGCGTCAGAGGAGACTTTTTCCAGCAGGCAACGCAACGCGACTTCAAGGCTCTGGCTGTAATACAGCTCATAGCCTTATAGAAATCGCCAGCTTCAAGAAGAAAAGGTAAGGGACAAGGAGGGAGGAAGATGCATGGACGGCCAGTGGGAGAGAGTGGGCTGTCGGATCGAACGCTTGTTCACCGCGTGTTCACTACTTGTTCACCGCCCCGTGCTACCATTCACCGCTCCATGGGGCGGTGAATGGCCTTGTCCCCGAACTCATGGTGACCTTTTTTTTTGGTCACCGTTTTGGCGGGTTACCCGCGGCTAGCCGCGGGTAACAGCCACCGTGTCATTCTCTACCCGGTATCTCATCGCCTATCTTTCGGCACAATTTACTAAAGCTTCTCCAGTGTTTTTAGCTCAGGAACTAACACACGCTAACAATTAATGCACTGTAAACAGATTATTATTGAGATGGTTTGGAGAAATCCACTGCTTATTCCTAGGATAAATCGCATAAAATCTGTTTTACTACTTGGGATCTAGCTAGGTACTTGAGACCTGGGATGGCCACGGTTGGAAACAGGATACTGGGCTTGATGGACCCTTGGTCTGACCCGGTATAGCAATTTCTGTGTTCTTATGTGAGCCAAGTATAGGACAATCAAGGCATTGTGACATCACTGATGAGTTTGATTCCTAGGCATTGATGGGATGAGGCTTTATGACATCATAATCTCAGCTCTGGAGTGTTACTATTATTTGGGTTTCTGCCATTGTTGGAAACAGGGTACTGGGCTTGATAGAACTTTGGTCTGTCCCAGTATGGCAATTTTTATGTTCTTAAATCAGCCCTGAGTTAATTTGGCTTTTAATAAACACTATAGTTAGCACCATGCTGCGTTAATTGTTAATATAAGAGCAGTATCAATATTCCTTATATTTCAGTCCTGGAATCTTTCTCTTTGTTGTGCTTTACCAGAGGCAGTTTCGTAGTTTGCTTCGTGTCGTGTCCCTAAATAGAGACGAGGGAATAGGTTTTGCTGAAATAGCTACAAAATGTTGATTTGGCCAAACTGGCTTACTTAGAAAACTAAGAAAGAGCCTAATGCTAGCAGTGATATGCTAGCAAGCATTTTCAACAATAGGATGACAAGTTGCCGGAGAACTCAAAGGGCTCCAAATGCCCGCTCAGTAACTGAAACATTAAAGTAACATTTACAGAGAGACCACTATTAGTTGAGTGGATCGATTCTGTTGCAATGATAAATTCAGAGACGTAATCAAATTAAGAATATAACTGAATGCAAAATGGAAAAATTTGGAGAACTGCAGATTAATTTTCCAGCAATGCCATTAGGCCCTATATATTACAGTTGCGTACAATTAGTTAAAAGCAAAGTGGTTGCCTCAGGGTGTGACTGAAGTATTCTGAAAGTTTATAGTTTCATTAACTTTACAAATACATAGAGACTCAAGCACTAAACCGGAAATGTTTCTAAGAACATAAGAACTGCCATCTCCAGATCAGACCCATGGTCCATCGAGTCCGGCGATCCGCACACGCGGAGGCCCATTCAGGTATACACCTGATGTAGTTTTAGTCACCCATATCCCTCTATGCCTCTCGTAAGGAGATGTGCATCTAATTTGCCTTTGAATCCTAGCACAGTGGATTCCTTAATAACCTCCTTTGGGAGAGCATTCCAGGCGTCTACCACTCGCTGCGTGAAGCAGAACTTCCTGACATTTGTCCTAGACTTGTCCCCCCTTAGCTTCAAACCATGTCCTCTTGTCCGTGTCACGTTGGACAATGTAAATAATTTATTTTTCTGCCCTATTTTATCGATGCCTTTCAGTATTTTGAACGTCTCGATCATGTCCCCTTGCAGCCGCCTCTTCTCAAGGGAGAACAGTCCCAGTTTCTTGAGTCGTTCCTCATATTCCAAGTTCTCCATACCTCTTATTAGCTTCGTTGCTCGTCTCTGCACCCTCTCCAGCAGTTTTATATCCTTCTTTAGGTTGGGAGACCAATGTTGGACACAGTATTCCAAGTGTGGTCTGACCATTGCTCTATAAAGTGGCATTATGACTTTCTTCGATCTACTCGTGATTCCTTTCTTTAATCATGCCTCTTTTTCTTTTTATTTCACCTGCAAAAGAAAGACAAAGATATTTATAAATGAGGGATTTTCAAAAAGTTTCTGCACTTTTATTTTTTTTAAACGCTAGTTATTAAATATCTCAAAAGCAAATTACATCACTTTTCCACAAGTGAGCCAGCTTGCCACATTATTAGTCACTTGACATTCTATGACACACCTCGTACCACTTTTCCCGTCCCCAACAATTTCCCGTGAAAATATGAAAGTGTTGAAACTTTTTGAAGAACCCTCATGCTTTCATTGTAGAGATGACCAAGAAGCAGGCCTCTTTCAATAGAAAGGAGAGTCCATAACGAATGTCATGGAATGAATCCAAAAGTAGATATATGTAACTCAAGGAAATATTTCTTTACATGAGGGTGATTCATAAGTCACGGCGACCATTTTTTTCTCTCAAAAATGTGCCAACTCTGGAAATCTAAAGTATACGTTTGAAAGTGCATATTTTTAGGGCTACTTTTACTTTTTAAGTTTAGCACGCGTTATATACTAACGCCTCCATAGAGCTTGCGTTAGTATTTTTTGTGTAGTGCAGGGTTAGCACGTGCTAAAAACATTAGCCCAGCTTAGTAAAAGATCCCTTAATGTTACCAACAGATGAGAGATGAATGCAGCTGTCTCGTTGGTAGGGAAGAAACAAAAAACAAGACATTTGAAATCATCTTTTTATTAACAAACAAGTAATAAATGTTAGCTGTTTCACTAAACCAAGCACACAATAAGTTTGAGAGTGAATATGTCTAACTGTTAAAATCCTTTAAAGTAGTCTCTCATCCCCAACGCTGAAAACAACTGTCTGCTGTGTGAGTTGTAGCGTTGTCATCCAGGATTATGGCGTTGTGCAACAGTTCTGGACATTTCTCCCATACTGCACGTAGCAGGTGGTACTGCAGAAATGACTTGTAATACTGCGTTCACAGTGTGTCCCTCACAAACTGGATGACATGCATGCCGCATGGGCAGACTAGATGGGCCATTTGGCCTTTATCTGCCGTCATGTTTCTATCTTTCTATAGAAAGGGTGGTTGATGCATAGAACAGTCTCTCAGAAGAGGTGGTTGGAAAAGAGACAGTGTCTGAATTCAAGAGGGCCTGGGATAGGCACGCGGGATCTCTCGGAGAGAGAAAGAGATAATGGTTACTGTGGATGGGCAGCTCTATGACCTCACAATGCAGGTGCACAAAGCCTTAGCCTATAGGAAGAGGGGATGCAAATGTTAAGAGCCTTAGCCAATAGGGAGAGAGAGATAATGGTTACTGCCGATGGGCCATCTGTATCTATGTTTCTATGACAACCTGGGAGACTACTTTGAAGGATAACAGTTAAACAGTTTGTGCTTGTACTTTGTTTTTCATGTTGTGTACCGTATGCCATAATAAAATGATGATTTCAAAAGTCATGTCATATCATATAGGACCAGATGTTGGCTAAAACCTTAGCCACAAGTTGTATAACTATATTGAGGGAAATTGAGCATTAGGATGAATAAGTGGGGTCTTTCTCAGCCATAGACAGGGGTAGTCCCTCCTCGTGAAGTACAGAGTTAAAAATCTTGGTCAAGATAGGGGCCCAATTTCCTTCAATTTCTTTATAAAGTTTAGAGATGAAAGATCATCGACGCCTGGCCATATGCCCAGCTTCTGAGTGGCGTAGACCAGGTAAAACTGAAGTAATTTTTTTACTCTTTCAAAAATGACAAAGATTGGGGGACACTCAATTAATTAACATGGAAGCACCTTCAAAGCAAATAGAAGGAAATATTTTTTCACTTAATAGTTAAGCTCTGGAAATTATTGTCAGAGAATGTGGTAACAGTTCCTGGAGGAAAGTTCTTAGTCTGCGATTGAGGTAGACATTGGGAAAACCACTGCATGCCCTGGGATCGATAGCATGGATGTTACTACTATTTGGGGTTTCTGTCAGGTACTTGTGTCCTTGATTGGCAACTGTTGGAAACAGGGTACTGAGCTAGATGGACCATTATGGCTATTCTTATGTTGGGTAGCTGTAGCATATTTAATTTCCTCTGCCTGAACAACATTATCTAGCATTTGAAGATGTTCCTCTCCCAACAAAGGTAGAGAGGTCCTCAAATAGTTCTCAGTTACAAACTCAAAACTCGCACTGTTGATGTATAGAGCTTTTGATAAAAAATAATCTAAGAAAACATTATCACATCTTTGGGTTTCTAACTCGAATGACCCTCTCATCTCTAATGGAAGAAAGTCAAAAAATTGCAGGTCCAAGTATCAATTGGTGGGCCAAAAAACTAAAACTACTAGTCATTGTTGTGTTTTTACTGTTTTCTATTGCCGTAATTTGCACTCACTTTAAAAAAGCATTATTTTGACATATAAAAAAAAAAATGAAAATTAAAGACAGATCACAATGAAGGAATTCACAAAATTCTCACAGTTTCAATTATAGTAACCAAAATAGCCATTGAGTGAAACACCTATCAGTTCATTAATTTTTACAGATGCTGAGCTCAGCGTTTTTGCTCTCTTTTGTTGACATTGATTGTCTTTCATATTGTTTTATTACCATGACCACTTTACAAAATCATAACTTCAGCAGATTCAAGATGTTTCAAAGTTGCCTTCCCAGGGTATCTGATCCATTATAGGTTATTTTTATTCATTTATCCTAATGAAATTATACACTTTAGCAACCCTGTGCTAGAAAATGCATTCCTTTATTTCACTGATCATGGTGGCAAAATACCAATAATCACATAGGCCCAGATTCTATAAAAGACACCTAAAGTTGGATGCCTAGATTGGCATGCCTAGCCAAACTTAGGGCCCCTTTTATCAAGCCACGATAGAGCATTTTAGCGCAGGCTGGTGAGGTAAATTCTCTGCCGCTCATTAAATTCCTTTGAGCATTGGAACATTTACCTCGCCAGCCCGCGCTAAAATGCTCTATCGAAGCAATAAAAGGAGGCCGTAATTATTTATAAAGCTTAATTGATGTTGATAATGAGCAACTAGCACCCCTTAATTGGCTGAAATTCCAGTTAATTGGATAGTAGGCGCCTACCACTAGTACCACCAAGGCACCTACCGGAGAGTAGGCATAGTTAGGGGGCATATCTTGGGCATCTTTGGTATGTAGTTGCCTGTCTTGGGCCTTGGTGTCGGTAGGTGCCTAACGTAGGTGCACTCATTTAGGCCAATAAAACCCTGGCATAAATAGGGTGTACCTAAGGTTAGCACACCTCCTGGCACTTAAGCCCACTTTAGGCTCTGCTGGGCGTGATTCTATAAATGGCACCTAACTTATGATTGACACAAACTTTGTACGACGTTCCTCAAAGCTGTTTATAGAAGCGATGCCATAGGGTCTAAATTGTTCAGGGATCAATTTTCATAGGGCAGCCAACTTTGGAATTTAGGCTGTTGAGCTCTCCATTGTGAAAAGTGGACTGAGATGAAGCAAGTGGACCACAACTATTTAAGGTCCACAAAGTTACACCTCTTTATGAGCCCTGATGATTTTCTATGTGATCCTTGCTTAGTGTGTATTTGAGCCCTGAGGCAGCCGTATTGTGCGCTGAAAGACAGTACTGGGTCAGGTCTACACCTTTGTGGATGGACTTAATAAATTTATATTTTGCAAGATCACGTTGATTTCTTTGGAAAATCCATTGTCCCATCTCACTTCTAGTTTGGCTACTGTGTTTGTCGTAGGATTGCTTCCTGTTGGACTCTCCTTCGGTTTGTTGTTCATGCCTACATCACATCCACAGAATGACCACTTTGCAGATGTTTTTATTTCAGCGACTAACATTGCACAATACTTTTTTTGTTGTTTTTTGATTATATGCTTTGGAAGTTTTATGAGAGGTGGCCGTCCATCTCCCTGTTATGTTGGGTTTTTTTTAATGAGCCCCAAAGAGAAATGGCCTTTGCTTGAGCCTTTCCTTGAACATGCCAGTGGCATTATGCCACAGCAATTTTTTCCTATAGGTCCACCATGTCATCAGTAGCTAATGTAATCTGCAGTGTAGAGGAAGAGGAGAAGATTTGAGCCCGCACTTACACCAGTACACCGGGAAAGGTTCTCTCTAAATGGCATCAAGTAAAAGCACCCTGAAAGGAATGAATAACGTCTTGTGGGTGTGGTACATCTCCACAGGATCAAGGTGAAAGCAAGGTAACATCTCTGGGGACGGTACCCAAATATGCAATGAGTACACTCAGAACCACTGCAGCTAGGGCTAGAACTTGGCCGATCCAAGGGGAAATAAGGCAACATTTCCAGTGATGGTACCTGAAAATGCAATGGTATTGTAGCACCATTACTGAAGCTCAGGTATTTTAATATCATCATAGACGCTCATGTAAAGTAAGACCATTACTGACGTGCAAGTATTGTAACATCATCAGAGAGATACCTAATGAGAAATCTGAACTATGATTTTTGCTTTATAATTACTGAAGATTGATGATACAAGGTATGTAATTCCCTCCATTATAGCATGATTGTGGTATATTGAAAGTACAGTAAAACCCTGGATTGCAAGTAACTTAGTTTGCAAGTGTTTTGCAAGACAAGCAAAACATTTGATTACATTTTAACTTGATATACAAGCAATGTCTTGCAATACAAGTACATACAGTATACATACATAATAACCGAGCCAATGGTTCTTCTCTCTCTGACATGGCGGGAGTATAGAGACTGTTCTAAACAAGCAAAATCTTGCAATATGAGTGCATACAGTATACACACGTCACATCATCACAACTGAATCTATGGTGGTTTACTCTCTTCCGCTGCAGGAGTGTAGTGCCTGTTCTAAACAAGCAAAGTCTTACAATACAAGTATGTATATTATTCTGTATTGATGTTTTTGGGTTATGGAATGAATTGTCTGAGTTTCCATAATTTCCTATGGGGAAATTTGCTTTGATATATGAGTGCTTTGGATTACAAGCATGCTTCTGGAATGAATTATGCTCACAAACCAAGGTTTTACTGTATTTTATGTATGTTGCCTTCTGAACCATTGTGAATGTTTTCAGTTCAATCTTTTTATTAAAGAATAACAAAGAAGTAACATCATGTAACATTTACAGTTCACAAAAGTCAGTGTTAGGAAATACACATATCAGGGAAATGACTATGTAGTTCAACTTATGTAAAATTGTTTATACAGAATGTAAATAAATGTCAATGGGATTCCAAATATTCTGAGTAGACGCAGTCTGTTGATGGTGTAGTCTATCTGCAGCATGTTGTTCAAACCGTTTATATAGACACTAGTCTTTAAGCCCGTTACATTATCGGATGCTAGAATAGATGTGTGTGTCTGTCTTACTTTCTTTCTTTCTTTCTGTCTCTCTTTCCTCGGCTGTCCACCACCACCTCTTGCCTGCTCCCTCTATCCAGCAATATCCCTTCTCCCTTCGTTTTACCATCCCACTGTCCAGCAGTACCTTTTCCCTGCTCCCCCCTGTCCAGCAGCAGCCCTTCTCTCTTTGTTTTACCTCCCCCCTGTCCAGCAGCACCTCTTCCCTGCTCCCCCTGTCCAGCAGCAGCCTTTCTCCCTTCGTTTTACCTCTCCCATGTCCAGAAGCACCTCTTCCCTGCTGCCCCTGACCAGCAGTAGCCCTTCTCCCTTCCTTTTACCTCCCCATGTCCAGCAGCACCCCTTCTCCCTTCCTTTTACATCCCCCCTGTCTAACAGCACCTCTTTCCTGCTCCCCCTGTCCAGCAGTAGCCCTTCTCCTTTCCTTTTACCTCCCCCGTGTCCAGCAGCACTCCTTCTCCCTTCATTTTACCTCCCCCCTGTCTAACAGCACCTCTTCCCTACACCTCTTTATGAGCCCTGATGATTTTCTATGTGATCCTTGCTTAGTGTGTATTTGAGCCCTGAGGCAGCCGTATTGTGCGCTGAAAGACAGTACTGGGTCAGGTCTACACCTTTGTGGATGGACTTAATAAATTTATATTTTGCAAGATCACGTTGATTTCTTTGGAAAATCCATTGTCCCATCTCACTTCTAGTTTGGCTACTGTGTTTGTCGTAGGATTGCTTCCTGTTGGACTCTCCTTCGGTTTGTTGTTCATGCCTACATCACATCCACAGAATGACCACTTTGCAGATGTTTTTATTTCAGCGACTAACATTGCACAATACTTTTTTTGTTGTTTTTTGATTATATGCTTTGGAAGTTTTATGAGAGGTGGCCGTCCATCTCCCTGTTATGTTGGGTTTTTTTTAATGAGCCCCAAAGAGAAATGGCCTTTGCTTGAGCCTTTCCTTGAACATGCCAGTGGCATTATGCCACAGCAATTTTTTCCTATAGGTCCACCATGTCATCAGTAGCTAATGTAATCTGCAGTGTAGAGGAAGAGGAGAAGATTTGAGCCCGCACTTACACCAGTACACCGGGAAAGGTTCTCTCTAAATGGCATCAAGTAGAAGCACCCTGAAAGGAATGAATAACGTCTTGTGGGTGTGGTACATCTCCAAAGGATCAAGGTGAAAGCAAGGTAACATCTCTGGGGACGGTACCCAAATATGCAATGAGTACACTCAGAACCACTGCAGCTAGGGCTAGAACTTGGCCGATCCAAGGGGAAATAAGGCAACATTTCCAGTGATGGTACCTGAAAATGCAATGGTATTGTAGCACCATTACTGAAGCTCAGGTATTTTAACATCATCATAGACGCTCATGTAAAGTAAGACCATTACTGACGTGCAAGTATTGTAACATCATCAGAGAGATACCTAATGAGAAATCTGAACTATGATTTTTGCTTTATAATTACTGAAGATTGATGATACAAAGTATGTAATTCCCTCCATTATAGCATGGCGACCGCGTGGAGGAGGCAGGCAGAGCTAGCGGCTGCTGAAGAAGAGAGGGGAGATCACAAGCAGCAGGAGAGCGGGGCCAAGACTTCCAGGAGGAGGCAGAGGACAGTGGGAGCGGAGAGCGGGTAGCGGCGAGAGTTAGCTCCGCCCACCCGCTCCACGTCACCACCAGCGTCAGCGCCCGGACTCCCCCTTAACCAGGAAGGGAGCCGCGGGTGAAGTAAACTCGGCGACCGCGTGGAGGAGGCAGGCAGAGCTAGCGGCTGCTGAAGAAGAGAGGGGAGATCACAAGCAGAAGGAGAGCGGGGCCAAGACTTCCAGGAGGAGGCAGAGGACAGTGGGAGCGGAGAGCGGGTAGCGGCGAGAGTTAGCTCCGCCCACCCGCTCCACGTCACCACCAGCGTCAGCGCCCGGACTCCCCCTTAACCAGGAAGGGAGCCAACGGCGCACAGCCGTTCGGCGCACGGCGAAGGCGAGCGGCAAAGGCGCTCGCCTTAGCGAGAGCGCCTTCGCGAAGGGCCTCAAGAAGGGCATCCAGATAGGGCTATCAACTATAGCCCTAGCTAACTAACTAATCAATTGTCTTCAGTCTTTCTTTAGCATTCTACCAAGTCTTTAACTCTCAGTCTTACAACTTTCTATCTCACCAACAAGCTACTAAAATCTTTCTCACTAAACAGGCAGACCTCACCAATCACTCTATTCCCAAACCACTTTAACAGACAGACCTCCCCAGCACACTAACAAACATACATCCTTAACTGACAATTAACTAACTGTTAACTAACTACTCCATCCCTCAGACCAAGAACACTTACTGACCAACACCTAACACCCCCCCACCCTAACAAATACTTAAAAAAAAAAAAAAAAATTATAAATAAAAATAATAACAATAAACATTTGTAATGGCAGGTAGGACTAGAAGCAGCAAGACTTCAATCAAAACAGGCAGTACAGTCACCGAGAGCACCCAGGGGATGGCTATGGTCCGAGTACAGATGGAAGGAGAACCAGGACGGAGGGCAGAGGTCTCTGTACAGACCGAGGCCATCCCCTCAAAGAGGTCTACAGTCTCAACGCAGACAGAAGTAATGGATCAACTGGACGAAAGCCTTTTGATGGAGCTGAAGAGCCTGAGGGAGGAGGTTCAGCGTCTAAGGAGCATCCGAGACGACGAGACCTTCATCGATGGAGTCATCCAGGAGCTGTCTCAGATCGCTGAACAGGAACCTGACAAGACCACCCTGGGAACACCCAAAGCGTCCAAAACGGCCACCTTGAGACAAACCGCTGGAATGCAGGAAGTGGTTGGGGACGCTGACTCCTGGCAGCTGGTGACTTCCTCCACAGGAAAACGTCGAGGACCTAACTCTGTCTCTTTTTCTCTCACACAGGACAGCTCTACATCGACACCACAAATCGCCCTGAGGAACAGATATCAACTGCTACAGGAGGGTCCAGAGACAGAGGTACAAGAAGATGTTCAGCAGACGATTCCAGCTCCGGAATCAACTGTGCGGCTTACCCCTAGGAAGCGCAGAGTGGTGGTCATCGGAGATTCACTGCTGAGGGGCACCGAGGGACCAATCTGCAGACCAGACCTACAATCAAGAGAGGTCTGCTGTTTGCCAGGGGCCAGGATCCGGGATGTCACTGCTTGCCTTGACAGACTCATCAAGCCCCGAGACCACTTCCCCATGATTCTAATCCACGTCGGAACCAACGACACCGCCAGGAGCACCCCGGACAACATACCTGAAGACTTCAGGGCCCTGGGGGAGAAGCTGAGGAGGATGGATGCGCAGGTAGTCTTCTCCTCGATTCTCCCAGTGAAGGGCAAGGGCAGAGCCAGAGAGGATCGAATACGGAGGGCGAACGACTGGCTGCGAGGATGGTGCAAGGAGATGAGCTTCGGGTTTCTGCACCATGGAGAAGCACTGCAAGGGCTACAGGGACAGGATGGGCTACACCTGACCAAAAGAGGGAAGAATGTCCTTGGACACCGTCTAGCCCGCCTTCTCCACAGGGCTTTAAACTAGGTAAGTCGGGGGAGGGTACAGGCATAAACAACATACCTGGCGAGCTAAACTGCCAATACTTTTTTGAGGCTGAGGTAAGTAGTCACCAAAATTCTGGGTCGGGGGTGAGTGCACACACTTTCAAGTCGGGAGTAGGGTCATATCATATTTATGGGTCACATTGTAATTCTGGGTCTAAGGGGAGTACACACTGTAGTTCTGGGTATATGGGGAATACACATTGTAGTTCTGGGCCTAAGGAAAGCACAAATAACGCAAACAATGCTAAAGGTGTTCAAATAGCTCAAGCAGAAATATCCCCATTGAGACATAACAGAAATACAACATGGAGGGCTATGTACGTCAACGCACACAGTTTAGGAAACAAGATCCTGGAATTGGAAACAGAAATAAGGAATGCCGACCTGGATGTGGTGGCGATATCCGAGACCTGGCTCACAGACTCCCACGGGTGGGATATGGTCATACCGGGTTACAACTTGCTTCGCCGGGACAGGGAGGGCAGAATGGGAGGAGGTGTAGCATTATATACTAAAGATGACATTAAGGTCACGAGAATCACAGATGTCCAGTACACTGGGGAATCCCTTTGGGTTAATTTGGCCAGAGGGAAAGACAAATGCTTGTATCTTGGCATAATTTACAGACCCCCAAGACAACAGGATGACCTGGATATGGAAATAATCGGAGATATAGAAAATATCACCTTGCGTGGGGACACAGTATTGCTAGGTGACTTCAACATGCCTGATGTGGATTGGGTTACACTTACCTCTGCTTCCGGAAGCAGCAGGAGGCTATTAAACACTATGAAGGGAGCAAGACTCAGGCAACTGGTGTTGGAACCAACAAGGGATCAGGCAATACTGGACCTGATACTTACCAATGGAGAAAGTGTCACAGAGGTCTCGGTGGGCGACACATTGGCCTCCAGTGACCACAACATGGTATGGTTCAATCTCAGGAAAGGTTTCACTAAATCTACCACACTGACCAAGGTCCTCAAATTCAAGGACACAAATTTCAAAGAAATGGGAGACTTCGTTCACCAGGCGCTACAAAGCCAAGCTGAAACTGATAATGTGGAAGAAATGTGGTCGACTTTGAAAGCCACCATACAAGAAGCAACAAACCGCTATGTTAAATCAGTAAGTAAACGGCGAAGGAACAATAAGCCACAGTGGTTTACTGCAGAGATCTCAAACCTCATCAAGGAGAAGAAAGAAGCTTTCATCTCTTACAAAAAATCAGGGAAGCAGGACTCTAGAGCAGACTACCTGACCAAATCAAAAGCTGTCAAAACAGCAGTCAGAGAGGCTAAATTCCACATGGAAGAGTCTCTGGCAAAGAACATCCAGAAGGGAGATAAATCCTTCTTCAGGTATATCAGTGACAGAAGAAAAAACTCAGGCGGGATTGTAAGTCTTAGGAATCCAGACGGAGACTATGTGGATAAGGATTCGGAAAAAGCCCAACTATTAAATGAATACTTCTGCTCAGTCTTCACCCGAGAAGCGCCGGGGCTTGGCCCTCAGCTACAGACAAGGGTTGGCTCAGTTGACCCTTTTAGTGACTTTGAGTTTACGCCCAGCAGTGTCTACGGTGAGCTGTCAAAGCTCAAGGTTAACAAAGCAATGGGGCCGGACAACCTGCACCCCAGGGTGCTTAGGGAACTGAGTGATGTCTTGGCGGAGCCACTGTCCGCGCTCTTCAACCTCTCCCTTAGTACAGGCAGCGTCCCGTTGGACTGGAGGACGGCTAACGTCATTCCACTCCACAAGAAAGGCTCAAAGATGGAGACAGAAAACTACAGACCAGTGAGTCTAACATCGATAGTGAGCAAACTAATGGAAACTCTAATCAAACACCAATTGGATAAAATCCTGGATGAAAAGAATCTACGGGATCCCCGACAACATGGATTTACTAAGGGGAGATCATGCCAATCCAACCTGATCAGCTTCTTTGATTGGGTGACGGAGAAGCTGGATATTGGGGAGTCCCTGGACATCGTGTACCTGGACTTTAGCAAAGCATTCGATAGCGTACCACACCGCAGGTTGCTGGGCAAGATGAGTTCTATAGGATTAGGTGACACATTGACGCAATGGGTTGGGAACTGGCTTGGAGGTAGGCTTCAAAGGGTGGTGGTGAATGGCACCCCCTCCGAAATGACGGAGGTGATCAGTGGAGTGCCACAGGGCTCAGTCTTGGGCCCAATCCTATTCAACATCTTTATAAGGGACTTGGCAGAAGGGCTTCGAGGTAAAATAACATTATTCGCCGATGACGCCAAACTAAGTAATGTAGTGGGCAAATGCACAACAGACAAAGATTCAGTGCCCGACAACATGATGCACGACCTACTCCTGCTGGAGCGCTGGTCTAGGACATGGCAACTCAACTTCAATGCCAAAAAATGCAAAATTATGCACCTGGGCAGCCAAAATCCATGCAAGTCTTATACCCTTAATGGCGAGATCCTAGCAAAAACGGTAGCAGAACGAGACTTGGGGGTGATCGTCAGTGAGGACATGAAGTCTGCCAATCAAGTGGAGCAGGCTTCATCCAAGGCAAGACAAATAATGGGTTGCATACGAAGGGGTTTCGTCAGCCGTAAGAGGGAAGTCATTATGCCATTGTATAGATCCATGGTGAGGCCCCACCTGGAATACTGTGTGCAATTTTGGAGGCCGCATTATCGCAAGGATGTGCTGAGACTGGAGTCGGTGCAGAGAATGGCCACCCGGATGGTCTCGGGACTCAAGGATCTTCCATATGAAGAACGGCTTGACAAATTACAGCTATACTCGCTCGAGGAGCGCAGAGAGAGGGGAGACATGATCGAGACGTTCAAGTATCTTACGGGCCGCATCGAGGCGGAGGAAGATATCTTCTTTTTCAAGGGTCCCACGACAACAAGAGGGCATCCGTTGAAAATCAGGGGCGGGAAACTACGAGGTGACACCAGGAAATTCTTTTTCACTGAAAGAGTGGTTGATCGCTGGAACAGTCTTCCACTACAGGTGATTGAGGCCAGCAGCGTGCCTGATTTTAAGGCCAAATGGGATAGACACGTGGGATCTATTCACAGAGAAAGGTAGGGGAGGGTCATTAGGGTGGGCAGACTAGATGGGCTGTGGCCCTTATCTGCCGTCTATTTCTATGTTTCTATGTTTCTATGATTGTGGTATATTGAAAGTACAGTAAAACCCTGGATTGCAAGTAACTTAGTTTGCAAGTGTTTTGCAAGACAAGCAAAACATTTGATTACATTTTAACTGGATATACAAGCAATGTCTTGCAATACAAGTACATACAGTATACATACATCACAACCGAGCCAATGGTTCTTCTCTCTCTGACATGGCAGGAGTATAGAGACTGTTCTAAACAAGCAAAATCTTGCAATATGAGTGCATACAGTATACACACGTCACATCATCACAACTGAATCTATGGTGGTTTACTCTCTTCCGCTGCAGGAGTGTAGTGCCTGTTCTAAACAAGCAAAGTCTTACAATACAAGTATGTATATTATTCTGTATTGATGTTTTTGGGTTATGGAATGAATTGTCTGAGTTTCCATAATTTCCTATGGGGAAATTTGCTTTGATATATGAGTGCTTTGGATTACAAGCATGCTTCTGGAATGAATTATGCTCACAAACCAAGGTTTTACTGTATTTTATGTATGTTGCCTTCTGAACCATTGTGAATGTTTTCAGTTCAATCTTTTTATTAAAGAATAACAAAGAAGTAACATCATGTAACATTTACAGTTCACAAAAGTCAGTGTTAGGAAATACACATATCAGGGAAATGACTATGTAGTTCAACTTATGTAAAATTGTTTATACAGAATGTAAATAAATGTCAATGGGATTCCAAATATTCTGAGTAGACGCAGTCTGTTGATGGTGTAGTCTATCTGCAGCATGTTGTTCAAACCGTTTATATAGACACTAGTCTTTAAGCCCGTTACATTATCGGATGCTAGAATAGATGTGTGTGTCTGTCTTACTTTCTTTCTTTCTTTCTGTCTCTCTTTCCTCGGCTGTCCACCACCACCCCTTGCCTGCTCCCTCTATCCAGCAATATCCCTTCTCCCTTCGTTTTACCATCCCACTGTCCAGCAGTACCTTTTCCCTGCTCCCCCCTGTCCAGCAGCAGCCCTTCTCTCTTTGTTTTACCTCCCCCCTGTCCAGCAGCACCTCTTCCCTGCTCCCCCTGTCCAGCAGCAGCCTTTCTCCCTTCGTTTTACCTCTCCCATGTCCAGCAGCACCCCTTCTCCCTTCCTTTTACATCCCCCCTGTCTAACAGCACCTCTTTCCTGCTCCCCCTGTCCAGCAGTAGCCCTTCTCCTTTCCTTTTACCTCCCCCCTGTCTAACAGCACCTCTTCCCTGCTCCCCATGTCCAGCAGTATCCCTTCTCCCTTCACCTCCCCCTGACTAGCAGCACCCCTTGCCTGCTCCCCCTGTCCAGCAGTAGCCCTTCTACCTTCCTTTTACCTCCCCTCATCCAGCAGCACCCCTTCTCCCTTCATTTTACCTCCCCCTGTCCAGCAGCACCTCTTCCCTGCTCCCCCTGTCTATCAATACCAGTCCAGCAGCTCCCCTTCACTGCTCCCCCTGTCCAGCAGCAGCCCTTCTCCCTTCGTTTAACCTCCCCCCTGTCCAGCAGCACCTCTTCCCTGCTCCCCCTGTCCAGAAAACCCTTTGTCTCCTTCCACGTAACCAGCTTTTAATGTAGTTTGTCACTATAGGGTCCATACCAAAGGCACTCAGTTTATTTATCAACCGCCTATATGGAACCTAGTTAAAGACTTTGCTGAAGCCCAAGTACTTCATATCTAGTGCCTCTCCCATATCCATTTGGTCACCCAGTTAAAGAAATCAATCAGATTTGTCTGACAAGACCAGCCTCTTATAAAACCATGCTGCTTTGGGTCCTACAGTCCATTCGATTCTAGACATCTCACTATCTTCCACTTAAGCGTTTCCATTAGTTTACCCACTACCGAGGTATATATGTACACAATATGTAAACAATACACTGAAATAATCTTCCTAGTGTGTGGCAGCAGCCAAAAAAGCAAACAGGAAGCTAGGAATTAAGAAAAGGATGGTATTGCTCCATAGTGCCACATCACCATGAGTATTGTGTTCAGTTCTGGTCACTGTATCTGAAAAATTATATAGCGGAATTAGAAAGATTTGAAGGTCAACCAAAATGATAAAGGGGATGGAACTCCTCTCATATGAGGAAAAACGGTTAGGTTTTTTTTAGCTTGGTAAAAGAGACAACTGAACGTGTATATAATTGATTGAAGTCTACAAAATCCTGAGTGGTGTAGAATGGGTAAAAGCGAATTGATTTTTTTTACTCTTTCAAAAAGAGTACAAACAGTACAGGACACTCAATTAAATTACATTAAAATACAAATAGGAAGAAATACTTTTTTCATTCAAAGCATAGTTAAGCTCTGAAACTCATTGCCAGAGGATGTGGTAACAGCAGTGACTGTATCTGGTTTAAAAAAGGTGTGGATAACATGAGGCGGAATCTGGAGAAGCTAAAAAAATAGTCCTGTAATTGGCAACTAGGATTTAATGCTAAAAAATGCAGGATCATGAACTTGGACTGCAAAAATCCAGGAGAACAGTATAGTACAGGAGGTGAATTGCTTCTGTGTAAGAAAGATGAGAAAGACTTGGGAGTGATTGTGTCTGATGATCTCAGGTTAGCAAAACAAGTAGAATAAATCCATACTTTGTTATTAAGATTGATAATGCTTGCTATTGAGAATCCACTGCTTGCCCTGGGATTAGTAGCATGGAATATTGCTAGTATTTAGGTATATGGACTTCTGTGTAGGAAATTGTCCAAACCATTTTTTAAACCCTGCTAAGTTAACTGCTTTTACCACATTCTCCAGAAACAAATTCCAGAGCTTAATTACACGTTGAGTGAAGAAATATTTTATCAGGTTTATTTTAATTTACTACTTAGTAGCTTCATCGCTTGCCCCCTAGTCCTAAGTATTTTTGGAAAGAAAAAACAAGAGATTCACGTCTACAGTTTCAAACATGGATTAGGAAGATAATTTTGGAAAAGCCAACCTAGGGTGGGTGTTTTGAAGGGCAGGGTGGATTATTTTAAAGTGTTTAGGGCCCATAGACTGTCTGGACTGGAAGCAATCCCCAAATCTTTATTTATTAAAAGCTAGTAGAGAAAATAGTGAAGATAAAGAACTTTTAGACTAGAGTTCAGTATCTAAAATACAGCAATTTATCAATAGATTGAAGTACAGGTTAGCCTAACGGTGACATTTTCCTGTGCATGGTTTTTGCTAATCCCAGAATTTCATATAATAGAACCGTAGTGTTTATTGATTTATTTTCTGACAGATACTATTAAAAAATACATTGCAAAGGTATTTTACAAAATGTATATAATCAGTTAATCAATGTTATTTCAGAAGGTGAGTACGATGTTACGAACGGGTGCTGAAAAGTTCTCAGCCCAACCAAGATGAGAATGACGTGGATATGGTTCAGTCAATGATCTGAAACAATGTCAAAACAGAGAATTTTGTTTCTGCAAATTGGCACTTAACAAAATAACCTCCACCTTTTACAAAAGCGTAGCGTGATTTTTAGTGCTGGCCACGGCGGTAACAGCTCCGACGCTCATAAAATTCCTATGAGCATAGGCGTGGTCGGCACTAAAAACCGCGCTACGCTTTTGATAAAGGGGAGGGGGGTGAGATAACACTCTTTTCAGCTACAGTGGTAAAACAGCGCTCAGAATTCAGGAAATTGTTTGGTTCGACTGAGAAGTTTTCAACATCTCCTTATATAATTTTAGACAAAATGAAGAATGTAGTACAGGCATTAATAGCCAAAATATAAGACAGATAACATCACTTAGAACAGTGTTCTTCAACCTTTTTACACTTGTGGACCGGCGGAAATAAAATAATTATTTCGTGGACCGGCAAACTATTAAGACTGAAATTTTTTTTAAAAAACCATCGCCGCCCCATCCCCGTGAGCTCGGTCCCACAAACCATCTGATCCCATCTGCACAAGCCTCAAATAGTTATGATTTTATATTGAACATATTTTATTAAAGTATAAAAAGAAACAATATTCTATACAATTGTCATTTTATAAATACAAATAATACAGGGCAAAGATCAACAAAACCCCTGTCTCCCCTCCCCTTCACATATATCCCCTCTACTAGAAAAACGAATAAGCTAAAATATTACAGAATGCTACACAAATATCATGTAACAGAATAACACAGTCACACATGACAGGAATGGTGTTAGGGGAGTGGAACTAGGGCAACTGCCCCCTGGTCAGAGAGAGCCCTAAGCCAGCTGGAAGCTAAAGAAGCAGTGCCTGGGCTTTGCACTCCCTAGTTATGTCTAGCAAGATACATACTTCAAATCTGATATATTTGAATCACAAGATAGAAATAAAATTATTTTTTTCTACCTTTTGTCGTCTCTGGTTTCTGCTTTCATTGCCTTTTCACTCTCTTCCATCTAGCGTCTGCCCTAAGAACATAAGAACATAAGAATTGCCACTGCTGGGTCAGACCAGTGGTCCATCATGCCCAGCAGTCTGCTCACGCGGCGGCCCTCTGGTCTAAGACCAGCACCCTAACTGAGACTAGCCCTCCAGCGCACGTTCTTGTTCAGCAGGAACTTGTCTAACTTTGTCTTGAATCCTTGGAGGGTGTTTTCCCCTATAACAGCCTCTAGAAGAGCGTTCCAGCTTTCTACCACTCTCTGGGTGAAGAAGAACTTCCTTACGTTTGTACGGAATCTACCCCCTTTCAACTTTAGAGAGTGCCCTCTCGTTCTCCCTACCTTGGAGAGGGTGAATAGTGTTTATCTCTACTAAGTCTATTCCCTTCAGTATCTTGAATGTTTCGATCATGGCCCCTCTTAATCTCCTCTGTTCGAGGGAGAAGAGGCCCAGTTTCTCTAATCTTTCGCTGTACGGCAGCTCCTCCAACCCCTTAACCATCTTAGTCGCTCTTCTCTGGACCCTTTCGAGTAGTACCGTGTCCTTCTTCATGTACGGTGACCAGTGCTGGACACAGTACTCCAGTTGAGGGCGTACCATAGCCCAGTACAGCGGCATGATAACCTTCTCTGTCTCTTCAGTCCAGCATCTGCCCCTTCCATCTCTCCTCCTGCCCCCCCCCCTTCAATTTGGTCTGGCATCCATCATCTTCCTTCTGTTCCCCTCATGGTCTGGCATCTCAGTCCTTCCCTCCCCCCTGTGGTTTTTAGCATCTCTCTCTTCTCATTTCCTCCACTCAGATCTGATATCGTTCTCTGATCTCTCTTCCCTTTTCTTCTCTGGTCTTCCTTCTCTATTTTCTGCCTCCATCTAAATTAAATTCTTTCTTGCTACTTAGTCCTGTTTCCCTCTTTTCACTGTGTCTACCCACAGCTTGTCACCCCTTTCCCTCACCCCTCCATTATCTTACTATTTTCTTCCCCCTTTATTTATCTCCTCCTTCCGTCCAATATGTGTTCTTTCCCCACTTCCATTCAGCATCTGCTCTCCCCTCTCAACTGACATCCATTTGCCTTCTGCTCTCTCTCTCTCTTCTTCTCACTTCCATCATCTGCCCCTTCTCTCTCCCCCCTCCAACTTCCATCATCTGCCCCCCTTCCCCTCACCTTTGCAGGTCACTTTCTTTCCCCTGAGGGTGGCTCATGTCAGAGGGGAAGCTTTGGCCGAGCAGAACCGCTTTCAAGGAACAGTGGAACTTACTTGATTGATGTCGATGCTGGGGCTCGTTGCCGTTTGAAGAAGAAAAAAAAAAAAAGGTGGAAAAAAGGGACCTGCAAAAGCAGAGGAAGGGAAAACTCCAGGACAGCTGCTCTTTGCCCTCCTTCAGCGGCCCAAGAGTCCAGACCAACAGCGGCAGCTCTGTGTACTTTTAACTTCGGCACAGAGCTGTCCCTAAGCAGTAGTTCAGCACGGTTTCATGAGGCAGCCTCGGGGCCTTTGCTAGGCTGGCCCACATCACATCATCGAAGCGGGCCGGCCTAGCAAAGGCCCCGAGACTGCCTCATGAAACCGCGCTGAACTACTGCTTAGGGGTAGCTCTGTGCCGAAGTTAAAAGCACACAGAGCTGCCGCTGCTGGTCTGGAGGTGCGGAGACAAGGCAGGAGACATACGCGGTGGAAGGCAGGAGTCCCGGCACAGCGACTGCAACAGGAAGTTGCAAGTCAGCTGACACCGGCCTTTTGTTGCGGCGGGGACCGAATCCTTTGCGGACCGGCAAGATTTTTTTGCGGACCAGCACCGGTCCGCGGACCGGCGGTTGAAGAACTGTGACTTAGAATGCTTGATTTTCAAAAGCATATTTTCCCATCCTGTGCCTAAGAGAGAAATGTTTAGAAAAACACATCTAGGTTGTGGGTTGAATTTGTAACATTCAGAAACTTTTTGGTAACAGTGCTATTGCTAGAATAGGATTAACTCTTTGCTAGGCTCTAGATAGTGAGCATACTTTATATGAGGTAATTATAGCATTTTTATGCATTGCTTATCCACTGTGGGGGAGATATTTCTGGCAGCATCTTATTACTATGTGAATACCCTGTTTTCTTTTACTTTCACTTTCACTTTCACTTTTGACAGCATCTCCAGCGGCTCAGTTTTGTCTGCATTAGGGTACTAAATCAGTGTCGTTTCAGCAGATTGTCCCTTGAAGAAGGCGTCATCTGTATGCCGAAACTGGGAGCCTTGTTGGACCATTGTTTATAATAAAGACTGATCATTGGTTGAAAAGACACCTCCCTTGCTTTTTCTTTCTTTGACCTTATATAAATACCCTAACATGACTTGTGGTGATATACCACAAATTACATTACTCTCTTGCCCTGGAATCTGCAGACTTGCTCAATACTACTTTCTGGTGGAACACAGTTCTCATGATACACCTATATGAAATCAAAGCTGCGGAATTCTCTAATAGATTTGTGCCCATTTCTCAAATTTGGGAACCTATTAAATACTTCTCTCCATAATTGTTGAAATTTCACGCTGATATGCTACTCTTGTAATCTGCTTTGTTGTCCTCTTATATTTCCTTCTGAAGTCACGGGGATAATACTAGTAAAAACTAGGGGAAGTCAGAAAATGCTTCAATCAAAAATACTTCAATCAAAAAATATGGACAATTTTTGATCACACTTCATAGACAGGTTACTATACATATTTTTGATTGTTGTCCTCTTAGGCACATCACTTATTATAGGAATTTGATGCCCGCTCCGCTCTTGTCAGACTCTATCTCCTTATTAGCTTGTGGAATTCGCTACTTCTATTTTTTCTTCTTCTTCTTTCTTCGGTTCATAGACAACAACGCGGAAGACAAAGGCGCGCGCTGACAACTGAGCGCAAGATGGAGGTGCGCGCCGAAGAAAATTACTGTTTTTAGGGGCTCCGACGGGGGTTTTTGTTGGGGAGCACCCCCCGTTTACTTAATACAAATCGCGCCGGCGTTGTGGGGGGTTTGGGGGGTTGTAACCCCCCACATTTTACTGTAAACTTAACTTTTTCCCTCAAAACAAGGAAAGAGTGAAGTTTTCAGTAAAATGTGGGGGGTTACAACCCCCCACACCGCCCCCACAACGCGGCGCGATCTGTATTAACGACGCCCCCCCCGTCAGAGCCCTAAAAACAGTAATTTTCTTCAGCGCGCGCCTCCGTGCTGTGCTCAATTGTCTGCTCGCGCCTTTGTCCCGGCGCGCTTTTGACCTGACACCCTTTCTTCCCTCTCCAGGATGCCATTCAGTACTAGTTTGGGCTGCCATGTATATTCTGTATGACTGCTTTTATTGTACACTAATTGACAGCTATTTTGTACTGTTGGATGGTCCTCTTCCGACCCTTTTTCTGTATGTTTTAATGTTCCTTTTATCGTTTCTTTTTGTTGAATTTAAAACCTAATAAACATATTTGAAATCACTCTCTTGCCCTGGGATTCAGCAACCTGTGGTACCAGGATCCCACAGGTTGCTGAATCCCTTAGCGAATCAAGGTGTGGTAAAAGACAATTATTATTTTTTTGACCACACCTTAATGAATGCTTCTCTCAGGGGCCTTTTTTACTAAACCTAACCTAAGTTATCTAACCTGCAATGACTTAAAGTTTGCAATGAAGATTCAAGAGACCTTCCCCTACCCAGCTGTCTGTCTATGCCCCTCACCATTAGCAACCTCCACGTTCCATTTTCCACTACACAGAAATACATATATTTTGCACCAATATCTTGCAGGTACTAAGCATGCGTGAGGAGAAGTCGCGACCTTAGAATTACATGGTTCTAACTGACAAAACATCGCAATGCTGTTGGCTTGCAGTTAGAACCTTGTAATCCCATGCATAGACCAATTTCTGTACATAGAACCATGTAATTTCTTATGAAGGAACAGTTAAGTTGCAATAAATCCTCGTGAGTGCTGTAACATCTACATGTCAGATAGAACCCGGAAGTTAAAAATACTGAAAATTGTCACTTAGAATCCTGTAATTCTAAGGTCGTGAAGTCTCGGCATTGGTGGCTGTAGGCAGCAGCATACGGAGGAGGAGAGTGGCTCCTCGAGCACTGAATTTCTTTGGTTGGCAGGGCTTCAGCATCCCCGCCAGCCATTTAACAGGGTTTTGTAGATTTGGAGCAAGCCTGAGTCCAAAGTGTGTTGGGGGGTTGCCCCCAAGGCCCTTCCATGGCAATACCAGGAATCAAAAACACAGTTGAGTGAAAATCAAACAATAAATATCAAATAATCCTTTCACAAAAAAACTGTGCTAGATGAGAACTCCACTACAACCAATATCCAAAAATCACAGCATGCACAAGTTATTTCAAACTTATAAAAAAGAGGAAAAAGCCTCAGAAAAACAGTGCTTACCAGCCTCTACATTAGCTCAAGGCAAGACCGACCAATACCTCATTGGCATTTTAAAAAAACCTCCTTTATGTGTTTTTAAAATAGCTCTGTTCAATGCAATATAGGAGTAAACAAGATAAAAGTGAAAAGACTACTTATCTTGCTTCCCATTTCTCTTTGAATTATCTCAACAAGAGTACACGTAGAATAAATCTATTCAACTATCCCCTTTTAAAATCATGCCAATATAATAATTTTCTCGACATAATTTTTTCCTTCCAGGCTGCCAAACTGAATACGTGGCTAGGAATACCTATACTAGAGGCCACATCTTTTTGATTTTAGGAAAACATTAAAGACCCGTCTGTTTGGCATGTCTCTATCCTAGCACTACAACTGTTCAACTCATTTTTGTTTCTTAGCTGATGCATTTCAATTATAACTGATTCTTAATTGATGTATTCCAATTAATTGATTGTTTTATTATGTCATTTCAATTTTATTGATTGTTTGTATTTTTATCTTGCTGTGAACCGCTTTGTACCTTTTTTGGTATAGCGGTATACAAAAAATAAATAATTATTATTAATATTATTATCTTGTGCTGAGGATCGACATACCAACAATGGCCAGCGTTTCACAAATTCATGCTGCCTCAGGATGTAATCGCCAACTAATCATTTCAAGAAAAATAATTCTTTCAGAAAAGTTTTGAGTGTCTATTGGATAAAAGAATGTGAAAAGCGCACCTTTCCAGGGGAGCACAATCGAGCGTGTCTCCCTGTACTGCAAGATAGCCACAACAGAAGGATGGCTTGGCTTTAAAGATGCTGGAGGGTGACGCAAGCACCTGGAAACTGACTCGTTGAAATTCCACTAAACTAAACCTTAAGTTTATATACCGCATCATCTCCATGGAAGTAGAGCTCGGCACGGTTTACAAGAACTTAAAAAGAGAAAGGGTAGAGAAAGGTTTACATAAGTTTATAAATCGAGTGGAAAAGTAGGGGAAAAGAAATTACATGTTAGAGAAGAGCCAGGTTTTTAGATGCTTGCGGAATAAATGGAGGGAGCTCAGGTTCCGCAGCGGGATAGTAAGGCCATTCCAGAGACCTGTGATTTTGAAAAGAAGTGATTTTCCCAGTTTACCTGCAGGGTAGGTACCATGTAGGGAGGGGAAGGATAGTTTTAATTTATGGGCGGTCCTGGTGGGATAAGGGCATGAGGAGTTAAAAGAAAGTGGGATTAGGGAAGGAAGGATGCCATGAATAATTCCACGAGCTAAAAGTTCAAAACCAGTAGTGCAGAAAACAACAAATAACAGGAAAATTAGCATGAATGTAAGTTTGTCAGATAGGCAGTTCACCACAAGGTCAAACACGGCAATACAAAGCCCGGATCAGAAAAACTGGTTCCGTTCTAATTTCACATTGAGTCCTTCAGGCTCCTCGTTGCACAATGTATAGATCCAGAGTTGCTCTAGCTGAGTCACCAGGAGTCACCGTGTTGATGCAAATAGCTGGAGATGATCGCATAAGGAAGATTGAAGTTGACTGACTCTGGCAAAAGCCTGCAGTTGTGGTCCCTGCGGGAACTGGCACTCTTGAAGCAATATTGAAAAACCTGGAAACAATATCTGAACATACTAGGCATTGACAAAATCACCATCTGTCAGCTACAGAATGCTACACTGCTTGGAAGTGCCCACATCCTGCCTCAACAACCCTTCTGAATATCCTAGGTTCTTAGGAAGGACTCGAAATATAGAGTGCCAAACTCAGCCAAGGGCATCTGGCAAGCTGTGCCAAAATACTTGCCTCACACTAGGCCTTAATCCTTTAGGACTCTGTGTAAGGGGCTCGGTGAACTGCAAGCATTTGGAGTTACACATGAAAGGCATTTTTTCTTCCCACTCAGTATCTAGAAACTGAAATTAATATGTCTGAATTAAGCCCTACAAATACACAAGACAACTTATTTCTGGATTGTGCGGGTTTCCTCTTTTAAATGTCCTTACAGCAATTTGCTCCCCTGCCCCCCTCCTTTTACAAAACTGTAGCACGATTTTTAGCGCCGGCAGTGGCGGTAACAGCTCTGATGCTTATAGAATGCCTACGAGTGTCGGAGCGGTTACCGTGGCTGGCGCTGAAAAAAAAATGTGCTACGGTTTTGCAAAGGGGGATTAATGATGGCTTGTTTTCTTCCCACCTTCATTTGATTCTATCATTAATGTGCATATTATTCTGATTACTTCATCTGTAGAAAATTTCTAACAGGAAAAAAAATGGTTTTGTTTCTTTTTTTATCTGACCTGTGTTCGGTTACATTACCAGGAAAAAGCAGTAAGGCTGAAGATGCAATTACCACACACACAAAAATTATATGTAACTAATTTACATTTTAAATTACAGGAATCTATTCTATTATGTGAAAGAAGTCTTGTGGTGTATTTGAATGGATTTAAAAAGGACAGGTCCTGAGAGGACCTAAGCACATGTTCAGAACAGTGCAATACCCAGAACTGCAGTGGCTATATTTAAATTGATGTCAGGATAATATATTTCAAATCCCGCATAACACTGACGGTATCATTATGTGGAACATTGCCCTTGTGATCATTTGCCCAACAAAAAGAGAGCTGCAAAATATTTTGTGTGTTCTGATCCTTCAGTGTTTAAATTTCGTACTCCGTGTTGTAATAAATGATATTATTAATGAGTGAATATTTGTCTTGTTCTACATGCAGGCATTTGAGGAGAATACAAGACTTTCTGTTTTTTAAAGTGCACTCCAGGTAGCAGTAGGTGATTAAGCCCAGAATCTCTTTAATCTTTCAGTAGCCCTCAGACAGTGATCTCAGTTTTCTTGTCCTGTGTGGGTAGGTTGCCTGAAGTGTTAGATTTTAACAGTATGTGGCTCCAGAAAGAGTGCAATTCATGGTTGTATTGTACATGTAAACGATAACTGATTTATTTCGCTCTCTAATAGAAAGTGGGCGAACGTAGACGTGGTAGCTGGTAAAGCAAAGAGCCCTATTAAAAAAAAAATTGTTTCATGTATTAATTGTGTATTTAATATTGCATTTTATGCAGTGTTTATATTCAATTAATTGTATTGCACTGTCAAAATTTGAAAATCAATAAAAATGTATAAAAAAAAAAGTATGAAACTTTCAATTAGTGGATGGTATTCTTCAAATGTATAGTTGGTTATGTATATTTAAGGGCTCCTTTTATGAAGCCGCATTAGTGGCTTTTAGTGCACGTGACTTTTCATCACGCGCTAACCCCTGCGCTAGCCGAAAAACTACCGCCTGCTCAAGAGGAGGCGGTAGCGGCTAGCGCGGCCGGTGGTTTAGCGCGTGCTATTACGCGCGTTAAACCGCTAATGCGCCTTCGTAAAAGGAGCCCTAAAAGCTAAATGTGCTTATATTGACTTGTTATATATGATATATTTATGTATTGCACTATTGAAGATTGGGGAAAATCAATAATGATTTAAAAAATATATATATATATATTTATTTAAATATTTATTTAGATTTCTAGCCCCCGGAGCCCATAATGGGTTATAGCAATACATTCACAGACAATTTAGGGTGCATACACATTATTTGGCATAGGGCTACGCATATGAATAAGGGTACATTTACATTATATTGGCATAGGACTAAGGGTATATTTACATTATACTAGGGAATTAGGTGCCGGATATAGTGTCTTATTCCTAATATGTTGGTGGCACAACATACTATACTCGAGTACTCAGAATAAGCATATAGGGGTCCTTTTACTAAGAGCTCCTTTTACTAAGCTGCGCTAGTGGTTTTAGCGTGCACTTAGTGCACGCTACATTGCCGCACGCGCTACACACTAACGCCTCTATAGAGCTGGCGTTAGTATTTTTTGTGTAGCGCAGGGTTAGCCTCCAGCCTCTTAGCCTCCAGCCTCTTAGGGCATGAAATATCACTTTCCCCTCCGCTGCCTAGCGCACTGCCGTGTCCGATGTCAGCACGGGTTGCCCCGGCAGGAATTCCAGGGGCGGAAGTCGCAGATCTGGATCTGAGCCTGGAGGGAGGAGCGCCCGTGGAGAAGACAGTCGAGCAGACAGCTTTGGGAGCTTCAGCGAGTTTACCGCTGCCTTCGCCTCCCCCGGAGGTAACTTTGGAGACCATTTGGCAGGCTCTACAGAGGCTCGATGGCAAGCTAACTGAACTGACACAAGAGGCACTTAGTCTCTCAGGAAAAGTTGATAATTTGTCAAAAACTATAGAACAGACTAAACATGACTCTGCTGAACAATTAACTTCTGTTAAAGTTGAGGTAAAAGAATTAAAGGATATAACAACAACTCTGGTTAGAGATAAACTTTATGTTCATTCTAAACTGGAACAATTTGAGAATTTCAATAGGAGACTAAAATTTCCCCAAATCACCAGCTTTAAATTCCTATGATTACTTTAAAAAATACTTAATGGAGATCCTTAAAATCCCTCAACAAACTATTTCTCCTTTTAATAAAATATATTATATTTCTACTAATACGACTAAAGTTGATGAAGAAGGAAATTTGCTGGTACAAATAGATTTGACCACAATGTTGGAGGAATCCCTTTCCGATGTAAAGGAAAGGGGGGACCCTTTTAGTCTCCTTTGTATTTGAACAAGATTTAAATCATATAATGAAACTTTACTTTCACAATTTGCATCAAGATTTTTCTGGACAAAGAATCTGGATTTATCCGGATGTATCCAAGATAACACAGGACCGCAGAAAAGAATTTCTTTCTATGCATGATGAAACAAAAGGACTGGGGGCTTCTTATCTTTTAGCATACCCCTGTAAATGTTTGGTTTGATACCTTGAGACTAAGTACACCTTCTTTTTACCATCACACTGAGAGCCTTTCTAGATCTCAAAAAGATCTCTGGAGACTAGTAATGATCAGCTGGATTTAAGAATTGCGGGGTTGTTAAGCATAGTCAGCTTTAATTAATTTTCTTTTATCTCTCTCCGTGGAATTTAATGGATCTCCCTGTTTATTTATTTGTGGTCTAAGAAAGACAATAATTTGTATACCACTTATGATATTCTTTTTTAACATTTTATGTTCTGTATTTCTGAAACAAGTGTACTACTTGCGCTATATTATAAACCAATAAAAATATAGTTAAAAAAACAAAACAAAACAAGACAACTTCTTCCTGGGGTCCATACTGGTTAAACCACAAAATGTGAAACTCCCAAAAAGCATCCAAAATACTGTACACTTCTCCCTCTGTATTCACGGGGGTTAGGGGCAGAGCTGGTTTTGTGCGAATAACTTTTGGGCCAACTCTGATCCACTCCACCTCCCTCCTGCGCCCTGGACCTTACCTGGTGGTCTAGCGATGACACGGGGCAGGAGTGATCTTCCTACACTCCTTCCCCATGCAGAGCTGTCATCAAAAATGGCTGCTGTAAGTTCCCATGGTCTCACGAGACTATAACGGAAACTCACATCAGCCATTTTTGATGACGGCTCTGCACGGGGCAGGAGTGTAGGAAGATCGCTCCTGCCCCTCGTCACTGCTAGACCACCAGGTAAGGGCTGAGCACGGCCAGGCGGTCGGCGTGCAGCACAAAGCACGAAGTTGCCACCGGAGTTGCGTCCACGGCTGAGGGTTGTGCTCCAGGGGTAGCTGCTCACCTCCGATCGCCTCCTCCTCCTCGCCCCGATCCCAGGGCCCAGGGCCGGTTCTGGTTGATGCAGGCTGCCTCAAAGCGATTCACTAAGGGGGGGGGGGGGCAAAAACCCATGAATAGTTGAAACTGCGATCGCTGAAACTGCAAATACAGAGGGAGAAGTGCATTTGAAAGAGCGTTGTAGGCACGGTCTGATTGCAGTAGAGACGATATGGAGAAGAGCCAGTTTCACATCTTGTGGTTTGACCAGACCCCAGAAGAAGGTTGTCTTGTACCGAAACACGGACCATGGACCACACCACAGAATTGATACTGTGTACGATTTTGATTTTTCAAGTGTATGCATCGCTTTTACTTGTGAAGACTGTTTCAAGATCATCGTCGCCACGGTGCTGTTTTATCTTTTGATCTTTCTAAGCTTGACAAACTAAATTGGACACTACCGTAGTTTATTAATATACATCTTGCCTCTCTGCTTGTTAAACTCCCACCTTTAGCTTGCCTGGGTCAAAAATAACAATCCCAAGTTTTTATTAGGCTCTAAAAACATTGTTTCTTCTTTATCTATTTGATAAGTTTAGTGAAACTGAGCACTAATGATTTGAAACCCAGCGCTGGTCTTTTCAAACTGATCTAAAAGAGCCAAATAAGGGGAAAAGTCACTGTGATATAACAGCAAAGCATCGTAGCGCCAGTAAAAGACAGAAAATTGACAATTTACCCTGGGAAGCAGAAAATTGATGCCAAATGGAAAAGCTCGAGTAAAGCTTGATCAGAGATGGCCAACTTTTACAAGCCAGAGGCTGATAAATTGTCTTTGGGGGGGGGGGGGGAGGTAAAGTCAAATACAACAGCTATACCTAGAAGACAGTGATTGTCGTTTCTATAAGACAATAAACACAAATCACAGAATCCAGATTATACCGTGTATAATTATGAGTCCCTCAGAGCAAGTATAATATCCAGGTTTCAAGTCTAATTTGTAAAAATGACATTTTAAACTTCTGTTATAGATATAAGCTCATTTATTTCATGGTTTTTATCTCTTTCATTTTCTGCTCTTTTTGATTTGTTGTCATTTCCTTTCCAGCTGGGCCCATCTGGTAACTGCTGGGCCATCACAGAATGTATGAGGCTTCCTATGGATCCTCCAGCAGGGGAAGAGCCTTACTTAGGCCTTAGGGCCATTGACATAGTTCATTTACTGCTGCCGTTTCTTATCATTTCTAATGTAACCAGAAGTATATGGTGCTGAACACAAACGTTTGAGTACCTACTCAATAGAGTTTGCAGTCTGTATTCAGAACAAACAAACAGGACAAATATAAGATTACACTTCTCCCTCCGTATTCGCTGTGATAGGGGATTAACAGAACCATAAACACAGAAAAACCGCAAATAACTTTTTCATATGTTATTCGCTGTTTTCTATGAAAAACCATCGTGAATAGGGTGAAACCGCAAATTACGTGGTGGGAGACCTGGCCTGTTCCTGAAGGAGAGGCAAAACACGGTGAAGAAAGTGCTGGGAGTCGGCGATTTTCTCTGTAAACGCTTGGAATCAGCGATTTCTCTATGCAAGCTGATGTAATTTAGGGGGAGGAGCCAGCAAGCTAAAAACCGTAAATAATCAAAACCGCGAATGCTGAAACCCCGAATATGGAGGGAGAAGTGTAGTAAGTTTCATTTAATATGGGAATGATTGAGACAGTATGGGTACTCAACAGGTGAATATGAGATTTACCAGGAAAAACAGCCTCATTTGAATAGGTCCGTGTCTCTGAAACCATGTGCCAGGGCATGGTGGTATGCCCCAAGGAGATTCCGGGTGAACCAGGAAAAATTCCAGAATTTTACTTTATTTTTAAAAAGTCCCTTCATAAATATAAACTGGAATAGATGACGTGTATGTAACATTCACAAGAGTCTGTCAGTGGTATGAGCGTCTGTGTGCTTAAGGACACAACCGCCCAAACAAGCATCATTCTTTCATGTGATTGGTCCTCGAAAACTAAGGGCAAGTAATTTCATTTTTATTTTTTATGCAGTAGTTTTCCTAACTTGAGCATATAAGAAATTAAGGCTTTTTTACTGTTTGGACAACTGCAAATGGTAGATGATGTTTTTGCTTGTCGACTATCGAGCCACATTTTGAGTTAATTTGCACTCAAAAACAAGCACATCCATTGCATTGATTAGCAATTCTTTTCTATCACCATTGTTACAATTACCCATACATAGCTTAAAGAACTTTAATAAATAACTTTCAAATGCAATTTTTGGGTGTTTTGCAATTTTATCATTTCAATTGTAATGTGCTTTGAAAAACATTTGCTCCGTTTAGTGTACCAGAGCTAAAAGAGTTTGAGAGAGACTGGAACATCACCAGAGACCAAGTACAGGTAGTCGTCGACTTACGACCGCAATCGGTTCTGACTGATAGGTCATAAGTTGATTCGGTCATACGTCAGCCTATGTTAATACAGTACTGTACTAACTACTTTTTACCCTTCCCCTCGTACCTTTTCCCTGGTGGTCCAGCAGTGTATCCTGCCCGAGCCCCTCCTGCCGATGTCATTCATCAGAAGCCAGCAGCGCACCCGGGCCAGCACGCGCAGGAGCGAGCTTTAAGAACTCCTGCCCCGCCCTGCTCACTGAAACACTGCCGCAGTTCTCACGAGACTTGTGGTTTTAACCCGCGGGTTTAAAGCGGGTTAAAAGCACGGGCTCGCGAAAAAGTTATAAAAGTAAAATTTAGCTTTGCCGGGCACGGAGGGCCAGCACATGTGAAGACCATCTAGAGATGGTCTGTGCATGCGTTGGGATTGCTATAGATCGATCCGGGTAGGCACTTGGGGGCGTGATTCTGATCACCCTCATTTTCATGAGGGCGATTCGTGAATCAGTCCCCTGGACACGGATCGGATCCCTCACGGATCGGATCTGATCCATGCCCTTAGTGAATTTGGGCCTTTGTGTGCTAAGTGCAGAATTTTAAGTTTATAAAATTAGAGGGGCATGGGAATATTATCATAATAAGGTTCTATTTTATAAAACAAAGCAAGTAGGGATCTACTTGTCTTTGTAAACACAGAAGAATATGTGTCACAGAACACGCCTTGATTGCCTCCATCTGTTCAAGAGCTGAGGTAAAATGAAAGAGCATACTTTCTGCATGTGCACACAAAGATCAAAGTATTTAAAAAATCTGCACATATACTGTATGTACAAACTCTGCCCAAAATACAACCCTTTGTATACCCACCAGCAAAGGACATACCATGATGTCAAAGTATGCATTTTTAAGCCAGTCACTCTTTTACAAGAATTCGTTTACATGTGGGAATGACTTATACAATGAATCCCTTAGTGATCATTTTATAATAGCTGTTTTAGCAAGTGAAGCCTGTTTTGCATGCAATAAAGGTTTTTCTTTAATTACATTTGCACTGCATGAACAAATATTTTCTGCATTGTGTTTACAATCTGCATTTTATTAGTTACATGGTATGAACATAAGAACATAAGCAATGCCTCTGCTGGGTCAGACCTGAGGTCCATCATGCCCATCTCACGCGGCCGCCCAACAGGTCCAGGACCTGTGCAGTAATCCTCTATTTATACCCTTCTATCCCCTTATCCAGCAGGAAATTGTCCAATCCTTTCTTGAACCCCAGTACCGTACTCTGCCCTATTACGCCCTCTGGAAGCGCATTCCAGGTGTCCACCACTCGTTGGGTAAAGAAGAACTTCCTAGCATTTGTTTTGAATCTATCCCCTTTCAACTTTTCCGAATGCCCTCTTGTTCTTTTATTTTCTGAAAGTTTGAAGACTCTGTCCCTCTCTACTCTCTCTATGCCCCTCATGATCTTATAAGTCTCTATCATATCCCCTCTAAGTTTCCTCTTCTCCAGGGAATAGAGACCCAGTTTCTCCAATCTCTCCGTGTATGAAAGGTTTTCCATTCCTTTTATCAGACGTGTCGCTCTCCTCTGAACCCTCTCGAGTAACGCCATATCCTTCTTAAGGTACGGTGACCAATATTGGACGCAGTATTCCAGATGCGGGCGAACCATTGCCTGATACAACGGCAGGATATGGAAAGATTAAGGGCTCCTTTTACTAAGCTGCGCTAGCGATTTTAACACACGCTGCAATGATGTACATGCTAGACGCTAGTGCCTCCATTGAGCTGGTGTTAGTTTTTCCGCGTAGCGCGGGGGCAGAGCGCGCTAAAAACACTAGTGCACCATAGTAAAAGGAGCCCTAAATAACTGTCTCCCATTTAACATGGCATTCTATTATTTAATTAAACCGCTCTTCTTTTTTTAATAAGAACTACAAGACCTTTTGACGAGAACTATAAGTTTCTTTTGACAGATTTTTTTTTGAATGACGTCACGTTTTGATGACACCATTATGTCGCCTCTTGATCAGCAGTAGTTTCCGTGGGCATCTCCACGCCACAGCGCCATCTTCTTTGGGACTCTACTCAGCTTTCCTAGTTCCCACGCTTCCCTCTTCAAATTTAGAGAAGTCCAGTGCCGTCGCTCTTGAGGAAGGAGGTCCCTTGCCTCCGAAATGGAGCTCTGTTGAGCCTTACTACTGTTGCACGAACTATGGATTGTTCAACCTTGATATCTTACCGTTACTTGTGAGATAAGTACACGGTTTTTTTCTATCTCAAAGTTTGTTTCTAATTTTTATCAAAAACCGTTGTGGAGGGGAGAACATTGTGGGAAGCTGATTCCCAAATCTTTATTGCACTATCAATATATTGGAGAGATCACAGAACCTTTATAATTATTGTGTGTGTTTTTGCACTTTAAGTTGGAACACGTGAGCACAAAGGTCCAGGGATGTAACATGCTCTAATAACCCTTTTGGGTTTAAACAGCTTACAACTCATTCTACAGGGTCTCGTCCCGAGAAATTGAGTTCAAGTTTCAAGTTTATTAATATGTTTGATGAATCGCTTATTAAAATTACTAAGCGATGAACAAAATTAAAATAGAGTATAATACAAAGAAACTAACATTTTAACAATATACTTTCATAAAATACAAACATGAGTCGGGAGGGAAAAAGCAAAAGTTACAATTTTCAATTTTTGGTAGAAAAATGGAAAAAACAAGAGGGTGAGGGGTGGTTAAACTATAGCACAATTTAAAACCTCACTTAAGAAATTTAAATTTTAAAAGCATCTTTAAACAGATAAGATTTTAAAGATTTTTTGAACATTGTGACCTCTTTTTCATTTCTAATATATTGTGGCAGAGCGTTCCACCATTGAGGGCCCATCACAGAGAACATATCTGATCTTCTTATTCCTATAATTTTCAAAGAAGGAACTGAGAGGAGATTTTGGCCAGATGAACGAAGTGGGCGTTGAGTACTGTGTGGTATTAATAATCTAGATATAAATTGGGGTTAGTTGAATGGTAGAGTTTTAAAAATAAGCAACATTATTTTAAAAATGTTCCTGAGGCTGATTGGAAGCCAATGGGCGTCTATCAACAATGTTGAAACATGGTCATATTTCCTAGCATTGTATATTAATTTGATTGCAGTGTTTTGTATTAACTGAAGTCTCCTTTTTTCTTTTTGAGAAATGTTGAGGAGAAGTGCATTGCAGTAGTCAAGTTTTGCTATAATTAAAGAGTGAATTAGTATTTTGATCGAGTTTGAGCTCAGAAATTTGGCGATTCATCGGATCGAACGTAGTTTAAAGAAGCAATTTTTGACAGTAAGAGAAATATGTTCGTGATAAAGCAGTCTATCATCAATTATTACTCCAAGGATTTTAACAGAGGAGACTAGGTTGAGTGGAGTATTGTTAAGAATGAATGAGGTTTTCAGAGTTATATCTTTTTTCCAGGACCTTGCACAATATTAAATTAGTTTAATTTATTTACAGTTCATTATTAGTTCCCTGTTGGGCTTTGGTGCAGATCCCCCAATATATTTGGCGATTCATGAAGAATTTTGTATTGAACCTCGACTAGTCATTCTTCAATAAGTTTCTTGGTTTTGATTTTGTCCTATTTAACAGGGGCACACCATTCATAATTTTACATTTGTTTTAATCCTATCCCCTCTCAGTTGTCTCTTCTCCAAAATGAAGAGTCCTAATCACTTTGCCTTTGTCCTCATTATTTATTTGTCCTTCTTTGAACCATTTTTAGCTCCATATATTTTTTGAAATGGGGCGATCAGAATTTGCCATTTCCAGCAACATGAACTACTTTTTTTTTTACAGAAAGGGTGGCAGATGTGTGAAACGGTCTTCCGGAGGAAGTAGTGGAGACAGAGACTGCGTCTGAATTCAAGAAGGCATGGGATAAGCACATGGGATCTCTTAGAGAGAGGATGAGTTAAAGATTACTGTGGATGGGCAGACTTATTTGGGCCATTTGGCCTTTATCTGCCATCATGTGTCTATGTTTCTATACTAATTCAACATTTGGTGAAAATGGGTATAAATAATATTCAGTATAATTACTCCACTTTTAATTTAGAGAGCCACTCTCAACGGAAGAAAAAGCCTCAGGTTTTTACCAATTTCACAGTTTCTAAGGTATAGACGACTTTGTAGTACAGTGGCAGAATTTAAAACACAGTCAATTTATTTACTTGGTTCTTATGTTATTACTATATGCAAAATAATGTAATTATTGAAGGATAGTTCTGTTATCTATATAGATATTAGTGTTATGACTGAATGTAATAATATACTGTTCTTTTATTTATATAACACTGTTCTTGTTTAAAAATCAATAAAGAATTATAAAAAAACAAACATACAAAAAAAAACCACAGTCTAAAATTTTAACAAGGAAATTACAGCAGCGAGGTTACCTGAATCATGTCATAAAGAAAGCTTACTATAGAGCGCTATACACTAATAGAGATCTAATGTTATCAGATAAAGCACCGGCAGTAGTAGAAAAAACAATGACATGCACTGTTAAATTTGATCAGAGGTCCTATCAGCTTAGCAGAATCCTACATAAACACTGGCCTTTACTACAGAGGCTACCACCATTTAAAGAACATAAATTGCGCATAGCATATAAGCGGGGAGTGAATTTTAAAGAACAATTGAGTCCCGCTATTATTAGATCAAATGAAACTCAAATTCATTTAAAACAGCACATAGCATGTGGTAGCTGCATTAATTGTGCCATTATGGTGACGTCAAAAGAGTTTGTTAAACCGCTTAATCAAAGAAGATATACGTTCAAACACGAGACAACATGCACAGCGGAGTTTGTGGTGTACTGTATTGTATGCCCATGCTCTAAAGTTTATTTTGGGCCAGACGAGTAGGCAATTGAGGATTCGATTAAACGAACATAGGAGTGTGCTAAACAGAAAAAACGTACAAGCTCCATTAGTGCAGCACTGTCTGGAACATAAGCATGATTTTATATGCTTCAATGTTATGTATTGGAGCATGTTCAAGTTTCAAGTTTTATTAGTGCTTGATAAATCGCTTATTGAATATCTAAGCGATGTACAATTCAAATAAAATAGAAAGACAAATACAATGACTTTAAATAAAAACATACTG
This sequence comes from Geotrypetes seraphini, assembly GCF_902459505.1. Classification (NCBI taxonomy): domain Eukaryota; kingdom Metazoa; phylum Chordata; class Amphibia; order Gymnophiona; family Dermophiidae; genus Geotrypetes; species Geotrypetes seraphini. The sequence goes on along the minus strand of NC_047089.1, from coordinate 30,548,129 downwards.
GGTTAACATACATGAATCTTGAGGATTGGGGGGGGGGGAAGTTACAATATGTTTGTAGAAGAAAAAATACATTAAAGGGAAAATAACTCAAGAAAGGGAAAAAAAAAATTGTAGGATGTCAAGCCTAGGGACAAAAAATTCTAAGTCTGTGGGTCATATATTAAAAGCATCCTTGAAAAGATAAGTTTTTAAAGCTCTTTTAAAAGAAAAGAGGTCCTTTATGTCTCTTATGTACTGGGGCATAGAGTTCCACAAAAGAGGGGCAATAATTGAAAACATGTCTTCTAGTTCCAATTATTTTCAGGGATGGAACTGTTAATAGATTGTTTGAAGCTGATCGGAGGGTCCGTGAAACAGGATATACGTGGTGGGATATACGTGGTGGGATATACGTGGTGGGATATACGTGGTGGGAACCGCCGCTTATGCTTTCAACAAAAAGAGCAGCGATGGATATATGAACTTGGCTCTGTAACACCAGAAGGTTTGAATTCGGGGATTGACTGGACTAGATGGACCTAAGGTCTGATCCGGTGAAGGCGCTTCTTATTGATTATTTCCATCAGGCAGATTCTAATGAGTAAAGCATAACTTTTTTTAGACATTGAATGAAGCCGCGCTTTCTGTGTCAACCTATCCAAGATAACCGGGGCTGAGCCAGCCAATCACAAGAGAGTGGCCTACCTTCTCCACGTAATAGACATGGTGTAATTTGATTGGACGCTGGTTTGATTGAGCAAGCAGCTTAGTGAGTACCTGATTTATAGACTTTTAAGAAGTATTGCAGTGTATGAATTGGATATGTACAATATTTGTTTATTTATTTATTTCCACATAAAAATTGGAGGATAGTGAATGTTAATAAGCCCTGAAGAAACGGTCCTTTGACCGTAAAACGTTGGCTCACATCTAAATATCACTTGTTTCCTCACAAATTTGGAGCGAGAGCTATTTCAGTCCTGCAATAAGAGTTAAATGTGGTAATTTGTACATTCTCTCCGGAAGTTTTTTTAGCCGATGATGTTGGTGGAGGAGGTTTGAGCATTTATGCTCTACCTTAAGAAAACCTGAGGCTTTTCCTTCCGTTGAGAGTGGCTCTCTAAATTAAAAGGGAAGTAATTATACTGAATATTCTATGTTTATATAACCATAAAGCTCTATGACATCACAATGCAAATGTTAAGAGCCTTAACCAATAGGGAGAGGAGGAGACAGTGGATGCTGTGGATGGGCCATTTGGCCTTTATCTGCCATCATGTTTCTATGTTTCTATAAAAGAAAAAAATAACACAAGCAGAATACCAAAAAACAAATGTCACCAAAAGGCATTCACTCTATACAGCCTCAAACTGAGATAACTTAAGGCAGGGTCCTAATACAGAGAAAATACCTCAGTGTTCCCTAAAAATACACTTGGGGAACTGCTATGACAAAACCTAAGTTGTCATAGAGAGCACATCCTTGGTCATAAAAAAACTCTGTAAAAATGCAATAAATATTCAATAATATCTTAGCAAAAAAAGATTAAGGCACAAAAGTTCTAACAAAAGAACCTCGCACTTATCTTAGTATTTTCCTCAGATAAGGGAAAGATCACCGCTGCTCGATTCTCGCAGTGCACAAGTTCAGTAGAATATACTTCTTATAACTGTCATCTAACTCCCGACAGGCCCTGTTTTGCAATTCTTACTGCTTCAGGGGAATTAATTGAAAAATGAGCTAACGCTTCAAAAATCTTCTTGGAGAAAAATCTATGTTTCTATAACCATTAAGCTCTATGACATAACAATGCTTGTGTTAAGAGCCTTAACCAATAGGGAGAGGAGGAGATAATGTTTGTTGTGGATGGACAGACTGGATGGGCCATTTGGCCTCTATCTGCCATCATGTTACTATGTATCATAGCATCTCTTTAAGAGTCTTCTCCAGGTTCATCCTAAAACCTCCTTATGGGCATGTTCCAGGAAATCTCTCCTTGAAAGTTCCCAAAGGTCCCCCAGAATCCAGGATCCACCTGAAAGACCCTAGAATATTTGATTCCTCTACTTCCTATAACTCCTCTAAGTCTCTAGTCACCACCTAGTGAGGTGTGCCATCTATACATTTTCCTTATATTCTTACAGTAGTTATATTTACCTCTTGATGGAAAGGATTGGTGTACCTGGTAAGGAAATTCTGATCCTTTACATCAGTGGTTCCCAATCCTGTCCTGGAGGACAACCAGGCCAATCGGGTTTTCAGGTTAGCCCTAATGAATATGCATGAGAGAGATTTGCATATAATGGAAGTGACAGGCATGCAAATCTGCTTCATGCATATTCATTAGGGCTAGCCTGAAAACCCGATTGGCCTGGTGGTCCTCCAGGACATGGTTGGGAACCACTGCTTTACATTGTGTTACCCTGTTTTTGCTTTTTATTGTTGAAAAGCCGCTTTGTAATTTTGAAAAGGCAGGATGACAAATTTTTAATAAACTTGAAACTTGTATTTTTCTGTAATTCATTTTCATCCTTAAATTGACCTGCTTTGCTCTCTCATTTATATCATACTGTATTTTTATTCTCACCTTTATGTGTATTAATTTCCTGAGTTCTTCTTGGTGGATATGATCTTCTTTTTTTTTTCTTCTCTTTCAATTGTTCTAGCACTTATATTGCCATACAACACTTAGATCAACATCAGTTCACTTTGACACAACAATTATATTCCCAGATATTCCATGCCCACTTTTCCTGTTATCACACTTGTTCTAACACATTCTGATGCCTCTCAGATGTTACACTTGTTCTGACACCAAAGTGCCTCTAAATTAAAGAGCTGTGTGTATGTTTCTTGCTTTGTGTGTTGGAATTTGAACTCCAGGGTTGTTGTGGTTTTTTTGGGGTTTTTTTTTAGGGGGGGTTCCTGATTTTTAGGTGAGGGCCATTGTATTACTTGGGTACAAATTATATCACAAGGATAGAGTAGATCAAATTGCAGGAGGGAGAAGTGTGGGCTATATGTTAAAGAGGGAATTGAATCAAATTAAATAAACATTCTGCATGACATAGATAGCAGTGTGGAATCCCTATGGATAGGAATTCCATGTGTGAAGGGAAGGGATATAAAGGTAGGGTTATACCACCATCCCCTGGGACAAAATGAGCAGAGAGATGAAGAAATATTTTCAGAGATGCGGAAACCTGGAGAACTGGGCAACAGTATAATAAGGGGTGATTTCAATTACAATAGTAAATACAATCCTACTCATATATCAAGAAAAGAGGAAACTGTTGCCTATCAAAGCAAAGCTCTAAACCTTAACTGACAATTCAAATGTTGGGATTAAAAAGAGGCGTTAGATGAGCTTCATGGGCCAAAAAAACCACCCAAACTAGTTTCTATAATATATCTTCCTGGTTCTTGAATATATATGATGTAAATATTCAAACTTTCAAATACAAAAGTCCCAAAGCCTATGAAATCAAAACAGCACAATGCAGGCAGTTCCCCCCGACACTGACTGGTTAAATGTTACATCAGGGAGTGCTAAGGAGGTAAAATTCCTAGACCTAATAAATGACTGCTTTCTGGAGCAACTGGTCCAGGAACTGACAAGAGGGGGAGCTATTTTAGATTTGGTCCTTAGTGGAATGCAAAGCGTAGTACATGAGTTAACTCTGATGGGTCCACTGGGAAACAGTGATCATAACGTGATCAAATTGTCAAACCAGTACAGGACACAGCGGAAAAATACTGCATCAGAATTCACTCTTTCGTAGAAGACTTACAACTCTACCTCCCCTTAGGCCAACACTGAGACACACAAATCAAGAATCTCTAGTCTTGTTTAACTGAAATAAAGACCTGGATGACCAGGAAGAAGTTACAGTTAAATAAATTCAAGACAGAACTTCTCTGGATCTACAAAGATCTTTGCGTATACCCCCCCTCCCCCCCCGTCCGTCCTTTTCCTGGGGCACAAACACCCTTACACCCAAGGATAACCTCCACAGCCTAGGAGTAACTCTCGACTCAAACTTATCAATGACAGATCACGTATCCAAACTAGTATCACCCTCTTTCTACTATCTCCACCAGCTAAAATCCATACGTGCATAATTCTCAGAACCCAAATTTGCCCAATTACTGTACGCTTTTATACTATCCCGCTTAGACTATTGCAACACACTACTAGTGGGCCTGCCTACCAAAACTCTCTCATGCCTCCAAAGGGTGCAAAATGCTGCAATCCGCCTCCTGAAAAACCTAGGCATCCGCGACCACATTACCCCTGCATTAGCTTCCATGCACTGGCTGCCCATTCAAAAACGCTGCACCTTCAAGGCCCTGGTCCTCGCTTTCAAAACCTTCCACACTACATGACAACTGAATACTTCCCAAAGTGACCACTGAAGTCCCAAGGAGAAAAACAACTGACCATACCTCCTGTCCGCTCCCTCAAAACAGAAACATCCCGCAAACACTCCTACTCACCCAGACTATGACACACCATTCCCCAATCTGTTAGAACACTAGATGGACTTTGGAGCTTCAGGAAGGCCGTGAAAACCTTCCTCTTCACAAACCCAGTGCATTAAGGACATGCACCCAGAAATGACCTACCTGACCTACTTTCACCAAAAGCTGCTTAGTGTATATGTTTTATTGTCAAGTCTACTTTGTAAATTATGTCATCTCTGTCCTGTCTCGATTATATTGGGGATGTACTTTGTAACCCGTTCTGGGCTCCTTTGGGAGGACGGGTTAAATAATTAAGCAAATAAATAATCTGAGCTGATACTGGGAATGACATCACAAAAGAAATCTACAGTAGAGACATTTAATTTTCAAAAGGGCGACTATGATAAAATGAGGAAAATGGTTAAAAAAAAGCTAAAAGGATCAGTTGTAAAGTTTAGGATTGTAAACCAGGCATGGATGTTATTTAATATTACCGTTGTGGACGCCCAGACCAGATATATCCCACATATCAGCAAAGGTAGAAAGAAGAGGAAACAAGAGCCGGCATGGTTAAAAAGTGAAGTGAAAGAGGCTATTAGAGCCAAAAAAAATCCTATAAAGAATGGAAAAATGATCCGAATGAAGAAAATAAGAAGAGACACAAGCATTGGCAAGTTAGATGCAAAGCATTGATAAAGAAATCTAAGAAAGTATATGAAGAGAAACTTGCCAAAGAGGCAAAAATTCATAACAATTTTTTTAGGTACATCAGAAACAGAGAACCTGTGAGGGAATCCGTGGGACCACTGGATGATCAAGGAGCAACCTGCGATGAAGCTAATCGATATTTATCATTAGGCATTTCAATAGAGAGACATTTCCCTATAAAACAGCTTCACAGAAGAGTTCTCCGGAGAAATATAAACTTTTGCTTATTCTTACATATTAACTATGAATTAAAATTACAGATTTGCATCCTGGAAATGGCTGCCTTAAATTCATTGAACTGTTTGATATAGTCATTTCATATTAGTGAACTGGGAATGGGAGGAGTGAAATGATTTCACTTTAAATTGGTCTTAGGGGATGAAAAAGACAGTGGGGAGCTTCCCTCAAGAATTTGTAGCTCCAAAATGTATCCAGCTGGGGTAATAAGAAAGATTTTGTATTGCATTAGTTACTGTTCCGTTTATTCAAATCCACCTGATTCATTCTCCATTAATTTGTGCACGGTTTGTGCTGTGCATTTATTTTAAGGTGCCCTAGGCAGTGTATCATATAAAGGCCCAAATTATTAGTATTGATTAACAAGAAGTCTCCTGAAACTGGAATGAGTGCTTCTTATGTTGTTTTCAAATGAGATTATTATACATGGCACTGTAGCCTTGAGCCTTTTAATCTTCCCATTCTGGATCATGTAGAAGTTGTTGGTGGCAGCTCTCAGGGGAGTTTAGCAGACACTGCATCTGTCACACGAAACTGTTACCATTAATAATGCATAGACCTCTGTGTTGCATTCAGGGCTGAGTCATATAGATCAGGATGGTAGAGTTTAAAACCCATGTTTTAGAAGCAAATTGTTGTATGGATCTCAAGTACTGCTATGCTAAACCCTAGGATTTCCCCAGACATGTCAGAATACTGCAATAACAGGGAACAAGGGCTGGGTCTATGTGACCCCCCCCCCCCCTGTACTCAAAACAGGACCATTGTGTCACCACTGTTGACCAGAAGCCCTATAAGGCGCTGACATTGGTCCATAAGTATGCCACCAAGGAGTTATTTTACATTTGTCTTGCCTGTTAACAGCTTATATGCCTGTTCCTTCACAGAGATCATCTCAGGAAAATCTTCTAGTCATTCTGCTCTTTCACCAAATTAGTTTCTTCACTCATTTTCAGAGTTGTCGGCAGTGGTGTACCTAGGGTATGTGACAACTGGGACCATTTTTTAACACCCCCTCATATAAAAAGGGATCAGAGGAGCACTCCCCTAGGAGCTGCACCTGGGGTAGACCACTTCCTCCCTCCCCCATTGGTATGCCACTCCCTAAGGAAGGGGATTTGGGTCTCTTCCCTCTACTATATGCAGGATTTCTCCCTCTCACCCCTTTCTACCTCTTTGTTGCATCTCACTTCCTCTCCTTCATTCCATGCCCAACAATTATTTCTCTCTCTCCCCCCCTCCCCCCCTTCGGGCCTCCCACAGCAGTAGCAGTGGTGATGGTGGCTGGCTGTTAGAGGCAGCACTGTGAACAGGCAGTTTGCAGCTGCTCAATCAGGGCTTCTCGGTGCCGCATCAATAGTGACATCATCAGTGACATGGCAGCGGGAAGGACCCAAATGGGCAGGCCATAAGCAACCTGTTCAATGTGCTGCCCCTAATGGCTGGCCACTGCCACCGTTTCTGCTGCTGCTTTAAGAGACAGGCTTGGAGGTATGCCAGTTCCCGGACCATGGCGCCGACACTGACCCCAGGAACACCCCCTTATTGTCTGCACCCGGAGCGTACCGCCTTCCCTCCCCCCCCCCTTTGGAATGCCACTGGCTGTCAGTTCTTATCTGAGGAATAATTTATTTGGCTTTACATATGGAAACAAATGAATTTTATGCCTTGGTCTTTACCGAGGAAGTTGTGGGGGAGTTACCGGTGCCAGAAATGACATTCAATTTTGATGAATTGGAAAAACTCAAAACAAATCTCTGTAATGCTGGCTGACGTAATGGATCAATTTGATAAACTGAACAGTAGCAAAATGCCTGAACCAGATGTTATACATCCTAGAGAACTCATAGAATTGAAAAATGAACTTGCAGAGCTATTGTTAGCAATTTGTAATTTTTCTTTAAAATCCAGCATAGTACTGGAGGGTGACCAAAGTGACGCTGATTTTTAAAAAGGGTTCCAGAGGTGATCCAGGAAATTACAGGCCAGTGAGTTTGACGTTGGTGCCAAACAAAATGGTAGAGGTTATTATAAAGAACAAATTGACAGAACATATAGGTAAGCATGGATTAATTAGAGAAAGCCAGCATGGATTTAGTCAAAGGAAATCTTCATTCACCAAACTATTGCATTTCTTTGAAGGGGTGAATGAACACGTGGACAAAGGTGAGCCAGTTGATATTGTGTATTTGGATTTTCAAAAGGTATTTACATAAGAATTGCCACTGCTGGGTCAGACCAGTGGTCCATCGTGCCCAGCAGTCCGCTCACGCGGCAGCTCCCAGGTCAAAAACCAGTGCTCTAAATGAGTCCAGCCTCACATGCGTACATTCCAGTTTAGCAGGAACTTGTCCAACTTTGTCTTGAATCCCTGGAGGGTGTTTTTCCCTATAACAGACTCTGGAAGAGCGTTCCAGTTTTCCGCCACTCTCTGGCTAGATTCACTAAGCCCACTGATCAACACCCGACCACTTAGCGACCCCTTTGCGACCCGGACCTGATTCACTAACCTGCCTCTCAATCTGATTCTGATCTGCACATGCAAATAAGGGGAGGGACGTTCAAAAGTAGGGAAGGCAGTGATTCACAAACAAAAGAAGGGAATAACTATTAAGATAATTCTGACGACACAAAATTGAACCCTAAGAGGAAAGGATTAAGCGGCTAGAGCTCTTCAGCTTTGAGAAGAAATGGCTCAGGTATAACATGATAGAGGTCTATAAAATACTGAGTGGAGTGGAAAGGATAGATATGAATCACTTGTTTACTCTTTCCAAAAATACTAGAACTGGGGGCAGGGCCGCCATCAGAAATTTCTGGGCCCCTTACTGAGCAATCCTATTGGGCCCCCCAGGCACCCCTTCCCCCCCCCCCCCGACGCTCCCCCCCTTCTTCCATGGGCCGAATACACACATACTTTTATGCTAATGCTCAACCTAAGCCAGTCCCTTAAAATCTTCTCACGTCCATTGGGTGATTTGGCATAGAGGAGATATTCATAAAAAGAACGTCCGTCAAGATCTTTACTCATAGACTGTGCCATTTGCTTTAAATCATCTTCCATCATTAATCCAAATTGCACAATTCTTCCTCTGTCTTTGTCCTGAATGGCATCTGGCCACATTGCTGGATCCTTCCAGTCAACAAATTTATGAGCAGGCGCGGAGAATGCATTTTTAAACAAATGTAGTTTTTATCCTTGTACTCCTTATGTAATTTTAATCATCTATGGATATGTTTTTATGTTTATTGTTCAAATGGTTTTATTTATTTCCCCAAATTTATTTTTGTTATACACATTGAAAATATTTGATATTGCGTTTAAATCAAAATCTCAATAAACTTGAAACTTGAAACGAGTGCCCGTGAGATTGTGGGAGGGTTAAATACTCAAAACTTAGAAGAATAACAATTTACTTAAAATTTTTGCTACGCCAGCTTTCTGGTATCTTTACATACAGTGGCATACGTAGCATATGTAACACCCGGGGCCCATCATTTTTTGGCACCCCCCCCCATCTGTAAGAAAAACATGATTTTTAGTAACAAACCACACGTCACACATGAGTACCTAGGAAAAGGCAGCATCTTACATATTGCAGTCAGCAGAACATCAATACACCCATTGTAAAACTAAACAAGCCAGACCAGCACAGATCAATCCTACACCGTCAATCCTAACAGAAAACCATGTCTTTCGAACACACAGAACACAGAAAACACCTTCGCCTAGTATGGAATATGTCATCACAAACTAACCCCTCACTCTTTTACAAAACTGTAGTGTGGATTTTAGCCACAGTGGTAACAGCCCTGACGCTCATAGAATTCTGAGCATCAGAGCTGCTACCACCACGGCTGGCGCTAAAAAACGCTCCACAGTTTTGTAAAAGGGGGGATAAAATAGAAATACACAGTTTCAACGCTCTAGCTCGGAGGTGCCCAAACTTTTTGAGCTTGTGAGCTACTTTAAAATGACCAACAATAAAATTAAAAAACACAAAGCACACTATACGCTGAGAAAATGTTAATTATCATTCCTATTCTGGGTTTTTTTCAAAGAAGTCAAGGCAGATGACTCTATGCATTGTCACCTCAGTAACAACCATACAAAAATAGACAAATATACCCTCCATCCTTTTTATTAAACCACAATAGCAGTTTTTAGCGCAGGGAGCTGCGCTGAATGCCCAGCGCTGCTCTTGACGCTCATAGGCTCCCTGCGCTAAAAACCACTATTGCGGTTTAGTAAAAGGGAACCATATTGTAAAATATAGACAGCAGATATAAATTCAGAACTGTGCATAGTAAGTGAAGGGAAGTTTTCATCTCTGGGAATTTACCCAGTTAACTATTAAGTTATTTGGGCAAATTCCTTTGAAAACTGTGGTAATACTGCCTCCACTTTGCTAAATTTAAAATAAAATCATTTTTCCTACCTTGTCTGGTGATTTCTGGTTGCACTTTCTTCTTCTGACTGTGCATCCAATCTTTCTTCCCTTCTATCAGCCTGTATGCTTTCTCTCCTCCACACCTCATTCCCTCCCCCAACTTTTTCTTCCTCTCTCCCTGACCTTTCTTTCTTTTTTTCTGTTTCTCTTCTTTCCTTCTGTTTCCCTGCCTGCCCCCTTTCTTTCTTTCTCCCTGCCGTTCCCCAAGCCACTGCCACTGCCGCTGCCATCGGGGAACAGGACCCACCAATGGATAACAGGCCCCAAAGTCGACGCCGACGCATGCTCTCCCTGCTTCAGACCGATCAGTCTTACTCTCCCCGACGTCAGTTCTGCCGTCGGAGAGGAAGTTCCGCCCAGCCAGGCAGCGATTGGCTGGCCCGAACTTCCTCTCAGACTGCAGAATCGGCCCGATAGATTAGATCGCCAAGACAAAGTGAGTCCTGGGTGATCGACTCACTTTGACTTGGCGAGCTACTGGCGCCCCTGCCTTAGAACACTGCCTAGGACCCTGGGGGAGCCTGGGCCCCCTGTCAGCTCCGGGCCCCTGAATGCGGGACTGGTAGTACTGCCCTGATGGCGGCCCTGACTGGGGGGGAGGCATGTGATGAAGCTACTAAGTAGTAGTTGCTTAAAACCACACTTTTTATAGAAGCATTCCAATAAAAGATGTTATTGCCTAATGCTGGTTTTTGGATGAATTGTACCCTGAGGAGCTACAAACCCATGGTTTTTAAAGATGTAATTATCCATCTCTAATTTAAGATGTTTGTACAAGTCTTGTCTGTTCCATTTTGTGTATGTTAATTTTTTGGATGCTCTCAAGCTCTGCCAGTGACAGATCTGTGAAGTGTGCTGTGCCGGGACTTGTATTAAGACCTACACTAAAATATGACTGTTTGCTATCAGGCCACTTTTTAAATTTGTTTTATTTTATTTTTAATTTTTTATCTTCTTTCATTATTTCTATTTCTTTGATTTTTGATCTTGGAAATGTATTATATGTTGTTATTACTTATTTTTTAGTTTATCAGGTACTTTAGCTGGATTGTGAGCCTTCGGCACAGATAGGGTAATTTTTCTCAAGTACCTAATTTCATTTTTAGTTTGATACATTGTAAACTGCTTAGGCCAATAAAATGCCGGAGCGGTGTATCAAATCTTTTTTTTTTTCCAATTATATTCATTAGCAATTGCAAAAGGAAGCATACAACCAAAAGGGAGTCAAATAGGAACAGTGCAAAACAGCCAAGTATCACAGCAAGGGGGTAAAACATGCCTGCAATAATACAAAAGAACAATAAACCTTCGGTTAGATGCCCATTACAATGGACTTTTTAGGTATTATGGAACCCCCAACCAGGCACAACCAATCTACAGTCAACTGTCCTCAACATTCGCTCACAATGTACCCAACCGCTCATACCACCCATACAACCATATATCTACCTAGGGAAGAAGCGGCACCAGCCCTTAAAGGAGTCAGTGCATAGGAGCTACAGCAACATCAGCATTGCCAGGACACAAGAGCAAGACCTTCCGCCAAAGGGCTATGTAACACCGGTGCGTGAGTTGCTTGGACTTAGGAGTGCGCTGAAATTCATAGCAGCCTACCTCAGCCAAGCGAGCAAGCCACTGTGAGAAAGAGGCCACCGTGTCAGCCACCCAATGCTGCAACAGAAGCTTTTTCGCCACCAAGTTAGCCATGTAGAGAACTTTCCGCTGAGGCAACGTGAGCCCCTCCTCAAGCGAACCACGCTGATCTCCCAGCAGCAGTAAACCATAATCCCAGGGCACAGCGCATTGAACAATGTGCTCCAAAAATGGAAGCACTTGCAGCCACAGTTCTGAGGCAGGATATTCCAAAAAGTGGTGAGTGAGAGTACCCAAAGAGCGATGACATTTAGTGCAAACCTCTCCCTCCCACAGGCCCATATGTACCCCTGCACCCTGGATATATAAGCTCGGTGCAGTATTTTAAACTGCATCTCCCGAAAATTAGTGGAACCTCCGAAGGTGTGCACATTGGCAAAAAGATCAAGAAATGCCTTCTGATCGTATGTGATATCAAGGTCTGAATGACACAAGGAAGCCAATCTATCATTGGGGACAAAAAGTGGCGATACCAGGTGGCTAACTTGTTCAATTTGGGAGACACCTGAAAAAATTGGATATCCAGGGGACCACAGAGCCAAGTATTGGCACCTGCCCCACACCCATTTCTGGGCTTTCCTTCAAACCTGCTATTACTACCAGTCCCTTGGTCACAGATGGGGGGATCTGTGACCAAGGGACTGGTAGTAATGGCGAGTTTGAAGGTAAGCCCAGAAATGGGTGTGGGGCAGGTGCCAATAGAACTGCAGCTGGGCAAATGTAGGAAACTGGCCTCCCCCCACAGTGAGAAGATCTTGAAGGGATCTGCACCCTCTCTGCGAGACCGCTGGTGTCTTCCCCTGCCATCACCTCCACCAGCACCACGCATGACGCAAGGGCTATATAAAAGCCGTCATCGGCGCATGAAGAAGGGACAGAACTGAGTGAGGGGAACGCCAGGACTCCACCCATCCCCAGGGAGAATACTTATAACAGCCCAATCAACCTTTGTGAATAAACCTGAACAGGGCTGCCAGGTCATAAAGTCGAAGATCAGGAAGATTCAAGCCTCCCCGGGACAAAGTGGCATAACTAATTTGGGCTTGCTTATGGCCCCAAATGAAAGAGGACATTATGGATCGAAACATCCGCACGTCCTTATCAGTAACCCAAAGGGGTACCGTCTGCAGTGGATACAAGAGCTTGGGTAGGAGTACCAGCTTAGTCAAAGCCACCCAACGCCAGAAACACAAGCCCCTGATCACGTCCAGGTGGTGCTGCACATTATATTGGTACAAAAGCTTAAGATTGGGGCTCAAATAAACGCCAAGGTAGTGCATTGGCCCCCGAACTGGTGGCATCTCCAGGCCAGCATGCCAGGCCTCCAACTTAGTGGATCGCAATAGGAGAAGTTCAGATTTATTGCAATTGACTTGTAGGCCAGAAACGTCCCCAAAAGAGCGAACAATAGCCTGTTGGGAATGGTCGAGATAAAGTAGAATATCATCGGCAAACAAATTTATGTGACTCTCTTACTCCCCAAGTCGGATGCCCTGTATATCCGGATCCAATCGGAGTTTAGCCGCTAAGGATTCCATGGCTAGCACAAAAAGCAGTGGAGATAGCAGGCATCCCTGTCGTGTCCCCCTGCCCAAGTTGAAGGGGTACGTAAACCGTCCATTCACCAAGAGTCAGATAAAGACAGATTGTTCACCCTCTCCAAGGTAGGAAGAATGAGAGGGCACTCTCTAAAGCTGAAAGGGGATAGATTCCATACAAATGTAAGGACATTCTTCTTCACCCAGAGAGTGGTAGACAACTGGAACACTCTTCCGGAGTCTGTTATAGGGGGAAAACACCCCCCAGGGATTCAAGACAAAGTTGAACAAGTTCCTGCTATACTGGAACATACGCAGGTGAGGCTGGACTCATTTAGAGCACTGGTCTTTGACCTGAGAACCACCGCATGAGCGGACTACTTTGGCAGGATGGACCGCCGGTCTGACCCAGCAGTAGCAATTCTTATGTACTTAATACATTGCATGGGCGACCCCCCCCCCCACCCTGCTAGGCCCCCCAGCAGAGATATCAGGGCCCATGGCCAAACTCGATAAGCCCAGGTTTTACATAAATGGCCAATACATCCCCATGGTAGATAATGATGCAACGCTTGCACTTCCCCCTCACACAACTGCCATCCACACCAACACCCATCCATACACACATCCCAAATCTCACTCCCCCACCCTCCCCCCTCCAAACCCCTCCCCCTCAGGGAAAGCTACCCCAAGAGGCTCTCCCCAAAACCCAAATCCATACAAAAAAACCAAAAAGTAACTGCGCTTCCCCAAAGCAGAACAACCTAGGGCTTGGGCTGAGCTCTCGCAAGCCCCAAGTCTCACGTAGAAGAAATGGCCGCTGCAGGAACAGTTCTAGAAGCCCCCCGACTAGGAACAAAAGTGTTGGACCAGGAGCCGCCCGGCCCAAAAGAAGTCCGGAGACTGCAGGTCCTTTGAGTGGAAGAGTGGAGAGCTCTCCAGCCAAGCTGTGGCAGGTCACCCCCTTAAGACGAAATGGGATCCCATGGCCAGCAGGTCTGAGTGCCGGCCTCCAAAGCCAAAGGGGGTCAGGGCGCACCATCCCTCATAACAGCAGAAACAAATGGGTCCCGCCAACGGGCGACACAGTCCAGATGTCCCACAGAAGCCAATAAGAGCCAGACGATCATACAGTGGCAGCCAGGGTTCGAAATGGCGTAGACTAGGTCGCTGCTTCAAACAGCCAGATCCCCTGCAGGCTCTCTATCTCCATCCATCGCCGGCAGGGAGTCTAGGTAGCACTGTGCCACAGCCCTGTCAGCAAAGGTCTGGGCTTTCCCCTCCCGCCAGATGCGAAGAGACACTGGGTAAACCAGCACAAAGCGCACTCCCTGGCGGTGAAGCGAGGTGCATATGGGCGCCATTTCTTTGCGTAGGGAAGCCACCTTAAGGGAATAGTTGTTAAAGAGTAACAGCTTTCCCTCATATTCCAGCTAACCAATTTAGCCTGTAATAGGAGCTCCTTCTCCATCCAGTTGATATAGCGGGCAATTGTTGCTCTGGGCCAGTTATTTTCCCCAGATCACAGGCCTATATGATGCGCACGCTCGCATGTAAATCAAGTGGCCGAGGTCTCCAGGCCCAACTGACGTGGGAGCCAGATTTGAAAAAACTGATACAGGTCCTGTTCTGTGCACATCTCTGGGAGACCCACCACTCACAGGTTGTTTCTACGCTGGAGATTTTCCTGCTTATCTAGCCTGTCAGTGAGGGTGGCCAACTGCACCTGCAACCCAGCCACTCGAGTTCGGTTCTGCAGCACCGCATCCTCCCCATCGGAGACGCATTGTTCCACCATGGCTATGCAGTTGGCCTGGGCATAAAAGCATTCATTAATGCAGTCTACGGCGGATTGGAGCTTGTGGAGGCAATCTTCCAGGGCCGCATTAACCATGCGGAAGATTTCCTGTGCCCATTCTCCCAAATTCGCTGGTGTTGGAACCGGCACCGCCACCATTTTGAGCACAGGGGAGACAGGCTTACTCTTCGGCATCTTAGCCGGTTTTAAAGGCATACCGTGCTCTAACTGCAGGGAAAAAGTAGCGCACTCCGGTCCACCATGCTAGAGCTATGCTCTGGTTGCAGCAAATCCAATCTGGCAGCAGTTTTTCAGATAGCATAACTGGTTTTAGAGACCGTGGGTTGAGGAGCCCAGCAACACACGTCTGTTCAAGGCAGACGCATCACGTGACCCCCCCCTGGTATATCAAATCTTAAATAAACATAAACATTATTGAGATGGCTAAGGAAAATCACTGCTTATTCATAGGATAAGCCGCATAAGATCTGTTTTATTACTTGGGATCTAGCTAGGTACTTGAGACCAGGGTTGGCCACTGTTGGAAACAGGATACGGGCTTGATGGACCTTCAGTCCATCCCAGTGTGGCAATTCTTAATATTTACATGCAATTTATTGTCTCCCTCCACCCCTTATAAAAAACCGTAGTGCGGTTTTTAGCACCGGCCGTGGCGGTACCATCTCCGACGCTCGTAGGAACTCAAAGAATGTCGGTGCTGTTACCCCCGTAGCCGGCGCTAGAAACCACACTACAGTTTTGTAAAAGAGGGCGGGTGTATATCTTGTTTGAAAATCATGATATTTTGAACGTTTCAAATTATATGCTGAACATTTATTCCATATTGAATAATAAGCTTCAAATTCAGATAATGATTTCTGCTCTACTGAGAGGTGCCTGCCTAAAATCTCTCATTATATGCTAATTATTAGCCTGCTCATGTCTATAAGGCTCTGAAGGAGTATCTTTTCAAACTTAGAGTAATATACACGATAATCACCTATCCTTGCTGAATAACTATTCATCTCGGCCTCGTATCTGGCCTCCCAATGAGTGAACTGATTCCACCGAGTCTATCCTGAAGGTTCTGAATGAGGATCTGAGATGCTGAATTTGTATGTGGTTTAGCCCATGCATTTATAATGAATTTGTGTTTACCGTGAGATTGGCTGACTGCACATACTTTTGAGGACTTAGATGGAAATAGATCCTTTTTTTTCTGCTGATGGCACCCAGAGCCTTGCTTTTTTTTTATAATTCTGACTATTTCGACGGTATTGACTTACTTGTTTTGAAGTGCTTCCTGGCTATTTGTTCTTTCAACCATCTGCCAAAATAACTACAGTCTTTGCAAATATTCTGAACCTTGATTCCAAACTGAAAGGAAGGGCAGCGCATTAGAAATAGTGATGCTGAATACACCCTTAACCTTTTGTGGCGCCGCCATTTTGTGGTGCGCTCAATTGTCTTGCACTCAATTCTCGCGCTCAGTTGTCTTGCGCTCACATGTCGTTGTGCTCAATTGTCTTGCGCTCAATTGTCTTGCACTCACTTGTCTGCGTGCAGTTGTCCACGTGCTTTTGTCTTGCGCGCATTTGACTTGCCACCATTTCAGAAACTCTGGCAGGCTGGTTTTATTTGTGAACACATTGAAGTTAAGTGGCATGAAATCTGAGGATTTCTAAAATGTATATAAAAAAAATAGAATTGCATCCTTTATTTTAAGTATAGGACTCGATTTACCAATGTGTGGTAACTTTTTTGCACTTCAGCTTGTCTGCGGTGTTCTTTGCTCACATGTTTAAAGACAATAGACTGTTTTCAGTCTAATTCTTTATATGTGAGTTTGCAAACCATTAGACTCCTGAGGAAGGCGTGTTTGCCGAAACACGGACTGTGTAGGGTCCGGTTGGATTTTTATCACTGTATTTTTTATCATTGCACTTTTAATTGAATTTTCATGTTTTTATATGTCAATGTATAATAAATTATCTCCAGAACATCTGTATCCACAGTTTTTTGTTTTTGTTTTCATCGGTGGTAACTGATTAATGCACGCTTATGCAATCTAATACTCAAAATAATGCAAGTTCAATTTATTTAATATACCGTAATTTCATAGTACTTCTACTAGTGCTGGTTTGCTATGTAAGAGCAAAATAAAGCATCCTGACCCCTAGCAGGGGTTGTAGGCCCTATTTTCAACCTAGCATTGGCAGGGGTGGGAGTGACTGGGGATTGTTCCTGCCTTTTGACTCCCAGATCATCAGTCATTGCTTAAGGGAAGCTCAGAGGACACTCTATCATTTAAATTTCTCCAGAATTCTACTGTTCAACGGCTCCCCCTTCTGCTTCTATTCCTTTCTCTCCTCTCTTCTACCTTCCAAAGTATTTAGATCAATGCTGTCTTGTTAAAATGTTTATTTTATTTTTATTTTTCCTCTAACTCTACTTTTCCATTCTCTATTACCCTCCAGGTACTTTAGTTAGATTGTGAGCCTTCGGGACAGTAAGGGAATTTTTCAAGTACCTTTCTTATTTCTAATCTTAATGTATATTTTCTGTAAATCACTTAGAACCTAACGGATGTAGCGGTATATAAGAAATAAATTACATTACATTACATTACATTACTCTCTAAAGTTGAAAGGGGATAGATTCCGTACAAACGTAAGGAAGTTCTTCACCCAGAGAGTGGTAGAAAACTGGAACAATCTTCCGGAGTCTGTCATAGGGGAAAACACCCTCCAGGGATTCAAAAGAAAGTTAGACAAGTTCCTGCTGAACAAGGACGTACGCTGATAGGGCTAGTCTCAGTTAGGGCGCTGGTCTTTGACCAGAGGGCCGCCGCATGAGCAGACTGTTGGGGATGATGGCCCACTGGTCTGACCCAGCAGCGGCAATTCTTATGTTCTTTTGAAAGGATCTAGGAGGCCGGTAGAGGATGGGGCTTAAAAACTTGGTAATTTGTTTTTTGGTGATTCAGAGATCTAGGAATTAAGGAGATCTTTGGGAGGGGGACTTTTGGTGGGATGGGGGGAAGAGTAGAGAGGGGACCCACAGATCATGCATTTTTTTGACGCATGGCAACCAGTGTTCCCTCTAAGCGGGCGGGTGTTGTGAGCAAACTTTTTTCACTGTGAGCTAAAAATATCGGGCGCCAGCAAGTTATGAGCCAAATAAATATGTTGCTTTCTACCACAGAACTTCCTTACGTTTGTATGGAATCTATCCCCTTTCAACTTTAGAGAGTGCCCTCTCGTTCTCCCTGCCTTAGCTACTAAGTCTATTCCCTTCAGTACCTTGAATGTTTCTATCATGTCCCCTCTCAATCTCCTCTGCTCAAGGGAGAAGAGGCCCAGTTTCTCTAATCTTTCGCTGTACGGCAACTCCTCCAGCCCCTTAACCATTTTAGTTGCTCTTCTCTGAATCCTTTCGAGTAGTACCGTGTCCTTCTTAAAGTACCAGTGCTGGACGCAGTACTCCAGGTGAGGGCGTACCATGGCCCGGTACAGCAGCATGATAACCTTCTCTGTCTCTTCAGTCCAGCATCTGCCCCTTCCATTCACTGTCTGTCTTTCCCTGCCATCTCTCCTCCTGCCCCCCCCCCTACCCCCCAATTTGGTCTAGCATCCATCATCTTCCTTCTGTTCCCCTCATGGTCTGGCATCTCTATCCTTCCCTCCCCCCTGTGGTTTTTAGCATATCTCTCTTCTCATTTCCTCCACTCAGATCTGATCATTCTCTGCTCTCTCTTCCCTTTTCTTCTCTGGTCTTCCTTCTCTATTTTCTGCCTCCATCTAAATTAAATTCTTTCTTACTATTTAGTCCCGTTTCCCTCTTTTCACTGTGTCTACACACAGCTTGTCACCCCTTTCCCTCACCCCTCCATTATCTTACTATTTTCTTCCCCCTTTATTTATCTCCTCCTTCCATCCAGTATGTGTTCTTTCCCCACTTCCATTCAGCATCTGCTCTCCTTTCTCAACTGACATCCATCTGCCTTCTGCTCTCTCTCCCTTCTTCTCACTTCCATCATCTGTCCCCTTCTCTCTCTCTCTCATCTCCTCCATTCCATCATCTGCCCCTTCTCTCTCTCTCTCTCTCTCCCCCCCCCCAACTTCCATCATCTGCCCCCCTTCCCCTCACCTTTGTGGGTCACTTTCTTTCCCCTGAGGGTGGCTCATGTCACAGGGGAAGCTTTGGCCGAGCAGAACCGCTTGATTGACAGTGGAACTTACTTGATTGATGTCGATGCTGGGGCCCGTTGCCGTTTGAAGGAAAAAAAAAAAGGTGGAAAAAAGGAACCTGTAAAGGCGAGAGGAAGGGAAACCTCCAGGACAGCTGCTTTTTGCCCTCCTTCAGCGGCCCAAGAGTTCAGACCAGCAGCGGCAGCTCTGTATGCTTTTAACTTCGGCACAGAGCTGCCCCTAATCAATAGTTTAGCGCGGTTTCATGAGGCAGCCTCGGGGCCTTTGATAGCCGGCCCGCTTCGATGATGCGATGTGGGCCGGCCTAGCAAAGGCCCCGAGGCTGCCTTATGAAACCGCGCTAAACTATTGATTAGGGGCAGCTCTGTGCCGAAGTTAAAAGCATACACAGCTGCCGCTGCTGGTCTGGAGGTGCGGAGACAAGGCAGGAGGCAAACGCGGTGGAAGGCAGGAGTCCCGGCGAAGGCAGGAGTCCCGGCACAGCGACTGCAACAGGAAGTTGCAAGTCAGCTGACGCCGGCCTTTCGTTGCGGCGGGGACCGAATCCTTCGCGGACCGGCAAGATTTTGTTTGCGGACCGGCGGTTGAAGAACTGTGCTCTATACTGTGTGCGCTGTGACGAGAAACTTGTGCGCTGCGAGGTAATATTTTGTGCGCCAGCGCACCCCAGCGCAGCTTAGCGGGAACAACCCCTTTAAAATAGCACTCATTAAAACCAGACTATGTTTTATAGTCCAAAGCTCCTGGGCAGAAAAAATTATGACAGTTTTGAGCTGATATTATTTTTCCTGAAATAACTCTGCAAGTGAAATTCAATGCAAGCTGTATTATTTTGTTTACTATAATGTTTACTATAATGTTTACTGTATTATTTTGTATAATGTTTTGTATAATTATTTTGTATAATGTTTACTGTATTATTTTGTTTACTATAATGCTCGTAACTTTAAGGTAACGCAGGCTACATAATAATGAGATGCAAAGAGGTATTTTGCATGCTTTGCATCTCATTATTATGTAGCCTGCGTTATCTTAAAGTTACGAGCATTATAGTAAAATAACATACAATGTTGCCATTTAGCACATGTTAAAGGGCAAAAATTATTTATTCACTTAGCACTTATTAGTCACTAACCATCTAACAAAATGCACAATACTAAATAGATCTCATAGGTAGGTTGTTCAAATTTCTCAAGTGATTGGTAGGTTGGGATCTGGCTAAATTCTGAGCTTGCACATGTAATCAATTAATAACAGTCTTGCCTGAGGACATACATTTATCTTTAGAATTTTGAAAGGCTAAATCCAATTATGAATTAATAGGATAAGCCATATATAATTTAATACATGTGTGTGCATGCCAATAAAGTAAATGTTTGCCACAAATACAAGATGAAACTTGAATTTGTTTAATTATGGATTTGGCTCATACCATGTTCAATTATAGGTTAGCTGTATTAATGTACATGTACTGTCCTAGATAGATTACTGCAACTCCCTCTATGCGGGTCTAGACCAGGGGTGGGCAACTCCGGTCCTCGAGGGCCGGATTCCAGTTGGGTTTTCAGGATTTCCCCAATGAGTATGCATTGAAACCAGTGCACGCAAATAGATCTCATGCATATTCATTGTGGAAATCCTGAAAACCCAACTGGATTCCAGCCCTCAAGGACCGGAGTTGCCCACCCCTAGTCTAGACTCAACTCTCCTGAACAAACTACAGATGATTCAAAACACGGTGATCAGACTAATATTCAAACTAAAAGAATTTGACTCTGTCTCACTTTAATAATAATAATAATAATAATAATAACAACTTTATTTTTGTATACCGCAGTACCACAAACAGTTCAGAACAGTTTACAATGCAAGAGACTGTACATATACAGCGAAGATACAATGTAAGGGAATGTACTATGCAGTTGAGAGCAGATAACAACTTAAACTGACTACCCGCCAAAACTCGCATCAACTTCAAACTATCATGCATAATGTTCCAAATCCTGCAGTAAAACTTATATATAAACTAGGGAAATATGACCACGTCACTCCTATTTTGAAAGAAGCGCATTGGCTACCCATTACACATCGTATCACTTACAAAACTCTTATGTTGGTCTTTAAAATCAAATCTTCCCATCAACCATCCTTTCTTGACAAACTTTTTATTCCATTTTGCCCATCACGGACCCTTAGATCTGCTGACCAAAATTTACTATCCGTTCCCTCTATAAAGACATTCTTCTATACTAGAAAAACCAACTTTTCTGTAGTAGCTCCTACTTTATGGAACTCTCTGCCATCCCAACTTCGTCAGGAAAAACTCATTGATAAATTTAAGACTAATCTGAAAACCTTCTTATTTCAAGACGCATTTTATTACTCATGATTCTTCTTTCACCATTCTCCTAACCGCGCCCCCCTTCCCTCTGTTCTTTCCCTCCCCCTCCCTCTCACATTCATACCTTTTTTTTTTTCCTTCTCTCTTCATTGCTATAATATAACTTTTCCCCTTCCTTCTTGTTAACCTCACTTTTATGTCTGTCATTGTCAAATGTTTTTAATGTTCACTTTCCCATTACTCTTTCTCTTTTATTAATTTTACTAGTCATTAAGCCCGTTACATTAACGGGTGCTAGAATATATGTCTGTCTGTCTTTCTTTATTTCTGTCTCTCTCTCCCTCCCGCTATCTTTCTTTCTGTCTGTCTCTCTCCCTGGCCCCCTTTGTCTGTCTGTCTTTCTGTCGCTCCCTGCTCCTGTGTCTTTCTTCTTTTCTTTCTGTCTCCCTTCCTCCCGCTGTCTGTCTTTCTTTCTATCTGTCTGTCTCTCTCCCTGCCTCCTATGCAGCAGCATTTCTCTCCCCCTCCCCCCCCCACTTCCCTGTGCAGCCACAGCAGCATTCTCTCCCTCCACACCATTTCCCTGTGCAGCAGTAGCATTTTCACTTCCCCCCCTTTCCCTTCTCATGGTCTAGCCAGCTTCTTTAGTCCGTTGCCGCTACCCCCCTTTCCTTTCCTTCCCGCGGTCCCGACAAACCTGCCGACTCCAGCCTGCAACACTCTGCACACTGCTTCGGGGCCTTCTACTGCCCTGATTTACTCTGCCGCGCCTCTGATGATGTCATTAGAAACATGCCAGAGTAAATCAGGGCAATAGAAGGGCCCGAAGCAGCGTGTGCAGAGTACTGCAGGCTGCTGGAGTAGGCAGGTTTGGAGTCGGGACCATGGGAAGAGGGAGGGGTGGCAAGACGTCGGGAGAACTGAGTTACCGAAGAGCAGGGAGTCCAGCAATGGCGGCCAGTGCTGTGAGTGTAGGTAGGAGCTGGGGACTCGCGCATGCACACTCCTGCTTGGCCACGGACCTACAGAACATGGAACAGGGAACACAGAACACGAAAGTAGGAGTGCGCATGCGCGGCTAGCATTTTATTATATAGGATAATTTATAAATATAATTTTACCTCGATTTTAACTTTTATTGTAAACCGGCTAGATACCTGTTGATGGTCGGTATATTAAAATCAATAAACTTGAACTTGAACTATACACAAAAAATGTTGAACTGCTCATAAACTGATTCATCAAATCCTGGTCAACATCAACCAGAAAACTAGAATCACTTAAACTACTCCTTCCATCTCTCAAAGGGGTTAAATACAAATGCACACTTGACTCGCTCTTCACTTATATTGGCACCAAGACCTGGAACAAGCTCCCGACGAACATCAGGATGGAAACATTCTACAACAGATTCTGAAAAAAATTTAAAACTCTCTTTTTTGAAAGCATGCACACCATAGACAACTAACTCAAAATACCTGTCACTAAATCCCATACTCAACTTAAGTGTTAGACCAGTACAGTCATGGAACCTCTATTCCTCCTTCCATATTCCTCCATTCAAAACTCTCCCCTCCTCAAACAGCTATAATTTAACATAAACATTCTGTAATTCCTTACATTGTAAGTTGCCTTGAATCTGTTTAGGTGTAGTGTGACTCAGAAATGCTAGATTATAAATCTAGGGCTTCTTTTACAAAGGTGCACTAGCGTTTTTAGTGCGCGCTACAATGCCACACGCGCTAACCTCATGCTACACAGAAAATACCAACGCCAGCTCTATGGAGGCGTTAGAGTCTAGCGTGCTCTAAAACTGCTAGCGCACCTTCATAAAAGGAGCCCCTAATTTAGAAAAAAAAAAAAAAGGTCTAGCATTGTATTTACCGAGGGGGAAGAAATTTTGTTTGGCAATACCCCTGCAAAGTTTTTACACATTAATTTTAAAGTCATTCAGTCATTAGTAACTCAAAACAAACAAGTAAATAGATAAAAACAGAAGGCGTCAGGAAATGTGATAATTGCTATTCTCAGACTCTACGGCAACAGAAGATTTTGAATCCACCATTATGCTATATGTTTCATGCCAGTAATTTTAACAGCTGGTGGGATAGATAGATTCTTATCATAACTATGATGCCTCTGTTCTAACAAATTCACCCAGCTGTTTTGTAACTTGCATTTCTTTAGGTGTTACAATTGTCTGGATAGTCAAGCAATTTGATCAACTTGATACCTCTCCTCCTCCTCCTCCTTCGTGATATCGTACAAGTCAAAATATGCATTGCTCTTCCCTTTGTTTTATTCTGTCATCCATTACTTTGTAGGCATTGTGCGCTCTTTTGTTTTAATATCAATCCACAATCACCTCCAAGTCCATGCAAAGCTCTTATCTCAAATTTATTTTCTCTTTAATCTTCCGGACCTCAGCAAAACCACTCACCGCTCAAATACTCTCAAAGCAGCAAAGCTTTGTGTCCTATCATCATCGGTCTTTTAATATAGGGTATTTAATAATTCTCTCCCTTTTAAACCCTTTATTTGTAGGCTAAAATTTCAATTTACTTTCCTTTGTTTATCTTAAACTATACTTATCTTTTAGCTGTTTTAATGACATGATCCGTGAAGGCTGGATCCAACATGTTTCGCATAAAGCTTTTTCAAGGATCCTCCCCAGAGCCGTCCTTTGTCAACCGACGAAACCAAACTTATCAAGTCACGTTAACTTATCGAGCCAAACTTATCGAGTTGTGATAGGGCCATAAGTGTTATGGCCCTATCATGTTGTTCACCCCTTAACACTGTCACAGGGAAGCCCCTGTGAACCCAGGTTTAAAGCCAGAAGTGCCAAATACTGGCTGTGTTAAATTTGTTGCTAAACCTAGATATTTGATAGGAAGGAAACTAGACAGTGAAAATTCCTATTTATCTTTTTCCAGAAAGGCACCAGAGGTAGTGACTTCAAAGAAGCCAGGTTTAAGCAACCAGGAATATGTAAAACAGTGAATCCCTGAATTAAAGCCCAATGCTAGCGTCAGGCAAAAAGCTAGAGTTAGCCAGGCTGACACACCTCACAGAGCTACACCAATTAGAATCAGGCATCCACCTGGGATTAACCTTAATTATCCCAGCAGCGCAAACTAGAGAAGCTTTAAGCAGAAGAAATCACAAGCCAAGCCAGGCTGGACTTGTCCTGAAGATGAAGACAAAAGGACTCAGCAGTACAGGTACCTCTCTGAACCAGAAGTTATTTCCCCTTCCGGCCCCACTCTTCAGCTTGAGTTTTCAAGCAAAGTCCTAGGCATCATCTTAGACTCTTCTCTCTCCTTCAATGATCACCTCAACTCCCTGGTAAAAAATGCTTCTTTAGCCTCCATATGTTGAGGAAAGTAAGATCCTGCTTTCATCATTCTCATTTCGCCATCCTCGTTCAATCCACCATCCTCTCTAGACTGGACTACTGCAACTCCATCTATATAAGCCTAACTAAGAAAAACCTCCATAGACTTCAGCTAATTCAGAATGCCGCAGCCAAGCTTATTTTCGCAAAAGGCAAGTTCGATCACGTCTCCCCACTCCTCTCCAAGCTTCACTGGCTCCCAGTATACTCCAGAGTCCTCTACAAATGTGCCTGCATAGCCTTCAAGATTCTACATGGCATCCTTCCTCCCGTTATCCCTCTCTTTTGGAATTCCTCAAACCCGCTCTCCTCTAGACCCTCCCAAAAACTGAAACTATCTTTCCCATCTATAAAAGGTATATCCCGCGCAGGAAAACTTGGAACATCCCTCCCCTTTAGAACCACAGAACTCTGGAACAAACTCTCATCCCCGCTCAGAAATTCTAGCTCCTTCCAATCCTTCCGCAAACACTTGAAAACTTGGCTCTTTTCAAAAATCTAATCACGCCCCGTTCTCTAGTACCCTGCCCCTCTTTACCTTCTCAGTCCCTCTCCTATATCCATCTTTGTATTTCCTTTTCCTCTCAACCTCTGTAAACCGTGCCGAGCTCTGCGCTTGCGGAGATGGTGCGGTATACAAACCTAAGGTTTAGTTTAGTTTAGTTTAAAATATCAGTAAGACCAAGAGTTACAAGGATTAGAAATGGGCATAATGGAAATGGAGTGTGAACCTATGCATATTTTTTTAGAGGATATGTCCAGGCGTCCAGATGGCTTTCCAAAGCCCGGCACTTGTCCAGGTATTGAAAAGCTTCCAGCTCTGAACCGCATCAGAAGGGCATCTACACATGCATGGTGATGTCACACACATGTGTGCATGCATGTGACATCATCGCATCACACCTGGGCATGCACAGATGCCCTCCTGATGTGGCTATGAGCATGAGAACAGGTTAAGGGGGTGGGATGAGGCTGGGGAGGAATGAGGCGTGAGTATGGTGGAATGGGGCCGGGCCGGGCAGAACTGGGCGGGCCTGGGGGCAGGGCCAGGGGTCTAGATTTTAAAATGGTAAGATCTGGTAACCCTATCTTTACAATTTTAGATGCCCACTGAAGATGAAATCTTTAGAGGGATCTATTATGGTTTATAAGAATTGCCAAAATTACATTAGATTTCAAATTGTGTTGCTTAAAATCCATCAAATTGTCTTCCCTGGGTTCAAAGGAGAATCTACAGTTTCCAACCAACTCATTCATTTAATGCTGAAGACTTTGCACGTCCCCACTTACAGCAGTAGCAGCAGATTCTGCCCTTAGAACAGGAGATTATTAATCAACTCTAGCCATTGACCTGGCAAGAGACCTTTGTGAGGTTTCACAGTTGTTGCAACAGAGCATAAGGAAGGCTTATATTTCACCAGGGCATGAAATTGAGTGAACAGCAGGCGGCATCTCTAATTCTGAACATATTTACCATTATGAGTACTAACACTAATTATAATAGATTCTTTTCAATGTAATAGGACTAATTATAATGGAATTGTTTTGTATTCACTGTAAATAACACAGATCGTGAAAAGTTCATCTGGATAGCCTAAGAATGCTGTGTATTTTGTCATAGCATACAATTGTGATTTCAAATCTGCTAAGCCTTAATTAATTGACATTTGTTAAAAATAATAGATTACCCCAATTAAAATGAAATCAGGCACCGGCGGTCAAGTCAGTGGATGAACAGTTCATTAGATCATTTTGCTGTCATTACTGTGAAGCAGATTTGTTAGATGCAGGAAGTCAGACAAAGAAATTAATATTTCCCTGCTAAAGATGCATCTCTGATTGGAATCTATTTCTCAGTATTCAGCTTGTCTGTATGTTACTCTGACCACTAAAAAGATTTGGTGCCTTTGCTGGGTGCTCAATGATTCTTCAGAATATGGGAGCTGACTTGATTTTTAAAGCAATAAATAGAACACATTCACATGGAATGTCA
The DNA here is from genome assembly GCF_902459505.1 of Geotrypetes seraphini. NCBI lineage: Eukaryota > Metazoa > Chordata > Amphibia > Gymnophiona > Dermophiidae > Geotrypetes > Geotrypetes seraphini. Next base: position 30,521,359 of record NC_047089.1, on the reverse strand, counting down.
AAAAGTGTGTGTAGCTACAATATGAGTTCCTGCTGTTACACCTAATAGAAAAGAAGAAAAAACCTCCCAAACCCCAAGAATGAAAATGGGTAAAAGGGAGAGACAAGAGCAAGAAGGTAAATCAACTAGCCTTAATAATAATTTGATGAATCAGGAGAGCCCTCAGTCACACAGCCATCCACTGGGAGCTCCCAGAGAGAAAAGGCTGTCACTGGCTTACACCCTGTTACTCCGCGGAACAGGCGAGTCATCTGACTCGTTTAACCAATGATGTACTTGAGTCTGCAGTTTCAATTAGAGGCGTTCATTTCGGTTGAGTGCCATTTTCCGCTTTGCCATCTAAGCTGTGTCTGAGGAATTGGGAGACTCAGCGCAGTCCGGCCGTTCCTGAGGAAGGGGGTGTGCACCCCCGAAACGGAGTCCCGTTGGACGAAGTTGATATCTGCTGGCTGTTCTTCACACGGAGAAGCTAAGTACTTCCAGATTGTGTTTGCTTTGTTGGATTTGGACACTTGAGTTTTCCTCTTTGGCCCCCCTGGATAAGGGGTAGAGACAATTACAAGTTGGTATTAGAGTGTGTTTTTTTTTGATTCATTTGATTTAAACATATTTTTTCACACTTTGCACTTTTGGGGTGCACTTTATTCATTTATTAGCACAGAGAGAGCCCGGGGATGTTTCACAGTTAACACCCTTTCGGGTGTAAGCCAGTGACAGCCTTTTCTCTCTGGGAGCTCCCAGTGGATGGCTCCCAGTGTGACTGAGGGCTCTCCCGATTCAACAAATTATTATTAAGGCTAGTTGATTTACCTTCTTGCTCTTGTCTCTCCCTTTTACCCATTTTCATTCTTGGGGTTTGGGAGGTTTTTTCTTCTTTTGTGATTTTTCACCTCCCTTACTTTGATTGGGTTCCATTTTTGTTCGTTACACCTAATAGGACATACAATCTGTCATTCCTTGAGCAATTCTGGATACATTCTTTGGACGGCGAAGAACCGGACGGTCTAAATCAGAAGATTGAATGGAGCCAATGTTTTTGAGTTTTCAAGATGTTTCACATACTTTTTCCATACTTTTTAAAAATTTGGCACTTCCTGGGAGGTTTGACACACAGCTCCTGATTGGTGAGGCCCGACTTTAGTACAGGAAGAGGCGGTCGGAGCATACCGCGAGTGATTTCCTTCACTCACCGGTGTTCCGGCTGCCCTCTCTTGCCCGGTCATTCACGGTCGGAAAATACCATGAATGACTGGGACCGCGAATCGCAGACTGCAAATTTGCGGGGGAGCACTGTATATGGATTTTTAAAGCAAACATGTTACCAAAGGAGGCACAGCTATTTTAAAACCGATCTCTTTAGTCTTTAAAATAATATATGGTCAAGCCTAATTATATAAGCTTTATTGTATTTTACAATAGATAACTAACTAGAAGGAGTCTTTCAACTTAAGACATTTAATAGTTGTTCAGGCTAACAGACCTCAGAAGTACCATATCGTATGTCTATAAGCTTTTAAGATCATACAGACTCAATTGGCACCCATGGTCGTAATAGGCCTCTATAATACTTTTTTCAATTGGCTTGTGTTATTGTATTTTATTCATCTGTTAGAAACTTGCATTCCAATGATCAATTTATTCTTCTCTTTCCTGATGCAAGAGGTGTGAAATATAAAATAATTTGTGTCACCATTATTTTCATATGAAGTTGTTAAAATTTGGAATATTCTGCCATCTTCACTAAGATATCAGTCTAACTATATGATATTTTTTTGTCTATCTATTAGATTATAGATAGGGATATTTTCAATATGATCCTTTTTGGCCACAGAGCGGTATAGAAAGATTTTTAATAAACATACACATCTACTGTAAATCAAATTTTGGACATTCTGAGAGAAATGTATATATCATACTAGAGTTTGGAGAAGGTATGTAGATAGTTTGACATCTACATCATTCATATATTCAAAGATAAAAATAGAAGATGAGAAGGAAAAAGGAGCCCCAGAGAGATAGTTTGACATCTACATGAAAAGCTAAATGGCCAGCCTATCCTTCTATATCACAATAACCACACAAATCTAGATTGAAACAGCATTGGAAAGGGAGACGTTAAAAAAACAAAAACAAAACCCTGAGTCATGACTGGTGGGGCTGCTGCAAGGGGTGGGTAAGCTAGGGAAGGGAAGGGAGACCAGTAGGGTTATCCACCATGTCAACAAAGGAGGATTCTCCCATGGCCAACATCATCGAAGAGAGACAATTTTCCTTACAGCCACTAATATGCTTGGTGATGGTGCAGATCTCTTGTTTTAACCTGGTTTTCACTTTAGCCCAAAGGCCTTAATCCATACTATGTTAATTCTAAAAGATCACATGATTCTTCAATGGTAAAAGGTCACATCTTTTATCTTTCAATTGCCATCAAAATGTCAGTCTCTGGCAGTAACATAACAATGAAAAAAATATTGCTGCTCCCAAAACATCAAAATTGAAACTTCATTCTATGAAACGATTTGTTCCCAAATTATTATGACAGCAGAATTATAAAAATGGCTTACTAATGATAAAAAGAAATGAACAGGTAATATCGGTTATGCTGCAATGCCCTTTATTCTTCACTAACTAGAAAATCAAGGTGTTATATTTCAAAGACACTGAGGTAATTGCATGATTCGAAGGAATGATTTAAAAATATATCAAGTCAAAATTGCCCTTATTTCTGCTTCAGGCATAAAAGAAGCGTTGTTTTTGACCTTTCCTTCGACTCACATGCTTCCTACAGGCTCTAATTACAAAACCTATCATTTTTCCGTGAGAAGTACAAGCTCAAGCTGAGATGCAAACTAATCAGAACCTGGCAGTAGTAACATATTTTCCTACAGCATATTTATTGAGGAAGAATTGCTAAGTTCACGAATCAGTGAAGCATTATCAGAAAAGATTTCACCGATTAAGACGCACAGTTTAATTAATAGAATATAATAGAGTGCCAGTTCCATGAAATGTACAGTAAATCTCATTACGTCTTAAGGAATGTATGCAATTTTTCCAATCTGTGATGTAGCATGCAAACTGAATATCATGTCATTAACGGTCTCTTAGCCCTCAGGATAGATGTAAACGGCTTTCTTGCTGGTATCACATGTAGCATTTGGCAGTGCAGGTTGATTTATAGTAGATATGGACTGCAAGAGAATGCCCACATAACATCAATGAATGATGGGTAGATATTTGAGAGGTGATTTTTATAACGTTGACGTTAACATTTACACACTACTTGTACATATGCTGTAAATGTTTATAGTTAGTTGACTGACAGACAACAGAGGGTGGTGATTTCTATTTTGATTTATTATATTTGATAGACATATTGTATATGAGTAATAAGCGGTTTACAAAACTAAATCCATTAGGCACTTTTGGACTTCGCTCTCTGTCTTAGGCTCACAAGCTAAACTAGAGCTCCTAAGAAAAAAAAAAGAATATCATTCTTATATTCAAAGATAAAATTAGAAGATGAGAAGAAGGAGCCCCAGAGAGATGTAGAGAACAAGGGAAAGTGAACCAGAGTGGTTACATTGTGGAGAAAAAGATAGAATAGTAAATCTAACAAGAAAAATATAAATTACTGTATCGGGCATTGGAAAAGAAATCCAAAAAAACTCTGTGGAGTGACGATGTTCCCAAATGGACTTTATTTGAAAGTATCAAAGTTCCAAAGGTACACTAAAATCATCCACATAAAATAATTCCATCCACATAAAAGTAAATCATCCACATAAGAGCCTTAAAGGACCTAGTCCGCTAGGAATACAGGACCCAACACGGTCCGCGTTTCGACAAAAAGTCTTCTTCAGGGGTCCCTGGGGGTCCTATAAAGGTGAGTACGTGGGAAACAATTGTGTGGTGAACCGGAAGTGAGACACTGCTTGCATTTGCAATGGAAAAAAACTAGAGCGCCTAAGAAAAATAAAGAATATCATTCTTATATTCAAAGATAAAATTAGAAGATGAGAAGAAGGAGCCCCAGAGAGATGTAGAGAACAAGGGAAAGTGAACCAGAGTGGTTACATTGTGGAGAAAAAGATAGAATAGTAAATCTAACAAGAAAAATATAAATTACTAGATCGGGCAGGGGAAAAGAAATAACATAAAATAAGACAAACCCAGCAAAAGAAAAATGAAATAAGTTATGAATAATGGGAAGGAAAAATTGCAGTTAGTGAAGGCTGGTTGATTCTACCTGGGGCAATGGGGGTCACAAGGAGCAGCGTGGGTTTGAACCCACAACCTCAGAGGGTTGCTGCTGTAGCTTTAACCATTACGCCACACTCTCTCCCCCCCCCCCCCCCCACACACAGGTAATTTCCCAAATAAACTCAGAACACCAATAAAGACTCTCCTAACTTTATCTAGTCACCTATCTGGGTTCTGGTCTGAATATTGCTGATACCCGGAGAGGTGATGCCACAAAGTTATACCCAGATATTCAGTACTAGGTGGCATCTAGGTACAAGTGCTGAATATTTGGCTAGGGTTACCAGATTTTCTGTCAGGAAAATCCAGACCCCAAGACCTGCCCCCAGGCCTGCCCAGTCCCACCCATCCCTGCCCTGTCACGCCCCAGTTCTGCCGTGCCATGGCCTCAAGCCCCGCCTCCAATCCCTCCCCAGTGGAGGGACCACTCTGCCTTCTTTCATCAGGCAGGACATCTGCGCATGCGTGTGATGTCATCACATTGTATCCACATATGCACGGATGCCTTCCTAGATGAAGGAAAGCTTTTCAAAACCCGGACAAAGTGCCATCAGGAGACATCCGAATGTCTGGAAACCGTATATATGGCTCCCGGAAGAGGTGGTGGAAACAGAGACTGTGTCTGAATTCAAAAGGGCCTGGGATAGGCACGTGGGATCTCTCAGAGAGAGAAAGAGATAATGGTTACTGTGGATGGTCAGACTAGATGAGCCTTTGGCCTTAATCTGCAATCATTTTCTATGTTTCTATACCACAAAGCTCTATGACATCACAATGTAAGTGTTAAGAGCCTTAGCCAATAGGGAGAGGAGGAGACAGTGGATGCTGTGGATGGGCCATTTGTCCTTTATCTGCCATTATGTTTCTATGTTTCTATAATCATAAAGCTCTATGACATCACAATGCAAGTGTTAAGAGCCTTAGCCAATAGGGAGAGGAGACAGTGGATGCTGTGGATGGGCCATTTGGCCTTTATCTGCCATCATGTTTCTATGTTTCTTTGTTTCTATAATAAAAATATGGGGGCTTTCAGTAAAAAATAAAATGTTGAGGTTGAATATTGGTCCATAAGCTTCTCTGGCCAAGGTCTCCAAATGGGTTCATTTTGTGCACCACTATGACCTGCTAGTCAGAAATGACAAATAAACAGATACATAAACACAACATCACTCTTAAGCCAGAGCACATAAAATATGATCTCAATATGTCAGATTTACTGATCTTCCCCTCTGCTTTCCCTCCCTCCCTTGGTTGCTCATTATATGAGTTTCATTTCATTCCATGAGCTTCATCATATATCCTCTTCTATTCCATATTCAGTGGCTTATTGATCATAAAACACAGAAGCAATTTTATAAACACTATGTGGCATTATGACTTTGTGTTTGGAGTCAATGACAGCAGGCTGGAGCTGTTGATAAATTCTCCTCATTACAATAACATTCCTTGAGATACAAAGTACAGTCAAACCGTGGTTTGCGAGCATAATTCATTCCAAAAACATGCTTGCAATCCAAAGCACTCGTATATCAAAGCAAATTTCCCCATAGGAAATAATGGAAACTCGGACGATTCGTTCCACAACCCCAAAACTTTAATACAAAATACTATATGTACTTGTATTGCAAGACCTCGCTCGTTTAGAACAGTCGCTACACTCCCGCAGCATCAGAGCGAGAAGAACCAGCAGCTCAGTTGTGATGATGTGACGTGTGTATACTGTATGTACTCGTATTGCAAGACTTTGCTTGTTAAAACAGTCACTACACTGTTGCAGCGTCAGAGAGAGAAGGACCATCGGCTCAGTTGTGATGATGTGATGCGTGTATACTGTATGTACTCGTATTGCAAGACTTTGCTTATTTAGAACAGTCACTACACTCCTGCAGCATCAGAGAGAGAAGAACCATCGGCTCAGTTGTGATGATGTGACGCGTGTATACTGTATGTACTCGTATTGCAAGACCTTGCTTGTATATTAAGTTAAAATTTAATAAAATGTTTTGCTTGTCTTGCAAAACACTTGCAAACCAAGTTACTTGTAATCCAAGGTTTTACTGTATAACGTTTTCATTTTCATTATTTTTAAAAATCTTATATCTGTTAGTTATATGTTTTAGAGTAAAGAGGTTAAAATATGTTAAAATTATAATTACTGCAGGACTGGCACCTTAAGATGAATCTTGTACCTCTCCTGGGCCCAAAGTGCCGGTGTCAGTGCGTGTACCTATTTAGGGTTGCGCTACTACTCATTCAAGCAGATACCCCTCCCCCGACATCCCCTTTCCCCCTTGTAACTTTGATGGAACTTCGGCAGGAGGGATGCCTAGCTCCTCCTGCGGGCAGGTCCGCCTCATCAAAATGGTGGGCCTACATTTCTGGCACCCATCTTTGTATGAATCACAACTGTGCAGGTGCTTGAGGTGTGATTCTCTAACTGGAGCTGTCGCGTGATTGATACACGATCAGCAGCCACTTTTAATGCAGCCGCTAACATTGGTGCCGCTTAGAGAGTCCAGGGAAAAATCCTAGGCACGGCTCCATTAAGACCAGGGTTTTCTTAGCCTAAATGAATGTGCCTACTGGTACCTACTCAATCCACCCCGAATCCACCCCAACCACACCTATTTGCTGGAAGGTGGCTCAGTGTGGACGCCTACATCGAAGTGGTAGGCGGCTACCAGCAAATTAATTTTTTGATCCTTTATTAATTGGTTTTTAATTAATTATCAGTACTGATTACGTCTATTAAAAAAATTGTTAGATTGGCTAGACAGGTCAATCTAAGCATCTAACTGCAGGCGTGCTCATACAACTAGACCTTACCGCTGCATTCGACTTGGTGGACCATAACATTCTACTACAAATCCTGGATACAATAGGTATCACAGATAAAGTATACACATGGTTTGAAGGATTCCTTAAATTAAGAACCTATAGAGTAAAATCAGACAAACAAAAATCTGAACCTTGGTCAAACCCCTGCGGAGTTCCCCAAGGATCCCCTCTATCCCCGACTCTCTTCAATCTCTATACAGCCTCCCTCAGCTCTCACCTGGACAAACAAGGCATAACCTCCTACAGCTATGCCGATGACATTACCATTCTCATACCCTTCGATCAACCTGAACTCTCCATGACGAACACAATATACCAAACACTAAAACCAATAGCAACCTGGATGAAAGATCACAAACTGAAATTGAACCCAGATAAAACAAAATTCATCCTCCTAGAAAACAACAAAATACCAACCATAACCAACATTGAAATCAACGCAATCAACTACCCCATACAAACCACCCTAAAACTGCTAGGAATAACTATCGACAGATGCTGCACCATGCAACCGCAAATCAATAAAACAATACAAAAGTCATTCTTAGTCATGAGAAACTTAAGCCAAGTTCGGAAATTCTTCGAGAAAACTCAATTCCAGCTCATAGTTCAGTCCTTAATACTAGGCCTACTTGACTACTGTAATATCCTCTACCTCCCATGCCCTACAACCATAACAAAACAACTACAAACTATCCAAAACACAGCACTAAGACTCATCTAGTCATTAAAGAAACATGATCACATTACAGAAGCATATCTCCAATTGCACTGGCTTCCGATTCCAGCAAGAATACAATTTAAATTCTACTGCCTACTATTTAAGACTTTATACGGAGACAGTCCAAACTACCTGAATAAGCGCCTCATCCACAACACCGCAACCAGACATAGGAAAACACACACCCCATTCTCATACCCCCCAATTAAGGAGGTCAAACGGAAAAAACTATATGATGGCCTCCTGGCCACTCAAGCAGCCAAACTAGACAACCAAATCGCCAATCTACGGACGGCATCCCTCGACTACAAGACTTTTAGAAAAGAAATAAAGACCATACGAAAACTCTGAAAAAAGAAATAATACCGCAAGTCTCAAACTCCACCTCTCACTAAAGCCAACTACCCCAAACAAATAGCCTTACCCATTTCTTACTCTTTTTGAAAATGACCAATTTTTTTTTTTTTTTGTAAGTTCTTGTTGTAATACATCTTGGATAATTCTTTTGTAATCCGCCTTGAACTGCAAGGTAATGGCGGAATAGAAATCCCTAATGTAATGTCTTTTATAGAATTAAGGCCTTTGTCAACATTTTAGCGTCATTGGGCGTAACACATCATTTCTCATTATTTCATTTTTAAGCCCCCTTTGGTCACGCTGTGTTAGAGGTTTTTTTTAATCGCAGGCTGCTGTGGTAAAAACTCCAATGTGGCTCTATAGATAAATCATGGTTGTTAAAAACTTTCTTTAAAAATGGACAGAAAGAATTTTTAGGTCATAAAATACAGATGTTTCCTGACCTTTCATGACTGACGCAAAAGCGTCACCATGAATTTCTTCTGAAACCTGGGGAGCTACATTTTATTTGAGACATCCTTGTAAGGGTATTGTGTGTTACCGTACTGTTAAATATGTTTGTTTGTTTTTTTATTTTATTTTTTAAATTCTTTATTCATTTTTTTTAAACCAAATCACTTGATAACTTTCTTGGCTTTATCTCGTCTGGATGCAGAAAAATCTTGAGCCCTATAAATTTGGGGCTCCTTTTACAAAGGTGCGTTAGGGCCTTAATGCGCGAAATAGCGTGCACTAAATTGCCGAGTGCGCTAGACCTTAACGCCAGCATCGAGCTGGCGTTATTCTAGACACGTACTGCGCGGTGTAGCACATGGTAATTTCGTGCATACTCTAAAAACGCTAGCGCACCTTATTAAAAGGAGCCCTTGGATTTAAATCTGGAACCTTGCTCTCAGCTCTATAGCCAATAGCATTCTTTAATATATATTTCTTCTTTCTTTTACTCGCTTATTCGATCTTAGACCCCTTTTGAGGACTTGAGCAGAAATAGTTAGTTAATTTCTTTAATTAATGAATGTTAAAGATTTATATTTTATTGGAATTTAATTTGTATACTATTATTGCTTTCTATACAAGCGTAATACTTGATGTTTAAGTTTGAAAATTAATAAATAAATAATAATTAAAAAAAACAAAAAACCTCCAATGCTCATAGAGTTCCTATGAGCGTCGTGAGCGGCGCAGGCCATTCAGCGCGGCGCTCTCCGCTAAAAACTGCTAGCGCAGTTTAATAGAAGAGGGGGCAAGGCACGCAGACCAATATAGCAGGCGCTGATTTAGCGCGCACTATATGATAAGGCGCCCGTTATATTCTATGGGTGCCTTAGCATTTAGCATGCGCTAATCTTTAGCGCACTCTATATGGATTAGCACGCGCTAAATCGGTTTGCGCACCTTAGTAAAAGGACCCCTTAAATATCTTACAGAAAGCGTAACAAATTATCCATCAATAACATTCCTTAAAAGCACTTATGTACTATCCATAAAATACAAAAATAAACAATCCCCTTCCCTTCCCCCCTCCCTCTGGATTTGTATGTAGAATAGAAAATCTTCAGTTTGACAGGTTCACAAAAGAATTGGCTGAATTATAATTTTTGGTAGAATTCATTATGCCAAGTTTTTAAAATGGAACGGGTAATAGCCCTACAGCAGGGGCATTTTAAGAAATTTAGGGATGTTTGGGAGCCATTAACAAAATATTGTACAGAATGAATATTATTATCTTCTTTTGTTCATACACGTCCAGGGTGGGGAGGGGGGAGGGAATATTTTATGATTTATTATGCTTAAGTACAATTGCTGGATATAAGGTGGGAGGGATATTTGATGTGAGTTAAACTTTGATGGTATATTAAGTGTTAAAGTATAAAATCTTATCTTATGTTACACTTGTTGAAAGTTTTAAAAAATGAATAAAGATTTATATATATATATATAAAGAATCTAATGGACCCCAGATTCCCATGAATTTTTGCGACTCATTCATTATAAGAACATAAGCAATGCCTCCGCTGGGTCAGACCCGAGGTCCATCGTGCCCAGCAGTCCGCTCACGCGGCGGCCCAACAGGTCCAGGACCTGTGCAGTAATCCTCTATCTATACCCCTCTATCCCCTTTTCCAGCAGGAAATTGTCCAATCCTTTCTTAAACCCCAGTACCGTACTTTGCCCTATTACGTCCTCTGGAAGCGCATTCCAGGTGTCCAGCACACGTTGGATAAAGAAGAACTTCCTAGCATTTGTTTTGAATCTGTCCCCTTTCAACTTTTCCGATTACCCTCTTGTTCTTTTATTTTGCGAAAGTTTGAAGAATCTGTCCCTCTCCACTAACATTTTCCCAAGGACTGTAAAATTAGTATCTTCAGTATTCCCAGCTCAAGCTAGCCCAGAAAAGAATATGGGAATTAGTACCCCCCCTCCCCCCCTTTTACAAAACCGTAGCACCTTTTTTAGTGCCGGCCATGGTGGTAACAGCTCCGACGCTCATAGTATTTCTATGAGCATCGGAGCTGTTACCGCCACAGCCGGTGTTAAAAACCGTGCTACAGTTTTGTAAAGGGGGGTAGGGGTGGTAAATGTAGGATCCTTTGCATAGCACTGCCACAGAACCACCAGGTCAGCCCTTGCTCTATTCTAGAACACACTTTCTCAGAGAGGAACTCAGCATATTGCTCTTCCTGTTGAACTCTTCTTAATAAATTGCTTCAAGTTAATGGTCAATAACATAATGGAATCGAGAGATATAAAGAGGAAAATATTGGGAGGACACTGAGTTGAAACACAGTTTTATATTTATTTCATCTGCAGGCTACTTTTGTAATGAATGCATTATTTCAATTCAAAGCTATCAAAAGACAAATTTAAAAAAAACCCAAACAAACAAAAATGTTTTACTAAATTTATTTAAGCAATTTAGGTGTGATATAAAATTCAATCAATTGCAAATTTATATCTACATTAATCAAACTTACACTATTTTTCTTTGAGCCTTCTGATGTTAATTGATTCTCCTTTCCAATCATTTTGAAAAATCCATGATTGATGAGTTAGGAAATAATCCAATCTATTATGTCTTTAAAATCATGTTAATATCATTCATCCCTATTTCATTCATCTATTTAAGTTCAATTTGAGATCCAGCTTATTTTACTTATACTATACTGAATACCTTCTAATTTGCTGCAGAAGATATAGAAAGGGATCTTATCAATTATATCTTGAGAAATGAATTATATCGGCTAAATAAATTAATTCCTAGAATAATGAGGCTGAGGACCCTGAATTCTGCTGAAGATGATAATGTGGCTAAGTTGTTGACTTCTTTATAATGAGGACAACCCAAAAAGGTTATTCTTACCCATATTCTCACTCAATCTTTGTGGATTACAAGTTGGTAGGGTTAGGACTTACTATAAATCAAAAAAAGAAAATAGGCAAGGTCCACAAAAAAATGTATTGCTGTATAAGAATGCAAAGTGGAACTAACTGAAACTTAATGGATCCTATCCTATATAATAAAAGCTTACCGGCGCCTGCGCTGTTAAAACAGAGTGAGCCCTGCCGCTGTGGTGTGTGATGCGTGGCTATGTTCCATTTTAGAATCCGGCGGCAGGGAACATTCTGGCCACTCCCCTCCTCCCACCCTCACTCACAAACCGGAAGCACAGGCAAGCTCTCTCCCTGCCCGTGTCCTTGGCAGGGAACACACCTCCCGCCCTTGCTCAGCGCTGTCGCTGCCGCCACCGCTGATGATACTCCTCTTCAGAGCAGCCTGTGATCGTGGCTCGCTTTAAAGAACCTCGCAGGCCGCTCTCCAACCTCAGTAGCATGTTCCCTCTGATGCACGGGATCGCGTCAGAGGGAACGTGCTACCGAGTTGGAGAGCGGCCTGCGAGGTTCGCTAAAGCCGGCCACCACGATCGCAGGCTGCTTTAAAGAGGAGCAGGCCAGAAGACGCCGAGATGGAGGAAAGGTAAGAAGGGGATCAATACAGGGGGCCAGGGGGAGAGGGAAAGGGAAAAGGGGCTGCTTTGGGGGGAGGGGTGTGCTGGGGACAGGCAGCTTTGCTCTGGGGGGAAGACAGAAGGGGCCATGGAGAGACAGGGAGAGGGAAATGGGGCTGCTTTGGGGGGAGGGGTGTGCTTGAGGCAAACAGCTTTGCTCTGGGGGGAGGGAAGACAGAAGGGGCCATGGAGAGACAGGGAGAGAGAAAGGGGGCTGCTTTGGGGAGAGGGGTGTGCTGGGGGAGACAGAAGGGGCCATGGAGCGATAGGGAGAGGGAAAGGGGGCTGCTTTGGGGGGGAGGGGTGTGCTGGGGAGACAGAAGGGGCCATGGAGAGATAGGGATAGGGAAAGGGGGCTGCTTTGGGGGGAGGTGTTCTGAGGGCAGACAGCTTTGCTCTGGGGGAAGACAGAAGAGGGCCATGGAGAGACAGTTAGGGAGAGGGAAAGGGGGCTGCTTTGGGGGGAGGTGTGTGCTGGGGGTAGACAGCTTTGCTCGGGGGGAGGGGGGGAGACAGAAGGACACAGACAGCGGCCAAGGAGAGAGAGAGATAGAAACACAGACAGACAGACACATCTATTCTAGCACCCGTTAATGTAACGGGCTTAAAGAATAGTGTCTTCATAAAGCTATGCAATATAGCATTCCCAAATGATGTTTCTTCTAGTTATTATAAGGAGGAAAAAGACCTCAGCACAAATGCAGGACTGCCAAGACAATACTTGTAGCGGGCCCCCGAAGAAACAACTATGTCCTTATGGCAAGAAGAGATGATTTGAGCTCAGTTTTAGGCAGGACTATGAAGGTGTCAAAATATAAACATCCAGCTTGAATTTCAAAAGGGAAAGGGATGTTTATATTGAAAAAAATGGACCTTGATTATTTAGACCTTTGTATCTGACACATCCAGGTTGTAGAAAGGCGCTGTGATTGAACAGCAATGACTGGAGGGATTAAGAGAAGTCACCCCTTAAACCCCCAAGCATTGTTGACCCTATTTTCTTTAAATTAACTTCATAATAGGTCTCTGTGTGGAGTGGAGAAGTAGCTTGATGGCTAGAGCAGGAATTAAGAACTAGGGATCACCGATTTGTATCCCACTGCAGCTCTTTGTAATTTTTGTTTGTTTGTTTTAATTATTTGTGAGCCCTTTCCAGTCATGGTACATAGGCTTTTTGTACCATTTGGGGCTCGCTTGCATCTGTGAAGCTGAAAACTATGCCATTGATAGCTTCACTACCATCGAGGCCTCCCATGGCGGACAGGTTTCAGCGGAGATGTCAACCTAGCGGCAGTAAATGGTACATGGGCTTGTTGTACCATTTTGGGCTTGTGTGCATCTGTGAAGCTGAAAGCTATGCCATCGATAGCTTCATTACCATCGAGGCCTCCCATGGCGGACAGGTTTCAGCGGAGATGTCAACCTAGCGGCAGTAAATGGTACATGGGCTTGTTGTACCATTTGGGGCTCACGTGCATCTGTGAAGCTGAAAGCTATGCCATCGATAGCTTCACTATCATCGAGGCCTCCTATGGCGGACAGGTTTCAGCGGAGATGTCAACCTAGCGGCAGCAGCAGATGGGCAGTGTTGGAGGCGGAGGATCGCATTTGATGCAACAACATCAAATTTATACTGTGCAGAAAAAAGGCCCGGCAATCTACTTCTGTATTCTGTCCCAAAAACTTGATATAATTATCAAGTCGCTTAAACATGAGTTGATGGCACCTAAAAATAACCCATTGCAGAAAAATACCAAAACCAAAAAAACTTAACAAATTAGAAGCTGATCAAAGTGATTCAGATTAGAGAATGACACGGTGACAAAATTCATCACCGTTCCCGTCCCCGCGGATAACTGCGGGAAACCATCTTCTTGTCATTCTTTAAGGAAAGATGGAAGAATCAGAGTATGAATGGCCACAACCACTGACCCTCAAGCTTTGCTTTGAATAATGCTGGTGTAGAAGGACAGAAGGACAGACACTAAAAAATGACATGGGTTTATTTCCCGTGGTTATCCGCGGGGACAGGAATGGTGATGAATTTTGTCACCGTGTCATTCTCTAATTCAGATAACGTGAAGATCAACACACAACAAACAAAACATGGCGAAGACCTGACAATTTGCATTTCAGCTGTAAACAGCTTCCTCAGGGGTTCGGATTGAAAACACCGAGAGCTTGATTATGCACAATTTACCTATATTGCTTCAATAGTCTGGGCTTGCATGTTTCAGATGGTGACCCATCAAAAACATGGCAGACATTGGCGCGCCGACAATCATGCCCCAACATTAGCATGTAGGACAAATGTGCGCCGCCACTCAGACCAATTTGAGGCCTTCCCATTTGTGCTTTGAGAGGGGTTGGGGGGAACCCCCACTACACTGACAAGTCCTTGCACTCCCGTTGAGAGGGGGAGTGTGGGGGGGAACCCCCCAGTACACTTAAAACTGGCTCTTCCGCTCTAAGGTGTGTGTGTGGGGGACATCCCCCAACACTACAATCGTGCTCTCGTTCGGAGAATGTCAACACCGTCTCCATTTGAACATTGCCAATTTCCCCATTACACTAAGAATTGCACCCCGATATTCCCGCTACCTTCATGCATGCATTTGTTAGTGTACGCATTTGACAGCGTGGGATTATCGGGGCGCAATTGTTCTGTGCGCTTTTGACAGTGTACTGTTTCAGATATACCACCTTCAAACCTGAAGGCTATTGAAGGGCTCATAGTCAAAAGCGCGCGCCAACAACCAAGTGCCGACAACCGAGCGCAGACAACTGAGCACAGGACTTAATCGCACCGAGGAAAAGCCATATTTTAAAGGGGTCCGATGGGAGATGTTGGTGGGGAACCCCCCCACTTTACTTAATAGAGATCGCGCTGGCGTTGTGGGGGGCTTGGGGGGTTGTAAGCCCCTCATTATACTGGAAACTTAACTTTTTCCCTGTTTTTTAGGGAAAATGTTGTTTTCAGTATAATGTGGGGGGTTACACCCCACACCCCCCCCCCAACATGGCAGCGTGAGGCAGCGCTATCCCTATTAAGTAGAGTGGGGGGGGGTTCCCCCCACACACTTCCATCAGAGCCCTTTAAAATACGGGTTTTCTTCGGCGCAATCAAGCCCTGCGCTCAGTTGTCCGCGCTCGGTTGTCGGAACGCCTGTGTCCTCACGCGCTTTTGACCCGTCACCCTATTGAAGAGGTGTACATTTGGGTATAGTAGTTATTTATCTGTCCCTAGAGTGCTCACAATTTTAATAAAAATGAATCCCATATAACCAACGTGGGACTTGTCTCAGGCTCCCCTGGTTCTCAGCCATTGTTCTTTTTAAAAAAAATCTTTATTGAATTTCAATTTTATGATAACACAATCATAACGAAATAAAACAGTATCCATCAAAATTCAAGTCACATGTGAAAATAGCATAAAGGTATATTGTATCATTCTATCAACTGTTAGTTAGTCTACAATCATTGAGGGGAGAGTATCAAGGAGCGAAGACTATTGTACTCCTTAATTTTCTCAGGAAATAATCAGGCAGCTTGAAGTGGTCCCAAATACTTAACTAGGAGCATTATCTTGGCTACTGATAGGGGTACTTGCGCTTATCACCTCCTTGTCCAAGATAAATCTTGATAACTGTGCAGAATCAAAAAAGATATATCTTACTCCTCTAAAATTAACCAAACATTTAGGACTCCTTTTACGAAGCCGCCTTAGCGGTTTGATGCACGTAATAGCGCGCCCTAAACTGCCGGCCGCACTAGACACTAATGCCAGCATTGAGCTGACATTAGTTCTAGTTGCGTAGCGTGGGTTTAGCTCAAAACCGCTAATGCGGCTTCGTAAAAGGAACCCTTACATGGAAATCTTAATATAAATGTAGCTCCCAGTTTTAAAACCTGTGGTCTCAAGAGCAAAAACTGTTTCCTCTTTTTTTGTGTAATCCTAGAAACATCTGGATACATCTTTATATTAAAAAAAAAAAAAAGCTTTAAGAGCCAATCTCCATCTCAATCTAAGGCTAATCAAAGAAAAAGTGTGGCAGACGTTAACTGCTCCGATTCTGACTTCTCTAATAAATTGGTCAAGTCCAGAACATCTATTGCAGGTTCCTGATGATCCTCCGGAGATTTCTTCTTTGCCAAGGAAATATAGTAAATTTTTGAAATTGGCAGAAAAGAATTTTGTGGGACTTTCAGAACCTCCGAAAGATAGCGTTTAAACATATCCAATGCTGCAGTGGTGGTTAATTTGGGAAAAAATCCGGGTCATTGTTCTAATCATTACACTTCCCCCTCCATATTCGCACGGGGTTAGGGACAGAGCCGGCCCGTGAATATTAAAAAACCGCAAATAATATTTGGGCCAGTTCTGCTCCTAACCCCCGCTTCCCCCGGCTATTTTAAGCCCTAAAAGCACCCCCTTAAGCCTTACCTAGCGGTCTAGTGGGTTTTCAGGCAGGAGTGATCTTCCCACACTCCTGCCCCGTGCAGATCGCTCACAGGAAATGGCTGCCTTGAGCTCCCGTAGTCTCTCGAGCCATTTCCTGTGAGCAATCTGCATGGGGCAGGAGCGTGGGAAGATCGCTCCTGGCCCGGAAACCTGCTAGACCACCAAGCAAGGCTTAAGGGGGGGCTTACAGGGCTTAAAATAGCCTGAAAAATGAAAATGAATTTTGTGATTTAAAACCGCGAATAAGTGAATTGATAGGTAAGGAATTCGCGAATACGTAGGGGGACGTGTAAAACTATTTCTCTGTTCCACATGGCCATTTTTTTTTTAACATGGAAGTTCCTTTGCAAACAGAATGACATCCATGTCCCTTGTTTTGCCCCACAAGAAAACAACTGAAGAACAAAGCTCCACAGTCTCAAAGCAGCAATGCACACAGTGGAGATAACCAGGAAAAATGATAGGACGCCAAAGGAAGTTTATCATTCACTTCCATCAGACTTAACATGGCCATATTTAATCCTCTGGCTCTGCATCAGGAACCTGCAAAATGTGCCATCTGCTTCCAGCAAGCAATTCTGTAGCACAGTGTATCCTGTGAGATTCCAGTGTGCCACAGCGAGATTCCAGGTGTGCCACGAGAGGCACGCCATGTAGACAAGTCAGCCGGTGACGGCACCTCTCCTCCTCGCAGGTGCATCTCTTTCTCTATGCAGCTCCCTGCCAGCATAGGCATTTGGGGGTTAAGAAGCTCAGAGCCTCATCTGGAGGGCCTCCGTGCATGAACGGCAGTCAATGTGCTGATGTCACATACACATGACATCATGGTGTCAACATCTGCGTATGTGCGGAGATCCTCCAACCACGGCCCCGAGTTTAATGTGCCACGGCTTGGAAAAGTTTGCGAGTCACTGTTGTAGCCAAACACGAGAGTCTTAGGGGAGGGTTCGCTGGAAATAGTGCATCAAAGAGAAGCTTGGCAGGCAGACTGGGACAGAAGCTGTATCTATTGTTATGTTCTTATTAGCACGGAATGTTGTACTGTTTGGGTTTTGGCCAGGTATTTGTGATGCTCATCGGCTCCCCATTGCCCATCAGATTACATTTAAATTATTATTTCTCACCTTTAAGGTAAAATCAGACCGTTTCCCGGCATTTATTGATAGGCTATTACTTCTATATACCACTTCAAGGTTACCTCGATCCACCCAGCAAAACCTTCTTTCAGTTCGTTCCATTCGCCAGATAGGTTTATGACACCACCCGCAAAACTATTTTTTCAATCATGGCACCTACGTTATGGAATTCCCTTCCAAACAATCTCGGACAGGAAAACTGTCCTTCTAAATTTAAATCAACCCTTAAGAATTTTCTGTTCAAAGACGTTTTTGAGGTCTAAGACGAGATATTCTTTTTTAGTACTCTTTTTAGCATTTTTAGAATCCCTTTTTAAATTTGTTAATTCTTTCCCACTATTGTTTTTTCCTTTTTCCCTTTTATTTATTTATTTTTTTAAATTGTAACATTTTTACCTACTTTCCTTTTGTATCTAGTAATGTCTTTCTGTTGTTTACACTAGACTCTATTTTGATTTTCCTTTTATATATACAGTGGTACCTTGGATTACGAACATAATCTGTTCCAGGAGCATGCTCGTAATCCAAAATGCTCGTTTATCAAAGCAAGTTTCCCCATAGAAAATAATGGAAACTCGCTTTCATACGTTCCCACCCCCCCACCCACCCCCGATAACCGGCATCGCTCCCCCCCCACCCGCTCCAACCAGCACCCCCTCATGTGAACCAGCCCCCGCCCGAACAACTTAAACTTACCCCCCCATCCCGTCTAGCGCAGGCACAGATCGTATGCCTAGAAGATCTTCTGGCTTCCGGCTTCTGCCTGCCTGCCTTGTCCCCATACCTGCGGTGAGCACCTTTCCCCCCTCCACTGTTTTGGTGGGTTACCCGTGGCTACTCGTGACTAGCCGCGGGTAATATCCATCGTTTCATTCTCTAATAAGCATGTTATCAATGAGAATTTTTTTGTTAGAAAAAATAAAATTCCTGGCTCTGACCTTGGGCACCTTCTACCTCTGCCACTAGCTGGTTAGCATCCCTTAATTGGCTGTCTAATAAGCTCCACTTTAGCAATACATCACACCCAAGACATCCTGCTTTCCTGTCTTTATTTAATATTTGAAAAGGCACTGCAGGAAAACAAAAAAACTTTTCATATCTGCCTCCTTCCTTGCAGCAATACTTCTCATGTCACATGTACATTCGGAGGCAGATATGAGAAGGAACAAGGTTAGATCGTAAAAAATGCACAGAACTTTTCTTTTGCAAACTGGGTGTGTTTTTGGCGAATCCATTTGCATCTGTTTCAGAGCAGCTAGGTACATGCCAAAAATGGAAACCATGTTCCTGTAACTTCCAAATTTTCACAGGGGAATACCCTGTAGAATTTCAAATTATCCTCTTTATCTTTTTCTTATTCATGTATGCACCAGGAACACAACTACTTGGAGTACATTCTTCAAAAAAAAAAATGCAGGTGCATGATTTATTATATAGAATATTAGTATGATGGGGTGCTGAAAAGTTGTCAGCCCAACCAAGCAACTCCCTAAATTCTGAGTGTTATTTTGCTACTGTAGCTGAAAAGAGTGTTATTCTGTTAAGTGCCAATTTGCAGAAACAAAATTCTCTGTTTTGACATTGTTTCAGATCATTAATTGAACCATATCCACATCATTCTCTTTTTTGGGTTGGCTGAAAACCTTTTAGCACCCGCTCATATAAGATGTCATAATACGAGCCTATATTTAAGACACAAGCACTTGTACTATATAAGCGGTATAAATACTTTGGCCTTGAGTGTGAAAGTAAGCACCTAGATTATAATATTTTATAATCCACTGTATATTCATATATATGTGCCACACTCATGCTCTGTGTATGAGGAGGTGCTGAAAAGTTTACAGCCCAATCAAGAAGAGAATGAGGTGGATATGGTTGAAGCAATGAACAATGTCAAAAACATAGAATTTTGTTTCTACAAATTGGCACTTAACAAAATAAGATAACACTCTTTTCAGCTACAGTGGCAAAATAGCGTTCAGAATTTAGGAAGTTGCTTGGTTGGGCTGAGAACTTTTCAGCACCTCCTCATACTATTTGGGTTTCTGCCAGGTACTTCAGACCTGGATTGGTCATGGTTAAAGATAAGATACTGGGCTAGTTAACATAAGAACATAAGCAATGCCTCTGCTGGGTCAGACCTGAGATCCATCGTGCCCAGCAGTCCACTCACGCGGCAGCCCAACAGGTCCAGGACCTGTGCAGTAATCCTCTATCTATACCCCTCTATCCCCTTTTCCAGCAGGGGAAAGCACCCTTCAGGGATTCAAGAAAAGGTTAGACAAGTTCCTGCTGGACCAGAACATACGCAGGTAAGGCTAGACTCAAATAGGACACTGGTCTTTGACCTAAGGGCCGCCACGTGAGCGGACTGCTGGGCACGATGGACCACTGGTCTGACCCAGCAGCAGCAAACCTTATGTTCCTATGTTCTTATTGGTCTGACCCAGTATGGCTATTCTTATATTTTTATACTCTTATGTTCTAACTAGTGTTTAAGCCCGTTAAACGGGTGCTAGCATATATGCCCGTCTGTCTTTCTTTATTTACGTCTCTCTCCCTGCTCCTGTCTCTTTCTTCCTTTCTTTCTGTCTCTTTCCCTCCTGGTATTTTTTTCTCTCTCTCCCTGGCACCCTTTGTCTGTCTGTCTTTCTTTCTGTCTGTCTCTCTGGTCCCCTGTCTGTCTTTATTTCTGTTTGTCTCTCTCCCTGGCCTCCTTTGTCTGTCTGTATTTCTTTCTGTCTCTCTCCCCCCCCCCCCACTTTCCTTTGCAGAAGTAGTAGTAGCATTTTCCCCCACCCCCCATTCCCTTCTCTCCCCTCCCCACTTTCCTTTGCAGAAGCAGCAGTGATATTTCCCTTCCCCTCCAGGTCCCTGTGAAGTAGTAGCAGCATTTTCCCCCACCTCCCATTCCCTTCTCTCTCTTCCCCCCCCCCCCCACTTTCCTTTGCAGAAGCAGCAGTGATATTTCCCTTCCCCTCCAGTTCCCTGTGAAGTAGTAGCAGCATTTTCCCCCACCCCCCCCCCCATTCCCTTCTCTCTCTTCCCCCCCCCCCACATTTTCCTCTGCAGAAGCAGCAGTGATATTTCCCTTCCCCTCCAGGTCCCTGCTGAAGCAGTAGCAGCATTTTTCCCCCATCCCCCCATTCCCTTCTCTTATTGTGAGCTGTCCTGCTCCGTTCGGCCCCTCCCTCTTCCCTTCCCTTCCCGTGGGCTGGCCTGCTGCGGCTGAAGTTTTTTTTTAAAGTTTCCAAAGTACCGGCGGCTCCTCTGACGATCCCCGTGGTGGCTGATCCTCCTGTAAAGAGCAGCCTGCGATGGTGGCCGGCTTTAGCGAACCTCGCAGGCCGCTCTCCAGCCTCGGTAGCACGTTCCCTCTGATGCACGGGATCGCGTCAGAGGGAACGTGCTACCGAGCTGGAGAGCGGCCTGCGAGGTTCGCTAAAGCCGGCCACCATCGCAGGCTGCTCTTTACAGGAGGATCAGCAGCAGCAGCGGTGGCAGCGGCGAGTGAGGGCCGAGGTGTGTTCCCTGCCGAGGACGCAGGCAGGGAGAGAGCTTGCCTGGCTTCCAGGGTGAGTGAGGGCGGGAGGAGGGGAGTGGCCAGAATGTTCCCTGCCGCTGGGTTGGCTGCAACGGATCACACACCACAGCGGCAGACAACACGAAATCCTAAGTGCGCATGTGCGCTTAGTCTTTTATTATATAGGATACTAGCTGATGCCCCGGCGTTGCACGGGTATTTAATTATAGCAATAACACTGTAAATGGATTCAAATAAAGATACTTTATAGTGGTGAATGAAATTATTTTTTTACAGCTTTATAAAAAGTACAATATTCAAATTATAATGTGAAATATTTGACAAAATGAATACAATACAACTAACACAAAACTTGATTATAAACAACATTTTTAGTTTCACCTCCAGGAGCAAGAACATATAAATTCTTGGGTGAAGAGACCCCCAGAACATATCACCCCAGTTAGTGAGGGATCTGCATACCAAGTTTCGTTCAAATCGGTCAAGCCGTTTTAGATTTACTGTGAGAATGGCAGCTGTTTACATTTTTTCCATTGACGTGAATGGGTGAAATCTGATTTTCTGTTTGTAGCTCCGCCCACATGTGCAGGTGGGCCGCGAGACCCCCAGAACATATCACCCCAGGTAGTGAAGGATCTGCATACCAAGTTTCGTTCAAATCGGTCCCACAGCTTTTTACATTTTTTCCATTGACTTGAATGGGTGAAATCAGATTTTCTGTTTGTAGCTCCGTCCACGTGTGCAGGTGGGCCGCGAGACCCACAGAACATATCACCCCAGGTAGTGAGGGATCAGCATAGCAAGTTTCGTTCAAATCGGGCAAGCCGTTTTTGCGTTGGCAGCTTTTTACATTTTTTCCATTGACATGAATGGGTGAAATCTGATTTTCTGTTTGTAGCTCCGCCCACGTGTGCAGGTGGGCTGTGAGACCCCCAGAACATATCATCCCAGGTAGTGAGGGATCTGCATACCAAGTTTCGTTCAAATCGGTCAAGCCGTTTTTGCGTGATCGCGGCACATACACACATACACACACACATACACACATACATACCTCCGATTTTATATATATAGATAAGCCAAGTATAGGACAATCAAGCCATTGTGACATCACTGATGAGGTTGGCTCTTAGGCATTGGTGGAATGAGGCATTATGACATCACAATCTCAGCTCTGGAATGTTGCTTTGAGGGGGTGCTGAAAAGTTCTCAGCCCAGTCAAGAAGAGAATGATGTGGATATGGTTCAATCAATCATTTGAAAAAAAAAAATCAAAATAAAGAATTTTATTTCCTCAAATTGACATTTAAAATAAGATAACACTCTTTTCTGCTACAGTGGCAAAACAGTGTTCAGAATTTAGGATGATGGCTGGTTGGGTTGAGAACTTTTCAGCACACCCTCGTAAATTCCTCACCTATGAGCACTCACCTGCAAAATATATACCACTGAATATTGATGTCTCCTTACAGAATAATTGCATAGCTTGAAAGTGCTCATTTGTACTCATGTTCACATATGCATTCATATGATTAAAATACCAGCATTTATGCACATTCTTGCTACTTAAATCTAGGTGGCTCCTCATAGAATTATCCCCAGAGATTTGTCTTTCCTTCTTTTATTTGATCTATTTTTGCACTCATTTTTATTTTGACTATTACGGTCTTCCTTTCTTTTAATTGCTGATGTATCTTTCCCTCAGTTTCATTCTCTGACTCGCCCGGGGAACTCAAATCTGTCTCCCAGGATTTCCTGTAAATTGCTGCCGCAGGTGAGGCACAGCATTTGCAGGATAGCAGAGAACCAAAACATGGCCCAAAAAAACATTCATTATTCTGGTATTTCAGCATCTGAGAAAGTATTCAACCTTTTGATTTGCAGTTCATATAGAAACCGATTCATCACTTTTGATTGTTTTCTTTTTTTTTTTTAAATCTTTATTGATTTTCAAACTTCAATAATGTGATACAATTAATATATCAGAAAAACTACACAAAAAATACATTATTAACTATATAATTATTACATTAACAATCATTTCCTCCCCTCTTGAACTTATTATTTGAATAAAAATACATATAAATTAATTCCAGTATTATAATGAAATAAATAAACTTTTCAAAATATATTTCCCCACCCACCCTCCCTGGAAGTGCATTGAATGTAATGAAAAAAGAAAGAAATATGGCCTTAATTATACTACATTAAAATTGGTCAATGGACTCCATATATCTTTAAAAGACTTATTCCCATAACGTTCTGCCATCATCTTTTCATACTTGTACGTGGTACACACAGTTACCCACCAAATAGTAAAATTAATCCTATCATGATTTTTCCAATTATGGGTAATCAACTGAACCCTATTCCTGTCAATATCATGTAAAGGCGATTTTTAAATTTGTCTAAAGTAGGATTGACATGAAGTGTACCATATATTATCGCCTCATATGATAAGGGGATAAACGATTCAAGAATAAGATTTATTTGTCCCCAAATTGACTTCCAGAAACTAAGTATCAATGGACAAAAATATAACAGATGAACTTTTGATTGGTTTCTGATCCCATGGTAATTTATTCTCTTCATGCGACTGATATGGGTTAAAAAAAAACCAAAACATGCCCGTCACTATCATGGAGAGAGTTAGAAGTAGTTCTTCATGTGACTTAGTTCCAGCACTGTTGTGAATAACTGTGGATCCCACTGTGCAATGGGAATACATTTGTCATTAAAAGCAATGTCAACTTAATAGGCGGAAAGCTTTCAAAAACCAGTTTGATGTATATCCATTTAACAGCTGAAAAAAAATCTATCCAGCTGAATAATGTCCAATAATTCCTCAAGTTTCTGTATTTACAGAACCTGGAAGCAGTGGTGTAGTGAGGGCGAGAGGTGCCCGGGACGGTTCTCCCCTCTTCTCCCCTCATCTTTGCCCCCCCTCGCTCCTTCCCGATCCCACCTGCCTTGCGGCGGTCAACAATGTGCTCCTCGCGACACTGTCGGTCTCCCTCCGACATCACACCCTATGCGCAGCACCCAGAAGTGAAGCTAGCGGGAGATCCAACGGGGTAGCGAAGAGCACGTTCTTGGCCGCTGCTAACAACAACTTCAACTAGAGGTTTGGGGGAAGGGAAGGGGGTCGCGTGTGTGGAGGGGAGGAATGGGAAGATGCGAAGAGGAGGAGGCTTGTCCATGCCCCCACCAATATGGTGCCTGGGGCGAACTGCCCCCTTTGCCCTCCCTTACTACCCCACTGCCTGTAGAGTATTTACATTTTAAGCCTTTTGGCACCAATTCTATAAATGGCACCTAAAGGTTAGGTGCCAAGTACTGTGGCGCTTTAGTGTGATGCTATAAAAGCTATAGGCACTTTATAGAATCGAGCTTAGTGGCACCTAAAGTGGGCTTAGGCATCAATAGGCTTCTAACCTTAAGCATACCTTATTTATGCCAGGGTGTTCTTGGCCTAAATGAGTTCACCTAAGTCCAAAACAGGCACCTACGTCCACGATCCACCTCCCTAACCACACCTACATTCTGGTAGATGCCTTGGACTAGATGCCGACCATCCAATTAAGTGAAATTTACATCAATTATAAAGTGCTATTTGTTAATTATCGGCACTGATTAAGCCTTTTCATTAATTATGTTTAAACGCCTAGATCGGCTAGGCATGCTGATCTAGATGCCTAAATTTATGTGTCATTTATAGAATCTGGGCCTTTCGGTACAGTTGTCAATCAACTGCAATGTGCCATTTATAGAATCCAGCCTTGCAGCACCTAGGCGTGCTTAGGCATTGCTAGGCGTCCTGGAGGCAGGTACCAGTATATAGGCCAGGTTTTACTTGGCCTAGTTTACTGGCACCTAACTTGGACATCTAGCAATGCCTAAGTCAACCACACCTATTCTCCATCCCTAACCATGCCTTCTTTTCAGATGTTCTTATGCGTAGCAGATTTAAAACAAACTGGAGAAAATATTTTTTCACACAATGTGCAATTATACTCTGGAATTCATTGCTAGAGAATGTGGTGAAATCAGTTAGCTTAGCGGGGTTTTAAAATGTTTTGGATAATTTCCTAAAAGAGAAGTCCATAGGCCATTATTGAAGTGGCTTGGGGAAATCCACTGCTTATTCTTAGTAAAAACAGCATAGAATCTGTTTTACTACTTGGAATCTAGCTAAGTACTTGGGACCTTGATTGGCCACTGTTGGAAATATGATACTGGATTTGATGGACCTTCAGTCTGTCCCAGTATGGCAATTCTTATGTGAGTCAAGTATAGGACAATCAAGGCATTGTGACATCACTGATGAGGTTGGCTCTTAGGCATTGGTGGAATGAGGCATTATGACATCACAATCTCAGCTCTGGAATGTTGCTACTCCTTGGGTTTCTGCCAGGTACTTGGGACCTGAGTTGGCCACTGTTGGAAAAAAGGATCTTGGACTTGATGGATCTTCAGTCTGTCCCAGTATGGCAATTTTTATGTGAGTCAAGTATAGGACAATCAAGGCATTGTGACATCACTGATGAGGTTGGCTCTTAGGCATTGGTGGAATAAGGCATTATGACATCACAATCTCAGCTCTGGAATGTTGCTACTCCTTGGGTTTCTGCCAGGTACTTGAGACCTGAGTTGGCCACTGTTGGAAACAGGATCTTGGACTTGATGGATCTTCGGTCTGTCCCAGTATGGCAATTCTTATGTTAGGCTTCAGGGGTGCCTCGACTTAGGTGTCTCTAGATCAGGGGTGCCCAACGCGTCGATCGCAATCGACCAGTAGCTCAGGAAGGCAACTCGAGTCGATCGCACTCGTGTTGCCGTCCTGATCTACGATTTCAGCCCCTAGCGAACTTATGCTCCGGGCTCTAACGTGTGCGTGCAGGCTTCTCTTCTCTTCCCTCCGAAACCGGAAGTTATGCCCGGGGAGGGGGAGGGGGGGAGAAGGGAAGCCTGCACGCACATGTTGAGAGCCCTGAAGCAAGCGTTCGCTACGGGCTAAGGCGGGAGACAGGTCAGTGAAGCATTTCCTCTTCTTGCTGCCGGGTCCTGCCTACTTTCTGTTTCCGCGAAGGCAGGACCCGGCAGCATTTCCCCCAACAGTTCCTCGCGATGCTGGTCGGCCGAAGCAGGGAGAGGTTGGGGCGTCGTCGGCTTTTGGGCGTGTTATTGGCGTCGGCTTTCGGGCCTGTTATTGGTGGCGGTTTGGGTCCTGGTCCCCGATGGCAGTTTGGGTCCCCGATGGCAGTGGCAGTGTCTTGGGGGAGGGCAGGGAGAAAGAAAGAAAGAAAAAGGGCAGGCAGGGAGACAGAAGGAAAGAAGAGAAACAGAAAAAAAAGGAAAGGGAGGCAGAGAGAAAGAAAGGGCAGGGGAGAGGAAGGAAAAGTTGGGGGAGGGAATGAGGTGTGGAGGAGAGGAAGCATACAGGCTGAAAGAAGGGAAGAAAGACTGGATGCACAGTCAGAAGAAGAAAGTGCAACCAGAGACTCATGAAATCACCAGACAAGGTAGGAAAAATGATTTTATTTTAAATTTAGTGATCGAAATGTGTCTCAATTTATATCTGCTTTCTATATTTTACACTAAGGTCCCCTTTTACTAAACC
Source organism: Geotrypetes seraphini (assembly GCF_902459505.1). NCBI lineage: Eukaryota > Metazoa > Chordata > Amphibia > Gymnophiona > Dermophiidae > Geotrypetes > Geotrypetes seraphini. The sequence continues at coordinate 30,494,408 of NC_047089.1, read as the reverse complement.
GCAATAGAATTTTTTAGCGCAGGGAGCCTATGAGTGTCGAGAGCAGCGCTGGGCATTCAGCGCAGCTCCCTGCGCTCTAAAAACTGCTATCGTGGTTTAGTAAAAAGGGAGGGGGGTATATTTGTCTATTTTTGTATGGTTGTTACAGAGGTCATCTGCTTTGACCTCTTTGAAAAACCCTGGAATAGGAATGATAATTAACATTTTCTATGCGTACAGTGTGCGTTGTGTTTTTTTAAAATTTTATTGTTGGTAGATCATTTTGACTTGGTCATTTTAAAAGTAGCTCGCAAGCCCAAAAAGTGTGGGCACCCCTGCTCTAGATGTTCTAAGAGTTCAGCGCTAAACTCGTAATTTAAAATTTTGTTTTGATTGGCTGAAAACTGACGGTCAATTACCCCATCAATTGAGCCAATTTTAAGAAAAAATTGCACGCAGATTCCAAAGTTAGGCATCCTAGCGGCACCTAAAGTAGTTGACCTATACAGATTTGGCCCTTGAAGTTTACATTTGTGTTACGTCATGTCCTCTTCTCTTGTGTTGATAGAATTAGGTCATTTCTACAAATTCTTCATAATCATTAGCACAGTTGGGCTAACACATGATAATGGCAATGTGAAGGTATGAATGCATCAATATCATTACATATTTATTTATTGCATTTGATATACTACCACTTGCTTACAAAGGCTTCCATGAGATTTACATTAATGACGTAAAATTAGAAAGGGGAAGATAGGGAGGGGAAGATTAGTACAGAAGTACAAGGTATCTGGTGAAGGAAGAACCAAAGGTTTCAGTGAGCAAGAAAGTTCTGAGTGTTCTTTCCAACAGGAAGATGGAAGGTAGGTTTGTGACCTGAGGGGGTTTTCTTTTTAAAGATGCATTCATGGATTAAATGAATTGTCTATGCCTTTAATTCTTCTTGAATATTATAATGATTTATTTTTTCCTTAATTGTTTCTTTCTTTTTAAATTGTATTTCTTCCCTAACTTTCCTTATGTTTGACCTTGTATTGAATTTTAATATGTTTAGTAGTATGAGTTTTTGTTAGTTATGTCTGTTTCCCTCAACTCTGTAACTTTTAATTGTACATCGCTTAGAATTATGAATAGGCGATAAATCAAATTTTATAATAAACTTGGAAACTTGGAGGGAGTCCAAAATTTAGGTCTGAGATAACAAGATGCAGTCTTGCAATCTCTCTAGAAATGGTGAATTGAAGGTCCAAAGGGGAAGGGAGATGGAGGAAGGGATACCATGGGAGGAGATCTATGGAATGAGAAGGCAACTGACATATAGTGAGGCTGAGAAAAGTCTGCCTTTGCAGACTAGGAGTAGAATCTTAAATTTAAAGCATGCTGAAAATGGGCAACTAGTGTTCTGAACGAGAAGTGATATGACATATCAAAACAATGAGTATTACGGTGTATCTCACAGCAGTGGATTGGATCAATCGATGCTTAAGTGAGTGGAGTGGGAGGCCTGCATAGAGAGAGTTACAATAGCCCAGCCTAGAAATTACTATTGTAAGAAGTGTGTGGATGAAAGAACAGGGGAGGAAACACTGGACCAAACAAATACAATGGATGAAGACGGGCAGAATCACGGAATTAATTTGTGGCTTAAAAGTTAACTTGAATCACAAATGCCATCCAAAATTTTAACAGAGTCTCAAAGGGGAAATGGTTTTTCATCAATAATGGGATGAGGTGGCAGAGACTGGTAGGGATTGGGAAATACAACAGACTTGCATTTTGAGGCATTCAGGAATAAATGTCTGTTAACCATCTTGACTCCAGAAAGAGACAAGTGTTCAGGGATAACAGAGAGGTAGAAGAATCCGTGATGGGGCAGAGTATCATCAAAGTAACAATAGGGGGGGGGGGCAACCATGATCATGGGTAATAGTCATTAAAGGGGAAAGAAAGATATTGAAAAGGGTGGCCACTAGGATAGATCTCTGGAGAGCACCAGACTCAAGAGGGAAGGTGTAAGAGGAAGGTTGCTGAAAAGAGCCAGAAAGTGAGGTTAGTAAGATAACTGACGAACCAAGTAAGAACCATATCACCATAACCAGGGTTATGGAGTCGGAGCTGGAGTCAGAGTCGAGGAGTCGGAGACAATTTTGGGTACCTGGAGTCAGAGTCGTGGATACCAGAAACTGAGGAGTTGGAGTCGAAGGATTTATCTACCGATTCCACAGCCCTGCCAGGGCTGCGGAGTCGGAGCTGGAGTCAGAGTCGAGGAGTCGGAGACAATTTGGGGTGCCTGGAGTCGGAGTCGTGGATACCAGAAACTGAGGAGTTGGAGTCGAAGGATTTATCTACCGATTCCACAGCCCTGCCAGGGCTGCGGAGTCGGAGCTGGAGTCAGAGTCGAGGAGTCGGAGACAATTTGGGGTGCCTGGAGTCGGAGTCGTGGATACCAGAAACTGAGGAGTTGGAGTCGAAGGATTTATCTACCGATTCCACAGCCCTGCCAGGGCTGCGGAGTCGGAGCTGGAGTCAGAGTCGAGGAGTCGGAGACAATTTGGGGTGCCTGGAGTCGGAGTCGTGGATACCAGAAACTGAGGAGTTGGAGTCAAAGGATTTATCTACCGATTCCACAGCCCTGCCAGGGCTGCGGAGTCGGAGCTGGAGTCAGAGTCGAGGAGTCGGAGACAATTTGGGGTGCCTGGAGTCGGAGTCGTGGATACCAGAAACTGAGGAGTTGGAGTCGAAGGATTTATCTACCGATTCCACAGCCCTGCCAGGGCTGCGGAGTCGGAGCTGGAGTCAGAGTCGAGGAGTCGGAGACAATTTGGGGTGCCTGGAGTCGGAGTCGTGGATACCAGAAACTGAGGAGTTGGAGTCGAAGGATTTATCTACCGATTCCACAGCCCTGCCAGGGCTGCGGAGTCGGAGCTGGAGTCAGAGTCGAGGAGTCGGAGACAATTTGGGGTGCCTGGAGTCGGAGTCGTGGATACCAGAAACTGAGGAGTTGGAGTCGAAGGATTTATCTACCGATTCCACAGCCCTGCCAGGGCTGCGGAGTCGGAGCTGGAGTCAGAGTCGAGGAGTCGGAGACAATTTGGGGTACCTGGAGTTGGAGTCGTGGGTACCAGACACTGAGGAGTCGGAGTTGGAGTCGAAGGATTTATCTACCGACTCCACAGCCCTGACCATAACACCTTATAATTGTCACAAATTGATGCAACTTAGAAGCTGCACGCACAACTTGGTAGGTGTATTCTATACAGTGCTACACACCATTTCCAGGATGTGAATCTGAAAACGGGGCGTGGTCAGGGAAGGCGTACGGGTGGATCATGGGTGTTCCTAGAATTTATGTGCACTTCTATAGAATACACCTGATGCGCGCACAAGTTAGGCGCAGGCATTTAGTACTGGTTTACTTTGGCCTACATCAGGGGTGTCAAAGTCCCTCCTCGAGGGCCGCAATCCAGTCGGGTTTTCAGGATTTCCCCAATGAATATGCATGAGATCTATTTGCATGCACTGCTTTCATTGTATGCAAATAGATCTCATGCATATTCATTGGGGAAGTCCTGAAAACCCGACTGGATTGCGGCCCTCGAGGACCGACTTTGACACCTGTGGCCTACATGGATGCTCTTAAAAGGTGTGACATACACTGGTATTAAGCGTGATTCTATAAGGTGCGCATAACTCGTATAGAATCAGGCCCAAAGTGATTTTATGCTAAAATTACAGAATACTGTTTAGCACCCAATTAGCACGTACACGTGTAACGTCCCCTTCAGGGTGGCTCTGGGTCCAGGGCCTGACCTGGCTGGAGTATCCCACAGACAGTCTTCACCAGTCCCTCCCTCGGTGCTTCCATCTGGGGGAAAGAAGTGTTAGTAGGAGGGACTACCCTCTTCTCTCCCCACAAAAATATCCCAAAAGAGTTCTGTGAACAAGGTTGGCTAATAAACAGGTTACTTTGAACTATGTATATTGCAGGGGTCTCAAAGTCCCTCCTTGAGAGCCGCAATCCAGTCGGGCTTTCAAGATTTCCCCAATGACAATGCATGAGATCTATGTGCATGCACTGCTTTCAGTGCATATTCATTGGGGAAATCCTGAAAACCCGACTGGATTGCGGCCCTCAAGGAGGGACTATGAGATCCCTGGTATATTGTGACCGGGTGTGGCCAGGCCTGTGGGTCTGACCTATACTTGCCTAGCACATAAAGGCTGACCAAGCAGAGTCACGTGGAGTTGAAGGATATCATGGTACTGTGGCAAAAAAAAGTTATCAAAAGAATTCTAGTATCACCAAAATGCTGGATTCAAAAGGTTTATTGGAACATGATATTCATCTCAAACAGTTCAAAAACAGCTTTATAACATTCAGCAAAAGTATTTTCCTCCCTCCTGGGTTCAACAGCTACTTCAAAATAATTCCTTTCCCAAAGGCACAAAAATGAATTCAAGTTCAGCTTCAACAAAACAACAATCAACACTTTCCTTCTGTAAGCACAGTCCTCGGGCGAGGCAAACAATTCTCCACAGCATTGGCCTTCTTTTAAGTTTCCCTTTCTTAGTTCATTGCAGTGCACAACCTGAAATGCGGTCTTTGAGTTTTTCAGGCACGGCCAAACTGAAAAGCCTTAGGGACCATCCTCCCACAATGATCGCTATTATGATCCCTCCCCATAAGAACCCTTCCCAGGCTCTTGTCATTCAAACCTTTCTTCCACACAGCAGGCTTGTCCTTACTTCCAGTTCTTTCTTAAGAAAAAAGTTTCTCTGCTTTACTTCTCCTTCCACTGTTATAAGGCTTTAAACATAGAAACATAGAAACATAGAAATAGATGGCAGATAAGGGCCCACGGCCCATCTAGTCTGCCCACCTTAATGTCCCTCCTCTACCTTTGCCCTGTGAATAGATCCCATGTGCCGATCCCATTTGGCCTTAAAATCAGGCACGCTGCTGGCCTCAATCACCTGTAGTGGAAGACTATTCCAGCGATCAACCACTCTTTCAGTGAAAAAGAATTTCCTGGTGTCACCTCGTAGTTTCCCGCCCCTGATTTTCAACGGATGCCCTCTTGTTGTCGTGGGACCCTTGAAAAAGAAGATATCTTCCTCCGCCTCGATGCGGCCCGTAAGATACTTGAACGTCTCGATCATGTCCCCCCTCTCTCTGCGCTTGCATTTTTTCACCTAAGTGCAGCATGAGCTTTACACTTCTCGTCTTATGGCAGCTCGAACCCACTATCAAACATAAACTTTTAAGCTTTCTGTGTCAGCAGCTCAGGTAAAACCCTTTTGAGCAATGAGGGGAGATATGATAGAGTCGTTTAAATACCTACTTAATGTAAATGCACATGAGTCGAGTCTCTTTCATTTGAAAGGAAATTCTGCAATGAGAGGGCAGGATGAAGTTAAGTGGTGATAGGCTCCGGAGTAATCTGAGGAAATACGTTTTTACAGAAAGGGTGGTAGATGCATGGAATAGTCTCCCGGAAGAGGTGGTGGAGACAGGCTGTATCTGAATTCAAAAAGGCCTGAGTAGGCATGTGGGATCTCTCGGAGAGAGAAAGAGATGATGGTTGCTGCGGATGGGCAGACTAGATGGGCCATTTGGCCTTTTTCTGCCATCATGTTTCTATGGGCAAGACACAGCACTTCATTGCCCCAGGTATTAAATAAGTACCTGTCTAAAATATGTTAACCACTGCAGAAAAAGCAGTATATAAGTCTCATCCCCTTTATCTTTAAAGGGTCAGAGATTCTCGTATCTGTGGCTCAACCATAGTGGTTTACATTTATTATATTGCAGGTACTTTCTCTGCCACAAGAGGCCTCACAATTTAAATTTTGTACCTGGAGCAATGAAGAGTTAAGTGGCTTGCCCATGGTCCCAAGGTAGAGAGCTGCATGGAAACGGGGACGACGGGGATCCCGCGGGGTTGGAGGCAGCGAGATGCTCCTCTTCTTTTCCTACCTGCTCACACACATAGTCGACCGGAAGTCTAACCCCCAACGTCAGAGCAGGCGTCAGAGAGAAGGCTTCACATCAGACACGTGCAGGGTAGCGGGTAGATCTCTTCCTGGCTGAAGAACACGTAGCTGTCGCCTCTGGCTGGCTCGTGGGGGGCTGCGCAGTCCTTCTCCTCCAAGAACCAGTAGTTGAGGTAGGCGGGAACCTTGAGCGCCAGTGAGCAGTGGAAAGGCTGGTCGGAGGTGGCGTACTTGGGCGCTCTGTAGAGCGGGGGAGCGGTGGTGGAGACACCCTTTACTAGAAAGATGCAAAGCTTATGGCAAACTGCGTTCGGGGATAGGGTGAGTTAGAAGCTCTCCTTAAAAGCTTTTCAAGGATGGGTTCTGAGTTCTTCCTGCAGGCAATTCTCAAAACAAGGACTCTTGGTATGGAAGGTGAGAGGCAAACAGGCAATACCTCACTCACGCCATCACCGTTTGGGTATCTCCCCCTCTCTCTCAAATCCAAACCCTCAGCCTGTGTCCCACCAGCAGTTCAACAACCCCCCTTCCCCCAATTCTTCCAACCTGTTACACACAACTGTCTTTCTCCAGTCTCTCGCTCCCTCGAATGCCTTTTCTGCTGTTTTTCCGGCAGGGCAGAGGGAGAACCAAGGCGAGAAGTGATGCTGGAGAAGAAAAACGGCAGGTGATTTCAGGCATGAGTAAGAAGGTAGGATTGGGGGGGGGGGAATGAGATTAAAGCGGCTGTGTTGGATGGCAGGCTGGGAAGAGATGGTAGACCACAGGGTGAAGAGGAGTGCTTAAAGAGTGAAGGCAGTCAAATGTGTGTGACTTGATCTCTGTGGTGGGCAGTGGTTGGCAACTGAAAGAGTGGGAGTTCTTTGGTTGAGAGCAGCGCCTACCCCCCTCTCTCCCCCCCCCCCCCATCTTCCGAATGGTTCTGCCCACTGGAAGCCGAATGTATTCATCCCTACTGTACCCGTTCGCAGATGGACCAGCATGATGGGATGGTCTGCTCCAGCACCATGCACACGGGGCGTACATGGAGCAGAGGAAAAACTTGAGCTCTGATGAGCAGTACACCTTTGCCAGTGGGTAGAACTGGTGCACCTCCAAGCCGGCGTCCTCCTGGTTCTTGTGGCCCAGCAGTTCCAGTTAATTACCAGGTAACAGTAACTGGAAAGGCACCAGAGAATTTTCTAACCTGAAACCCAACCATACTTGGTTTGTTTGGGCTTTTACTGCTTTATTTTGATGATGCCAGTTATGGAAAAATGCTCAATATATAGGGCCATGATGGTCTGTTTGTAGGCGATGCCCATGCACAGGGGGATGGAGATGGGCTGGCAGAAGCTGTGGTCCTGGATGTAGATGCCCTTTTCCCCATGGAACTGGCACGCTACCCAACATTTCAGGAAGGGCAGCAGCGGAGAGGCCGGACGGTGCCAGACACCAGGGACAGGCATGGCGGGTGAATCGGAGCAAAAAAATCACTGCAAAAAAACCCCAAAAAATGGGGGGGGGGGGAGAAATCCTCAATTCTGTGGCTTGTGGAGACCAAACGGATCCGCCGTGCAAAGAAAGTTTTCAGGACACAAGCTCGTGGGCACTCAGTATTTCCAAATAGGCCCTGCACGTGATTGACACAAAGCCTTTCCTCCAACATCAGCTCTGACGTTGGGAGAAGACTTCCGGTTGGCTACATGTTCGTGCTGTAGGCAGGAAAAGAAGACGAGCCTCTTGGCTCGAGCTTCCTCCAACCCCTGCTGTTATCTGGACGCAAATGCGGGACACAGAAGGGGTCGAATGTGGGAGGCAAACGCGGGACACAGTAGGGGGGGAGGGAGTGTATTTTTTGACACAGAACTTCAAGGCATGAACTTGGGAGAGAGGATGGAGGAAGGTAGGGAAAGAGATGCTGAGAAGGAGGAGGGAATAGAAAGGGAGAATTGGCTGTGGGTGTGTCGGTGAGAGGGAAAGAGAGATGATTGTGTACATGGGGAATGGAAGAAAGGAGAATTTTTGGTCATAGGGAGGGAGTGAGGTACAGATGAGAGGGAGAAATGTGGTGGAAAGGGAACAGTGGGACAGATTGAAAGGGATGCAAGAGGGAGGAATGTTGGACATAGTGGTGAAGGTAATGGAGGGAGAGATGTGGCATGGTGTTGGAGAAATGTTGGGCATTGGGTTGGTGGGCAGGGGCGAAAGATGCTGCACATGGTCCAGGGGATGAGAGATGGATAAATGTTGGACAACGGTAGGAGGAACCAATGGATAGCAACAGAAGAATTTACAGAAGATGGGAAAGCAGAAAAAAGAAACTGGGACCAACAATGGAAAAATAAGTCTCCAGTTAACAAAGGTAAAAAACGGAATTGATTGACTAAAATATGTTAGCTTTGGGAAATGTATATAGCAGATGTCTTTGTATTGTGTTCAAAAGAAAAGGAAATACATTTCTGGTTATATTTCTACAGTGTTGAAGTACTTGCTGACCCTTGCTGTGCCTGGTAGGGATCCCCAAGCACTGCCAACAGAGACAGCCAGAACTCCCCTCCACCAAACGCAGCAGTCGCTGGCAGTATCCATGAGCCACTGAGATGCCAGCATCTGTGACTCAGGGACACTACTGCTGCCTGCCAAATTTGGCAAAAGGGACCCCCCAGACAACTGCAGATGAAGTCCTCAGCTGACAGCTTAGGGGTTCTCATCAGCTGAGTATTTATATTTTATATTTACATTAGAGGTTCTGGTAGAAACCCGTTTACAAAGTATGTATTCTTCCCAATTAATATTTCCAAATTAATAAAGTGTCTTTGCTTATTTGTAAATGGGTCTCTACCAGAGCCTTTAATTCAGTAGCAATTCAGTAGCATAATTAAATGAAATAACTATTTCTGAAGTTTATAGGGACGGGTGGGGACGGAGGGGATTCCTCACGGGGACGGGTGGGGATGGAGGGAATCCTCGCGGGGACGGGTGGAGACGGAGGGATTCCTTGCGGGGACGGGTGGGATTTCTGTCCCCGCACAACTCTCTATCCCAAGGTTCTCAGCCCACTATATTAATGTGGTTTACAGAAAGAACCTAGTTCCTGGAGGAAAACTATGTAACCTGCTATTCAGAGAGACATGGAGAAAACCACTACTTATCCCATAAATCACTAAAATGGAATCTTGCTACTCTTTGGGATCTTTCCAGGTATTTGTGATCTGAATTGACCTCTATTGGAATCAGGATACTGGGCCAGATCAGCGGTCTCAAACTCAAATCCTTTGCAGGGCCACATTTTGGATTTGTAGGTACTTGGGGGGGCCCGCAGAAAAAATAGTTAATGTCTTATTAAAGAAATGACAACTTTGCATGAGGTAAAATTCGTTATAGTTTATAAACCTTTCCTTAATTGCTTCTGATAATTTCAGCTATACACAGCTGAAAGCAGTGCAATATGCAGAAAGTGAAAAACTATCAAAGTATCAACTGCAAGAGACAAGATTTTGGACCAACTATTTTGAGGCCCTTGGTATTATAAAGAATGATTCTTTATGGAAAACATGTGCCTTAAGAGTCCGGCTCCGGACACACGCACAAGCTGCACTGTCTCCAATGGTTACCTTGCATTCTGGAATGTTGCCTTCCTCACAGCTATAACCTCACTCAAGCGCTTTCCTGTGTCTGCACGCAATTGGACTCCACCTCACAATTGGGTTCAGATGCAGGAGAATTCTTGCGTGAGGTTGCAGCGACTGCTGGACGTGACCGCTGGACACTTAAGGCACAAGGTTTCCATAAAGAATCATTCTTTATAATACCGAGGGTCTCAAAATAGTACCTGGTGGGCCGCAAGTTTGAGTTTGGGCTAGATGGACCATCAGTTTGACTCGATATGGCTGTTCTTATGTACCTATGTATAGAATATGCACTGGATAATTTCAATGGTGATTTCCAAAGAGAACCATTCGTATTTCTTCCAAGTGTAAAGTAGGGGAGTTTGAATGTACCCACGCTCCCCTCAACAAATACAAAGTACCCCTACTTGATAAGCTCCTCACAGTTAAAAACCAATAAAGTTAATACTCTGTATGGACTATTCTCAACAGTCTGGTCTACCTCTAGGAGACTCATAAACAGAATACAGTTAAATCTACCTTCTACAAAAAATCTCCATTACAGGTGCTTGTTCCACTCCATGCTTACCTACTAGAAATTATCAGAAAAGAAACTAGACATACAACATTCCGGAAAAAAACTGAAAACCTTCCTCTTTGACAGCTGAACCTACATGACTTCTCAAAAATGAACCTTTCCACCTCTTTCTCTAGATGAAGCTCCTAGACAACTGAGATTTCTCGCCCCCTCTTACCTCCCCTCAAGGCCCCTTTTTATTTCCTCCTCCTGATCCCCTTACAACCCGTCTTTGAAAGTCGCCTAGAGTCTGAATAGGTATGTGCGACTCAAAAATAAGATTAGATTAGATTATAGACTGTCTCACCACTGCAATTTTCTGAAAACGGTTCAGCAGGACAGCCCAATTCTATCAATTTTATTTGTTCAATTTTACTGTTTATAACACCAAGGAAACTGAAAGCAAAATAGGAGATTCAGGCAACAACATAACATAAACTCCATTTATGTCATAATATTAATTGCAAATAAATGGAATTCACTTTACATGTAATTTGTTGCTTCTTCCATGAATTGCAGCCCAGAACAGAATGATGATGACATGAAAAAAAAAAGGAACACTGAATTATCTTGTCTTCCAGAGCGATATGAAAACTCTGGCTCTATAAGAACCGGCAGTCACTGCCAGATGCTACACTAAGACTGCAACTTCTTTACACTTATATAATAAGCAATGAAACAAACATCTGGGATTCAAGAATAGCATTCTCTGCTGATGTGTGAGTTTCAGAAAGATTAAATGAACAGTTCTCTAAACCAGTGGTTCCCAACCCTGTCCTGGAGGACTACTAGCCAATTAGGTTTTTTGGAATAGCCCTAATGAATATACATGAGAGAGATTTGCATATAATGGCAGTGACAGGCATGCAAATCTGCTCCATGCATATTCATTAGGGTTATCCTCAAAACCTGACTGGCTGGTGGTCCTCCAGGATAGGGTTTGGGAACCACTGCTCTAAACAAGGCAATCGATTGCAAGGAATTACAGTATATGCTGGCAATAACCTTTTTGGGTTGATTAAACCTACACTTCCCCCTCCGTATTTGCAAATGACGTATCTACGGATTCGCTTATTCGTGTTTTTAAACCAAAAAATGCATTTTCATTTTTCAGGTTATTTTAAGCCCTGTAAGCCTGGTGGTCTAGTGGGTTTTCAGGGCAGGAGCGATCTTCACACGCTCCTGCCCCGTGCAGATCGCTCACAGGAAATGGCTCGAGAGACTACGGGAGCTCAAGGCAGCCATTTCTTGTGAGCGATCTGCACGGGGCAGGAACGTGGGAAGATCGCTCCTGCCTGAAATCCCGCTAGAACACCAGGTAAGGCTTAAGGGGGGGGGGTGCTTTCAGGTTTAAAATACCAGGGGAAGTGGGGGTTAGGGGCATAACCAGAGCAAATATTATTCGCGGTTTTTTAATATTCGCGGGCCGGCTCTGCCCCTAAACCCCGCAAATATGGAGGGGGAAGTGTATATATTCGACATAGTTGGCAACTACCATTCCACTTAATAAGCATCATAGTTGTCATCAGCAGCCTCCACTTACAATAGCCACAGTTGACATAATTAGATTACTTGCAAAGGAAAAGATTGAGGACTTATTTAAAATGGGAAACAAAATAATAGGTGACATGAAGAAAAACTCTACCCAGAGTAGGTTGTGCATGTTATGCAAACATTTAGTGGGATCTATGGCGCTTCTCAAATTGTGTGTTAACATATATTATTATGTATAAATGCGCATTCCTAGTGAACATTGATTACTGCAACTCATTATATCATCTATAGTTTCATTGAATACAACATCAGTCTATCATTTTTCATTAATTAAACCATTTCTCATAAACTCATCAACAATTCTCAGAGGGTTAAAAAGTCCCCTTAGTTCATTTAAATATATTCAATGAACCCATCCGTCATAGGATCAATAGTTTATGTATTTTTATATTGAATTTTTCTTATACTAAATTTTTCTAATATACTAATAACTTAGCTTAAATGTTGGGAGCGCCTCTACCGACATGTTTCAAGCAGATCTTTTCATCAGGGTTGAGGCTCCCATGATTGTTCTAAAACGGGCAAAAATATATAAGAGGATTATTAACTTATTTTAAACCATATGAGGATATCTTACGTTTAAACCCATCAATTATACACTAACCAGAATAATCTAATATAAACTAACCTGTTAGAAACTTGGCTTTATTTTACTTATTTTATTTTTATTGTTAATTGTTTCTATGGTTTCCTGTTATACTTCGGTAGCAATTATACTTACATTCTTATTTCATATTGATATTGGTATTTGTAATATGTGGGGTTCCGGTTGGGACTCATGGTAGATATTGTTACGCTGTCGGGTTCCGGTTGGTAGCTACTATATAAACCAGAACTGACGACAGACGCTGTCAAACATCATGATATTCTATGGACAGGAGCGGCTATCTAACAAACACGATAGGAAGTTTGGAAAGTTATATATTGGTTAGTTTATATTAGATAATTCTGGTTAGTGTATAATTGATGGGTTTAAACGTAAGATATCCTCATATGGTTTAAAGTAAGTTAATAATCCTCTTATATATTTTTGCTCATTTGACGCAATCACGGGAGCCTCAACCCTGATGAAAAGATCTGCTTGAAACATGTACATGTCGGTAGAGGCGCTCCCAACATTTAAGCTAAGTTATTAGTATATTAGAAAAATTTAGTATAAGAAAAATTCAATATAAAAAATCAATATAAAAATACATAAACTAGTGATCCTATGATGAATGGGTTCATGAATACATTCAAATGAACTAAGGGGACTTTATAACCCTCTGAGGATCGGTGATGAGTTTATGAGAAATGGTTTAATTAATGAAAAATGATAGACTGATGTTGTATTCAATGAAACTATAGTTGAAATCCAATCTTAGAGTAGCTTTGAATATTGATACTGGATTTATATCATGGCATAACTCAAAAAGAAATCCGTCAAGTACAACTGATCCAAAATACGGTCATTAAACTCATTCACAAGGCAAAAAAAATATGACCACATCACTCCGCTGCTCCGAACAACATACAAGATGCTTTTACTCGCCTTTAAAATCAAATTCACCCACTCCCCAGTCTTCCTACGCAACCTCAAGAGCCCTGAGATCTACTAACCAGAATCTGTTGACGTGTTCTCCAAGTAAGGAACTTTTCTATACATGTAACACCATCTTCTCCGCTACAGCCCCTGCCCTCTGGAATGTTCTGCCATCAGACATCCACCTTGAAGAATCCCTCGACAAATTTAAAAGCAAACTCAAAACCTTCTTATTTCAGGATGTGTACCTAAGCATGAGCTAGGATCCCTCTCCTACAAAGATCAATGATGAAAGAGAACCGCTTTTAAGAAGCGACATCCCCTCCCTTGTTTTTATCCACCCCCCACTTCTTTCCTTCCTTTAAAATTTTATTTCAACTTCAATGTAATTTTATTCTTACCCTTACCCCAGTACCTCTCGTATCAAATTTGTCTTCGTCTCTTCTAATACTTATGTTACTTATATACTTAACGTGACCATTTATTTTTTTCATCAAAACGGGACATCTATTAATATTCAGCCCCGCCCCCATCCTGCCCTAGCCCCGCCCCCAATTTCATCCATTCATTTTTCACCCCCTTCCATTCAATGTCTGCCCCCCTCCCCACACTTCTATTCAACATCTGTCCACCCTCTCCTCCACACTTCCATTCAGCACCAGTCCCCCCTCTTTCTACCCCTTCCATCTACTGTTCACCTTCTCTGCCCTTTCCATCCAGTGTCCACTTTCTCTATCATTTCAGTTTCATCCCTCTTCATTTTTCTGTCTCCACCCCTTCCCCTGTGCTCTGGCATCTGGCATCTGTCTCTTGTCCTTTCCTTCCTTCCTTCCTTCCCACTCAGCCTGGCATCATACACATTTCCTTCTCTTCTACCTCTCCCTCCCCCTCCATGCTCTGGCATTTCCTCTCCTTCCTTTCCCTCTGGTCTGGCATCTGTCTCCTTAGTTTCCCTTCCCTTATACCCTGGAACCTCTCTGCTCTCCTCTTCTATCTCTTCCTCCCCCCTCCATTATCTGGCATTTTCTCTCCTTCCTTTCTCTCCCTCCCTCCTTCCTTGCCCCTGGTCTGGCATCTGTCTTCTTCCCCCTCCATGTGCAAGTGATGGGTAAATGCAAATGCTCAGAGAGTTGGCTGGCTCAGCGAGTGCTGGTAAAAAAAAATTGAAAAATAGGACTTTAGAAGTGGTCCTTTGAATACTGGCTACACTTGTAAGAGAGCCCATAAAATCCTGGCTTTGTAGAATGGTCAGTCACACTGGATGCTAATCGTTTTGAATTTTCTTCTTCTTCTTCCTTAAGGTACATAAATAATCCAGGAGAAAACGAAAATCCAAAAAGATTAGCATCCAGTGTGACTGATTAGAAGTCGACTGCTTGAGTTTTGTACGCTGGGCGGATACCCATCAGTTGCTGTGGCCCTCGGGGTGTGGCGGGCAGTCTGCCACCTTCACGAGCTCTTTCTCCAGTCTGGGCCCATCTTCGTTGCCCGATAACCCCAGCAAAGAGGCACTGAGGCAGGTAATGGGTGGGAGATGGCAAAGCGTCCTGTTGTCTCCACAGTAACAGCCCATAAGTGAATTGAACTCAGGCCGCAGGGCTCTAACACGGCACATACTGGCTTCCCTTCTCCTTCGAAACAGGAATGACGACATTTCCTGTTTCGGATGCGAAGGGAAGCCAGTGTGTGCCGTGTTAGAGCCCCGCGGCCTGAGTTTAGTTCACTTGCAGGCAAGAGGGTAGTGAGGGAATAGAAGGGAGGGAAGAAGACCTCACCAGACAGTTGGGGGGGGGGGGGGGGGGGAGCGACCAGGCCAGGCCCTGCCCTGCCCTGCCCTTTTCGCTCCCCCCTGGGGCAGGGAGACAGCCCATTCTCCTGCGATCCCCTGTCCCATTGGCCCCACACACAGCTTCAGGACGCCGTCTCTGAAAACGGGACTTTTCGGCGTCCCAAAGCTATGCATGGGAATAACGGGACAGGGGAGCTGAAAAAGGGACAGTCCCGTTCAAAACGGGACGTATGGTCACCTTATATATACTGCCCCCTTTTTCTTTTAACTTAATTTTAGCCTTGTAAACTGACCAGATACTTGTCGATGGTTGGTATATCAAATATTGAATAAAATTGGAAATTTGGAACAGGCCACTCAGATTGAGGCCTATTAATCTAGTAGTGTGTCTATTGCAGACATGGGTAACTCCAGTCCTCAAGGGCCGGAATCCAATCGGGTTTTCAGGATTTCCCCAATGAATATGCTTAAACAAAATACCCAAATAAGAACTATGTTTCACACTGCTTCTTATGCTTATAAATAATTATAATAATATAATCAATAAAAATATTTGAACTTAAAAAAAAAAAAAATAATAATATGGCACCATCAAAACCTTTAAAACATATTATAACATTATTTCATACTAAACATACACCCAATTATTCTCCCAAACAGTGATGCCCCCCCAATCTATCAAACACGTAGAAAATGTTCTCAAAGATCAAGTTTGATTGAAGGAAAGTAGAGGCAAATCCAGTAAACAATGGCAGAAGATAAATAATTGAGAACTGATACAGATAAGATTAGGCACTGAATACAATGTTTTATTGAAAGGATGAACTTTTCATGAATTTTAACTTTTTCTGTGTTGGATAGATTGGGGAGCTTCACTGTTTGGGAGAATAATTGTGTGTTTGTTTAGTATGAAATAATGTTATAATATGTTTTAAAGGTTTTGATGGTGCTATATTATTATAATAAATGATGAATTATTTATAAGCATAAGAAGCAGTGTGAAACATAGCTCTTATTGGGGTATTTTGTTTAGGTATTAAGTAGAGCTATTATAAAGTCTTATAAGTCCCAGTGGGTTAATTAACAATGAATATGCATGAGATCTATTTGCATGCACTGCTTTCAATGCATATTCATTGGGGGAAATCCTGAAAACCCGACTGGATTGCGGCCCTCAAGGCGGGACTTTGAGACCCTGTTGTAGAGGAAGCAATTTGTATTGCTTGGTGATATGTTAATGTTACTGTTGTAATATGTTTATTACTGCTGTAATATGTTGTAATATGTTTATTACTGCTGTAATAAAGCTGCGGCCAATGTTACTGCCGCAGTTGATGCCACAAACCACGCTATGCTTTTGTAAAAGGGGGGCTAAATACGTGACATACCCCCCAAGCAGCAGTAGTGGCTGCCATATGGCAAACGCTCCGACGCCCATTAAATCCCTATGGGCGTCGGAGCGATTACCACAGCGGTATCTTGCAATAAAAATGAAATAATTGAACATGCTTTTTTAAAATAAATTTTAGTATTCATACTAGCAATCAGATACCTTTTAATCATCAGTAGGCTTAATGCATTATCATTTAAATGCAGAAAACAAATCCCCCCTTTTATGAAGCCTTGTTAGGGTTTTTTTTATCGCAGGCCGTGGTGGTAAAAGCTCCAGCGCTCATAGAATTCCTATGAGCGTCAGAGTTTTTACCGCCGCGGCCAGCGATAAAAAAAAAACCCTAACGCAGCTTTATAAAAAAGGAAGAAAGTTAATAGAGAACTACATTATTTATTAAGCTCTTCATTTCAAAAAGGATAATATTTCATAATTATTCATAGAGAAAGCTTTTATTTGCTAAAATTCTTTTCTTGTGCTCACTGCCTCTTTAAAAAATATGTGACAATATGAAACTTCATTGTGGGACATAAGCAAATCAAAATGCCTGCGATTATCTCAGGCAATTACTGTCTAAAGATTCCAAAATCCTAATTAAACTATTATTATTGAATTACTGAGCGCACGTCGATAGCACAAGAGAAGATAACACGAGTTGGCAGTTCAGGCTTCATGGAGCTGGTTACCTCACAATGAAATTAATCAAAACTAGTATTGACTGTAACCAGGATTGTCAGACTGTCTGGCCACTGCAACTTTATGAATACCGAATATGCATTATCATTTCAAAAGGTATCCTGTAAAAAAACAAAACCAAAAAAAAGTGATTGTTAATGCTCCTAACTTACCCCTCCCCCTTTTTATAAAACTGGGGAAGTGGTTTTCAGCGAAGGCTGGCTCGCTGAATGCTCTGCGCTGCTCCCGACTCTCATAGGAACTCTATGAGTGTCGGGAGCAGCGCAGAACATTCAGCGTGTCAGCCTGCGCTACAGGTGTGTGTGTGTGGGGGGGGGGGGGGGGGAGGTTAGAGCTAAAGCTACTATTGTGTACTAATGGACAAGCATGGCCTAAGACTGTTAACACACTTTCTTAGAAAATGACATGTTAAAGACATCTATGCTAATCCAATAACAAATATTAATCTCTAGCTGTCAATTTAATATAACCTCATTAATACAAAACTTGATGAACATAAGGGATATTAAAACAAAAAACATACAAAATATATAATGTGTTCACTCAGTTCAAATGATACAATTAATAACGTGTCGGAATTTCATTGCCAAAGTGTCCACCCCCAGCTTTAACACTTTGGGAAGGTCTTAATAACCATGTCCAGACTTAGCAACAGGATATCTCCTTACCCTTTGACCCCCACCACTTCCACCCATTCCTCTTCGTTCATGCGTCCCTCACCCTTCCTTTACCTTCCAGATCTGGTTTTCTCGCTCAAGAGGCCACGACAAGTATTTTCTTCCGAAAAGGACATATTTATTATGTGGCATTCTTAAATGTAGATCGTTTACTGAGTTATAAATATCCTTACAAACAAATATCCCAACTACGAGCTAACATATTTAACATTTGCGAACTTCACCTATAAAACTAAACTGCTAAACGTGAGGTAACCCCAAGGCCACGATGTTTGCAGTGAAGGGCCATTTCCATACAACACATTTTAAACCAAACAACTTGTGTGCGTGAAACCATGCTGTGACAAAGGGCACCATCGTAGAAGCTGGTTGTCCTTTTGTCTGTTGTGGACTGGGTTGCTGTGCAACCTTCATACATACTACCTCTCTGTTACACACTAGAGAATGACACGGTGACAAAATTCATCACCGTCCCCGTCCCCGCGGATAACCGCGAGAAATAATCCCATGTCATTTTCTAGTGTCTATTTCATCCTCTGTCCTTCTACACCAGCATTCTTCAAAGCAAAGCTTGCGGGTCATTGGCTGTGCTTATGTGAGCCAAGGATAATGAAGCCATTGTGACATCACTGATGTGATTGGTTCTTAGGCACTGGTGGAATGAGGCATTATGACATCACAATATCTGCTCTGGATACCAGAGACTGTCATTCTGTAGTGTCTGTTTCAACCTCAGTCCTTCTACACCAACATTCTTCAAAGCAAAGCTTGCGGGTCAGTGGTTGTGGCTATTCATACTCTGATTCTTCCCTCTTTCCTTAAAGAATGACTTGAAGATGGTTTCCCGCGGTTATCCGCGGGGACGGGAACGGTGATTAATTTTGTCACCGTGTCATTCTCTATAATACACACTCTCAATATTTCAAGGTGAGGACCAGTGCTCTCTCATTAGACTTATCTCCAATTATCTTAAGTCTTAAATCTTCAAAAATGCTCTATTAGAGGAGGGGCCTCAGATCCCCGTGCGCTGCCAGCAAGTTAACTTAATAGCCGCACTAGAAAGGGAAACAACCTCATCGGCCCTTCTCCCCCTCCTGCCTACCGTTCTAGCAATCAATAGTCAAAGAGACTTAGCTTAGGCAGGGAATATTCAAGTAGTTGTTCAAACGGTGGAATTTGCTGTCTTCGCTGGTCCGCTTCCGCCTAAAGCTAGCTGATGTTTCGCTATGTAGCTGCGTCAGGGCGGTGGACTCTCGGCAAAACTATCATGCTCAAATCGACAAAGCGTGATAGTTTTGCCGAGAGTCCACCGCTCTGACACAGCAGGGTGTAATATACCTGAAACTCTCAAAACATAAATTAATCCATGGTGGCCACCGGATTGGGAAATACAAGTACTGCACTACAGGCAACACAGTTGTTCAAAGATCAGTAGTGTAATACCACACATCATTGTACCCACCCTACCTCCAGAAGTACCAGCAATGTTTTCAATATATTATTGTATCAAAAGTATGGCAAAAGTTACTTATCTTTGAAGATGATGAGTTCTATAATACTGGTGGGTTTATGCAACCATAGTTCTATATGGTATTCCGCTGTCCGGTAATCCTAATTAAAGTGAAAAAATCTCTATTAAGTGAAACAGTGTTCAAAAAAAATATCCAGCAAAAAAAAAATAATATGAGGGTCATTTCATATATAATGCACACTATTTAAAAAAAAAAAAAAAAAAATTTTTTTTGAGTGTTTCTTTACAATCCTTCAATATAGTCTCCCTGCTTTGCAATGACCGAGTCCCAATGTCTGGGAAGCTTCATTATTCCATCTAAGACACCGTTTTTGTTCAGTTGCCGAATGACTCAGGTACTGGCGGAAAAAAGCTCTTCCAGAGATGCAAAACAATGTCCACGCATAGGTCGTTTCAACTTTGGAAAAAGGTTGAAGTCTGGTGGACTCATGTCTTGACTGTAGGGAGCATGAGGTAACACCTCGCAGCCGTATTCATGTAGTTTTTCAATGACGACATTCCCTATGTGCGGGCGAGCGTTGTCATGAAGAATGAGTGGCCCAGCCAAGAGCAACTGAGGTTGGGTTTTGTGCATTTTTCTGCGCATTTTTTGCAAAAGATCATGATAATACACTGCTGTGACATTTCTTCCACATGGAACTTTGTCTGTAATGATGATGCCTTCATGATCATAAGCAAAAATCTGAATTTGTTTGACTTTTGATTGAGTTCGTCAAACTTTTTTTTGGCCATGGGGAAGATGAAGCTCTCCACTCGTCATTGAAGAACTACACAAACACGGCTGCGAGGTGTTACCTCATGTTCTCTGAGCAAAAACGGTGTCTTGGATGGAATAATGAAGATTTCTGCACGTTGGGATTTGGTCATTGCAAAGCAGGGAGACTATATTGAAGGATTCTAAAGGAATACTTGAAAAAAAACAAACATGTAAATTTAAAAAAATTGTGTGCATTATTTTTGAAATGACCCTTGTATATATAGATATATATAGCCAACAGAAATATAAATAATGTTCATTCCAAACAATGGCCCCCTTTTACTAAACCGCGCTAGAGGTTTTTAGCACCAGGAGCCATGCTGAATGCCCCATGCGGCTCCCGACGCTCATAGGAACTCTCTGAGTGTCGGGAGCAGTGTGGGGCATTCAGCATGGCTCCCAGCACTAAAAACCACTAGTGCAGTTTAGTAAAAGGGGACCAATATGTTCATAAAATTATTTTAGAATTCAAAAGACAAGCCACAAACTTCTTCAATGCCGATCATGCATCACTTCAGATTTGTCAGGAAGAAGAATTCCAATCTAAGGAAGAAGATGAGCAATATTATACTTAATTTCATCAACATATGATGCAATAAATAAAAAAATATTTTGAAAAAATTCATGGCTTCTTTACAAGGCAGAGGACGAGATCACAGATTTCTTCTGTCTATCCAAACGCATGGCGGCAGATTGAGCAGCTTCACGTTCTTACATTAAAGGGACGTAAAACTTTAAATAATGTCTATAGTAATACTGTAAATGATTTCACCTGTTGCCAGAGTTGATTAAAGGAGACATAAGCAATATTTGTACTTTATATACAATTTTCCATGGCTGAGCTGCAGCTGGACACCAAGATTCTACGCTGTTTAAATATGTATCTTTTTTAGTCTCCGGTGTATTATTCCATGTCAATGGCTTTGCTTCTAGGACAATGAAATGGCCAAGCAAAAATGAATAAAATCAGCATTTGTGGAATTGATAGGGGAAACGACACATAATGATAATTTCTTTGACTGCCTATCACTACTGAATATGTATCTGGATTTGGTCTGGTCAATTCAATTTAACCGGGCAGGATTTTCTCTTTCCTTGGTTGTCTTTAGAATATCGCCTCCTATAAATATTGTTTCAGCTCGTAAACCAGGAATTTTATTATATGAGGTATTTATCTGTGACAACTGGAAGGATCATTTCATCTTTCTCTAGTTCCCTCTCACTAAGAATAGCAAATCTGCACAACCTATTACCCAGAGAGTGAAACCAACTACAATCTCACTTGTTCTCCGAGCATCATCTCTGGATGCAAATCGATGCTTCTTGTTGCTAAGACACATCTGTCAACATCAAATAAAAAGAGAATAGTCCATGAAGCTCACTCTTAACTTGTGAGTGTGTCACAGTGAACAGTGAACATTCAGAGAGAGAAAGAAATCTTTACTGATAGTTACAGTTTAGAGAAAGAATGATTATAAGTGAACGTGAGATTAGCAGCATGCATTTCAGGAGTCTTCAGAGTGGCAGCCCCCAACTTTAAATGAGGTGCTGGTTGATATACGCCTCACCTTGTTATCTGTACAATATGCATATGATGGGATTCGAGAAAGTGTGTGACAGGCACGTGAGATCTTGTAGGGAGAGCAGGAGATAGTGGATACTGTGAATGGGCAGACTGGATGGGCCATTTGGCGTTTATCTGTTTCTATAACCGTTCCAATATTATTTGAATATATCATCAAAGAATATGAAAAATTATCTCTCTAGAAGATTGAGGTAACATCTCTGTTTCTACAACCATAAAGCTCTATGACCTCACAATGCAAGAGTTAACAGCCTTAACTTATAACACTGAGGCCCGGATTCTCTAACCAGCACCTAAATTTAGGCTTTGGTGGGCGCCCTGCCTATGGTCCGAAACGGCAGGGTTGAAGCGCCTACTGACACCTAAATTAAAGGCGGCTAAAATGGCCGCTGGAATCGCAGCTAGCTTGGCGCTTTAGATTGGCTAACGCCAAAGTAGGCATAGCCAACACCCGAGTGGTGTATTGTAATTTATTTGGGTGCTTATAAAAAAACAACTAGTCGATTAAGATTAATTCAAAACACAGCAATTCGTTTGATTTTTAATTGAAAAAAAAAAACACGATCACATCAGCTCATAGTATCAAAAACTTCACTGGTTGTCGTAAGAGGCTAGAGTGTTGTTTAAATTTGGATGTATTTGCTATAAAGTTTTATTTGGGTTAGCTCCATCTTATCTTGTTGCTCATTTTAGATATTTTTATATGTAAAAAAAATATACGTAGATCTGGTTGGTTTTATTTTCCTTCAGCGAAAACCTGCTGCTTTAAGAAATTCTTAGATAGGACTCTGGCGTTTCAAGCAGGAGTAATGAATTCATGTTTGAATGCTCTTATTACTCCAGCCCTCACTTATTATCAATTTCGGAAAGATTTTAAAACTTGTCCATTTAAACAATACAATATTTAATTGATTTCAAAATTATTATGATAAGCAGATTTTTTTATTATTTTTGTGGAATAATGTTTACAGTCGCTTATCTATTTTAGCATAAATAATCTGTATTGTGCATATTTTACTTTGAATAAGTTAAGGTTGTATTTTGTTAGTCAGTATCTTTTATTGAATTGTGTTATTTTCTTTTATAAGACATTGTTATTTGGATCTGTATTTTAATTACTTGTTGTAATTACTATTGTGTAAACCGCCAGGAACTGATAGTTTGGCTGTATATAAAAATAAACTATTATTATTATTATTATCTATAATGCCAAGCTAGCCGTGAATCACACCAAGATAGGCAATTGAAATGTAAATCTGGGTAACCCTGGCCTACATTTAAGCCGCCTATCTTTTCCTAGACCGCAGCAACCGATCGCGGCAGAATTCCCCCATCCCCATCACTAGAGTGTCAGGGATTCCACAAAGCCGCGATTCTTGGCTGCCAGTAACAGAATCGCGGCTTTAGGGAGTCCCTGCCACTCAGCTGATTTTGGAGGGGGAAATTCCCCCACCGCGATCGGCTGAGAGCAGTCGCAGTAGGGAGCCCCTGTACCCAACCTCAAATCAGCCAGCAGGAGAGATGCCCAATCCCTCCTGCCTGCAGCCCCTCCGAACATCCCTGGCCAGAGATATGCCCAATTCCTTCTGCTGGAACCACCCAACCCATCCCAACCCCATAAGGCTACCACCTCCCCACCACTGGACCCCCCCCAGACCACCTCTCCTCCACTCCCCCTCCCGTACACATATCAGATCATTCCACCGAACCCCTCCAGCCTCTCCTCCCCTCCCCCCCACGGAACCCTCTACCTTATAATGTTGGCCTGCTGGCCTTTATCTGCCATCATGTTTCTCTGTTTCTAGAACCATAAAGCTCTAAGACCTCATAATGCAAGTGTTAAGAGCCTTAGCCGATAGGAAGAGGAAGAGACGGTGGATGCTGCGGATGGGCAGACTGCCTGTCCCATTTGGCTTTTGTTATCATATTTCTATAAATATTCTAAATTGATTGGATGTATCAGTTTATTGACAAATAGAGAAATCAGAATTCAACCTTTATGCTCCAAATGGTGCACAGCAAAATTAGTAAAAAGAAAAAAAAGATGCATGCCAGACCAAGTATTGTCCAAGCAAGATGGGCTCATCTTATTATGGCATGAGTATCTTTTAAGGTCATGGAGCTAATTTGTATGGATGGTTACATCTTTTCTTCATGACTTAGTGATGTTTTTCTCTGCTCATTGCTGCTGTGTGTTACTATACAGCACATCCCAGACTCATTGGTTTCTTTCAATTGGGCAGCAGAGATTAGTGCAACTGTAAATCTTATAGAGGGATAACAGACATCTACCATCCTAACTGCTACATTTCAAATGATGCTATCTAGTAGCGTGTTATTTAATAATAAGAACATAAGAATTGCCGCTGCTGGGTCAGACCAGTGGTCCATCCTGCCCAGCAGTCCACTCACGCGGCGGCCCCCAGGTCAAAGACCAGTGCTCTAAATGAATCCAGACTCACCTGCATACGTCCCAGTATAGCAGGAACTTGCCCAGCTTAGTCTTGAAACCCTGGAGGGTGTTTTCCCCTTATAACAGACTCCAGAAGAGCGTTCCAGTTTTCTACCACTCTCTGGGTGAAGAAGAACTTCCTTACGTTTGTACAGAATCTATCTCCTTCCAGCTTTAGAGAGTGCCCTCTCGTTCTCTCCACCTTGGAGAGTGTGAACAGTCTGTCTTTGTCTACTAAGTCTAATCCATTCAGTATTTTGAATGTACCTCACTGATTTAAGAATTCAATGAGTTCCTTCTCTAGAGTACTATCCTCTGTCTGTTCTGAGGGGCCACTAGTTAATAATAGTGAAGCCATCTTCTCAATTTTCAAGGAGGGGGTGCACTCCAGCCAAAATAGACAAAAGAGTACCTTCAGTGTGCAGTGGCAGACATAGGAAAGGAAAGGAGAAATGCTGCATGATGGAGAATAGAGAGGTTTGACCCAGGGCATAAGGCAGGGCGAGAGAGAGAGAAAGAAGAGAGTTGGTAGACAGTGGGATAGAAACAGATATATTGGATATGGCAATGGAAAGTAGGTACAGAGATGGAAGATGGATGGCGAGCACGGGGAAAGAAGAAAATGTCAAATAGGCAGGAGACCCTGGCGAGTGAGTTAACAGAAGACAAACAGAAACCAGAGCCAGGAACCAACATGATTTGAATAATAAAATGATCAGACAAGATAAGGTAGAAAAAATAATTTTATTTTCTATTTTCTGATTACAATATCTCAGATTTGAAATGTATATCCTGCCAGAGCTGGTGTTAGAGAGCGTGAGGTAGGAGAGAGGAAGAGACTTTTTGGTTTATTTTGTTTACACCACAGTGCTGCTGGGGATTGGAGAGGGCAATGGAGGGTAGGGTGGGTGAAGAGGATGCAAAATAAACCCACCAGGATGTTTGAAAAAACAAACAAACAACCCAACAACAACAACACCCAATTGGGCAGGAAAAATGAATCATATCAAATCAAAAAATCAATTCAATGGGTCAAATTGAATCAAATTAAATTTTTTTAACCTGAATCAGGCAGCACTACTCTGCACCTGACCGACCCCCACCCCCATCCCAACGTGAGATTTTTTGCAGCATTCTCTGCCAGAGCTTCTCTCTTCTGCATAATCAGTGACATCATCTGTGATGTGGCAGAGGGAAGGCCCCAAAGGCGGACCATAAGAAGCTTGTTCAGAGCATTCTCTCATTGTCAGCAGCCTTAACTCACTGCTCTGCCAGTGTCGGGCCTTCTTCCTGCTTCCACGAAGACAGGATCCGGCAGAGAAGAAATCCCGATGCCAGCAGAACAGTGAAGGTCCCGGATCATGGTGCCGACCCTGGGAGCACCCCCCTTATGGTCTGTACCTGGGGCAGACTGCCTCCCCCCTTTGTATGCCACTGTCAGTGTGAGCTAGAACCTTCAATTCTCAAAATAATTATGCCCTAGGCAAAGGGAAAGGGCCCTCCTCCAATCTAGTCTCTTCCCCCATATGTTTTCTCTTCCCCCTGTACCAGTTTCCATCCTATTCTGAATCCCCCTCTGCCAGCGCTTCATACCTGTCAAGTTCTTCTCTCAAATTTTCTTCCCCAACACTCTCTTTTCCCCATATTCTTTATCCTTCTAAAGTCTCTTCCTTACTCCCTTGCCCACTTTCATTCCCCTTGCTCATCTCAGCAGTCTGAACCCACTTCTCCCACTGTCCTGCCCACACCTTTATCCCGTGCAAACTGGCTTTCGTCTCATTGCTTCTAATTGTCGATTCGAGTGTTTTGACTTATTATCACCGCCATCATACAAATAATTCTATTTTTGATGTACAAAGGCTCCTGATGCAGGCCGTAGAGGCCAAAACACGTGCGTGTTGAGCCATCGCACAAGACTTTCTGGTTTGATGAATAAAAACTGCACACCAACAATACTGTGGACCTCAGCTATTTTATGTTGGGGTTCTTGACTTGTGTGCAGAGGTTTCAGTTCATAGACAACAACGCGGAAGACAAAGGCGTGCGCCGACAACTGAGCGCAAAATGGAGGCGCGCGCCGAAGAAAATTACTGTTTTTAGGGGCTCCGACGGGGGGGGGAGGGTTGTTGGGGAGCACCCCCAGTTTACTTACTACAAATTGCACCGGCATTGTGGGGGGTTTGGGGGGTTGTAACCCCCCACATTTTACTGTAAACTTAACTTTTTCCCTAAAAACAGGGAAAAAGTGAAGTTTTCAGTAAAATTTGGGGGGTTACAACCCCCTAAACCCCCCACAACGCCCCCACAACGCGGCGCGATTTGTATTAAGTAAAGTGGGGGGTTCCCCAACAAACCCCCCCCCCTTGGAGCCCTAAAAACAGTCATTTTCTTTGGCGCGTGCACCTCCGCGCTGCGCTCAATTGTCTGCTCGTGCCTTTGTCCCAGCGCGCTTTTGACCTGACACCGAGGTTTCTTCTCCTGGTTTGTTCTTGGATACTTGACTCTACCATGCTTGGTCCAGCCTCCAGCTTCTAATTCTCAGCCTGCTCTTATATTTTTGGGTGAGCTTTAATGCATAGTCCTAAAAGTGGAAAGACAAGTCTCATTCTCATTCTATAACTATGGTTGTTTTAATGTCATTCACAACAAGATGATTTATGATGCAATAAAGGTTAAGGCTTACATGTTCAGTGAGGATACAAAATAGCCCATATAAGTTGCAAGCCATCTGCCAAAAGGAAAGCAGGTATTTATAAGCACATCAAAGGGAAGACATTATAAAATCAATACAATGAAAATCAAAAACCATAGAACTTCAAATACAAAGCTGTGGCAAAACATCCTAAAATGAATGCAGCTTTATAAATGACAAACAATAATGAATTAGGGCATGATAATGTACGAAGGAGTGCTGAAATATTCTAAGCCCAACCAACCATCTTCCTAAATTCTGAGCGTTAATTTTGCCACTGTAGCTGAAAAGAGTGTTATCTTATTTCGTTAAGTGTCAATTTGCAGAAACAAAATTCTCTGTTTTTTGACATTGTTTCAGATCACTGATTGAATCTACCAATGTTTTACATCCTAACCAAGAAGAATCGCAAATCCCGAAAAATAATGGGAGGTAAAAAAATCATAAAAGTACAAAAACCTCCCAACCCCAAGAAATGGAACTGGATAAGGGGGAGAGACAAAAATAAGAATGGTAAATCTACTCTAACAGCAACCAAATAAGTAATTGTGAGAGTTTGGGAGAGCCCTCAGTCACACAGCCACCCACTGGAAATTCCCAGAAGTAATGGCTGTCACTGGCTTACACCCAGAAGAGTGTTAACTGTGAAACATCCTCGGGCTCTCTCTGTGTTAATTTAAGTGATAAAAGTGCACCCAACAGTGCTGAGTGTGAAAAAATATAATTATAAATCAAAAAAACACACTCTACCATTCACTAAGATTGTCTCTACCCCTTATCCAGGGGGCCAACATAGAAATATCATATAAAGATATGGTTGGCTATAAAATAAGCCAGGTGTATACCTAGCAGGGCCTCCGCGTGTGCGGATCGCCGGACTTGATGGACCGAAGGTCTGATCCGGAGATGGCGCTTCTTATGTTCTTATGTCCATATCCAACAGAGCAAAAAAACAACTGGAAGTACTTAGCTTCTCCGTGGAAAAAGACAGCCAGCAGATGTCAAGTTCGTCCGACAGGACTCCGTAATGGGGGTGAACACCCCCTTCTTCAGGAATGGCTGGACTGCGCTGTAACCCCCTAAATCATCCGGCACAGCTTGGATTACATCCTAACCAAACAGGATTTAGAAAAAATCATAACACAGAATATTCATTGATTGGTCTCACCTCCAATATAATTTATCATTTAGACCATCACAACTCCGTTATTCTTTTTTCTCTCGATCTATCCGCAGCATTTGACACTATCGATCACACTCTGCTCCTAGATAGCTTAAAATCCATAGGTGTCTGCGATCTAACTTTAGAGCTTCTTTTCTGTCTAATCGCTCATCTACGGTGCATTTCAATAAAACAATCTCAAACCCTTTCACCCTTAACTATGGCGTTCCTCAAGGCTCCATTCTGTCTCCACTACTGTTTAATATTTTTCTTTCACCCTTATTAAGTCTATGTCAATCTATAGGCTTTACTACTTATGCTTATGCAGACGATATTCAGCTGACTCATCCCCTCAATCCAGAAAATGTAGATGAAATACATCAAATCAACCAAAAATTAGAAAAAATTAAAAATTGGCTTACCCTAAATAGATTAGCTTTAAATATAAAAAAAACAAAAGCTCTACTTTTTCTGTGGAAACGGGTGTTAAATCTGGGCGCTCCATTTACCATCAATAACATACATCTAGACTTAGTATCATCGTTAAAGATACTTGAGATTATTATCGATGACAAACTATCGTATCACGAACACAATAGTAATGTTGTCAAATGCTGCTTTTATCGCTTACGTTTGATTCGTTCTATGTCCAAGTTTCTGGAACCTAAATCGTTAATTATTTTAATACACTCACTTGTCATTGCTAAGCTCGATTATTGCAATTCATTATTATTAAATATCACTCAAAAGGAAAAGAAACGTTTACAGATAATTCAAAACACCGCTGTTAAAATCATCCACAATGGAAAAAAAAATTTGATCACGTAACTCCCCGTTAATCACCGTATAACCTATAAAATCCTGCTTCTAGTATTTAAAACACTGTCCACTAACGAACCACAATTTATGAACCGAATGCTTATTCCATATAATACGTCACGCTCTCTCCGTTCCACAGCTCAAAGGCTGTTGGCGGTTCCTTCTTTAAAAGTTATTGGTACTAGATGTCATCATGACGTATATTCAGTGATGGCCCCTCAGACCTGGAATACCCTGCCACAACATATAAGAGAAGAAAAGGATCTTAATCGATTTAAAAACAACCTGAAAACCTTTCTTTTTAGAGACGCTTTTAATCTTTAAATGACATATACACAGCGCAGCAAACACCATTTATATTAAAAATAAAAAAAAATTTTAAAATTTTTTTTTTAATAATAATAACATTTTTTATCTTTCCTCATGTTCCTTCCATTCATGGCTCTTTCTTTTCTTTTTTAAAAAAACATTAACTTTATAACTTTCTCCCTTTTTTCCTTATGTGTTCAAGTTTGTCTATATGTTTGTCCGTCTAACCCAGGGGTGTCCAATGTCGGTCCTCGAGGGCCGCAATCCAGTCGGGTTTTCAGGATTTCCCCAATGAATATGCATTGAAAGCAGTGCATGCAAATAGATCTCATGCATATTCATTGGGGAAATCCTGAAAACCCGACTGGACTGCGGCCCTCGAGGACCGACATTGGACACCCCTGGTCTAACCCATTTTAAGCAGTGCGTTGAATTGTATGTTTATTTTATATTTTATTGTAACTCGCTTAGTAAATTATAGATAAGCGATTTATCAAATCTAAATAAACTTGAAACTTGAACCATATCCACGTCATTCTCTTCTTGGTCTGGATGAAAACTTTTCAGCACCTCCCTTGTGTGTACACTTCCCCCTCCGCATTCGCGGTGATAGGGGAACAGCATGGCAGCGAATACAGAAAAACCATGAATAACTTTTCGTATGTTATTCGCGGTTTTTCTGTTAAATAAACCCTAAAAAAGATAAAAATCCGCAAATAACCTGACCTGCAAGTGTAGCGATTTGCTCCGTACAATGCCAGAAGCATCGATTTTCTCAGTGAAACGCCGTGAGCAGCGAATTCCTCTGTGCAACGCCGGGAGCAGCGATATCCTGTGACGTAAATTTGTTGGCGGAGCCGGGGAACTAAAAACCGCAAATAATCAAAACCGCGGTTAACGAAACCGCGAATGCGGAGGGGGTGGTGTATAAACAAGGCTAAATCAAAAAAGTAAAGGCAAAATACTTTTAACAACTTTACTAGAAATAACTGTGAGCCATTGAACATATCACTTTTTCACATAGTTCCCCTGCCAGACCACGCATTTGTTGCATCATTCAACTAGCTCCCAAAACCAGGAGGAGAGTGTGGCATGAGCTACAGCCACAGCACCCTGAGGTTGTGGGTTCAAACCCTGCATTGTTCGTTGGGACCCTAGGCAAGTCACTTATTCCTTCACTGCCCTATACACATTAGATAGATGGTGAGCCTGCAGGGACAAAAAGGGAAAATACTTGATTTGTAACCCATTCTGAGCTCCTTTGGGAGGACAAACCAAAAAAAATTAAATAAACACTACTTCATCACACTTTAGCCCTCTTTTACAAAGGCGTGCTATGAGTTTTAGCACAGATATAGCGCGCATAGTGTGCGCTAACCACTAACGTGTCCATAGGATAGCATTAGTGTTTAGTGTGCATACGGATTAACAATGGTGGTAGTTTATTGTATTGTGTGTCCATGTGGTCTCAAAAAAAGATATAGTGGAATTAGAAAAGGTTCAAAGAAGAGTGACCAAAATGATAAAGGGGTTAGAACTCCACTCTTATGAGGAAAGACTGAATAGGTTAGTGACTCTGTTACTCAAGGAAGCGCATTGGCTTACAGTTGCTCACCGAATAACTTACAAACTAAGCCTACTAACTTTCAAATCTCTTCTCTATAAAACACCTTCTTTCATTTATAGAGTATTGATTCCCTATATTCCCTCTAGATCACTTAGATCTATTGACCAACATCTCTTGGCAGTTCCTTCTCTTAAAACTATAAATACACGGCGGCACTCTATTTTTTTCCGTTACAGCCCCCCAAATGTGGAATTTACTCCCAATTCATGTACGAGAAGAATTCAGTTTGGATAGATTTAAGAGCAAGCTAAAATGCTTTCTTTTTAAAGATGCATTTGACAGCTAATAAAATTAGATTTGGTTTGTAATCCTGAAAATAGGATTAGATCAGGTGTCTCTACTGAGCCCTGGTCTTTAAATTCTCTGTTGCTTATTATTCTCCCCCTCCCTACTGTTATTTTCCCTTATATGTCTTCTTTACTATTTTAAAACTTGTATTTCTTTTCCTATTCCCTTCCTCTTGTATCATTTGTTTTGTCTTGTTAGTCATATTTACATTGTTTCCCTTTGATTATTGTAATTTAATATTTTAATGTTTTGTACTTCGCTTAGAATGCGGAATAAGCGATTAATCAAATACTTAAGAAACTTGGAAACTCTTCAGCTTCGAAAAGAGATGGCTGAGGGGGAGATATGAGTAGTAGTGCAGAATGGGGACAAGTGGATTGATCTTTTACTCCATCAAAAATTAAAAAGACGAGGGGGGGGGGGACCCTCGATGAAGTTACAAGGAGATACGTTTAAAACCAATGGGAGGAAATATTTTTTCACCCAGAGAATAACTAAGCTCTGGAACACATTGCCAGAGGATGTGGTAAGGGCAGTTAACGTAGCTGGTTTTGAAAAAGGTTTGAATAAGTTCCCGGAGGAAAAGTCCATAGTCTGCTATTGAGACAGACATGAGGGAAGCCACTGCTTGCCCTGGATCGGTAGCATGAAATGTTTGGGTTTTGGTCAGGTACTAGTGACCTGGATTGGCCACCGTGAGGAAGGGCTACTGGGCTAGATGATCTGACCCAGTAAGGCTTTTCTTATATTCTAAGAGAATGGAAGACCTGAATATGTATATTCTAGAGGAGAGGAGGGACAAGGGAGATCTTTAAATGCTTAGAAGGTATTAATATAGAACCAAATCTTTCCAAAGCAGGGAAAATGGTAAAACTAGAGGGCATAAGTTAGGTTTTCAGAATGATAGACTTAGGAATAACGTTAGGAAATTATTTTCGCAAATAGAGTTGTTGATGCCTGTAATGACCTCCTGAGAGACGTAGTGAAGAGGAAAACAATTGATAATTCAAAAAAATGTGGGATAGATACAGAGGATCTCTAGTTAGAAAATGAATGGTATAAATTGAAGGACTAAGGCCAGTTCTGGGCAGACTTGCATGGCCTTTGTCCTTATATGATGATTTGGTGTCGGATGGGCATGGGAGGGCATTGATGGGAACTCAAGTAAGTTGAAACATGAAGACATTGTGTATTCCACAAATGACAAGATGGTTGGATAGGCTGGAGTGAGCTTTAATGGCATCTCCAGTAGTTGGAACCTACTGGAGGACTTTACTTTCTATGGCCCAGAATTATCAAAGAAAAACGACAATTGAATTTAATCATGAATAATGTGTGTTAACTAATGGGTAGACTGGACAGACCATTCAGATCTTTATCTGCTGTCATTTAGTATGTTACATTTTGAGTTGGTAGGCATCTACCTTCCAGGAGGAGCTGTTTCTCTTCCTTGGTCCTAACTCCAGCTAACTAATTGTAATTCTGTTTTTGTTTCTGTTTTCTGATTTGTCCAGCAGGGACCATCCCAAGACAGGCTCAGGTATTTCTGATTTACCTACGAGCTTATCCTCCCCTGGTTCAGCGATATTCTAGGCTTTCTGCTGCTCTCGACTTGAGGCTTCTAACCAACCATCTGATTCCAGAGGTTCTGTATTAGGCAAGGTTCTTCTGTTCCTGTGTTTGCCTTGCTTCGGCCTCTGGATTCAAATTACTTCTCAAACTCCTTAGTTCTGTATTATTTGTTGGTCATTGTGTTGAGTATACACAAGCTAAAAAAAAAAAAAAAAAAAAAAGCACCTTAAGGGGCTGATTATATAAAGGGCGTCTAAAGTTACTTAAGTACCAAAATACTCTTAATAGCCTCAATAATTGGTAACAAAATAATAATTGAGCAATAGGCATATAAAGAATTGGACTGAAAACAGTCCATTGTCTTTAAACATGTGAGCAAAGAACACCGCAGACAAGC
This sequence comes from Geotrypetes seraphini, assembly GCF_902459505.1. Lineage (NCBI taxonomy): Eukaryota > Metazoa > Chordata > Amphibia > Gymnophiona > Dermophiidae > Geotrypetes > Geotrypetes seraphini. The sequence continues at coordinate 30,461,446 of NC_047089.1, read as the reverse complement.
TGAAGTAGCAAAAAAAACGCTAAGGGCCCCCTGCGGTTTAAAGACAATAGACTGTTTTCAGTCCAATTCTTTATATGTGAGTTTGCAAACCATTGGACCCCTGAGGAAGGCGTGTTCGCCGAAACACGGACCGTGTAGGGTCCGGTTGGATTTTCATCACAGTATGTTTTACCATTGTACTTTTTAAATTGAATTTTCATGGTTTTATATGTCAGTGTTTAATACATTATCTCCAGAACATCTGTATTCACAGTTTTTGTTTTCATTGGTGGACTGTGGATCATTGGGTCTCCCCATTTTTCTTTGTTGTAATGCACAAGAAATGCAACAGATGTATAGATCCATGGTGAGACCGCACCTGGAGTACTGTGTGCAATTCTGGAGGCCGCATTACCGCAAGGATGTGCTGAGACTGGAGTCGGTCCAGAGGATGGCCACCAGGATGGTCTCGGGACTCAGGGAGCTCCCGTACGAGGAGCGGTTGGGGAATTTGCACCTCTACTCACTCGAGGAGCGTCGAGAGAGGGAAGATATGATCGAGACATTCAAATATCTCACGGGCCGCATCAAGGTGGAAGAAGACATCTTCTTCTTCAAGGGTCCCGCGGCAACAAGGGGGCATTCGTGGAAAATCAGGGGCGGGAAACTGCACAGTGACACTAGGAAGTTCTTCTTCACTGAAAGGGTGGTTGATCGCTGGAATAGTCTTCCACTTCGGGTTATTGAGGCCACCAGTGTGGCGGATTTTAAGGCCAGATGGGATAGGCATGTGGGATCTATCCGCAAAGATAGATAGCGAGGATCACTGGAGTGGGCAGACTTGATGGGCCGTGGCCCTTATCTGCCGTCTATTTCTATGTAACATTCTTCACGTTTGCCCCAGCCCTTTGGAATTCATTGCCACAATACCTGCGGCTTGAACATTCATCCCCCCACTCCCTGTTTCCGTACAGCTCTAAAAACATACTTATTTGAACTGGCGTTTACTTCCCATTGATTGATGTGTGACAAGGGCGCATGGGATATCGGACTTACAGCACTGAGGTATGATATTTGTTTCCCACATTGACTGAGACTGTTCTATGTACAGAGTTCCACATTTATTTCTTTTAAATGTGTTCTATTGTACACCACCTTGACTTGCGTTGCAAAAAGGGCAGTATATAAAATTTAATAAACAATAAACGATAAATGATGTCTGTCTGACAGTTCATGCCTTTGACACAGCCTTATATAAGTGAAATATGGCCACATTGAGTACAGTATCTTTTTATATTACTGTGTTCAATTATTTTGGAGGTCTGCACTCATTTCTGCTGAAGATGCTGAAGGTTCTTTTTCTAAAGAGATTAAAAAAAAATACAAAAGACAGATACCATATAAAAATAAAAAGAATTCCTATACCAACATTGAAATAAGGGGAAAATTCTACAAACGGTGCTTTAAATTGGTGGCATATGTGCCTAGCTTAAAGCTCCTTTTACGAAGCTGCGTTTGGCTTTTTTATCACCGGCCACAGCGGTATTAGCTCTGACGCTTATAGAATTCCTAAGAGCGTCAAAGCTAATACCCACCGCAGCTGGTGATTTAAAAAAAAAAAGCCTAACGCAGCTTCGTAAAAAGGGGGAGTTAATCAATAAATTGGCTTCAATAATGAGCTTATTTCGTTAAGTACCAATTTACAGAAACAAAATTTTATGTTTTGACATTGTTTCAAATCTTCTTGGTCGGGATGCAAACTTTTCAGCACCCCCTCACCTATGGTACTTTGTGGGCTCCTTTTACGAAGCGGCGTTAGCGGCTTTATCGCACGCACCTTTTTAGCGTGCACTAACCCACGCACTAGCCGAAAAACTACCGCTTGCTCAAGAGGAGGCGAGGGCGGCTAGCGTGGCCGGCAAATTAGCGAGCGCTATTCCGTGCGTTAAACCGCTAACGCGTTTTCGTAAAAGGAGCCCACGTGTGTCTAAGTGCTATGAAAATGAGCCCCTTAATGTACTGGCTCTAAGCGTTTCATGTGCTTTTCTTCAGTTGTCAGCCCGTGTATTCCTTACAAGAGACGATAAAAAATTTAAACAGAGAAATGCAATGGTTTTGTGAAGCGTAACTTTTTAGAGGAAATATTAACGTTGCACGCTAATTTATACTGCAGAAACGAATCGATCCCAACTTATCAGTTCATGAGGTAAATTACTAGTTCATAAAACAGATTACCCTTTCATAAGATAAAACAAATAAATAAAAGGTGCTTTCATTCAAGATAGACTTCAGATCCTGACATTTTCTAAAACTTCCCTTAAACTGTACTTCTGTAAGAATAAAATAGTCCTCCTCCTGAGAAATCTCTTAAAGCTTGTGTACACAGTTTCTAGCCCTGAATATAATGGGTTTTCTGACAAGATAATCCAAGCCAAGACAAATGCTACCTTCAAACTTAACTTTTCCTCTATCACCAGGCATCCTTGGTTCGGCGCTAACAGTGGCTAGTAAACCTATGAATCAGCAGCACATGTTCCCAAGAATAAATCTCAAAATAAATATGCTTTATGACAATAGCTTTTTGGTCCTGATTCTATAAAAGATTCCTAAAGTTAGGCTTCCGGACTGGCGTGCCTAGCTGATCTAGGTGCCTGACGTATCTTTTACAAAGCTGCGCTAGCGGCTGCCGTGCGGCAAAAGCCATGAAGCACTTTAAATCCCTATGGGCTTCAGGGCAGTTACTGCCGTGACAGCTGCTAGTGTGGTATTGAAAAAAAAAGGGGGGGAGGGTGTTAATTATTTAAAACGCTTAATTGACACCAATGTCAATTAGTACCTCATAATTGGCTTAAATTAAAATGAATTGGGTGGTAGGTGCCTAACTTGGCAGGCGACTGGTCTAAGGTACCTAACAGAAAGTAGGTGTGGTTAGGGGGGCGGATCGTGGGCAGGTTTTGTGCGTAAGTGCCTAAATATAGAAAGCCCTGGCCTGAATAGAGTGCGCCTAAGGTTCAGATGCCTACCGGGGCCTAAGTCTACTTTAAGCACCTCTAGGCACAATTCTATAAATGGTGCTTAATTTGTGATTATACCCAAACACACTCACGCGATCTCAAGAAATTGCTGAAGAGCCATCGGTTTTGCAGTATGAAATGTGGGCACTGAGTTTTAGAGTGATGACGTTGGCGCTGGCTGCTGATTTGCTGATCTAGTTTTGTATAATGTCTGTTGATGCCTTTAGATTCAAACAGTTTATTGATGCAAACATCATCAAATTCAACAAATACAACATCAAAGCACATCAATAATGCATCAACTGTAATAATATAATATACATAATAAAAGACAAATTCCACTTTCAATAAACCCCCACTTTATCTATATGTGTTTGAACCTCTACCATCCCTCTCCACACCCACCTCTCCCCACCCAATAGTACTCTCTTCCCAATGATACTCTCTTCATTTAACTAAATAAAAGCCCAATTAAGAGACCCAACTTAAAATCGCACTACGGCCCTTAGGATGCAAATCTTGCAAATATGAATCCCAGCTTTGTAGAAATAACATATTTTGCTTTCTTATAATTCTAGCATCTCTAGCTTCCCAAATGGCCAACTGATGTAATTGGTTCCGCCAACGCAAAAACCTCGGAGGATCAGGGATCGTCTAATACTGAAGTATACATTTGTGAGTGTTTTATTGTGAGCCGCTCTATTAAAAGTGGGTAATAAATGAATAAAAAACACACAAATTCCATCAATCAAGGACACCAGTAAAGTGGAGTAGCTGAACCTGTGAGGACCAGGTAGTGGCGTAGTAAGGGTGAGCAGCGTCCGGGGCAGTGGCGCCCCTTCCCACCTCCTGTGCATCCTCTTCCCTTTCCCCATACCTTTGAAACTTCTCTGGCATGAGCAGCATGTACTAGATGTGGTGTATTTAGATTTTAGCAAAGCCTTTGACAGTGTTCCACACAGACGTCTAATAAATAAACTGAGTGCCCTTGGGATGGGCCCCAAAGTGATGGGCTGGGTCAGGAACTGGTTGGGTGGAAGGCGACAGAGGGTAGTGATCAATGGAGGTCGCTCTGAGGAAAGGAATGTCACCAGTGGTGTGCCTCAAGGTTCTGTTCTTGGGCCTGTTCTTTTTAACATTTTTATAAACGATATTGCTGAAGGGTTGTCTGGTAAGATTTGCCTCTTTGCGGATGATACCAAAATCTGCAATAGAGTAGACATGTCAGATGGTGTGAATAACATGAAGAAAGACCTAGCGAAGCTTGAAGAATGGTCTGACTATAATGAAAACAGATGCTTTTTTAGCATCTTCTTGGAGACCGTACCTTCAAAAAGATATAAAAAGGATTGAATTGGTCCAGAGGAAGGCTACTAAAATGGTGCATGGTCTTCATCATAAGGTGTATGCGGACTGACTTACAGATCTCGATATGTATATTTTGGAGGAAAGGCAGGAGAGGGGAGATAAGATACAGATATTTAAATAGCTACCGTATGTGGTGTAAATGAGCATGAGTTGAGTCTCACTTGAAAGGAAGCTCTAGAATGAGAGGGCATAGGATGAAGTTAAGAGGTGATAGGCTCAGGAATAATCTAGGGAAATACTTTTTTACAGAAAGGGTGGTAGGTGCATGGAACAGTCTCCCAGAAAAGGTGGTGGAGACAGAGACTGTGTCTGAATTCAAGAAAATGTGGGTTAGGCACGTTGGATCTCTTAGCGAGAGGAAGAGAAAATGGTTGCTGTGGATGGGCAGACTGGATGGGCCATTTGGCTTTTATCAGTCATTATGTTTCTATGATTCTGGAAGAGATCAAACTGGTTTTGTCACTCGAAGCCCAAATGATGAAGTTATGACTGTCTTATTTTGGTCACACTTTTAGAAGAGAAAGATCATTGGAGAAGGTCAACATGTTTGGGAAGATTGAAGGAACCAGGCAAAGAGGGTGAGCTGCAACCAGATGGCTGGACATGTTGAAAATCATGGGGACGACGCTGGAAGACCTTACTGAACTATCACAAAAATAATTACTTTTTGGATCTGTAATTCATCAAGTCGCTAGGACTGAAGCATGAGTCAATGGCATCTAACTATTAACTACTCTTTATAACACTTCTACAACTCAAGAATGACTCGGTGCTATAAATTGCCTCTTCCCTCTCCATGTCAAGATCGGAGGAAATCACTCTTCGAATCCATCTCCCGAGTTTCAAGGCCCCAAAATTTGGAACCGCCTTCCAACCTGCTTACGTTATACCTCCTCCTATCTTCAATTGAGGAAGGTGCTAAAATAGTCTTGCTTTGATTCATAATGTCTATGTTGCGCTCCTTATTAATCTTATGCAAGCCGCAATGATTCCCAGTTGACATTTGCGGCGTATAAGAAACAATATGGTATAATTTAGCATTGAGTGCTGAACTTGGCACTCAAATTTGGACACCTAATTCAGCACTCAAATCAGCTGAACCCTGGTGTAAATCCTGACACGGATCCCTGCTATTCTGTAACACCGTGTGCATCTTGTATAAGTGCCGCTGGCCTGCGCATCCCCCCTCCTACGGCCACATCACCTTTTGAGTTCCGCGCGATCCAATTCAGATGACCGTTGTTACAGAATAGCACGTAGCCAGATCGGTGCCCACCATAATGAGCGCTAATTAAGTCCATGTTATCACCAATAATTAAATCATCGGCGCTCGTTAACTAATTATTTTGGGTGCCAATGTGATGACCTATATAGAATCCTGAGATAAATGCATATTTATTAAAAAAAAAAAAAAATGTAATAACCACAGCCAAGGTACACCATATCTCAGATACAGGCAAGTGTTTATAAAAAATACCACAGAGAGAGAAAAAAAAAATCTAAACATCATTAAGGAAGCCACCAAAACTAATATAAACAATTTAGCTTTTAGCCTTAGATAATACAGGATAGAAAATGCAGACAAATTGCCTCAAATGTTCTATTCCATACTGTCACTTAATATGATTTACTTTCCTCATTCCTACTGAGTAAGTACTACTACTTCTTCCAGTTTCCGAAAAAGCTGTTCTACCTTTTGATCTAAGGAGACAATTTTCTGTTTCCAGGTCTACAAATGAGTTAAGCTCATGGCCATCTGCTGCTTTGGTACGACTGCAACAGGTTATCCTATTAGAGCATACTATCAAGCCTGACAGGCTACGTCGGCAATATCATTGGACACAGGAAGCAGCAGGTTATAAGCTTTTAGAATAATAATAAATAATATTAAATTATTAAATGGCTATCAGTTCTGCTGTCGCTCTACTTTCATGCATCTATATAAAAGGCTGCTTCACCTTTATTTAACGTTTGGGATCTAAGAACATAAGAACATAAGAAATGCCTCTGCTGGGTCAGACCCGAGGTCCATCGTGCCCAGCAGTCCGCTCACGCGGCGGCCCAACAGGTCCAGGACCTGTGCAGTAATCTTCTATCTATACCCCTCTGTCCCCATTTCCAGTAGGAATTTGTCCAATCCTTTCTTGAACCCCAGTACCGTACTCTGCCTTATAACGTCCTCTGGAAGCGCATTCCAGGTGTCCACCACACGTTGGGTAAAGAAGAACTTCCTAGCATTTGTTTTGAATCTGTCCCCTTTCAACTTTTCCGAATGCCCTCTTGTTCTCTTATTTTTCGAAAGTTCGAAGAATCTGGAGAATGAACACTTCGGATACCCCCCCGGGGGCAGCTTGGCTGCTCTCATATCAAATTTGTCAGCCATTAAAACATCTCCTGCCTCTACTGAATTTCAAATACTTTACCAATCTGACTATCAGCAACTTTGTGATGTGAAATGCTCGGTGTGAATTACCGAACTAAACTAAACTAAACCTTAAGTTTATATACCGCATCCTCTCCACGGAAGTGGAGCTCGGCACGGTTTACAAGAACTTAAAATATAAGAAGAGGAAGGAAAAGGTTTACACGAGCTTATATGTAGAATGGAAGAGTAAGGGGGGAAATAGAATAAGATTAAGATTAAGGAGCGGAGCCACAGAGATACAGGGGAGATGGGATTTTTAACATTTCCTTCTACGAGACCATTATGTAAATCAATGGCCGGACCCGTACTTATGTCTTCAGTTTTATAAAATCTTTATAGGCACCACCCGCTAGTGAACCTCAGTCTCTCATACCCCTTAAATTTGTAGTATTAATTAAAATCACTCTATAGACAGACAAGGAAACAACTTTGTTAATAAATAATTTTATTTATATAACACTCCCCCTATAAATTTAGGATTCCTTTTACAAAGGCACGCTACAATATCGCACGCGCTAAACGCTAATGCCTCCACAGTGCTGGCATTAGTATTTTTCATTTAGCGCGTGGTTAGCGCTAAATAAGGAGCCCTTATTGTTAAGGTTAAAGTTAGTTTTGAGATATATATTTTATTCTACCTCATTGTCTGCATATCTGAGTAAGAAACACTTCATGTGCCTATTTGCAACCTTTTATTATTTTACGAATTTATAACCCACCTAACAATACATCCTCAACATTAATTAAAAACAGCACAATATATGGATGCCAACATATGAAAATATGCAATACAATATCACAAAATAATATTAAAATATAAAAAATAATCATCATAAAACTCTAAATTTCAATTTTCCTTCAGAGAATCCGCTAATTTCAACGTCATCCAAACCATATTCAAAAGCTTTGTTGCATAAATACATGTTTAGGCCTCCCCCCCCCAATAAATGCAAATCATTCTTTTCCATACATAAACCCTCTGGCAGTAAATTCCTCAGAGTTGGACCAGTGACTAAATATTTAATGGCCCACCCACCTACCTGCCCACTGATCTAATTAACTGAAGCCCAGGCCTCTCCAATCGATTAGAACCAGCTGATCTCAAAGCTCACCTAATAATGTACTATGCAAGGACCTTCCTGAAATAAATTAGTACCTCCCGGTGGAAAACATTTAGGGGCAATTATATAACTGGGTGGGCAACAATGTAGGCAACTCCAGTGATTGGAACGTAAGGGCAATTCTGGGCGGATTTCTACAGTCTACTGTATGTTCCGGAAATACTGTACCAAAGAAAGATCAGGATAACGTATTTTATATCACATTAACTTCCAGTTTAACTATGAATTGATAATGAGTGTGACTGTTGGGCAGACTGGATGGACTGTTCAGGTCTTTATTTGTTTATCATCTACTATATAGAAACATAGAAACATGATGGCAGATAAAGGCCAAATGTCCCATCTAGTCTGCCCATCCCCAGTCACCATTATCTCCTCCTCTCCCTATTGGCTAAGGCTCTTAACATTTGCATCTCCTCTTCCTATAGGCTAAGGCTCTGTGCCTGCATTGTGAGGTCATAGAGCTGCCCATCCACAGTAACCATTATCTCTTTCTCTCTCCAAGAGGTCCCACATGCCTATCCCAGGCCCTTTTGAATTCAGGCACAATCTCTGTCACCACCACCTCCTCCGGGAGATTGTGCCATGCATTTTCCACCCTTTCTGTAAAAAAGTATTTCCTTAGATTACTTCGGAGCCTATCACCTCTTAGCTTCTTCCTATGCCTTCTCATTGCAGAGTTTCCTTTCAAATGAAAGAGACTTGACTCATGCACATTTACATTATGTAGGTATTTAAATGCTTCTATCATATCTCCCTTCTTTTGCCTTTCCTCCAAAGTATACAGATTGAGATCTTTAAGTCTGTCCCCATACGCCTTATGATGAAGACCACATACCATTTTAGTAGCCTTCCTCTGGACTGACTCCATCCTTTTATATCTTTTTGAAAGTGCGGCCTCCAGAATTATACACAATATTCTAAATGAGGTCTCACCAAAATCTTATACAGGGGCATCAATACCTCCTTTTTCCTACTGGCCATACCTCTCCCTGTGCAACCTATGTTAATTCCATAATAGCATCTGGGCACCAAGATGTCATTACAGAATGCTAGTGCTGGCATCAACACCTATATTTTGGTTTGCCTGCTTATGCCATATCAATTGAAGGTGTACATGGTTACTTAAATGCTACAAGCTATGAACATTATCAACCCAGCACTTAAAGCACACGTATACAGTATATAAATGGCTCCTATCCTTAAGACACAGTAAAGCCATCAGCAGTGCCTTTTTTTCTCAAAAACAGACAGGTTTGTGGCTCGCTTTCGCTCTTCTTCAGCTCATACTAGCATCAAGTTCAATCATTCTAATAACTTAAGTTATTTTGAAAGATTACATGCAAAGCCAAAGCTTGAATCAAAAATAGTCATTCTAAAGATTGATAGTGAATCAGCACTTATCTTAAAGTAATAGACCAAACACCGGCATGGACAATGTTTCAAATTCTGCTTCAGGAAGTGGTTCTCATAAGCATACTAAGGCCACTTTTTTTTTTTTATTTTTTTTTTTTTACTACAGTTTGGTAAAAGGGTCCCTAAGTAAGAAGATGGCCAGTTAATGTTTCAGTACTAATTTATTGGCACATATGTACCTGGTCACTAGTATTCTATAAAGGATAGTAGGTATCTTCATTCATTGTAGAATGGGCTCCTAACGAGCATCCAGTTATAGAAACCATTTATATCTCACTAGTGAAAGAAATCTAAGTGCTAGCGAGGGATTTGGAGAGTTTTATTTTCAAGACCTGCAATGATACAGCTATTGCAGAACATGGTCCATGTTGACTATAGGGTCCTGATTTAAATCATGGGAGTCATTACAGAACTGGCCAATCAAAGATAAGCGCATTTAAACAGTAAAGTACATAGAAGTTGGATGTTTTAGCACATATTTAAGAGATTAGATTAAGATATTCAGACCTATGATGATATGGATGAATCACAGGTTGAGATAACAATGTGATACGAGCTCACCATTGAGGTCTGTTCTGATCTACTGCATCACCAATGTTATAAAGTAAAACAGCGATGAGCTTTTGTATCATTACTAGCTTGAGTAAATAAATTAGGCAAGTGCACTTATGCCAGCCATAGGGCTGTTGGTATAAGCATTTATGACTACATGCCAGAGATACACACTAGAGAATGACACGGTGACAAAATTCATCACCGTTCCCATCCCCGTGGATAACTGCGGGAAATAATCCCATGTCATTTTCTAGTGTCTGTTTCAACCTCGGTCCTTCTACACCAGCATTCTTCAAAGCAAAGCTTGCGGGTCAGTGGTTGTGGCCATTCATACTCTGATTCTTATGTGAGCCAAGGATGATGAAGCCATTGTGACATCACTGATGTGATTGGCTCTTAGGCACTGGTGGAATGAGGCATTATGACATCACAATATCTGCTCTGGATACCAGAGACTGTCAATCTGTAGTGTAATGTAATGTAATGTAATTTATTTCTTATATACCGCTACATCCGTTAGGTTCTAAGCGGTTTGAAGAAAATATACATTAAGATTATAAATGAGAAGTAAGAAGGTACTTAAAAATTCCCTTACTGTCCCGAAGGCTCACAATCTAACTAAAGTACCTGGAAATTAATAAAGAAGAGAAAATAAATAGTGTCTGTTTCAACCTCAGTCCTTCTACACTAGCATTCTTCAAAGCAAAGCTTGCGGGTCAGAGGTTGTGGCCATTCATACTCTGATTCTTCCCTCTCTCCTTAAAGAATGACATGAAGATGGTTTCCCGCGGTTATCCGCGGGGACGGGAACGGTGATGAATTTTGTCACCGTGTCATTCTCTAATACACACATAACTTATATCAGTGGTCTTCAATGGTTTTTCATGTAAAAGGCTGAATTGTGTATACAAGAAAGCGCTGAAGGCCACAAAAAGATTTTAAGCTTAAACATAATACTAATTTTGTAAACCAACTTGACCTGCTTGTTCAGACTGGGTGTTAAAAAATAAAACTTAATATTGATTCCACCACAATTCAAGGATATATTTTAAAAGCTCGCATTATTGTGGATTTGTCAACCTTAGCATATAGATACCTGAGTAACACTCCTAAGAGATTGTTTGCAGTTACTATATCAAGTGGAAAAGATTGAAATTAACAGATTTAGAGGATTTGAAGAGCATTTCAGCCAACTGTTTGAGGCCTCAGTGGGGGACTTTAGGGGCCACTCATTGGAGACCACTTATACGATTATTAAGTGTGAGTCCAGACCATGCTCCACCTAACTATAAAATATGCACTATGTAAGATATGTTACATCTATGTAATAATGGAATTAGGTGTAACTGGTGGGCACAGAGACATAGTTGGGGAGAGGGGTGCAAGGGGAGCACCTGCTCCCCCAAATGGATTGTGAATGAAATGGAGTCTATATGGATTGGCTCTTCGGTCTCACTCTGGCACCCATTTTACAAGAGGTCTGCTCCCCTTGATGTCAAAACCTGGCTATGCTTCCGGATGAGTACTTTATAGAATTACTCTGAGTTTAGAGAGACTATTCGGCAACAGTTTTTGTTTTGTTATAAACTTCATAATATGCCCAATACTGGAGAGATTTTTGTCGCTGTTATTGAGCTCAAACCAGAATCAAACATTGTGATGTTCTAAAGTGAGTTCTATGTGGCACTGTCTTCATTTTGTTCTTTACCTGTTGTTGAGAGGGGGGGACATCTTTGGATATATAATATTCATTTACAATTATTTAAACTCTTACAATGACTACTAATCATATTTTTAGTGCTACTAGATGAGGAAGATATAGCAGCACTAGAAAAGGTTCAAAGAAGAGCGACCAAGATGATAAAGGGGATGGAACTCCTCTTGAATGAGGAGAGACAAAAAAGGTTAGGGATCTTCAGCTTGGAAAAGAGAGGGCTGAGGGGACTTATGATTGACGTCTACAAAATCCTGAGTGGAGTAGAATGGATACAAGTGGATTGATTTTTCACTCTGTCAAAAATGACAAAGACTAAGGGACACTCGATGAAGTTACAGGGAAATACTTTTAAAACCAATAGGAGGAAATATTTTTTCACTCAGAGAATAGTTAAGCTCTGGAACGCGTTGCTAGAGGTTATGGTAAAAGCGGATAGCGTAGCTGGTTTTAAGAAAGGTTTGGACAAATTCCTGGAGGAAAAGTCCATAGTCTGTTATTAAGACATGGGGGAAGCTTCTGTTTGCCCGGGGTCGGTAGCATGGAATGTTGCTACTCCTTGGGTTTTGGCCAGGTACTAGTGACCTGGATTGGCCACCGTGAGAAGGGGCTACTGGGCTTGATGGACCATTGGTCTGACCCACTAAGGCTATTTTTATGTTCTTATGTTCTTAGATGTACACAGCTATGACAGTCCACTATGCAAGGTCAAAGGTCAGTTATTTTTCATGTGCTATTTATTTGTCGGTTGATATTCAACGTGATTTAATTAGTTAGATACGGCTCCTGGTCAGTTAAATTGCTTGTTCGGTGCTATCTGTTCATTTTCATGGCACTTAACTGGTTAATGTTAATTGGATAGCTCTTCTTAGGGGCAAGATGGAGTCAGGGGGAATCTGGATGAATATCAGCCATGACCGGTATAAGTTCTTGGGTCCAGAACTTATCTGGTTGGACATAGATATTTAATATCAGGGCCCAAACATGGCCTGGCATTGAATATCCAGGTTTAACTTAGCTAGGGACAGTTAGTAGGTTAAAAAATGTTGACTGCCGCCAGCTGAATATGGATGGTTGTTATTATTATTATAGGCCCAGCCAATATTTATCATAGCTAATCGATCATTTTCATTAACATATAAGCAGTTTTTGCTACTGAAAATGCCCTGTTAGCACCAAAAAGAAGTGGCAATATTTTGGGCATTCTTCTGACCTGTGATTGCTTAAGTCTTGGTATTCAGAACTTAAGCAGCCAGGCTTAGAATTCAAATTAAGCCACATAAAGATCAGGTGTATCTTTACCCACTAAGCCATGGCTAATCTGAATATCACCTTAACTGGCCATGCCCTGGCTGAATATTGGGGGGGGGGGGGGGAGTGATTACAGTATTTCTATTATTGCACATTTAAGTTGTTGTCTTCCAAAACACACAAAATGTTGAAGTCCCAATTGGGGAAGTTCCGATTGGTTCAGAATGCTGCGGTTCGTTTAATCTTTGGTCTTAAAAAAATATGATCATGCAAGCCCTTTTTATGCTAGACTACATTGGCTGCCTTTTGTGGCCAGAGTGTTTTTTAAGTTTGAGTGTGTTTGTTAAAGGCTCTTTTTGAATTACTACCCTCTTATCTGGTACTATATTTGAAACTGTTTAATTTAAAAAAACATAACAAAAATTCTTATTTAGGAAATTATTAAAAACTCATTTATTTGATAAACAAGAATGTTGATTTTTATTAAGTTACAAAGGTATTTTTATTAGGCTGTGTCTTTGTAACCCTTTCCTCCAACTATGTTGCATTTAATTGAGGAATTAACAGCTGTGTGTTTGAAATTGTATTTTAACTATGGTGTATTAATTTGCTCATTAGAAGTGTGTACGTGATTGTATTTATTAATTGAAATGTTTTTAACTTTCTTTGTTGTGAACCGCCTAGAACTACTGGCAGGGCGGTATACAAGAAAATAAATAATAATTATTATTATTTTCTAAAATAACTTACTATGTGCCAAGATAAAAGGACAATGCTACTAAGTAGTAGATTTAAAACAACCTGGAGAAAATATTTCTTCACACAACGTATAATTAAACTCCGGAATTCGTTGCCGAATATGGTGAAACCAATTAGCTTAGCGGGGTTTAAAAAAAGGGTTGGATAATTTCCTAAAAGAGAAGTTCATAGACCATTATTGAGATAGCTTGGGGAAATCCACTGCTTATTCCTAGGATAAGCAGCATAAAATCTATTTTACTACTTGGGATCTAGCTAGGTGCTTTGGACCTGGGTTGGCCACTGTTAGAAACAGGATACTGGGCTTGATGGACTTTCAGTCCCAGTACAACAATTCTTATGTTATATGGACTACAGTATTAATATTTTAGAGGGATTTTGTTTGGGAAGATAAAGCAAAGTCTTCCTGGTGTACTAAAGTTTTTTGCCTTCTTCTGATGCTCCATTTCTCCAAGGGAGGTCATCTAATTATGATCCTGGGGATTTTGTATTAATAAACCCGCCCAGTAGTAGTTATTATACACATATATAAATTCTGTGTTTGAAAAAAAGTGTTCCTGATATATTTTCTTGAATTTCCTTTGCTGTCCCGTTGGTCTTACACCCCTTGTGCTCTGATGAAAGCAGTAATTCATGCTGACAATATGGAAACCCTTTTGAATTGTATGCTCCAATTAAATCTCTTTACAACTGTGTTTCTTACTCTTTATAGCCTGTCTTCCGACCTCATGCATACTAAATATGAGATAACATCAGAAGTATATGTGCTGCTTTACTCCCCTAACCTAAACACACCCATGGGAAATTTTCTTTTAGACCTGGCTAAAAGTATGTGTGCTATGGAAATCACAAAATAGAAGCAAGGGAATAACACACACATAAGCAATGCAGAAATATAAATCTTTCTGTGGCTTTTTCACACAATTTGCACCATTCTCTTTAAGTGGCAAAAGCAAACACATAGAATCATTTGAAAAGGAAACCTTTTTTATTTTTTTGAAAAGGGAAGGAAAAGAGCTAAAGAAACATATTACTGTAATTTGATGTGAACTTCTTAGAATCATTGGTGATAACTTGATAGATTCATTGATCCCCATAACCTCCCACATTAAGTCACTGTTTTTCTTGCAACAGTTTTTCAGATATATCCTTCTACTTTTACTTCACACTATTGAAAACAGAGCCTACTGGATAGAGAAAATGAGATGAAAACCAGTGTAGAGTAGACCAATGCTTCTTCTGATCTTGATTAAAATCATAGAAACATAGAAATATGATGGCAGATCATGGGCCAAATGGTCCATCCAGTCTGCCCATCTACATCATCCACTATCCCCTCCTCTCCCTAAGAGATCCCAAGAGCCTGGGGTTTTAAGAAAAGTTTGGACAAATTCCTGGAGGAAAAATCCATAGTCTGTTATTAAGACATGGTGGAAGTCTCTGCTTGCCCTGGATCGGTAGCTTGGGTTTTGGCTAGGTACTAGGGACCTGGATAAGAATGGGCTACTGGGCTTGATGGACCATTGGTCTGACCCAGTAAAGCTATTCTTATGTTCTTATGTGTGCCAAGTATAAGACAATCAAGCCATTGTAACATCACTGATGAAGTTGGCTCTGAGGCACTGTGGAATGAGGAATTCTGACAACACAATCTCAGCTCTGGAATGTTGGTCTCATTGGGGTTCCAGAATCTTGCTATTCTTTGAGATGCTGGAATGTTGCTACTCCTTGGGTTTTGGTCAGGTACTAGGGATCAGGTTGGCCACTGTGAGAACAAGTTTCTGGGCTTGATGGACCATTGGTCTGACCCAGTAAGGCTATTCTTATGTTCTTATGTGTGCCAAGTATAAGACAATCAAGCCATTGTAACATCACTGATGAGGTTGGCTCTGAGGCACTGTGGAATGAGGCATTATGACATCACAATCTCAGCTCTGGAATGTTGGTCTCATTGGGGTTCCGGAATCTTGCTATTCTTTGAGATACTGGAATGTTGCTACTCCTTGGGTTTTGGTCAGGTACTAGTGGGAGAGGCAGTAAAAATCTATAACTAAAAGATAAGTGCAATAATAATAATAACTTTATTCTCGTATACCGCATTACCATGGAAGTTCTATACGGTTAACAGATGAAGAGACTGTACATTTACAGCAAAGTTACATTTTTGGTGATGCTACATTTACATTTTTGATGATCCATTTATGGTGAAGTTATTTTTACAGCTAGGTTACATTTGCAGAGTTGTTACATTTGCTGTAAGTTACATACAGCGGTGTTACATATAGCAGTGTTACATACGGCGGTGATGAGTCTGGAGGTAAGTCGAGGTCAGAGGAGGAGGCAGAGAAGAGGGGTGGAGAAATTAGAGAAATTTGTCAAAAAGGTAGGTTTTGATTGACTTCCTGAACATTTGATAGGGGGGGGGGGTTGGAATTGGAAATGAGGGTTGTGAGGCATTTGTTCCATTTGCCCGCTTGGAATGCTAGGGATCTGTCGATGAATTTCTTGTAGAGGCAGCCCTTCAGGGAAGGAAAGGAAAACAGGTAGGTGTTTCGTGTACGAGAGGGGCCTGCAATTTCAAGGTGCTCAGATAAGTAAATTGGTGAAGAGCCTGCTAAGGTTTTGAAGCAGAGGCAAGCAAATTTAAAGATGATTCTTGCCTCCACCAGCAGTCAGTGGAGTTTAGTGTAATAAGGGCTAACGTGGTCATATTTTTTGAGGCCGAAGATGAGGCGGACGGCAGCATTTTGAACTATTCTTAAACGTTTGATGGAGTTTTTATAGACTCCCAGGTATATGATGTTACAATAGTCCAGTATGCTTAAGATTAGTGATTGGACCAGTAGACGGAAGGAGAGGTGGTCGAAGTGGCGTTTAATGGTGCGAAGTTTCCAGAGGGAGCAGAAACATTTTTTGACCTGGGCACTGGTATGATCTTCGAAGGTCAAGCATCTGTCTAGGATGACTCCAAGGATAAAATAGCAATAAAAATAATCAAATTTTTTGATCCAGTGACGATATTGGCTCATGCTAGAAACGCTATTCAGTGCATGACCACAGAGCCTGCTGAGGATCAGTTGAAAATATATTAGTAGTTGTTTAGGGGTGAAATATTGGATTGATGTATGCTATATAGCCCCTATACGTGAATAGTGGAAAGATACTGAACCTTTATTTCTGGTGCATATGAATTTAAGGTTTTCCTCCATTAATGCAGCACATTTCAGTTTGATGTTTTAGATCTTTCTCAATATCTTGGTGACCTTAATCCTTTTTAAATATTCATTTATCTAGGACATCTCTTCTCATAATTATTTTTTCTTCAATACATTTTTTCCAGGGAAGTTTCTCTTCTTTAACTGTCCCTGCATCATTGTTGGTAGAATTCTTTCAATAATTCTTTCATGCTCAGTACTGTATTTGATTAATTACTGTGAGGTTATGGCCTTATTCATCTTATTTATCTTATTCTAGGTGTTAAATTCAGCTTGGGTAATCTTTCTCTGTCCTGGAACCTAAAATATTAATTTCCAAATAAACAAATTTGTTTATTTCTCTACCTCTGTGTCCAAAGGAGCCAACTTTTCAAAATGATTGGGCGTGCCATGTAAATACAATGGAAATGATCCTTTTCTGGACACTGTCAAGGAGTTTTTCCAATACTGGGGGTGCTCAAGGACCCACAGAGCTGGCACCCACAAGGAGGTGCTGAAAAGATCTCAACCTAAACAACCAACTCCCTAAATTCTGAGCGTTATTTTGCCATTGTAGCTGAAAATATATTATTTTGTTAAGTACCAATTTGCAGAAACAAAATTCTATGTTTTATAGAAAAACTTCCGCTGCGGCAAACTCCTTCTGCAGCATTGAGTTTCAGGCAGGGCAGCGTCTTTCTCTCAATGGCTTCCTCAAATAGTGGAGACTGCCCGGTTCGAGCTCCAATGCTACTCTTCCGCTGTGCGGATAGAACACGAGTTATGTGGACCTTTGGAAAGCCCTCTTGCAGCGCTGTATAGGCCGAGAGCCATTGGAGGCCACTTCAGCATAGCTATGGCATTTTTCCGCCATTGCTTATTACTCCTTCAGAGTTTGGATGTCTGGGACAGGAGGTGGGGGGGGGGGGGGGAAAGTTTGAGTAGGGTGGTTTGGGTGTGGCTTGACTGGTGAAATTGGTGTGGTGTGAGTGTGGGTTTGGATGCCTAAGAGATGCTTGGTTTGCGTGACTGGGGGGCTTTACTTAGTACCCCATTTTATCCTAGACCGCCCATCCAAACTCACACGTAGAACCCACCTGTTTAGCTACCCTACCCTAATGACCTGCCGTTACAAAAGATATCTAAATAGAACTCTTGCCTTCCAAGCAGGTCATCACAATAACTGGCTGGCCCACATCATCTCACGCACTTCATCCTACTTAAACTTCAGGAAACTACTAAAAACTAATCTTTTCACCCGATTCATACCCTATGCCCACCCTGGCCCTCTATCTCTCTATGTCCTTTACGCAGATTATCTTGACCTTCTTCACTGTACCATTTCATTGCCATAATTGTACCCATCTTTCTTTCTGTTTGTACCATTTTTTCTCTCAGTTGTACCATTTTTTTCTCTACCACCTAATTTTATCTGATTGTAACATTGTACCATTTTCGCTGATTGTCCAGCCCTTCTTCATTGTAAACCGCCTCGAACTACTATGGCTTTGGCAGTATATAAGAAATAAAATTATTATTATTATTATATCTTAAAAGGAGGATTGCACTGCGACTGTGAATCAGACTGGAACTGTTTCTTCATTGGTAATCTATGACTTTAAAGGTAAGCATTTGCTCTCCCACGGTTTCTGTAGCCCTGTTTTGTTTTATATCTGGTTGTGCTTGTTACTGGTTGTACAGTCATTGTTGCAGTTTTCAATAAAAATTATATTTAAAAAAATTCTATGTTTTGACATTGTTGAAGATCATTGATTGAATCATATCCACGTCAATCTCTTTTTGGTTGGGCTGAAAACTTTGTTTTCACCCCCTTGTATGTCTGGGTCTTTTTTTTTCCTTTTCGGTTAACATCTTAAGCTTTTCCTTTACGAGGTCTGTTCAAAAGATTCCAGGGTAGTTTGAATTGTGCACCAATGGGCAGTTCTTTTGAGATGTGCTAGGTGGCGTTGAGTAGCTTGAAATATCATGAGTAACCTCCTTTTGTTCTGTTTGTTGATATCTGTTTTTGTCCCCTAGCAGTTTTTGTGAAAATGTGTTTTCATGATCGACTATTTTTCATCATGTGCGACCTCACTGAGCAATGCTAGTGCAGGAAGTTCTGTTTTAAATTGAGTAAGGCCGCTACAGAAACTTATGAAATGTTGAAAGTGTCCTATTGGGAACATGTTATGAGTTGTGGAAGGTGTTTTGAATGCGTCAAAATTCCCAAATTTTGTGATGACAGCTCTTCCCCAAGCCACCTTACTCTCCTGACTTGGCACCTGCTGACTTCTTCTTGTTTCCTAAACTTAACTCCACGCTGAAAAGAAAGCGGTTCGACATCATTGAAGACATAAAGCAAAATTCGACACAGCAACTTTTAGAAATTCCTGAAGATGCGTTTAAGGACTGTTTCCAGAAGTGGAAACAACGTTGTGAAAAGTGTATACATAGGGAAAGGGAGTACTTTGAAAGGGACCCAATGGAATAAGTTGTAAGATTGTTTAATAAATGTTTATACAATCAGTCCTGGAACTTTTTGAAGAGACCTCGTATTTATCTCAACTATTTGTAGATGTATTTCTTTGAGCAATTGACTTTATGTAAGATTGAACCTGCCTGCTTTTGTTCTTATTTGTATTGATTTTTAATATTTTATGTAACTCCCTGTAAACCGTTTTGGAAAAAAAACGGTATAGAAATTTTAAAAATAAATCTCACTCTTGCAGTTTGGGATCTTATTTCTCCATTGCTACCTCCTTTACACGGTTCTGAGTCTCTTCATCAACCTTTAATTCCTTTCCAGATCCCTTCTTTCATTCTCTACATCAGTCCTTATTCTTGTGCTGTTTTCTGAATTCCTCCTTTTTCAGGTTCATCAACTTTTCCTCTTATTATTCTTTTCAACCCCTTTATTCTCTACCCCTACAAGTTTTTCTTCTGTTGTTCCCATCTGAGGCTTCTGCTTGTTTTTCCTGTATATATCTTTCTTCTAATGCCCCACCTAGGTCTCTTCTCTCTCTCTCTATTTCTGTGTCCAGTATATGCAAGACAGATCAGGATGGGCTAGAGTCAGCTTTGATGGTGACTCCAACAGTGGGGCAGTATAACCGATACCAGGCAGACTTCTACTATCTGCATCTGTATGCGGCAAGACAGATCAGGAGCAAGCATACATATCTTATACCCCATTCATATCATCTGATTACGGGTCTTGCTATCTTGAGGGGAGAGGAAGACATCTTATAAGGAGTCTTAGCAAGTAAAAAATGAGTAATTACTAGATTGTTGGTTCAACATTGCCTTAATAATGAATGTGACTATTGGGCAGACTGAATGGACCAAGTAGGTCTTTATATGCCACTATTACTATTATTATTATTATTATGTTACTATGCTAGAAGCTCTCAAATGTACGAGATGATGTTATCCCATCTATATATATATTTTTTGATCTTTAAAATTAAGAACAATTGCCCCAGGTTCATAACTTAGATTCTGAGTCCACTAGGGACAGATGAAGGACCTGCATATAATATATGTAAACCAGTTTGGTTGTACTGCAGAAAGGTGATATATCAAATATGTAACGTTTTACTGTTTAAATTTGCACTAGTTGCTTTTTGCAACTTTTCCTATAGAAATATTCACCTTAGCTCCAGTTTTTGGTGAACTAACTGGGTATATCCTCTTGATTTAGATATAGGGGTGGTAACATAAAGAAAGCAGTATTTTATTTTCTCTTTATCTACAGAAACCCACCTAATATAGGCATGCCATTTACCATATTTTTGGCACTGTAAGACACACCTGACCATAAGACGCACCTAGGTTTAGAGGAGGAAAACAAGAAAAAAAATATTCTGAACCAAATGGTGTACTAATGTATTTAATAAAATATAGCATAATAATATTTCAACCATGTAAAGTCAACAGCGGTATTAAGACATCATCACTGTCATTAACAAATGAGGAGAGACTTTAAGATTCAAGCACTCTTCTAGCTTTCTAGGCTCTGCATTCTGTCCCCCCTCCCTTCCAGGCTTTGCACTCTGTCCCCCATCCCTGCCAGGCTCTGTACCCTGTCCCACCTCCCTGCCCTATACCCTGTTCCCCCTCTGGTGGTCTAGCAGTAGGCCGGGACAGGAGGGATCCATCCCAGCCGACTAACAATTTTTTACACACACACCCTCCCCCGTGACCTTTTTTCACCTTTTAAAATCCTGGTGGACTTACTAGAACTGACGGCAGCCATTCATGGAGTGGCACGGGGCCAGACTGAAGCATGAAAAGCTCGCTCCTGCCTTGTGCGCCTCTGGCCACGAGATCTGAGGCAGCCATCCAGCAAGAGAGGGGCTCAGCGCGGGGAAGAAGCGTGGAAAGTTCGCTCCTGCCGATACGCCACTGGACAACCAGGATTTGTGCTCATCTTAATTAGCCGGGCGGAGCACCCAGCTATAAGACGCTAGGGAGAACACTGCTCATCACGGTCTCTGATGCAATATTCGCTCCATAAGATGCACAGATATTTCCACCCACTTTTGGGGGGAGGGAAAAAGTGTGTCTTTTTAATTTAATTTCTGTGGTTTATCTCCTGCTGCATCGGGTCTGTGAACAGGGACAGTGATGCTGAACACCGCCTCATTTTCTTCACAGTGATTTACTTATAGAGGCATCCAAGCTATCCACTAGCATCTCGTTGAGAGAAAAGGCTGGCAGCTAATCTCGTGAAAGAGTTCCTCTACCTCTAATTCTCCTGCCACTGCTATTTGCAGTGCAAGATGGAGTCCGTAGCCTAGAATCAGCACCCTCCCTTGATTCTAGGCTGGCAATGTTTTGCTTCTGCAAATGAAGACCCGTGATCTTGTTGGCTTTCAGGCTGTGCATGCATTTTTGCACTCTGTGAATCCTCAAAGTGCTTTTCAATGCCTCCAAACCTCTGATCCTTTACAAGATTTCCTCTCTGCTCCACTGATGCTGCTGCAACTGCTAGAACTGGAATTGAGGGCAGGACAGTAGTTGAAAGGGCTAGGAATATAATTCACACTTATCATTGCCTGCTGTTTATGTGATGTGCTTTTGACCCTGACAGTATAATTTCCTAGTCTTCATTTACAGTAGCTTATTAATAACTAGCAGGTCAACTTGGCAATAGCCATTACCAGTGGGAAAGTTTTTGTATGCTAGCCATAGTATTTAACTCTACTGTATATTCAGTTCCACTATTTGAAAAACAAGAGGCTTTGAATATACATGGAAAGCAGTGACCACCACTGGTGATATTCATCCACTATCCACATAGGGGGAAATTCTATAACCAGCACCTCAATTTAGGCATTGTAGGTGCCATGCCGATGCCTAAGTAATTGAAAAATACAGTCAGAAGCAGCAGGGTTAAAGTGCCTATCAATGCCCATAAGGCGGCTGAAATGACCACTAGAATCGCAACTAGGTAGCCGCTTTGGGCCGTGGCCAATGCTGAAAGCAGCGTTAGGCGGGTTAAAGCGGCTGCCCAGCCGTGAATCACGCCAAGATAGGCGGCTGAAATGTAGGCCTGGAAAACCCTGGCCTACAATTTCAGCTGTCTATCTTTGCCACTAGACCGCAGCAGCCAATCGCGGCAGGGGAATTCTCCCCTCCCCCATCAGCTGAGCGGCAGGGACTCCCCAAAGCCGCCATTCTGTAGCCAGTGCCCTAGAATGATTGACAGGCAATCCGACTTGGGTGCCGGTTACAGAATCTCGGCTTTGGGGAGTCCCTGCCGCTCAGCTGATGGGAGAAGAAGGAATTCCCCTGCCGTGATTGTCTGTTGCGGTCTTGCGGCAAAGATAAGTGGCTGAAAGGTAGGCCATGCATAATTTACAGAATACCTTATGTTATCCCCCGAATTCTTTATATGATGACAAAATTTGGGCACATAAATGTAGGTGCCATCTTGAGATGCATGTGCAACTTAGTTGGTTAGCGAGCAATCAATGGCTGCTAACCATCAATTATTGACATTAATTGGCACCAATTCGGATTTGCTCAGGCAACTGGCTGTACACCATTCTATAACAAATGGCGCCCAAATCCCACTGTGCACCACTCAAAAGGGGGTGTTGCCACGGGAGAGGCGTGGGGGTGTCAGGGCAGTCCAAAAAAAGTTGGTACAGAATACTGGGTCTCCATGCCCAACTCAGGTGCCAGCATTTAGACCAGGTTTTAGCAGATATAAATCTGGTATCCAGAGTTAGGGCCCAGGAATCAGTGCTAAGACCAATTTTACTGGTGCCGATTTTTGAACACCATTTTTAGAATCTATGTATTTTCTCTGACTTTAGACCAACATAGACTGAAATGTTATTAAACCCCGTTTTTCTTTGTCTCTGTAATATCTACAGTACTGCCTCTGATTCTCTCTGATTGAGACCTCTCTTTCTGTCTGTCTGTCTGTCTCTCTCTCTGCCTCTCTTTTTCTTTTTCTCTTTATTTCTCTCTGTCTCTTTTTCTCTCTCTCTCTCTTTGTCACTCTCTTTGTCTCTTTCTGTCTCTCTTTTTCTCTTTCTCTCTCTTTCTCTCTTTTTTCCTTTTTCTCTCTCTCTCTCTCTTTCTCTCTCTCTTCCTCTCTTGCTTTTTTCTGTTTCTCTCTCTCTCTCTTTTTCTCTCTGCCTTTTTCTCTTTCTCTCTCTCTCTTTTTTCCTTTCTCTCTCTCTTGCTCTTTTTCTGTTTCTCTCTCTCTCTCTTTCTCTCTGACTCTCTCTCTCTTTGTCTCTCTCTGCCTCTCTTTTTCTTTTTCTCTCTCTTTCTCTCTGTCTCTTTTTCTCTCTCTTTGTCACTCTCTTTCTCTCTCTCTTTTTCTCTTTCTCTCTGTCTCTCACTGCCTCTCTCTCTCTTTTTCTCTCTCTCGCTTTTTTTCTGTTTCTCTCTCTCTCTCTTTCTCTCTGCCTCTCTCTTTTTCTTTCTGTCTCTCTGTGTCTCTCTTTTTCTCTTTCTCTCTTTTTTCCTCTCTTTTTCTCTTTCTCTCTCTCTTTCTCTGCTTCTCTCTCTCTTTGCCACTCTCTTTCTCTCTCTCTCTTCCTCTCTTGCTTTTTTCTGTTTCTCTCTCTCTCTCACACACACACACTCACTGCCTCTCTCTCTCTTTTTTCCTTTCTTGCTCTCTCTTTCTCTCTCTCTTCCTCTCTTGCTTTTTTTCTGTTTCTCTCTCTATCTGCCTCTCTCTCTCTCTCTGTCTCTCTCTGCCTCTCTCTCTTTCTGTCTCTCTCTCTCTCTCACTCACTGCCTCTCTCTCTCTCTTTCTTTTTTCCTTTCTTTCTCTCTCTCTTCCTCTCTTGCTTTTTTTCTCTTTCTCTCTCTCTTTCTCTCTGCCTCTCTGTGTCAGGTTCTGCCTCTCTCTTTTTCTGTCTCTCTCTATCTCTCTTTTTCTCTTTCTCTCTCCTATTTCTGTCTGACTGTAGAGTTTCTTTGCTCTCTGGAGCCAAATAGCTTGAGATATATTTAAAATTCTGTTTTCTTTGCCTTTGCAACTGACACAGTGCTGCCTGCCTTTTTTATGAGCTTTCTTTCCGCAGTCTCTTTTTGCTCTGGAACTAAAAGGCCTGCCTCTCGAAATTCATGCAGTTCTGTTTCTCTGTCCCTCGGAGCTCTACCTTCATATTTGTTTTACTTTTTTACACTTTTTGCACCTTAGCAAAGGAAACTTGTTAAGCTGCAATTTGTGATCACCTTCTATTTCTAAACAGAGAAGAGAAAGTGTTGCTCCACTCCTATTTTGTTTTGCTATATCACTTAGCTGCTGCTGATGTTAACTATGAAATTTGATAAAAAGGAGACATGGAAACAGAGAAAAATGAAGGTAGATACAGGGCAGGATTAATTCGTCGAGGGCCCCTAGGCACACAAGTACACTGGGCCCCCCTGCCCCACCCCACCATGCGCCCTGACAGAAACAGGAAACTGCGTCAGAGGGAAGCTTTGGGCAAGCACCACCGTTTGCACAATTATAGTTCCCGTTGCCTTTCTTACCCGTGTTGCTTGCTTGTCTTACTTTCCGTAGATGGGGGGGGGGGCTGCATTGCCAATCGAGGGGGGGGGGGCCGCGTTGCCAATCGATGCTGGAGGGGCCCATCTCCGTTTGGAAAAAACAATGTTGATGCCCTCCTTCATCGGGCTCCCTGACCATTTCAGGCCCTAGGCACATGCCTACTTGTACTATTGGTTAATCCTGCCCTGGGGAGATATCTACTCTGCCTAACCGTGCCATCAATTATCCCCTCTTCAGCCTTAGATATCCAATGTTCTTGAAGCTTTCTTCATATCAGATGCACTTTTTGTTTTCACTGCATCCACCAGGAGGACGTTCGAAGCATTCACCACCCTTTCCATGAAAAAGTATTTTCTGAGGCTACTTCTGAATCTATCCCCTTTCACCTTCATCCTATTCGCATGCCCCCTCATTCCAGAGTTTCCTTTCAATTGAAAGTGACTCACTTCATCTGTATTTATGCCACATAGGTATTTAAATATCTCTATCACATTTCCCCTCTCCTGCCTGTCCTCTAAATCAGTGTTCTTCAACCTTTTGACACCTATGGACCGGCGGAAAAAAAATAATTATTTTGCTGACCAGCAGTTGAACAACACTGGGCTAAGTCGTGCCCATCTCCACCCAATCTCCGCCCCCATAATAGTACTAATTGTAACACCATTTTTTCCATTCATTTTTCATATATACACACACAATATAATCGTATTAACAACACATAATGGTTAACCACAAAATTAAAATACACAAAGCACACAGTATGCTTTCCAAAATTCATTCCTACCAGAAAACAGATAACCCCATGCAAATGCAGGACCAAAACCTAAAAGTACTAATATTTTCAAATAAATCCTAAAATGCAAGACTCTGCAAGCAGTACAACCCCAGAGGAAAAGAAACAAATGCATTTCTTCCTGAACAGACAGCAGATGTAAATCAATCACTAAATAAAAAATAAAAGCATTCCCCCTACCATTGTTGTCTCTCTCCCTCCATGCTGTGCCTGCCTTCTAGCCTTCCCTCCCCCCCCCACCCCGTGTTATCTTCGGGCCGGTCCACGGTGCAATCAATGTGGTGTCTTCGGGCCGGCTCCCTGAGTGCTGCATTGCACAAAGCTATGGGCAGCGGCTCCTCGCGCGCATCCCGTGCCTCATCTGGAAGCCTTCCCTCTGATGTTGCAAAGTCAGAGAAAAGGCTTCCGGTTCAGGCGCAGGACGTGCGTAGGAGCGTTTTCCCATGGCTTTGTGCACTGCAGCACTCAGGGAGCTGGCCCGAAGATGCCGCGTTGATCGCGCGGACTGGCAGCTGAAAAACACTGTCTTGGGCCCGATGGATGTGCCGACCCTGTGGACCGGCAGAAAATTTCTGCAGACCGGCACCGATCCACGGACCGGCGGTTGAAGAACACTGCTCTAAATTATATATATTGAGATCTTTAAGTTAGTCCTCGTATGCCTTATGAGAAACCCCACTGACTAGGATAACCAGATTTTCCACCCTCCCCCACCCTGTTATGCCCCAGTCCCGCCCCCAATTCCTCCCTAGCCTCGCCCTGACTGCCTGTTCTCATTGGGCAGGAGGGCATCTGAGCATGCACAGATGCAACGCAATGACATCATGCGCATGCATGTGTGATGTCATTGCTTGGCATCCACGCATGCGCGGATGCCCTCCTGTCCGTCGGCAATTTCTTAGAAGCTTTTCAAAACCCGGACAAAGTGGCAGGTTTTGAAAAGCCGCCCAGACCCCCGGACACGTCCTCAAAAGGACATCACCACTGACCATTTTAGTAATCTTCCTCTGGAATTACAGGCATAGTCTTATTTGGCTGTTTGTCAAAAAGGTGTGACGTGATTGGTAGAATGCCTGCCAAAGTGGCTGCACTTTGTCAGGAACCCCTCCCCTCCCCAAAGCTGTTACTTCTGAAAATGAATGGCTCAAATGAGGATTTGATTCATTATTCTATCTCAGTCATTCAACTTGTTTAAAGCCGTGTGAACAAAAATGAATCACTTCCCTAATGAACATGGATAAATCCTAGAGTAGGAAAGACTAGCTAAGCTGAACTTGACACCCAAATTAACCCCTGTCTTTTATGAAGCCACATTACCGTTTTTTTATCACCGGCCGTGGCAGTAAAAATTCCAACGCTGAACCCAACTGTTGGAGTCCAGGAGATGGCTGGAGACACTGACTCCTGGCAGTTAGTGACCTCCTCCACAGGTAAACGTAGGAGACCCCCCCCCCCCCCCATTTACAATCTCTTCACCTTCTCTTTCTTTCTCTTACCAGGGCAGCTCCACATCGACTCCACAACTTAACCTGAGGAACAGATTCCAGGTCTTGCAGGAAGAGACTACCGAAGTGAAGCAAGAAGGGACTACCGACGTGAAGCAGGACCAGATTCAACACGCGTCTCCATCTCCAGGCACAACGGATCGACCCCCCCAAAAGAAGCGCAGAGTCATAGTCATTGGGGACTCCATGCTGAGAGGCACTGAGGGACCAATATGCAGGCCGGATATGGAGTCGAGAGAGATCTGCTGTCTGCCGGGAGCCAGAATACAAGATGTGACCGCCTGTCTTGATAGACTTCTCAGGCCCCAGGACCACTTTCCCATGCTGCTCATCCACGTCGGAACAAATGACACTGCCAAGAACGCCCCGGAGGACATAGCTAGAGACTTCGGAGCTCTGGAGGAAAAGCTGAAGTGGACAGGAGCACAGGTAGTATTCTCTTCTATTCTTCCTGTTAGGGGCAAGGGAAGGGATAGAGACGAACGTATCCTGAAGACAAACGAATGGCTGCAACGATGGTGCCGGGAATTGAACTTCGGATTCCTGAATCATGGAGAGGCACTCCAGGGACTCCAGGGACCAGACGGACTACACCTGACCAGCAGAGGTAAGAACGTCTTCGGACACCGATTAGCCCGCCTGCTTAAAAGGGCTTTAAACTAGGTAAGTTGGGGGAGGGTACCCACTTATATACCAGTGCAGTAAGTAACAATCCTGATGTGGTGATCCAAAACTCCGCTTCTAAGTCCAAGGTAAGTACCCTCACTGCAGAAGGTTCGTAGGAAACACTTTGTCTCAGATGGGGGACTCTTTACAGGGGTCTAACAAGCACAAAGAGTGGAGAGCTATGTATGTTAACGCACATAGTTTAGGGAACAAAATTCTAGAACTGGAAACAGAAATAGTGAATGCCGACCTAGACGTGGTGGCAATATCCGAAACATGGTTCACAGACTCTCATGGGTGGGATATAACTATACCAGGGTACAACCTACTTCGTCAAGACAGGAAGGGTAAGTTAGGAGGAGGGGTAGCACTTTACATCAAAGAGAGCATCAAAACAGCCAGGATCACAGATGTCAAGTACACCGGGGAATCCATCTGGGTAAACCTGGCCAGAGGCAGAGAAAAATACCTATACCTTGGTGTGGTATATAGACCTCCAAGACAAACGGAGGACAAGGACACAGAATTAATTGAAGACATTGAGAATATCACTCTACGGGGGGACACTGTTCTGCTAGGGGACTTCAACATGCCTGATGTAAACTGGAACACACTCTCAGCGACATCTTGTGGTAGCGGGAGGATATTAACGGCCATGAAGGAAGTACAGCTCAAACAAATGGTACTAGAGCCCACTAGAGCCAAGACCATCCTAGACCTCGTACTCACAAATGGGGCTAGCGTCTCGAAGGTCTCGGTGGGAGAAACGCTAGCTACAAGTGACCATAACATGGTATGGTTCAACCTTAGGAAAGGATTCCCTAAATCACAAACAAAAACGAGGGTACTCAATTTCCGGGGCACAGACTTCGCACGCATGGGAGATTTCGTTCATCAGACGCTGCAGGATCAAGAAGCAACTGATAATATGGAAGCAATGTGGTCAACCATGAAATTGACCCTACACGAGGCGACTAACCGCTACATAAAATCGGTAAATAAACAACAAAGGAACAAAAAACCCCAATGGTTCACTGATGAGGTTTTACACCTCGTCAAGGAAAAAAAAAGAGCATTTCTTTCATACAAACGTACGGGGAAAGGGGAAGCTAACATTGCATACAGGACTAGGTCTGCAGCAGTCAAAACAGCAGTCAGAGAGGCCAAACTTGCAGTGGAAGAAACTCTAGCAAAGAACATTAAGAAAGGGGACAAATCCTTCTTCAGGTATATTAGTGACAGGAAAAAAAACACTAACGGGATAGTACGCCTTAGAACACTGGACGGGAACTACGTGGAAACTGATTCTGATAAAGCCAAACTACTGAACAAATACTTCTGCTCGGTCTTTACCCAAGAGGCACCAGGGCACGGACCACATCTGGAAGCAATGTCAAGCACGGAAGACCCATTTCAGAATTTTGAGTTCACACCAGCTGAAGTCTACAGAGAACTGTCAAAACTCAAGGTGTGCAAAGCCATGGGTCTAGACAAATTGCACCCGAGAGTGCTCAGAGAGCTGTGCAATGTCCTGGCGGAACCATTAGCCATGCTCTTCAATCTTTCCCTAAATACAGGGAGAGGCCCCCTGGACTGGAAAAAAGCTAACGTCGTTCCTCTGCACAAAAAGGGTTGCAGAGCAGAGGCTGTGAACTACAGACCAGTGAGTCTCACATCGATAGTGTGTAAAATCATGGAAACACTAATTAAACGTAAATTAGACACGATCTTGGATGAAGGGAATCTAAGGGATCCAAATCAGCATGGATTCACTGAGGGTAAGTCATGCCAATCCAATCTCATCAGCTTCTTTGATTGGGTAACAGGAAAGCTAGACTTGGGAGAGTCTCTGGACATAGTGTACTTGGATTTCAGCAAGGCTTTTGACAGCGTCCCACACCGCAGGCTTCTAAACAAGATGAAATCGATGGGGTTGGGCGAAACAATAACTGCATGGGTCAAGGATTGGCTTAGTGATAGACGTCAGAGGGTGGTGGTCAACGGCACCCTCTCTGAAACATCGGAGGTGACCAGCGGGGTGCCGCAGGGCTCGGTCCTGGGCCCACTCCTTTTTAACATATTCATAAGGGACTTGACACGAGGGCTGCAGGGTAAGGTAACATTATTCGCCGATGACGCCAAACTTTGCAACATAGTAAGTGAAGGATGTTTGCAGGATAATATGACACAGGACCTTCTTGCGTTGGAAAACTGGTCCTCAACATGGCAGCTGGGTTTCAATGCTAAGAAATGTAAGGTCATGCACCTCGGTAGCGGAAATCCATGCAGAACATACACGTTAAATGGAGAAACATTGGCTAGGACCTCAGCAGAACGAGATTTGGAAGTAATCATCAGTGCAGACATGAAGGCTGCCAAACAGGTAGAAAAGGCCTCATCCAAGGCAAGACAAATGATGGGATGTATCAATAGAAGTTTTGTCAGCCGGAAACCAGAAGTCATAATGCCACTGTACAGGACCATGGTGAGACCTCATCTGGAGTACTGTGTGCAATTCTGGAGGCCACATTACCGTAAAGACGTGCTTAGAGTCGAGTCGGTTCAGCGGATGGCCACTAGGATGATCTCGGGGCTCAAGGGTCTCTTGTACGAAGAGAGACTGAACAGATTGCAGCTCTACACTCTGGAGGAACGCAGATTTGCTGGGCAGTAGAAGGCCCTGAAACAGCATGTGTAGAGTGCTGCAGACGCTGCTGGAATCAGAAGGTTTGTCGGGACCGCGGGAAGGGAAGGGGGGGGGCGGTAAGGGACTATGGGAGCCGGCAAGACCGCAGGAAGGGAAAGGGGGGGGGGTAGGGGAAACGCTGTTGCTGCACAGGGAAGTGGTGTGGGGGGAGGGAATGCTGCTGTGGCTGCTGCACAGGGAAGTGGTGGGAGAGAAATGCTGCTGCATAGGAGGCAGCGAGAGAGACAGATAGATAGAAAGAAAAGAAGAAAGACACAGGGGCAAGGAGAGACACAGAAAGACAGACAGACAATGGGGGCCAGGGAGAGAGACAGACAGCGGGAGGGAGAGAGAGACAGAAATAAAGACACACAGACATATATTCTAGCACCTGTTAATGTAATGGGCTAAAATACTAGTAGCTTCATATAAGGGGAGTTAAATATATGGTAAGAAAAATCAGACTGGTATAAAAAAAAAAAAGGGTGGGGGGTATTTTTAAAATGTATGGACTGACAATGTCTGGCCAAAAGTTACCTATTGATAAATAGAGTCAGAGGTCGGGCAGTTTTTCACTTTTTGCCAAATATCAATAAGATTTAGATATAAGATTTCAGGATAAGATATCAAGATAAATTCTATGAATATACTTACAATGGGGTATTTAATGGCAAATTTCTATGTACATTTTTACTGAAAGGGATACTAAGGTTTCAGGGGAGAACTCATAGACAGAATGAAGAGGAGTGCCTCAGTTACTGATGGACTGGAAGTACTGGATTGGGAGTCAGATACCAGTCTAGAAAAACTTTTCATGTCTCCTTTTTCTACAAGCAAGGAAACTGTGCACAGATTTGAAACTGTCTTTCGATATGTGCATACTCTACTCCCCTGAATAAAACATGTTTCAGGGAGTCCTGCTTGTTCATGCAGGCAAAAGTATGCAGGTTTTGAACAGCATGTATCTTTTAGGGTGTCAGGTCAAAAGCGCGCCGGGACAAAGGTGCGAGCAGACAATTGAGTGCAGCGCGGAGGTGCGTGCCGAAGAAAATTACTGTTTTTAGGGCTCCGACAGGGGGGGCGTGGGGGTGGAACCCCCTCACTTTACTTAATACAGATCGCGCCGCGTTGTGGGGTTGTTGTGGGGAGTTTGGGGGGTTGTAACCCCCCACATTTTACTGAAAACTTCACTTTTTCCCTGTTTTTAGGGAAAAAGTTAAGTTTACAGTAAAATGTGGGGGGTTACAACCCCCCAAACCCCCCACAATGCCAGCGCGATTTGTATTAAGTAAACTGGGGGTGCTCCCCAACAAAAACCCCTGTCGGAGCCCCTAAAAACAGTAATTTTCTTCGGTGTGCACCTCCGTCGTGCGCTCAGTTATCGGTGTGCGCCTTTGTCTTCCGCATTGTTGTCTATGAATCATATTTTAGTTACTCTGAGCCAAATCTAGCAAGCCAGTTGGTAAATTCCAGAATAACACAACTTTTATTTTTTTTAATCTTTATTGATTTTCAAAGTTTGACAGTGCAATACAATTAATTGAACATAAAATACTGCATATAACGCACTATTAACTACACAAGTAATGCATAAAACAATCATTTTCTCCCATCCTCCTCCCAATTATTAATACATCAAGGTGCGGTAGGTGGTTAACGCGCGAAATACCGCGCGTTCAACCACCTGATGCGCTAGTCGCTAATGCCTCCATTGACGAGGCGTTAGTTTTTTGTCTTGCCTCGGGGGTTAGCGTGCGATGAAATGTCCGACGCGCTAACTCCCGTAGCGCACCTTGATAAAAGGAACCCTTAGGCGCCTGAAATGTAGGCGAGGGTTTTAAAGGCCTACATTTCAGGCGCCTAAGTTTTGGGGGAAATGCGCGTCGCGGCACCTGACTCACACTCCACCCATAGAAACGGCCACTTAGGCATTAGACAGCACTAATCGCATTGTGAAAGGCATCGATCTTTTATAGAATCGGATAAGTGTCTATCGCCCAATTACATTTTTTAAAAAAAATTAATTATTGAGGCTGTTAAAGATATTTTGCCAATTATGTTTGCTGCCTAAAAAATGTCTAATTTTAGGCGCCTTTTATAGAATCAGCTCCTAAGGGCCTGATTTTGGAAACATTTCATGTTTCAAGATTATTAGTTATTAGATATCGGTCAGTATTCAACAAATTCTCCTACATTGGAAATCGGCATCACGGTTGAACTTCACCTTCTGGTGGCATTCACTATGTTTATACAAATGTTTTGAACAACATGCAGCGGAAAAACTACAATTTCGACAAATGATGTCCATACGGACTCTGTGGTCTCCCATTGACATTTATTTGCAATCCTTATAACTACTTCTATATGTATAATATAATATGCTATTGGTTGCCTGATATGCCTACATAATTGTCATACACTGTACTCCAGACTTTTGTGAACTGTGGTTGTTGCTAAATGTTTATTTTTCGTATGTTACTTTTCAATAAAAAGATTGGAACTTAAGATTATTAGTTATCAAAGAAAACTCAAAAGAAGGGAAGAAACCCAAACAATGGTAATAGTAAATCTTCCCTGACCCTATAACAGGGGTGAGAGGAAGAGATGGCTCGAAACAACAATAGATAAAGAAATTATTAATAACTAGTATTTTAGCCCGTTACATTAACGGGTGCTAGAATATATGTCTGTCTGTCTGTCTTTATTTCTGTCTCTCTCTCTCTCTCCCACTGTCTTTCTTTCTGTCTGTCTCTGTCCCTGGCCCCCTTTGTCTGTCTGTGTTTCTGTGTATCTCCCTGCCCCTGTGTCTTTCTTCTTTTCTTTCTGTCTCCCTTCCTCCCGCTGTCTGTCTGTCTGTCTTTGTTTCTATCTATCTGTCTCTCTCCCTGTCTCCTATGCAGCAGCATTTCTCTCCCACCACTTCCCTGTGCAGCAGCCAAACAGCATTCCATCCCCCTCCATTTCCCTCCCCTCACACCACTTCCCTGTGCAGCAGCAATAGTGTTTCCTCTACCCCCCTTTCCCTTCCCGTGGTCTGTCCGGCTCCCTTAGTCCCTTACCGCCCCCCTCCCTTCCCGCGGTCCCCACTACGAACCTGGCGTTTGCAGCAGCGTGTGCAGCAGTCTTCACACGCTGCCTCGGGTCCTTCTACTGCCCTGATTTACTCTGGCACGCCCCTGATGACATCATCAGAGACGCGGCAGAGCAAATCAGGGCTGTAGAAGGGCCCGAAGCAGCGTGTGAAAACTGCTGCACACGCTGCTGCAATCGCCAGGTTCGTAGTCGGGACCGCGGGAAGGGAAGGGGGCGGCGGCAAAGTACTAAGTGAGCCGTCAGACATCGGGAAGGGATGGGAGGGTCAGATCGGCGAAAAAACCTTACCGAGTGGGAAGCCGGCAAAGGAGTGTTTTCTGATTTTAAAAGCAATTTCAAGGTCGGCTGTCGGGAGTTTAGGGGAATAGCAACGGGCGTAGGGCTTCGGGTGGGGAAGATCTGGTCTGCTGATGCTGGCCTCCTCTCACTGGGTCCCCGCGCCGTCTATGCGTGCCGTGCGTGAGGCCGCTGGCAATGTTGGATGGCTCGGCTTGGGCCCCGTGCAGCAGGAGCTGAAAGTGCTGGGGGCTCGTGAGAGGAGCCGCCGCTGCTGGCGGCCAAGGTAGGTTCTGGGAAGAAGGCTAGGGGCTCGCGCATGCGCACTCCTGCGGCCACAGACCTACTTATCATAGAACATGCAGATAGGAGTGCGCATGCGCGGCTAGCATTTTATTATATAGGATAGTGATGGACGGGGAGCCCTCAGTCACACAGCTCGCAATGGGGTTTTACAAAGCCCCTAATGCACCAGCTGTCACATAATTCCCACATGGGTTTAGTCTGTGAAACATCCCCGGGCTCACTCGTAAGTGGTCTAATGTGTACTAATGCACAAAACAAATGTGCTAATAGTGCAAAAATAATAATCAACACCCTCTCATCCGAGGGTGCAGAAGCGACCAAAATCAGCCAAAAAGTACAGGCGTGAGGAATAAGCAAACAGTCTATAAAGTACTTAGCTTCTCAAAGGCAAAGGCTCAAGGCAGTCAAAAGGCTTAACCAAACATGTCCGTCCAACGGAACTCCGTTTCGAGGGTACAACGGACCCCCTTCCTCAAGAACCAACTCCTGTATGCTGTGACCCAAATCACTCAAACACCCGCCAGAATGGAATAGTTGAAAATGGCGCTGAGCCCAGCGGAACGCCTTCACTAATACCTGCAGGGCGTTTGATATCATCACACGCAACTTAATGGCCGGGAACAACCGGGAAACAAGAGTATAAAAATTATCTACCCATGCCCATAAAAATTAAAGTTAAATGGCACAATGCCACTCGAAGTAATCATTGAGCCCCAAAGGATGCACTGATTGGAGCTCAAAAATCCAGTATTGTTCTCTCCGTTGCAGGCTATTCGTTCTGTCCCCTCAAAATCCTCAGCAATCTGTTCAATGATACTCCATCGTAGATCTGAAAAAGAGTGGCAATACCGAGTACAATGGGGGACCATAGGGGAACTCATCGATTGGGTGTTTATCCTACTTCTGTGCGCAATGAGGCGTATCCTGATGGTTCTTTGAGTACGCCCCACATGCACCAACTGGCAGGGACAAATGACCATATAAATAACCCAGGTGGATTTACAATGGGTGTTAGCCTTGAGGGGATAAATCCTATGAGTCAGAGGATGGACCCATGACTCCCCTTCAATAGTAATTTTACAGATGTCACATATCCCATTCCATTTACTATGTCTACCCCCGTAATGCGAAGTGCTCGTGACCGATGTAAATTTTGAGTGGACCACATAATTGGCCAACTTCTTGGTACGAGAGTAAGAAATGCAAGGGTAGTCTTGAAAAATGGGGTGTAGCTGAAGTACATGCCAGTGGTGCTTAAAATGCTATGGGCAATATTCACTGCTTGGTCGGAAAAAGGCAGTACGCAAATAGTTTTGGTATCCTCAGGAGCGTTTGATTTATGTAGCAACAAGTCTCTATTAGCATAAAATGCCCTGGTGTAGGCATGTTGAAGAACACTATGAGGATAACTATGAGAATAGCACTATGAGAATAACACTATGAGGATAACACTATGAGAATATTATATAATCTGAAAAGATTATATAATATTCGTGCTTAGCTTTTAAATTCACAAATATTAGAACATAGCCTACGAATCCTGAGGAATTGGCTAATTGGCAATGATTGCTTCAGACATGTAGGATGACAATTGGAAGAGCTCAGGTAGTTGTTGACTTCCACAGGTTTCCTATAAACTGTGGCGGCTAGCGTAGAACCATCTTTTTGGACTAAGACATCCAAAAAGGAAACTCGTTGTACATCCGTGGTCATGGCGAATCTCAAATTTGAATCTTGAGAATTCAACCATTCCCGAAAGAACGGTAATAGTTCTGAAGGACCTGTCCAAAGGTAAAACACGTCGTCGATGAATCTGAGCCAGACTTTAATGTACATATACCAAGATGATGACGGGTATAAGTACTGTTCCTTAAAATGCAAAACATATAAGTTAGCTATGCTTGGTGGCGGCCGCTGTACCCATAGCGATGCCGTGCGACCCATGACGACGCTGGCTGATTTTGGTCGCTTCTGCACCCTCGGATGAGAGGTAGAGACAGCTCTTACCACTTTTCGTTGGTTATTATTTTTGCACATTGTTTTGTGCACTTTCCCCCAGCTGCCCTTTCCTGCCTGTCAGGAAATACCGCGAATGACCAGGACCGGGAACCGCGGACCGCAAATTCGCAGGGAAGCACTGCACTTCTTTTTACATCGGGCTTACTGGACTCCACCGAAGCTTGCTAAATTGGTACTTAGCTTGGATTAGAGAATGACACGGGGAAAAAATCTGTCCCCATCACCGCCCCGTCACCGGCCCACCATCCTCTGCACCGCCCCGTCACCGCCGTTCCCTTCACCGCCCCGTCACCGTCACCGCCATCCCTTTCACCGCCCCGTCACCGCCACTGCCATCCCATTCACCGCCCCGTCACCGTCCCCGCTGCATCCATATAAGCCTTAGTACTGTAATATTTAGCTTATTCCTTTCTTATAAATCAAAGTTCCTGCTGCTGAACTAGAGAAGGAGATGTTCAGCTGGCAGGGCTTTGTTTATAAATTTTTATCAACACAACTAATATACTATTTTATCCTAAAGCAAAAAATAAATAAATAAATATAATTTTTTTTTCTACCTTTGTTGTCTGGTTTCTGCTTTCCACATCTTCTCATTGAATTCCTTCCATCCACTGTGTGTCTTCTCTCTGCGTCTTCCATTTGCTGTTACTGTGCCTCTCCCTTAAACCCCCCCCCCCCAATTGGTCTAGCACCCATCTTCTTCCCTCCGTTCCCCCATAGTCTGGCATCTGTCTTCTTCCCATTCTGTCTTCCACATTTCCCTTCGGGGTCTGTTCCTCTCCACCTTCCTTCAATGTCTGTCCTATTCCTTTCCACCACCACCCTTCCCTCCCTCCTTTACCATCTGTTCCTTTCTACCACCCTTCAGCTTCTCTCGCGTGGCCTATCTATCTACCTTCCTCCCTCTTATTTTCATGGCACGTTACAATGTAATTTGTGCAAGCCACTGGAGCCTGCGAGCTCGGTCCCTGTCCCATCCCCACAAACCATCTCGCTTCTGTGCTCCTATTTTCCCCATTTCTAATATCTCCCATATGTATCTGCCATTGCCCCCCCCTGTGTCCATATACCATCCCCATGGCATGTCCCCTTTATGTCTCTGTCCCTATGCCCCATGCACATAATTTCCCCTCTTTCTGTTACCTTCCTGTGTCCAGATTTCCCCTATCTTCCTCTTCCATACCAGTGTGTCTCTTCTTTTCAACCCCATCTAGCTTTTTTCCCTCTTTCTTTCCCCCCCCCCCCTGCTTCTAGCATCTGGCTCACCTGCCAGTCCTTCCCTTTCTTTCCTGCTGTGGGTTTTTCTTTCCGACTTCATCCCCTTTCCCTTTCACTCCCTCCTTCCAATTTGAGCCGGGAACACTAGCGATCGCACGGTCCCCGCAGCTCACACCCGCCTGCCCAATCGATTCTAGTGTTTAGCCAGCTCTCTCCCTTCTCCTCACCTTAGTTTGTAGATTTTCTTTTTCGGCGACCCGCACACTATCAGAGAGCCGCGCACTCGCGGCTGCTCAGTGTTCAATCTTCTGCTCTGCTGCAACTTCCTGTTTCCGGTTGCGTCAGAGCAGAAGATTGAACACTGAGCAGCCGCGCGTGCGCGGCTCTCTGATAGCGTGTGGGTCGCCGAAGAAGAAAATCTACAAACTAAGGTGAGGAGAAGGGAGAGAGCTGGCTAAACACTAGAATCGATTGGGCAGGCGGGTGTGAGCTGCGGGGACCGCGCGATCCTTCATGCCTCACTGCAGGGACAAGACCATTCACCGCCCCGCGGGCGGTGAATGGCCTTGTCCCCGTCGCCGCAGCGACTGCTAGTTTTCTTCCCCGTTTTCGGCGGTTGACCCGCGGCTAAAATGCGGTGGCCGCGGGTAAACCGCCACCGTGTCATTCTCTAGCTTGGATGTTATGTTGTCCAAGCTAGAACGGTGCTAGCAACATAGCATCCACGCAACGTACCAAATTTCTGCGGCTGAGGTTCCCTTTAGCATGAAAATGTATTGAATTAGTTTTATTTTTTTTAAAGTATGGAAATCAAATAGCAGTTGAAATGAAGAATACAATGCACACAAGAGAATAAGAAAAATCAACGATAAAAAGTTTCCTATTAAATAAATTATTAAAAAATAAGGGTTTTTGACTGGTGATAGCTCGCAATTGGCTAGTCTGCCAAGACAAGTTCTAATTTCAGACAAGCTGCGAGCACTTGAAGTCTTTTCCCTTAGTTAAAAATTATAAAATTAATAAATTATAAAATCAAAAATAGATTTCACACATATTTATTATTTTTGAAGGGGTAGTAGCTTATGCTAATTATTGACACTAATTAGCTTGCTATTTAATTAAATTGCACAGGCAAATTGGGTACATGTCCAAATTTGTGCATTCAATTTTCAGTGTTTTTAATAGAATTAGGGGGGATCAGTGTGCCGTAATGTCGCTGGCTAAATGATTAGCGAAGAACATACCCACTCTCAATCCCTGACATACCTCCTCCACCAAAATAATTAACACATGGATAGTGCATGCAAATCCCAACATTACCATGTGATACCTCAGTAGCCCCATAGTACAACTTTATTTTGCTGTGGTAAGTATGAATTAGTACTTACTGCAGTGTTGTAAAAGAGTCCATTAGATTTAGACTCTCTGGAACAGGAAAATACTCTACCTGAATGACCAGTAACTTACCTTGAACTAAAACTGGAAAAAGCATGAAGTAAAAATAAAATCTCTTCCCCCCATCCAAACCCAATTGTATAACTTTCCTATTGAAGGAAGCTTAAAAAATTATTTTGTGTGACCAAGGTATGACCCCCAAGACCCAAAGTCCCTGAGGTTGTGGGTTCAAACCCACGCTGCTCCTTGTGACCCTGGGCAAGTTACTTAATCTCCCCAATGCCCCAGGTACATTAGATAGATTGTGAGCCCACCAGGACAGACAGGGAAAAATGCTTGAGTACCAGAATAAATGAATGTAAACCGTTCTGAGCTCCCCTGGGAGAATAGTATAGAAAATTGAATAAATGAATAGTGTGAAAAGTTTCAGCCTCTGATAACCAGAGCTGGTATTGTGACATCATAATGCCTCATTCCACCAATGCTAAGAGCCAACCTCATCAGTGATGTCACAATGGCTTCATTGTACTAGACTTGGCTCACTTTTACTACATTTTGATTTCTAGAGTGGCGCAGTGGTTAAAGCTACAGCCTCAGCACCCTGAAGTTGTGGGTTCAAACTCACACTGCTCTTTGTGACCCTGGGCAAGTCACTTAATCCCCCCCCCCATTGCCCCGGGTACATTAGATTGTGAGCCCACCAGGACAGACAGGGAAAAATGCTTGAGTACCTGAATAAATTCATGTAAACCTTTCTGAGCTCCCCTGAGAGAACGGTATAGAAATTGAATAAATAAATAGTCAAGCAGATAGAAGTTGCTCTCTACCTGTGTATTTATTTATTTAAAAAATTTCCAGACCACTTAAACCTAAGCGGTTTCCATACAAAACATATATAATATTTCATCATACAATACATTACATGCTATTTCTATTGCATAAGCTCAACATAACATCAAGCTTAAAATCCCTTCATACCTCACACATAAACATAGCATTCTCAGGTGTGCTAACTGATTTAGTGTGTGCTAATCGTTTTAGCGCAAACTATCGATTAACACGCGCTAAATCAGTTAGCGCACCTTAGTAAAAGGACCCCTCAGTAAAGTGCAAAAGTACGAAACCATCAAAGTTCTCTTCAAAACATACTAACACAGATCTGCTTGGCCTGCTTGGGGCCTGAGATGAGATCCATTGTACGAGGGGCCGCTGAAAAGTTCTCAGCCCAAGCAACAAAATTTGGGCAGTCTTACCAGTGATTTTTTTGTTCCGTTGGAAAAATATGAAACAAAAAAAGTGGAAATCGCTGGACTTTTACTAAGCTGTGTTAGGGCTTTAATGTGCGGAATAGCGCGCTCTATATTGCCACGCACAGGAGGGGCCTAAGCCTACTGGGCCTATTCTGGTTGGCCCAGGCGTCTCAGGCCCCACCTGTGGGCGGGATTTGAGCCGCCTGGGCCAATCAGATCCTAAGGCCAGCCATTCAACGGATGGCTGGCCTATCGGACGTACGGACTTGGCACCCGTCCGTCCGAACATTATTGAAAGTACGGGTAGGGGGGTGGGGCGGTCGTGGGATTGGCGGGGAGGGTCACGGGTCTGCGGGGGGGGGGGCGATCGGGGTTCGGGGGGGCCCTTGCGTCGAGGGCAAGAGAGCTTGGGCTCCCTCATGCCCCAATATTGTCGGGAGGTCGGGGGTGCCGTGGGGTAAGAGGGCTTGGGCTCCCTCTTGCCCTGATGTCGTGGGGGGGGGGTTGGGGATCTCGGGGCAAGAGGGCTTGGTCTCCCTCTTGCCCCGATGTCGTGGGGGGGGGGGGTTTGGGGATCACGGGGCAAGAGGGCTTGGGCTCCCTCCTGCCCCGACCCTGTCGGGGAGTTCAGGAGTGCCCGGGGCAGGAGGGCTTGGGCTCCCTCCTGCCCCGATAGTGTCGGGGAGGTCGGGGGTGCCGCAGGGCAAGAGGGCTTGGGCTCCCTTTTGCCCCGATGTCGTGGGGGTGTGTGGATTCTGTAACCGGTGTTGTTTTTGACAGACACCGGTTACAGAATCCAGCTTTTAGGTGAAGGACTGGTTCCTCCTTCGCCTAAAAGCCTTGTTTTGGACGTTTGGGGCTTAGGCTTTTTTTAGGTTGATTATATGGTAGACGTTTAGACGTAGTGGTGGTCTGGGTTTTTAAATAGCTGAATGTAGAGGCAGGCCATTATCAAAAAAAAAAACTCCTTTTGGATGTTTTTTTTGATAATGGATATTTTCCCTGCTTCTACTTTCAACGTTTAAGACCTTAGGCCAAAAGGGGACTTAGACCGTTTTTTAAATTATTATGCCCCTCTAAGCGTATAGCCCTCAATGGATACTGCCCCAACTTTGTTGTTTGGACCAAGAACTTTTCAGCGGCTCCCTTGTCTATACATGATACTATAATGCAAAATTCTATATTACTTTTATGAGTCTTAGCCTTCCTTAGAAAAATCTGTTTCAAGTAAATTCATTATGTAGTTAATTGCTATCATTGGCATTCTACAAGTACAGTGGTGCCTCGCATAACGAATGCCTCGCACAGCGAACGCTGCGCACAACGAACTTCATGTCTTGCTTCCTACAACGAACTTCGTTTCACACAACGAAGTCGCCCGAGCTGCATCCTTCCGCGCAGGCACTGCGCTTAACTGCCCTCTCTCCGCCTGGCTCCCTGTGCAGTGGCGGACCGTCGGCTCGCAGGGGCCCGGCGCCTACTGCTGATGCGTTGGGGGGGGGGCGGAGCTACTCTCGCTGCTTCCCCGATGCTAGAAAAAAAAATAAAAAATGAACAGTTAAGTCCCAGTTTTTGCCGCTGAGACTCTGCCCTCTCTCACTGTAAAATTAGACTCTACTTAGTCTGTCTTTAAATTTAAAAAATGTGTGTTGTTTTAAAAAACAATTATGTTTTTAGATGTATCTAAATAAAAATAATAACAAAAAATGTATCTTTTTTAATGTCATCTTAGCATATTTTATGCTACAGAACGAATTATTTTTTTTAACATGTATTGTTATGGGAAAACGCGTTTCACATAACGAACTTTTCGCATAACAAACTTGCTCCTGGAACCAATTAAGTTCGTTGTGTGAGGCACCACTGTATATCTAAATTCTAGGATCAGTATACATCTTTAGAACAGATGGCAGAAAAACAGTTTGTGAAATCAACCCTATTATAGTGTTTCTACTGGGGAATATTTCCTGAGTTGGAACTGAAACTCAGAAGCATTTATTTTTATAGTTACAGATAATTGAAGCTAATAGGTTGAGGGTTGATT
Organism: Geotrypetes seraphini; assembly: GCF_902459505.1. Taxonomy (NCBI): domain Eukaryota; kingdom Metazoa; phylum Chordata; class Amphibia; order Gymnophiona; family Dermophiidae; genus Geotrypetes; species Geotrypetes seraphini. The sequence goes on along the minus strand of NC_047089.1, from coordinate 30,419,373 downwards.
CACTCAGTGGGGGTCTTAGACAAATGAATAAAAATAATTGCACCTGATAAAAAAAAATAAAAATGATGACATGTCTAAAGAAAGCTAATAAATGTTTTGCTCCTTAGAGACTGTACCTGGTACCTGGTTCACAAGAATTAGATGTCAGGGCCCCAATGCTGTTAAATATGTATATTTTTGATTCTGGGAAAGAACATAGGAAGCAGACTATATGAAGAATAGTAACTTTTAAATCAGTATACTCTCAGGAAGTGGTACCCAACGTGTTCTCATTTCACCAGACTTGGTTGCTTTAGGACAAACTAAGTAGCTGGTGATTGATTGATTTATTCAGTTTTCTATACCGTTCTCCCCAGAGAACTCGGAACGGTTTACATGAATTTATTCAGGTACTCAAGCATTTTTCCCTGTCTGCCCTGGCGGGCTCACAATCTGTCTAATATATTTGAGGCAATGGGGGGACTAAGTGACTTGCCAAGGGTCACAAGGAACAGTGTGGATGTGAACCCACAACCTCAGGGTGCTGAGGCTGTAGCTTTAACGACTGCACCACTCTAGAAATAAAAATGTAGTAAAAGTGAATCAAGTCTAGTACAGTGAAGCCATTGTGACATCACTGATGAGGTTGGCTCTTAGGCATTGGTGGAATGAGGCATTATGACATCACAATAGCAGCTTTGGTTATCAGAGGCTGAAACTTTTCACACTATTTATTTACTCAATTTTCTATACCATTCTCTCAGGGGAGCTCAGAACAGTTTAAATGAATTTATTCAGGTACTTAGGCATTTTTCCCTGTCTGTCCTGGTGGAATCACAATCTATGTAATGTACCTGTGGCAATGGGGGGATTAAGTGACTTGCCCAGAGTCACAAGGAGCAGTGTGGGTTTGAACCCACAACTTCAGGGTGCTGAGGCTGTAGCTTTAACCACTGCATCACTTTCATCAGGCAGAGGAAGCTCAGAGACTATCCCTCTCTTTTACTAAGGTGCGCGAACCAATTAGCGCACAAACTCTAACGCGTGCATAGACTAACATGCATGCGTTAGCATTTAACGCATGCTAAATTGATTAGCGCGCGCTAGTTGGTTACCGCACCTGATTAAAAGAGGGCCTATGTTTTCACCAGCTCAAATAAAGCTGGAAGCTTGGGTGCAGTGGCGTAGGAAGGGGGGAGGTGAGGGGGTGATCCGTCCTGGGCACCATGTGGGTGGGGGCAAAAGCACCCCTCCTCCTCTTTGCCCCCCTCTTCCCATTCCTCCCCTGCACACGCACGCCCCCATCCATTCCCCCATACCTCTTGTTGACGTTGTTTGCGGCGATCAACAATGTGCTCTTCGTGACCCCATTGGCTCTCCTGCCGACATCACTTCGCATCGCTGCGCATAGGAAGATCTGATCTAGTGATCGGAGAAGTGGGAAAGTATGATTAAAGATCACAATCTGCCTTGGCCCAACTGGACCTGCTATCTTTTTCATTCTTGCATCCACAAATGCAAAACGTTCCTGACTGCAGTTACTCAAAATTAATCCTCCTTTTACTAAACCACGCTAGCGGTTTAGAGCACAGGGAGCCGCGCTGAATGATCTGCGCTGCTCCCAATGCCCATAGGAACTCTATATGAGTGTTGGGAGCAGCGCGGAGCATTCAGCGCGGCTCCCTCCACTAATAACCGCTATCGCGGTTTAGTAAAAAGGGGGATTCATTTTGAGTAACTGCAATCAGAAACGTTTTGCATTTGTGGACGCACGAATGAAAAAGATAGCAGGTTCCAATTGGGCCAAGGCAGATTGTGATCTTTAATCATACTTTCCCACTTCTCCGATCACTAGATCAGATTTTCCTACGCGCAGCACCCAGAAGTGATGTCGGCAGGAGAGCCGACGAGGGTCACAAAGAGACACAGCCTCAATAACAGGTGCTCTCACTTTTTATTTTTTTAGAAACTCACCTAAAAAAAAAAAAAAAATCCAGAAACATGCAACAAGATTCCTTTGATGTAGCTGCAAAAAGCTTGGCACTCCATCTCTATCTTTACAATTAACATTCCCCTTGTTACTTAAAAAAATCCTCTGATTATCCATTTCACTCTACTGAATAGGTGTCATTAGGGGCTCAGTAGAGGCTAAATGAAGTGCAGATGTGGTATACAAATAAAATTAAGTATGTGTAGAAAAACAAGGCAATTTATAATGAGGGAGGATCTAAAAATGCAGAAGTGATTCTTTGGTGTTTAGCCAGGCTTGCAGCCTACTGTGATAGTACAGCGCCATTATAACTAATTCCGGTAATTATAGAGGAAACACTTTCAAACTTTTTTTTGCTACTTTTCCCCTATATTTGTGGTGTCAACATGTGAAGGCCCTGTGATTATACCAGTATGTAGATTTTATTTGGATATTTCTGGGGGGAAAAAAAAAGCTACTTTATTACAGCGCATGATATATTATCAGTTAAGAAAAGGCAATGAACAACCAAGGGCTCCTTTTACAAAGGAGCGCTAGCGGTTTAATGCGCGTAATACCGCACGCTAAACCGCCGGCCACGCTAGCCGCTTTGGAGCAGGCGGTAGTTTTTAGGACAGCGCGGGGGTTAGTGCGTGATGAAAACTCACGCGTGTTAACCCCGCTAGCGCGGCTTAATAAAAGGAGCCCTAAGTATGGGTATAAGAATTACAGACCTATATTCAGGAGTCCTTTCCTTGTAAAAAAAAAAAAAAAATAGACTGGGTGGTCCTAAATGGAATATTGAATTTTTAGATGCTTGATCAGGATTGGATGGGTTCCAATTTAGCTTCCATATTAATTACACAGGCCAATACATTTTTTTTTCCTAAGTGCCTTGTTATTTTTACCTGTTCCTGGAGTTATTTGGGACGCTGATTTAGAAAATTGCATTGGATGGACCACATCAGCTCTAGTTTCTTAGATATGGTTGGCCTGATGAAACAATTTGTAAAGGCTTTGAATAAAGACAGTTCAAGCATTGCATGCCTTGCGCATATGTTACCTGGACTTATCATGAAAAAACTGAAGGTAGGAATTTTTGACGGTCATAATCAAGCTCGAGAAATGGGCATCGACGTGGCAAATGAGGTTCAACGTGGATAAGTGTAAAGTGATGCATGTCGGTAACAAAAATCTCATGCATGAATACTTGAAGTCCGGGGTGGTACTTGGAGAGACCTCCCAGGAAAGAGACTTGGGAGTTCTGATCGACAAGTCCATGAAGCTGTCCGCGCAATGTGCGGTGGCGGTGAAAAGGGCGAACAGAATGCTTGGAATGATAAAGAAGGGGGATCACGAATAGATCGGAGAAGGTTATCATGCCGCTGTACCAGGCCATGGTACGCCCTTACCTAGAGTACTGCGTCCAGCACTGGTTGCCACATATGAAGAAGGACATGGTACTACTCGAAAGGGTCCAGAGAAGAGCGACTAAAATGGTTAAGGGGCTGGAGGAGTTGCCGTACAGTGAGAGATTGGAGAAACTGGGCCTCTTCTCCCTTGAAAAGAGGAGACTGAGAGGGGACATGATCGAAACATTTATAATACTGAAGGGAAATAGATTTAGCAAATAAAGACAGATTGTTCACCCTCTCCAAGGTAGGGAGAACGAGAGGGCACTCTCTAAAGTTGAAAGGGGATAGATTCCATACAAACGTAAGGAAGTTCTTCTTCACCCAGAGAGTGGTAGAAAACTGGAACGCTCTTCCAGAGTCTGTTATAGGGGAAAACACCCTCCAGGGACTCAAGACAAAGTTGGACAAGTTCCTGCTAAACCAGGTGAGGCTGGACTCATTTGAGCACTGGTCTTTGACCTGGGGGCCGCTGCGTGAGCAGACTGCTGGGCATGATGGACCACTGGTCTGACCTAGCAGCGGCAATTCTTATGTTCTTATTTATTTCTTTCGATTTCTATCCCGTTCTCCCAGAAGCTCAGAACGAGTTACAAGTAGACATTCACAATTGTTTGAAAACAGACTAGTCATGACAACAAATAGATTACAGTAGACAATAACAGAGCTTATTCTAGAGACTAGACTGGTCATAGCAAAGAGTACTATGAGAAATATATAGAGGAGGCAGTTATTATGTTCTTCATTTGAATCACCATCGGACTGAGGGTTCAACAACTGACATGACTCATGTTTCACTAAATCGCTGTATCAACGTCTATCCCCTGCTACTCTCAACCTGAAAATTAGGTGTGGTTAGGGGCAGAGAATAGGCATGGTAAATTACCTTTTTGATATAGCTTTCAATCCTTAATCCTACTCCTCTGCCCTCCAACCCAACCTACTGATTAACCGTTCTCCTTAACTGTAATCATGACATCCTGTTTGTCTGCCTTGCCTGTTTAGATTGTAAGCTCTTTCGAGCAGGGATTGTCTTCTTTGTGACTCTATACAATGCCGCATGCGTCTGGTAACGCTAAAGAGATAATTCATAGTAGTCGTAGTGTTGTGAAGAATTTCAGTCTTTGGGAAGCAGAGCTGAGATGGTGATGTCATAATGCCTCATTCCACCAATGCCTGAGAGCCAACCTCATCAGTGATGTCACAATGACTTGATTGTCCTGAACTCCCCTCTGCCCTCCAACCGAGCCGTTCCCCTTAACTGTATCCATGACAACCTGTTTGTTTGCCTTGCCTGTTTCGATTGTAAGCTCTTTTGAGCAGGGACTGTTTTCTGATTCTTTATGACTCTGTGCAGCGCTGCGTGCGTCTGGTAGCGCTATAGAAATAATTATTATTAGTAGTAGTAAAAGTAGTTGTTAGGCATGCGAGATAGGCAAGATTAGGTAAAACCAGACCTAATATACCGGAACCTACCTCAATGATACCTAATTCCGCTTAGGCACTGCTAGCTGTGATTCTATAACGGACACTTTGCACTAAATGCTAGGCGCGGTTAGGTGCCGATAGCAACACTTGCCAATCAGGTAGTACAGTGGAAGTTCGGTTTGCGAGTGTTTTGCAAGACGAGCAAAACACTCGGCAAACTTTCGTCTCGCAAAACGAGTCTTGACTCGCTACACGAGCTCTCACTAGGGTGGCCCAGGGGTGGGTGGGTACCTGTCTGTGGGTGCTGTAGCCCTTGCAGCGTGGTGGTTTCCTTTCCCCGGGGTCCCCGTGCGGCTCTCCTCCCTCTTCGGCGATGCCTTTGCCGTTAACCAGCACCTCCCGGCTCGATACAAGCCGGCCATCCTCTAGACGCATGCGCAGGACCTCTGCACTCCCCCGTCAAGCCGGCGCCACTCCAACAACACGCGCACCACGTACAAGCGCGCAGGACCTCCGAAGAGGGAGGAGAGCCGCACGGGGACCCCGTGGAAAGGAAAACACCACGCTGCAAGGGCTGCAGCACCCACAGACAGGTACCCACCTGCCCCTGGGCCACCATAGTAAACCTTGGTTGTGGAACGAATTGTTTCAGTTTACATTGTGGCCTATGGGGACGTGTGCTTTGATATACGAGTACTTTGGATTACGAGCATGCTTCTGGAACGAATTATGCTCATAAACCAAGGTACCACTGTATTAAATTTTGGTTCAAGCTCATGTTTTATCGTATTCTATCCAAAGATTATGAATCTGTTTGCGCTCTTAGGTTAACCGAATTGAGCTCCAGTTTGGGGATGATGCGGTATACAAACCTACGTTTTAGACTGGATTAGAAATTGGTTATATAGAATAGTACACACCAAAAAGTCCAACCGGACAGAGAACCCACGGGTATAAAACAGTACAAAAGGAAGTGGGAACGGACAATGAACACTCCGCTGAAGATCACTGATGTAAGACCAACTTGTTTATTTCAGAAAAGGACACAAGCAGAAGCTGTGGACCCAACACAGCGCTGTGTTTCGGCGTCTGAGGAACGCTTGCATCAAGGGTCACTCGGTCCAACTGACATGCCAGAGTAACCAAAATCACTGAAAAGCTATAGAATAGTAAACAGGTGCTCTTAAGTTTCCCTATCAATTCTGGTCTCCTTATCTCAAGAAAGATATCGTGGTGTTAGAAAAGGTTCAAAGAAGAGCGACTAAGATGGTAAAGGGAATGGAATGCCCCTCATATGAGGAAAGACAAAAACGGTTGGGGTTCTTCAGATTAGGGAAGAGACGGCTGAGGAGAGATATGATTGAAGTCTACAAAATCCTGAGTGGAGTAGAACGGGTAAAAGTGGATCGATTTTTCACTCCATCAAAAATTACAAAGACTAGAGGATACTGGATGAAGTTACAGGGAAATACTGTTAAAACCAATTGGAGGAAAAAAAATTTCACTCGGAGAATAGTTAAGCTCTGGAATGCATTGCTAGTGGATGTGATAAGAGCGGATAGTGTAGCTGGTTTTAAGAAAGGTTTGGACAAGTTCTTGGAGGAAAAGGCCATAGTCTGTTATTGAGAAAGACACGGGGGAAGCCACTGCTTGCCCTGTATCAGTAGCATGGAATATTACTACACCTTGGGTTTTGGCCAGGTACTAGTGACCTGGATTGGCCACTGTGAGAACAGGCTCTGGGCTTGATGGACAATTGTTCTGACCCAGTAAGGCTATTCTTATGTTCTTATGTCCTAGCAGGCTCACAATGTAACCAGTACCTGAGCAATGTGACTTCCCAGAATCACTAGGAGCAGGCTGGAATTGAACTCACAACCTCACGGTGCTGAGGCAGCAGCTTTGACCACTAGTCCGTACTCCCCTATCTATAGCTTCTATCCATGGGGCTCATTTTCAAAGCACTTAGACACACAAAGTTCCGTAGTAGCCTGTAGAACTCAAAGCACCATTTATAGAATTTTGGGAATGTGTACACTGTTTGCAGAGAGGCGGTGCTTTTTTGAAAAGGGTGCCATTTATAGAATCTGGCCTGGGTTAATCAGTTAATGCTGCTACATTACTTTATGCTAACTGGTTAACAGAAGAATGGTGGGTGAACCCTTACACCTAAAAAAGTCAGGTGGCGATAAATGCACATGTGCCTTTGGTGTCAGGTCAAAAGCGCGCCGGGACAAAGGCGCGTCCAGACAATTGATCGCAGTGCACGCCGCCGCACCGCTCTAAATTACTGTTTATAGTGCTCCGACGGGGGGGGGGGGGGACATGGGGGAACCCCCCCACTTTACTTAATAGACATCGCGCCGCGTTGTGGGGGCATTGTGGGGGGCGTGGGGGGTTCTAACCCCCCACATTTTACTGTAAACTGAACTTTTTCCCTGTTTTTAGGGAAAAAGTTCAGTTTACACTAAAATGTGGAGGGTTACAACCCCCCAAACCCCCCATAACGTCGGTGCGATGTCTATTAAGTAAACTGGGGGGATTCCCAACAAAAACCCCCGTCGGAGCCCCTAAAAACTGTAATTTAGAGCGGTGCAGCGGTGCACGCTGCGCTCAATTGTCGGCATGCGCTTTTGTCTTTCACGCCGTTGTCTATGAACCGTGCCTTTTTTTAAATCGCTGCATGCAAATAACATTTGCGCATGGCCATTAATCCCCCAAAATAGGAAGGGTTGAATTTACAGCGGTGGCCACACCATCCTTTCCACTGGGGGGGGGGGGGGGGGGAACCTGTGCAAGGGCATGCTAAGGCCACTTTTTACTGCAGCTTATTAAAAGGATCCTCTTATTTTTCTCTTCAAGCTTCTCTTTGTTTTTGAGCTGGCTATGATGACTGAACACTTATGAAACGAGAGTGAATGAATATGTACTTGAAGTACTACCGATAATTACAAATGTCAGATTTATGCCAGCATGGCTTCTTAACTGCTGCAGAAAATTTTCATAGAAAGTTCTACATAGAAATAAACAAACAACCCCCCCTCCCCAACCATTGTCTTTTTACTATGCAAATCAAAAATTGGATATATCCCGATGAAATAGCTATGGTATTGATTTTAGATCCATTGTTTTTTTCACTTATACTGTCTTGAATATGAGCAGTATTTTTCCTCCACATCAAAAGTCATTTATATGCAGATAACACTGTGTAATAGACTTGGTCCAACATTGCATGAAATTGAATCACCTTCACCAACTGATTTTGTGATATTTCATAAGTGTTGGATAAGTAATAAATTAACACTAAACTTTGAGAAAAGTTCTAAAAGTCATTCCTAATTGCCAACCTAGCATATTAATGCTTCGCCTAAAGATAGGTAATGGATAGTTTTATTAATATTTCAGTCTTTTAAAATAGGGGTTTTTTCATACAACTTTCAATTTCTGATTTTTGGGCATAAGATACTGAATATTATTAGCATAAGGACATAAGAATAGCTTTAATGGGCCAGAACAATGGTCCATCTAGCCCAGTAGCCCTTCCTCACTGTGGCCAATCCAGGTCACTAGTACCTGACCAAAGCCCAAGGAGTAGCAACATTCCATGCTACTGATCCAGGGCAAGCAGTGGCTTCCCCTGTGTCTTTCTCAATAACAGACTATGGTCTTTTCCTCCAGGAAATTGTCCAAATCTTTCGTAAAACCAGCTACTCTTTCCACTCTTACCACAACCTTTGGCAGTGTGTTCCAGAGCTTAACTATCTTCTGAGTGAAAAAAAATATTTCCTCCTATTGATTTTAAAAGTATTTCCCTATAGCATCATCGAGTGCCCGCTAGTCTTTGTAATTTTTGACAGAATGAAAAATCGATCCACTTGTACCCGTTCTACTCCACTCAGGATTTTGTAGACTTCAATCATATCTCCCCTCAGTCATCTCTTTCCAAGCTGAAGAGCCCTAACCTTTTTCAGTCTTTCCTCATACGAGAGGAGTTCCATCCTCTTTATCATCTTGGCCTCTCTTCTTTGAACCTTTTCTAGTGCCGCTATATCTTCCTTGAGATGAGGAGATTAGAATTGAATGCAATACTCCAGGTGAGGTCACACCATGGAGCGATACAGAGGCATTATAACATTCTTAGTTTTTAAGAAAAATTTAATTTAGTTCAACTAAAATAAGATTTCACAAGATCTTAAATTGGCTTTAGTTTGGTTTTAATGGATTTATGCTTAGTCATTTGTAAAGTGCACAGCAACCTGCGAGATCTGTCATCTTGTAAGTGACATTAATCTAGTTACCCAGAAGCATCAGGCTACAAAGTCGCTAATCCACACGCCTACCAGCACCTAAGCTAGTTTAGGTTCCTGACTTTGATTGATATGTGGTAGGTTCTGCTTTTCTAGGTGCTTATTGAGTTAGGTACTGTTTATACAATATGGCCCTCTACTACCTACAAAATAGGTGCTGGTTAGGGCTCATGTGCTAATTTTTGTTAATGGCCATGCGCTAATGGCAACATTAGCACATGGTCATTAATTCAGAAAATGGAAAATGCGACCATTTTACTGTTGTGGTAAAAATGACCCACAAGACATGCTAAGGCCAATTTTCACCACAGTTTGGCACAAGGGCCTCTAAAATTGTTCTTAATACTGTTATGTACAATTTTTTTCATGCACACAAGCTACTCTATTATATTCCAATGCATAGCCACACCTTTCTTGGATATCTTATTAATTAATTAACCACTTTTATGAAAATATTCACCCAAGGCAGTGTACAGTTTAACATACAACTCACTTTTTAACAGCGTAATAATAGTAAAATGAACAAATATAAACATGAATACAATAAGGGGTCCTTTTATTAACATGTGCTAAATGATTTAGTGCGCACTGAAGATTAGCACGTGCTAAACGCTAAGGTGCCCACAGAATATAATGGATGCCTTAGCATTTAGCGTGTGCTAATCTTCAGTGCGTGATAAAAGATAGCGCGCCTTAATAAAAGGACCCCCAAATGAGGTAAACTTGAAAACAGCAAATCGAAATTTTTTTCTTCTTCTTCTTTTCTTTCCCATGGTCTCTGGAGTAATGTTGCTGTTCTAACATTTACCTACGGCATTTTTATGGTCCATTTTTTGGTTTCTGATCTTATTGCTCCATTACATTTATTGACTTGATACTCTTATGCTTACAATTTTGCCCATTTCATATGGACTGTATATTTTTTTTGCAGCCATAATTGTAGTTGCTATTCAAGCTGTGCAGTTGACATATGTCTAATAATTGACAATTTAGTATGCATTATGTATTCTTTCTACAGCAATTGAAATCTAATAATAGGACTGCCATGACACAGTATCAAAAATAAAGACAAACAACGAAAAAATCCAACTAGGTCTGCAGTCCAGAGAGAGCAAGCAGAAAACAAAAGAAATACTGCAGACTAATATGTACAAGATGCAGGCTATATTTATTGTACCAAATGCTAATGCAGTTGCTGATATCACCTTATTACAAACCAAGGGACCCAACACAGTCCGTGTTTCCGAGAACACACCTTCTTCAGGGGTCCATGGTTGATAAGGTTTAGAATTAACAGTATCAAAAATATACATATTTAACAGCACTAAAATTCAAATGATAGAGGTATGGTTTTATTAACATAGTCTTCCTTTATCCAAGGTGGAGAACAATGTAACATACATAGTTGAAAAAAAAAAAAAGCAAAATATAATATACAAGCCAGCAAAATGTAAAGAAGTCTGAATGCTGAAGCATCAAAGGGCTGCTGGCATCAAACAAACTAGCTGCCGCTTTAATAGTTTCTTAAAGACATGAAAATTCTTCTGATGTCCAACAGATCATAAGAACATAAGAATTGCCGATGCTGGATCAGAACAATAGTCCATCGTGCCCGGCAGTCTGCTCACGTGGCGGCCCCCAGGTCAAAGACCAGTGCTCTAAATGAGTCCAGCCTCACCTGCGTACGTTCCAGTGTAGCAGGAACTTGTCCAACTTTGTCTTGAATCCCTGGAGGGTGTTTTCCCCTATAACAGACTCCGGAAGAGCGTTCCAGTTTTCCACCACTCTCTAGGTGAAGAAGAACTTCCTTACATTTGTACGGAATCTATCCCCTTTCAACTTTAGAGAGTGTCCTCTCGTTCTCCGTACCTTGGAGAGGGTGAACAACCTGTCTTTATCTACTAAGTCTATTCCCTTCAGTATTTTGAATGTTTTGATCATGTCCCCTCTCAGTCTCCTCTTTTCAAGGGAGAAGAGATCCCGTTTCTCCAATCTCTCACTGTACGGCAACTCCCCTATCCCCTTAACCATTTTTAGTTGCTCTTCTCTGGACCATTTCTGTTCTACTCCAAGAGCCCTCCATGAGGAAAGGAATCCTTCCTTGCAGACTGTAAGTGTAATCATTGACAAGAAGGTAGAACAAGTTCATTTGCGGCAGCAGATATACTACAATGTCTGCATAATACGTATGAAACACCAAATAAGCACACATTAGAACATTCAGATAACATAGATATGATGCTAATGCTTTTCTACAAGCTGAGGGGCCAAGTGCAGATATATAGATGGGGGACAAGATGAGTGGTAAACAGATAAGTGGCCAAACTCAAGACAAGTTCTTTGTACAGTTAACCCTTTACTTGGCAGATGGTGAAACGGCTGCGTTACTTAACATGATGTTGGACGAGAGCACCAATGCCAAGTAGTAGGCATTTGGAGATGCAGATCTTCCATAAGAGCCACAGGAAACGCATGTGGCTTCTGAGCAACAAATGCCAAATAAAGGGTTAAACAAGATATAGAGGAGCATTTTCAATATTACATCTAAATCCGAGTTTAGACCTTTTACCGAACATGCCCAAAAGTCCAGTAGGAAACATGCCCATTGCTGAAGCTTTCATACAGACAAGTATGTACTATTTCGTTCACATCTTTGGGGTATGGGATGGGGTCAGTGACCACTGAAAGAGTGTGTGTGTATGGGGGGGGAGGGTGTGATACTTATATCCCTCAAGTACCTATATATTTATCAACCTCAATATATTTGGAATTTTAACAACTCAAGAACCTCAGACATCACCCAGGACTCATAACATTCATTGTCCTAAGCTTTATGCGCCATCTCCTCACTTGTTCTCACAATTTGCAACAATATAAACTTGCATTAGTATCCAAAGTTCACCTCAATATCATTTTTAAAGAGTTAATTAATTAGCACTTACTGTAGCTTTATGTTGTGGTCTTGAAAGTTGGGGAGAAAGTGGTCATCGGGTCAATTAGAGCACCTTTTGGCACTTATTCATTGTTTAAAACAGGTCTAGCCCCAGATATCTAAATTGTGCCCTGGACGTATACTTAAATGTTTGATAATGGCAGAAAAACGTCCAAGCCATAAGCCTGCCTTAGTCCCACCTATATCACCCCGAAACATGTCCCCTTGAGATTTGGACAAACTGCAGACGAGTAGCAATAAGATCTGTCATGAAAATAGTGAATTGGAAGGGTTTGGAGAGAAAAACGTCCATCTTCCCTTTTAAGCCACTTTTTTTTTTTTTTTGACATTTTTCTTTTTGAAAAGGAGCTCCATAAGGAGCTGATTTAAGTCACAGTGTGCGTAGCAGCTAGACAAGGTGCAGAATGAGTGTTTGTATATGCAGCACAACAGTAAAGAAATTGGCAACTGTCATGGTTGAATTGACACCAGACATTAGATACACAAAAAGATCAGCCATAAATTTACTAAAGCACCGAACACTTTTCGCAGCGTAACCGTCTCTTCTGCAACAGCTAAAGGGATGGTAACGAGGTGGGGGGGGGGGTAGTTTAATCTGTCTTTTTCTTTTCTGTCTTGATCTTTAGCTCTTTAACTTCATTTTTCAGATCTACCAGTTTTAGATAAATGGATGTAGTTAACTTCAATTCAGCCATAAAGCGAGGAAATGCCAGCTTTTGTGGCAGATAGATCGAACTGTGAATGCAAAGGAAGAGTTTTCTGTTCAAAGGATGCTTTTTTTTTTTTTAACATTCTGCTTATAATTATCCTGAGAAGTCAATGCTTTTAATATAATCTCCCCTTTGTGCAGGCTGGCACACTGAATGCTCTATGCTGTTACCAACGCATTCAACGCACCGGCCTACGCTAAAAAATGCTATCATGGTTTTGTAAAAGGGGGAGGGGGTAGAAAGATAACTAACCCCTGATAAGAATGTGCACCGCCAACAAAAATTTTGTTCAATTTTGAATTTACCTCTCCTTTTTTTTCTAGAGTGCTTATAGAGGCAAAAGAGAAGCCCCCTAGTGGGTCTTATTTTTGTTTTGTTTTTTTGCTATTTTCTCAGCAACTGCTGGGAGTTTCAGTGTACTTTTTTTTTTTACAGTTTTGTTATTTATTAACTGCTTTTTCATGAAGAGACTCACCCAAAGTGGTTACATAGAATAGTAATCAGGTACTCCCCTCTAACCTGGTAGGATGGCTGGACAGACAGATATTTCCACCGGCCTGCCTGCCTCCATCTGAATGAGGCAGGCCTGCCCTTTCCTGGTGCATTGTGGGATGCACCGGGAAGGGGCCTAAGGCCTGATTGGCCCAGGCGCCTAAAGCCCCTGCCATTGGAGGGGCCTTGCACACCTGGGCCAACCGGAATCTTAGGTTGGCCTGTGCCTAAGGTCCCTCCTATGGGAGTGCCCAGGCTAATCAGGACTTAGGCCCCCTCCCTGGTGCATCACACAATACACCATTAAGGGGCAGGCCTGCCTCATTCAGATGGAGGTGGGAGACCATGTAATCTACGGGAGGGGGGGTTCTGGCAGGAAGGATTGGGCATCCTTCCTGCCACTTTCATTCGGGGTTATGGGGGTGTTCCAGGCAGGAGGGATTGGGCATCTCTCCTGATGCTTTTGTTCGGAGGGGGTGGAGGGTGTTTCGGGCAGGAGGGGCTGGGCATCTCTCCAGCCACTTTTGTTTGGGGGGTGGGGGAGTTCCAAGAAGGAAGTATTGGGTAGCCCTCCTGTCACTTTCGTTCGGGGGGGTTTTCCAGGCAGGAGGGACTGGGTATCCCTCCTTATGCTTTTGTTCGGGGGTGGGGGGTGTACCAGGCATGAGGAATTGGGCACCCCTTCTGCCGCGTTCATTTGGGGGTGGCGGCCGCAACAGTGGCTGCTAAACTTATTGTGGCAGGGAGATCCCTTGCCACAATAAGGTCAGCGGCTATGTCTACTTACAATACCTACATTGTATGAATCTCCTGCTGGCCTAGGAAGACACGTATGGCCATACCACGCCCGTGCTTAGCCTTAGGCAAGCCTGTACACCTTCCTATACTCCCAGAGATGCTTCCAAAGTAGGCGGCCTGCTTCAGGAACTTTTTTTCTAAAAATGTGCGTCCCAATTGGCTGGATAGACAGCAGCAAGACACCTACAGCTGCCTACAATTGGGACAGAATCCGGCCCTTAAAGGTTTTTTTCATGTAAGTAATGGCATTTGTATGTGAAATCAGAAGAATGTATAACTTACATGTGTCCTGTCACTTAGAGATGCAAATGTTGAATTCCACAAAACTGTATGCCCAAAGTACTTAAAGTTCCGATCTATAAAACTAATTTTTGGCATCTTTAGGTAGTTTTGAACACTATAGATGTGTACAAAATTCCCCTTTTAATCATTCCTCCAAAACCTAGGTTCAAACAGGCAGCCAACACTTACTGTACATATGCCTCCAAATAGGTGTCTGCTGAAGGGAAATGATTTGAGATATACATTTATTTATATTATGAAAAAGGAAAAACACATGTTTTTCATAGGCCTATCTAATCCATGCATAAGATATGTCCCCTTCAAAACCATGCATGCCATACCATACAAGTGCATGTGGTGACCTTGCAAAATTGTTATGTATATATAACGTAACCATTTATTTTTTTCATCAAAACGGGACATCTATTAATTTTCAGTCCCGCCCCCAACCCTGCCCTAGCGCCGCCCAACCTTGCCCCAATTTCTTCCATTCATTTTTCAGGTACACACAATATCTTAATTCATAAAATAATTTTTTTTTTTAAACCCACAAAGCACACTATACGCAGAGAAAATGTTATTTATCATTTATGAGTCGGTTTTTTTTCAAAGATGTCAAGGCAGATGACTTTAAAATATGCAATGTCACCTAAGTAATTATAGAAAAATAGACAAATATAGTGCAAACTATAGACAGCAGATATAAATTCTCAAAACTGACACATTTTGATCAGTAAATTGAAAATAAAATCATTTTTCCTACCTTTGTTTGGGGATTTCATGAATCTCTGGTTGCACTTCCTTCTGACTGTGCATCCAATCTTTCTTTCTGCCTCCTGCTTGTTCCTCTCCCCAGACCTCATTCCATTCCCCATCACTCTCTGTCCCTCCATGAGTCAAATTTTTTCTCTCTCCATTCCTCCTTTCTTTCTTTCTTTCTTTCTTTCCATCCCCCTTTCTTTCTCTCTCTCCATCCCACCTTTCTCTCTTTCTCTCTCTCTCTGTCCCCTCTTTCTTTCAAAACGGAACGTATGGTCACACTAATTATAAGCTATATTGACTCTGGGAAAACACAATCTCTCCCCAGCTTTCAACAAGTAGGCTCCAATGCACCTACTTATAAGTACGCACCTTACATAGGCTCCAATCTATGCACCTAAGTAGGCACCTTACATAAGCTCCTAAGTAAGTTTCTAATCTAGGTGCCTTTTAAGTAGGAGCCTAGATTGTAGCCTATGTAAGGTGCATACTTAGAAGTGTGTACTTACAAGTAAACATTAAGAATCCACCCATAAAACATAAGCACCCTGTAAGTACGCACTTGTAAGTACGCACTCTAAAATCAGCATAAACAGGTTAAACGTGGTCATTAAAAATCAAATCAAGCATTTTTATGTGGTACAATTATAACTCAAAATTCAATGAGCCTCAAAAAATTTTTTTTCAGAGGTTATAAATTACAGATTACAATAGAAAAAACTGCTCTTGAGTCTTAATATCACAAAGGCCAATTCTTAAATAGTCTTACAGTATTTGATATATATATGGATATATTATATAGATATATATAGTATTTGATATATATATATATATATATATGTATATGTATATATGGGTGTAGAGCAGCGGTCTCAAACACGCGGGCCGTATGTGGCTCTCCAGGTTTAATTTGCGGCCCGCGGTCTGGACACAATCAACAGCATTTCTCTTCCCCTTTCCCTTCCTTTTGGAGCAGAAGCATGTCTGGCCGGCTCATTCCGTTCAAAGCCACGGGTTGGCGGCTCCTCGCGCTATCCACTCCTGCATCGGAAGCCTCTCTGACGTCACAACATCAGAGAGGCTTCAGACGCAAGCGCGGATCTCGCAAGGAGCTGCCACCCGCGGCTTTGAACGGAACGAGCCGGCCAGACACGCTGCTGCTCCACATTGAAGAGAACGGAAGGGGAGGGGAAAGAGAAATGCTTCTGCTACATAGGAAAGGGGGACCCTAGGGAAATGCTGCTGCTGCTGTACAGGGAGAGGGAGGGAAAGGGGAAGAGAAATGCCTCTCCTGCACAGGAAAGGGGGAAGGGAAATGCTGCTTCTGTTGCTGCTGCACCCAATTGGGGAAAGAGAGGGAAGGAAGGAGAAGGGAGAGGAGAGGAACAAGAGAAGAAGCCAAGTTCATGGGAGGGAGGGAAGGAAAGGAGATATCAGACCATGGAGGGGGAGGGAGAGATGCCAGGGCATGGGGGAAGGGAAGGAGACAGATGCCAGACCAGGGGAAAGGAAGGAAGGAGGGAGGGAGAGAAAGGAAGGAAAGAGATGCCAGACCATGGAAATAGGACGGAAGAAGAGAGAGATAGGAAGGGAAGGTAAGACATGGAAACGTAGATTTTGAAAAGAAAGCAGAAAAATTGAACATTAAGTTAATGTCAAAGATGGATGCAAGGCAGAAAGTGAAGACGGAGAGAGAAACAGTCAAAGGACAAGAAGGCCCTGGAAACATAGTTGAAAGCACAGAAAAATAAAGTCATCAGACAACAAAGGTAGGGAAAATGATTTTATTTTCAATATAGTGATTGAAATGTGCCAGTTTTGAGAAAGAAAAGATATTAAACTTTAAATGTAAGGGCTGCAGAAAAAATAGAGTACTTGGAGGGCCACAGAAAAAATAGTTAATGTCTTATTAAAGAAATTACAATTTTGCATGAGGTAAAACTCTTTATAGTTTATATATCTTTCCTTTTAACTGTTAAAGGAAAGTTTTATAAACTATAAAGAGTTTTAACTCATGCATAATTGTCATTTCTTTAATAAGACATTAATATTTTTTCTGCGGCCCTCCAAGTACCTACAAATCCAAAATGTGGCCCTGCAAAGGGTTTGAGTTTGAGACCACTGGTGTAGAGCATAATTGGAGCCTATGTAAGGTAAGGTACTTATACTATACTTGCTCTAAGTGGACAAAATCAGTCATGGAAAAACTCATGAAGTAAACATTAAGAATTCATCCATAAATTATAAGCACACTATAAGTACACACTTGTAAGTACGTACTTGTAAGTACATACTTCTAAGTACACACTTGTACGTACATACTTGTAAGTATGCAATTGTAAGTACTTACTTATAAGTATACTATTTATTTTTTTACACCCTGCCCCCCCTGGCGCATGCTTATCTGCCATATTTAATCCCTGGTGGTCCAGCGGTGTACGGGGAAGGAGCGATCTTTCCGTGCCCTGCCCCATACTGAGCCTCTCCATGCCCAGCAGTGCACCCGACAGGGCCGAGCTCTTCCTGCTTGGCCCTGCGCTACTCTCTGAATGGCCGCTGCCAATTCTTGCAGGATGAGAACTGGCGGCTGCCATTCAGAGAGCACTGTGGGGCCGAGCAGGAAGAGCTCGTCTCTATCGGGTGTGCTGCTGGGCTGCAAAAAGGGAACGGGGACGGAGAGGCTCAGCATGGGGCAGGGCACGTAAAGATTGCTCCTTCCCCGTATACCGCTGAACCACCAGGGATTAAAAATGGCAGGTAAGTGCGCGCCAGGGGGGCGGGATGTTGAAAAAAAAAAAAGTTAGTTGACCAGGACGGGAGACAGGAGACATCCCTCCTGTCCCGGCCTAGCGTATCGTCCAGGAGAGGGTCGGGTTGATAACCCGAATATAGGATGAGACCCCCATTTTTGGGCCCAAAAATCTCATCCTATATTTGAGTATATACGGTATCGCTCCCTTTTACAAAACCGCAAAAGGGGTTTTTAACACAGGCTAGTGCGCTGAATGCTCTCCCAACACTCAAAGAGTTTCTACGAGCTTCGGGAGCAGCACAGAGCATTAGCACGCCAGCCTGCGCTAAAACTGCTTTTGCAGTTTTATAAAAAGGGTAGGGTGGCGGGGGGGGGGTTATGTTAAGTGTTTTATCTTATGACAAAAATAACTCATTGTTATCTCTAACAGGCACTCCGAAATATATCTTCCAGGCCTTCTTCTTGGCCAAATATTTGAAATTCATGGGTTGGAAATATTTAGCCCTGAGAACCAGAACAGTAACAAATAGGCCATTAATGAGTGCACACGGAGGCTTTTGTGGCTGACCCGGCTCTGAGCCACAAAATGCATTACCTACCTTGTTAAAATATGTATGAGTCTCATTATTTCATTTTCAATATGCAAAGTCACTCCACTGGTGTCATCAAGGCCTACAACTGAGTGAGGGAGAAATGCATGTTCAAACTAATGCCAATGTGAACTAAGGCAAGAATCCAAGAATGCATTGATGGCCGTATTCCCTTATTTACCATACAAACTCTCTGAAACACAGAATTTGTCTTGGTTCCGATTGAAATAGAGAAAAGAGTGATTTCCAGTTTGCAATAAAAACTATGAAGATAGGGCACACATTTTCAGTTCACTTTTGGTTTGGACTTAGTCACAGATTTTCAGACTTTTATTTAGGTTTATTTCACGTAATTGTTTATAACATTAGCATTTGCATTCCCGTCACCTGCAACTGAAAGCTACTCACCATCAATCAGTAATCACACAACTCAGTTTTACTGGAATAAATATTTGGCCGCAGCTTTATTATCTATCTGAATATTATCCCCACTTACAATACAATCCGTGTCCAAAACCAACAAACCCCCAATGCATGCTTCACACATCTCCCAGGAAGCTATTTGATGTCAAAACTAGCTCCCGGTAAGTCTTTAAACTTATAACATTCCCCCAAACATGACCCACGGTGACGCCAGGCCTTACTTCCCTTCACAGCAGTGTCACCTACAAATGTTGCATTTATTTATTTATGAACTGTTTATCTCCCAGATTCAACTGGGTCAAACCCCATTTTCCACCCCGCCCAAAGTTACAACCACCTCCCCCCAACCCCATAAGCTCAACCAGACCCACCCAAGTCCACATATAACCTGTAACCACCCCCACCCCCCAACACTAACACAAAACATAACACCAGCATACATGGGAGTTAACATAGAAACATAGAAATAGACGGCAGATAAAGGCCACGGCCCATCAAGTCTGCCCACTCTAATGACCCTCCCTATTTATCTTTGCGGATAGATCCCACATGTCTATCCCATCTGGCCTTAAAATCTGGCACGCTGCTGGCCTCAATAACCTGGAGTGGAAGACTATTCCAGCGATCAACTACCCTTTCAGTGAAGAAGAACTTCCTAGTGTCACCATGCAGTTTCCCGCCCCTGATTGTCCACGGATGCCCCCTTGTTGCTGCGGGACCCTTGAAAAAGAAGATATCTTCCTCCACCTCGATGCGACCCGTGAGATACTTGAATGTCTCGATCATATCTCCCCTCTCTATTTTTCCTGAAGAGCCTACTCTATTCTTCCCCCCTTTCCTCACAGAACTCACTCCAACCTACTATAACATCCAACCAATCCCGTGACTGCTCCACCCCCATCTCCTTAGAAACCTCCCTAATCCTTTTTCTTTCTTACAAGCTCTGTCTATTAACCCTTTCTTACCTGCTCTTATAAACTTATCAATCCTTATTCTTCAGACCCTTGACTTCACCTCATATGTTCCAATCACCCTCTTCCCCCTCCCCTCCTACTCCATTTCACCCCCTCCACCATCCAATAAATATTACCAGCAGGTCACATCAGTTCAGCTAATGTTATATCACACCAGATGAATCTGGTTTTCTTCTTTAATAATAATAATAAAAATAATTAATTTGTGCTACTTTGGACGCATTCTAACCAATGTTTATTCATCTGTTAGTATTATTTATTTATTTGAATTGCCATTCTTTTAGCTTGAGGACAGTCAAAGAGGTTTAAAATAAAGCAGAGCATGATGATAGAAAACATATGCATGAAACAAATTATGGTATGGATTGCACAAAGCTAAAATAGATCACAAATCAATCAACCACCTTTAACAACAAGATCAACATATAAATAATATGAGAATAATTTACAATAAACACCCACTGAATCACAGACACAACATATAGAATAGAAAAATAAGTCAGATAACAATAGGATTTGGGATTATTCAGAGATACCTATCCCTTCTGTTTCTCCAAAAGCTTGTCGGAAGAAAAAAAAGTTTTACGTTTTTGTTTAAAAGACTCCAGTTGATTTTCTAATCTCAAATGCTGAGGGAGGAAATTCCACCGAACTGGTGCTAAAAACACTGTGCAACACATTTTAACTTTTTGAGCTGGGGCAAGAAGAAAAATGAGGTTTACTTTATAGAATTTGTCTTCCTGCGTTTGAAAATAGCCTCAGTTTTCTCCTATCACATATAGTTTTTGAGCAAATCACAGATATTTATAGCACGAGAAATCATCATATGACGCATTGTGGCGATTTAATTAAGAAGCAAAACCCCTGATACATAATCGATGATTTGATCTCAACTGTGCTGATGATGCAATAGGGCCCACAGAGAACTGCATATTCCACCTCCACCTCCTCACCCATAATAATTGAATTATATAGCACATTATTACATCATTACTAAAATTAATACTTTAGCTTACAAATCTCAGTTTTGAGGAAACTGTTTTAATATTCAGAGATTGTTATAACATTTACTCCAAGCATTAGAAAATATAGCAAAAAATATTAATTTTTGCATTATAATACTCTTTTGCCAAAAATCAGATCGGTTATACTGAAAAATTAAGGTCAGTTTTGAATTCAGCGACCCCCAAATCACTATAGAACATCCGCTACAATTCATGTCCCCAAACCTCTGTTGCACAGTGAAAGTAGAAGGTGGATTCTCTCGTAATATCTAGACCAGTGTATCGCAAACTGAAATTTCAAGTGTGCCGTGAGATGCCAGGGAGGAAAAGATGCGCCAGCACTGGGTGACTGCCTACAGGACGTGCTTCTCACTGTGAGCCACCGCTGTCAAAAGTACTTCTTCTCCTCTCTGCGCGTCTTCCTTTGCAGAACACCCCCCCCCCCCCCCCTCCACTGGCAGCTCAGGACCCTGTCTGGAGGGCCTCCACGCATTTCCGGGTGCCCTCGAGCCAGGGCTGACGGTTTAGTGTGCCGCTGCTTGCAAAGTTTGCCAGACACTGATCTAGACATATTCTGGGCAATATAGAAATAAAAAAACTATTTTGTGTGGTACACCGACAAATCCGTGCAGGACAGTTCCGCTCTGACAAATGTGCACATGGACAAGTGCGCGCAGGACAATTACAGCCTGTGAAGGATATATGGAAGGCCCTGATTTGCTGAGACTCCTCAGGCCCCGTCCCTTGGGAGGGATTTGAGGTGCCAGGCCTGAGGAGTCTCAGCAAATCAGGGCCTTCCAGATATCCACTAAAAGGGTTCCCATAATCATGCTGTAAACCTAACTCTAACACTAGATAGGAAGCGAATATTTAAGTGCAGTGGGGTGGGGGTCCCCCATCAAAAAAGAGAGTTACTTTGTAACCCTCAAAAATACAAAATAGTATCCTGTTGGGGTGGACCTCCTATTCAGTGTGCGCATTTGTCGTGCGCGCAATTGTCGACGCGTTTGTCCTGAGTGCACTTGAAGGGTCACCATTTTGGGTTGGTGACTAAGTACGCAGGGAGGATGGTAGGGATTTAAGTGGGTTAGTCAAATATTGGGGATTACTGTGGTGTAATGCTTTATGTATAATATTTTGAAGTCTATTATTACTTCTTAAAAGATCTTATCTTTCATAGTAACTCCCCCCCATTTTTATTTGTGGTCTAATTAAGAGAAGATTTGTACTTCTGTATATGTACTTAAGTAAAGGAAAGAATGGGGTATGCTTCTCCAGATTTTAGAGCATTTGGGGCTAGACCAAATTTCAGGAAATAGATCCAGCTCTTTATTTTAAGCCCACAGTGCGCATGAGGGTTAACGGGGGCTATTCCAAGGCCGTTGGCTTCCACAGAGGGACGAGACAGGGCTGTCCTCTCTCCCCTTTGCTTTTTTGCTCTTATTATTAAACCACTTGCAGCAACTATTAGAAAGTACCAAGGCATTTGGGGGTCTAAAAGTAGTGGGGGAGGAGTTTAAAATTACTTTATTTGATGACAATATTTTGTTTCGAGTAACTGTGAGTGACCCTATCTCGACTCTCTTGTACCACAGGGAGGGATGAGACACTACAGGATTTCCACAATGAATATGAATGCAAATAGATCTCATACACATTCGTTGTGGAAATCCTGAAAGCCAGCCTGGGTTGAGGACCTCAAGGACCAGATTTGAGGACCCCTGGGCTACAACACGCAAAATAAGTGGTGAATGCAAATAGATCTCATACACATTCATTGCGGAAATCCTGAAAATCAGGTTGGATTGTGGTCTTCAAGGACTAGATTTGAGGACCCCTGAACTACAACAAAAGTGGGCAACCACGGTCCTCGAGGGCCCCAACCCTGTCATTTTTTTTCTAGATTTCCACAATGAATATGCATGAGATCTATTTACAGAGAATAGAAGCAGTACATGGAAATTAATCTTATGCATATTCACTGAGGAAATCTTGAAACCCCAACTGGGGTTGTGTCCCTCGAGGACTGTGGTTGCCCACCCCTGGGCTAGCATCCTGAACCCATACTCTCAACCACTTACAGGAAATTGTGAACCAGGGTAATCATTTCTCATATGCATACCATCGACAGCGTTTAATGCTTCCTGCCAGGACAGAACAGGATACAAAATACCACCTCATTTTCCCCATGGTGACCTGTGTAGATGGGCTTTGGGAGTGCTTGCTTGCCATCTCAGAGGGGGAAGTGGCTAGAGATTTCACTTGGGAAGTGGATTTCTTTTTTTTTCTGAATCTTTCTTGCCACTACTCTAACTCTTGCAGTGCTGAAAGGCATCCCCCAGTCTATTATCAATGTGCCAGTCAAATTTATTGTTTCTTAAACGGCATCTTGGGAGGTAGGGTGGTCAACTAACCTCAGAGGATAAATATCGCAGAAGAAAGATGTGCTCAATATGAAAATAACAAACTAAAGAGTAACTTGTGTATGCTAAATAATGGCGCAGTTTTTCCTGTCTGCGTTCAGGTCCATGTGATCTATCAATGCATTGATTTTGCAGCATTAATAAACAAATTTATGGATTCTATTGTACAGCAACCTTATTGCTTCAAGGTTCAAAGTAAGGACCGTGCAATAAGCATTTTTACTGTAATCAATCACTTTATGTACTGTTACTGGGCAATTTGCCTGAAGCTATCTTTAAGCTAACTTTTGATCTATATAATGCTTCTCGCCTATTAATATTTTTTTCATCATTTGAGAGCTAGCAAAATGTTTAAAAGAGGCAGCAAATTCAAAGTAGCCCAAAGTCATAGCTTGAATGCCTACCTTGCCCCCTCCTTTGCAAAGCCGCGCTAGCGTTTTTAGCGCCGGCCGCCACGGTAACAGCTCTGACGATCATAGAATGCCTATGAGAGGCTAGAGAAACTGGGCCTCTTCTCCCTTGAAAAGAGGAGACTGAGAGGTGACATGATCGAAACATTCAAGATATCGAAGGGAATAGATTTAGTAGAGAAAGAGAGATTGTTCACCCTCTCCAAGGTAGAGAGAACGAGAGGGCACTCTCTAAAGTGAAAAGGGGATAGATTCCGTATAAACGTAAGAAAGTTCTTCTTCACCCAGAGAGTGGTGGAAAACTGGAACGCTCTTCCGGAGGCTGTTATAGAGGAAAACACCCTCCAGGGATTCAAGACAAAGTAGATAAAGACAGGTTTGTTCACCCTTTCCAAGGTAGAGAGAACGAGAGGGCACTCTCTAAAGTGAAAAGGGGATAGATTCCGTACAAACGTAAGGAAGTTCTTCTTCACCCAGAGAGTGGTAGAAAACTGGAACGCTCTTCTGGAGGCTGTTATAGAGGAAAACACCCTCCAGGGATTCAAGACAAAGTAGATAAAGACAGGTTTGTTCACCCTCTCCAAGGTAGAGAGAACGAGAGGGCACTCTCTAAAGTGAAAAGGGGATAGATTCTGTACAAACGTAAGGAAGTTCTTCTTCACCCAGAGAGTGGTAGAAAACTGGAACGCTCTTCCGGAGGCTGTTATAGGGGAAAACACCCTCCAGGGATTCAAGACAAAGTAGATAAAGACAGGTTTGTTCACCCTCTCCAAGGTAGAGAGAACGAGAGGGCACTCTCTAAAGTGAAAAGGGGATAGCTTCTGTACAAACGTAAGAAAGTTCTTCTTCACCCAGAGAGTGGTAGAAAACTGGAATGCTCTTCCGGAGTCTGTTATAGGGGAAAACACCCTCCAGGGATTCAAGACAAAGTAGATAAAGACAGGTTTGTTCACCCTCTCCAAGGTAGAGAGAACGAGAGGGCACTCTCTAAAGTGAAAAGGGGATAGATTCCGTACAAACGTAAGGAAGTTCTTCTTCACCCAGAGAGTGGTGGAAAACTGGAACGCTTTTCCGGAGTCTGTTATAGGGGAAAACACCCTCCAGGGATTCAAGACAAAGTAGATAAGGACAGGTTTGTTCACCCTCTCCAAGGTAGAGAGAACGAGAGGGCACTCTCTAAAGTGAAAAGGGGATAGATTCCGTACAAACGTAAGGAAGTTCTTCTTCACCCAGAGAGTGGTAGAAAACTGGAACGCTCTTCCGGAGGCTGTTATAGGGGAAAACACCCTCCAGGGATTCAAGACAAAGTAGATAAAGACAGGTTTGTTCACCCTCTCCAAGGTAGAGAGAACGAGAGGGCACTCTCTAAAGTGAAAAGGGGATAGATTCCGTACAAACGTAAGGAAGTTCTTCTTCACCCAGAGAGTGGTGGAAAACTGGAACGCTTTTCCGGAGTCTGTTATAGGGGAAAACACCCTCCAGGGATTCAAGACAAAGTAGATAAGGACAGGTTTGTTCACCCTCTCCAAGGTAGAGAGAACGAGAGGGCACTCTCTAAAGTGAAAAGGGGATAGATTCCGTACAAACGTAAGGAAGTTCTTCTTCACCCAGAGAGTGGTAGAAAACTGGAACGCTCTTCCGGAGGCTGTTATAGGGGAAAACACCCTCCAGGGATTCAAGACAAAGTAGATAAAGACAGGTTTGTTCACCCTCTCCAAGGTAGAGAGAACGAGAGGGCACTCTCTAAAGTGAAAAGGGGATAGATTCCGTACAAACGTAAGGAAGTTCTTCTTCACCCAGAGAGTGGTAGAAAACTGGAACGCTCTTCCGGAGGCTGTTATAGGGGAAAACACCCTCCAGGGTTTCAAGACAAGGTTAGACAAGTTCTTGCTGAACCGGAATGTAAGGCTAGACTCAAATAGGACACTGGTCTTTGACCTAAGGGCTGCCACGGGAGCAGACTGCTGGGCACGATGGACCACTGGTCTGACCCAGCAGCGGCAATTCTTGTGTTCTTATGAGCATCTGAGCTGTTACTGCCGCAGCCGGCGTTAAAAACGCTAGGAGGGGGTTTGAGTTTCTCCAGAAGATTTCTATTACCAAACAACATTGCTTATCACAAATCTACATCCAAGTTTACTTATAACCTGCTCTTATAAGTTGCCAAGAGAGGTAAAATAACAAATAACATTTGTGTATTGGGGATAGAGGTGCAATTTGCTGACATCTAAAGAATCCGTGCAATATGAATTTTGCTCCTTAGACTCAAAAGGTAAAATGCTTTTACATATTTCCTTTCAGATGGCAGGTTAACCAATAAATCACAATGTTGGTTTCTTTTTCTATTATTTTTATTTACAGTTATGGCACAGTATTATTTACATAGAGTAGTGTTTAGAAGAGGGTAAAGAATATGGCCTTGAATAACAGTAGTGACACTTTTATAAGAGACTTGAGATTACTGGGATCCTTTTACTAGTTGCTTTAAATGCTAATGTGTGCCTAGCATAGCTTAATAGGGTATACCATGGGACACGCTCCAATCCGTGCATGCAAACCTTCCCCTAAACAATTTTTTTTTTTTTAGGGAGCATGTCAGGAGATGGAGATTGGGTGTCCCTGCACTAAAGAATATAAGCACCTACAGTTCTGTGTGCTAACCGGTTATCACAGGAATATCACGTGAGTCCTTACCGCTTACAAACCGGGTGGTGTGAAGTAGAGAATTACACAGAGACAGATATTTCCCCGTCCCCGCAGGAGTTTTGTCACTGTCCCTGCCCCATTCCTGTGAGCTCTGCCTTAATCGAGGCGGACACTTATGATTTTAAAGTGTTTGAGGCTTGTGCAGATGAGGACGGAGCTTAGGCATTGGTGGAATGTGGCATTATGACATCACAATCTGAGCTGTAGAATGTTGCTACTTATGATTTGAAAGTGTTTGAGGCTTGTGCAGATGAGGACAGAGCTTAGGCATTGGTGAAATGAGGCATTATGACATCACAATCTGAGCGCTAGAATGTTGCTGCTTATGATTTTAAAGTGTTTGAGGCTTGAGCAGATGAGGACGGAGCTTAGGCATTGGTGGAATGAGGCATTATGACATCACAGTCTGAGCTCTAGAATGTTGCTGCTTATGATTTTAAAGTGTTTGAGGCTTGTGCAGATGAGGACAGAGCTTAGGCATTGGTGGAATGAGACATTATGACATCACAATCTGAGCTGTAGAATGTTGCTACTTATGATTTGAAAGTGTTTGAGGCTTGAGCAGATGAGGACGGAGCTTAGGCATTGGTGGAATGAGGCATTATGACATCACAGTCTGAGCTCTAGAATGTTGCTGCTTATGATTTTAAAGTGTTTGAGGCTTGAGCAGATGAGGGCGGAGCTTAGGCATTGGTGGAATGAGGCATTATGACATCACAGTCTGAGCTCTAGAATGTTGCTGCTTATGATTTTAAAGTGTTTGAGGCTTGAGCAGATGAGGATGGAGCGTGAAGGAATGGGGCAGGGGCAGGAAAAGAACTTGCGGGGACGGAACAGGAAAATGCGTCCTCGCGGGGACAGGGAAAAATTTGTCACTGTGTCATTCTCTAGTGTGAAGTGTTCATGCAGTCATTTTTTTAAATGGTTGTATGCTAATGGCAACATTAGCACTTACCCATTAATTGGGGAAAAAAAGTAGAAAATCTGCCATTTTATGGCTGCATTAAAACTGGCCTTAGTGCACAGGAAAGACCCAAGTAAAGGCATGCTAAGACCACTTTCTTTTTTTTTTTTTTTTTCCACAGCTAAGTAAAAGGTCCTCACAAACCAGCATTTTACACGCCGAAGCAGGCAAGTAAAGATTACCTTGGCATGCACGAGGGCTGATTTGAAAAGTAATGAGACTGCCTCTGTGTACTGGTTCTTGTGAAGCTCATACAATGACGTTTCTGAACCTACAGTTGGACTGTCACAGTCTTCATTGTTGGGTCACAGCCAAAGGAAGAACTTTGAATGTTTCACCATGGCAGATGAAAAAGGCATGCCTGTGAGAATACCCAGCATGGCTAATTGTTTCACCGCTGTATGCTTGCCGTAACATTTCAAGAGTTCTATTACCAAGTTTAACACTCGTCTGGAGTACTCTCACAGATTAAATTCTGGTATCAGATGTTGGAAGTTTCCTTAAAATTTTGTTTTTTGTTCTTTAGGTAAACTCCGTTTATGTAATCAAGGATCTTAATTACAATGTGGACTTGAGAAGGAGCAACTTGTATATTTTCTTCTTGATTAGAACCTAAGAATAGCCTTACTGGGTCAGACCAATGGTCCATCAAGCCCAGTAGCCCGTTCTCACGCTGGCCAATCCAGGTCACTAGTACCTGGTCAAAACCCAAAGAGTAGCAACATTCCATGCTACCAATCCAGGGCAAGCAGAGGCTTCCCCCATGTCTTAATAACAGACTGAGGGCTTTATATCAAAGGTCAAGGGAGTCATTTTCCTAAATCTTATGTGGTCTACTTCTACCCCCAAGCAGTGGCTTAGTGAGGGTAGGAAATGCCTGGGGCAATGCTCTTCCCCTCCCCCCGTGACTTCCGGGCCCATGTTGTTCATTTTTTCAACAGCGCGAACCAAAGCGAGAGCACAGAAGGCTTTGCTCCTGACCTCCGTGCCGCTGCCTGGGAAATAAGAGGAGACATCTAGCCAGAGAGGAAGTGATTTTAAAAGGTACCGGAGGGTGGGGAGGATGTTTAAAATACCAGGACAGCTGTCTAGTGAGGGAGGGAGGGATTTTAAAAGGTACCAATGGGGGGGATGTTTAAAATACCAGGATAGCTGTCTAGGGAGGTATTTTAAAAGGTACGGGAGGTATGATTAGAAAAGGTATGGGAAGGAAGCACTGGGGGGCACTAAAGACAGGAAGGGGCACTAAAGACATTGGAAGGAGGCACTGGGGGCACTAAAGATATGGGAAGGAGGCACCGGGGGCACTAAGGACATAGGAAGGAAAGAGGGAGGGAATAGAAAGGGGCAATTCTTGGGCCTGAGTGCAGAAAGAAAGAAATGAAAGAAAGGATACACAGACAGAAGGAAACGCAACCAGAGACTCATGAAATCACTAGACAGCAAAAGTAGGAAAAATGATTTTATTTTTAATTTAGTGATCAAAACGTGTCAATTTTGAGAATTTATATCTGCTGTCTATATTTTGCACTATATTTGTCTATTTTTCTATAGTTACTGAGGTGACCGAGTTCGTGGAGATGGGGTGAAAACAGGGTTTTTAAATTTTAGTCCTAATAGTTTGCCGGTCCACAAAATAATTCTTTTATTTCTGCCGGTCCACGGGTGTAAAAAGGTTGAAAAACACTGGGTTACAGAGCCTGGCAGGGAGAATTTGGTTCAGAATGTTTTTTTTTCTTGTTTTCCTCCTCTAAATCTAGGGTGTGTCTTATGGTCAGGTGCATCTTATGGAGCGAAAAATACGGTACATGTATTATAAACTTGAAAGATATTTTCTAAATAGATAAGTTTTTTAAGAGATTTACAGAAATTAATGTAGGAGTTCAGAATTCTCAATTTGCTAGGTAAAAGGTTACAACACTGAATCAACTTATAGCAAAGAGAACATGTTATTAATATATTCTCAAAATGAACACCTTGAACTGCAAGATAATATGATAAAAAGCATTCAAAGCACGGGAAGATCTACAAACTCCTGGAAATGAAAATAAGCTGATCAAACATTCAGGTGAGGAGCAGGACGCAAAGACAAATTGGAAGCCAGTGTAACTGGATTAGAGAAGGTGTGGCAGGTTCATATTCTTTTACGATGGAAAATCATTTTAGCTGTGGTGGTCTGTAAAATTTACACAGGAGGGGAGGAGCCAGGAGGACATGGCCCAGGAAGTGTAAAAGGCCTGGCCAGAATTAAGTTAAGGAATCCCAGAAGGAAGCAGTGACACCCCATGACATAAGCCTCCATCTTCTGTGTGTAAACTACAACTACAGTCAGGTAGGCCAAGTCTAGGATTACCATATGGCTTCAGAAAAAGGAGGACGGATTGAGACATTTGGGTTGTACTTCCATTGCTTCAATCTGTCTTCCTTACTTCCACTGATAGCAATGAAAGTAAAACCTAGATGTCTCAATGTGTCCTTCTTTTTCTGGAGCCATATGATAACCATAGAAAGTCCAACTTGGTACTATGCAGACTTTTTTATTTTGACCCGAGTGCTTAATAGAAACTGCCCTGATAATTGGAGAGCCAAGACAGAGATAAATGGTGCTGTTGTGCCAAGAGACAGTAATGTGTGGTTACCAGATGTCTGGATTTACCAAGACATGTCTTCTTTTAAGAGGACTGTCCAGATATCTAATCTAATCTAATCTAATCCTTAGGTTTGTATACCGCATCATCTCCATGTTCGTAGAGCTCGACGCGGTTTACAGTAGGAGAAATAGGAAGGAACTACAACAGAGGGTTAGAGGACATACAGACAGGCTTTCAAAACCTGGCACTTTATCTGGGATTTGAAAACCATTGAGCTCGAGATCCAGACGCAGCCCTGAGGAGATGAGGTTTATGTGGGTCAGGGGTTTTGGGCAGAATGGGGTGGGGCCACACATCCTCTTTATTGGGACAACAAATATGGTAACCCTAACCAGAGGCCATTGTCACATTCAACGATTTTGTTTTGAATCTGCCTTCCTCCTTCCTGTGAACTACACGGGACCCCCTTGCCCCCCCCACACCTTCAATAAATAGTATTTACTGTTACTTGCAGCTGCTGTGTGGTCTGTCTTACCTGGGCTCTGGGCCCACCTTCGCTCATGGTACTACAGGTCC
This sequence comes from Geotrypetes seraphini, assembly GCF_902459505.1. Classification (NCBI taxonomy): domain Eukaryota; kingdom Metazoa; phylum Chordata; class Amphibia; order Gymnophiona; family Dermophiidae; genus Geotrypetes; species Geotrypetes seraphini. The sequence continues at coordinate 30,388,871 of NC_047089.1, read as the reverse complement.
CTTGGTCTTATATTTAGAATGAATGATCACTGGGGCAAGACCCTGGTTACTATGCAATTTATCTCCTGTGCAGCACTAAGAACACTACAGTACTCCCCCGATATTCACGGGGTTCCGTTCCAGGAACCCCCGCGAATCTCGAAAAACCGCAAATACGGTTTTTCATGGGGGAGCCTGAAGAGGGCAGTGGGAGAGGGCAACAAGAGGGCAACAGGAGAGCAGCCGGAGCGCCGAGAGTGCAGGAAATCACTCGTGGTACGCTCTGACTGCCTCTTCCTGCACTAAGTCGGGCCTTATCCAATCAGGAGCTGCGTGTCAAAGCAGCTCCTGATTGGATAAGGCCCGACTTAGTGCAGGAAGAGGCAGTCGTAGCGTACCGAGAGTGATTTCCTGCACTCGCGGCACTCTAGCTGCTTTCTTCTGCCTCTCCCGCTGCCCTCTCCTTGTCGGCGGTTCGTGGTCGGAAAATACCGCGAATGACCGGGACTGCGAACCGCCGACCGCGAACGACCGGGGGAACACTGTATTTATTTTATATAAATAATAGATATTAATGGCAAGGGTTACATGATTTGTATCCGCAAATACCGTCACATAACATGTCAAGTATATGAATGCTTGTTTGATTTATTATCTCTATAGTACACATATTTATGAATCTTACATAATTAATCTGTCAATCCATCTTGAGCTGCTAAAAAAAAACCCTGCAGTTCAACGGGGCAGAACATATTAAAAACCAAAAATTAAAGCATCAGTATTGTCAGGTTTGTATGCTAACCCATGGCATGTAATGGACTGATACCAATGCTATTCTTAATTTATTTGTCTGATTTGATTTTTCACATTGAATATTGATCCAGGTACAATAATAAAAATGTACACGCTCTCTAATGGTAAAAATAAACAGATTAAGAAATCATATTCCACTCCTATAAGGCTCTTTTTTTTGGCTACTGTTCATGCTTGTAATAGATTAAGGGGTTTTCCCCTCCCCCATGCAAATGTTAAACCCCCATGTTTTCAATTGCTTCCTATTGTCACATTAGATGGCAAAGCTTTCCATTCAAATGGCCCACATAAGTTAAATGATTTTGTGCATGATTCAACTAATTGATATTGTAGACGAGCAGGCAATTGTAATCTCTCAAGTGCGCTATGCGTTTTAGCGCGTGCTAAATATTAGCGTGCGCTAACTGCGCGCCTAACAATAACGTGTGCATATTAGTCTATGCATGCGTTAGCGATTAGCGTGCGTGTATATTTAGTGCTAAAACGCATAGCACACCTTAGGGGGTTAGTGTTAGTGATTTTGAAGAAGTATATAATACCATCAATGACTGAAAATATGATCTCACATTACCTGCCAAGATCTATAGGGCTCCTTTTGCTAAGCTGCAGTAGCACTAATGTGTGCTTACTAGAGAATGACACGGGGACAAATTTGTCCCCACCCCCTGTAGGAGCTCGATTTCCCTGTCCTGTCCCCGCGAGTTTTGTCGCTGTCTCTGCCCCTGCCCCATTCCTGTAAGCTCTGCCTTAACTTCAGATGCCTCGGATACTTATGATTTTAACGTGCTTGAGGCTTGTGCAGATGAGGATGGAGCTTAGGCATTGGTACAATGAGGCATTATGACATCACAATCTGAGCTCTAGAACAGTGTTCTTCAACCGCTGGTCCGTGGACCGGTGCCGGTCCGCAGAAAATTTCTGCCGGTCCACTCAGGGCTGGCAAGATCGACAAGCTGCAATTTTCTGCTGGTCCGTGGCGAGATTGAGCTGCAATTTCCTGCCGGTCCGCACAGGGCCGGCGAGATTCCCATGTGGGGAGCCTCCGACAGTGGCTTTCTCCCCTCCAAGCAGCTCTCTGTACTTGCCAGTGCAGTCTTAAGGCTTTTGCTGAGTCGTAGCCGTCTCTAATGATGCAACTTCCTCTTTCCTCAGAAGTGGCGCAACCCATCAAAGGACCCATGATTGCCTTAGTGAATCGCTGCACTGGCAAGAATGGAGAGCTGCTGGGAGGGGAGAAAGCCACTGTTGGAGTCTGGTAAGCTGCCGGACAAGGGAAAAAAAGGGATAGCTGCTACTGGACCTGGAGGGAGGGAGAAGGAGCGATGCTGCTGGGAGGGGAGGAGGGAAAGGAGGCTGGGAAGCTGCTGGACAAGGGAACAGCTGCTACTCGACTCGGAGGGAGGAAGAAGGAGAGATGCTGCTGGGAGGGGAGGAGGGAAAAGAGTCTGGGAAGCTGCTGGATAAGAAAAAATAAAGAGACAGCTGCTACTGGACCTGGAGGGAGGGAGAAGGAGCGATGCTGCTGGGAGGGGAGGAGGGAAAGGAGGCTGGGAAGCTGCTGGACAAGGGAACAGCTGCTACTCAACCTGGAGGGAGGAAGAAGGAGAGATGCTGCTGGGAGGGGAGGAGGGAAAAGAGTCTGGGAAGCTGCTGGTTAAGAAAAAATAAAGAGACAGCTGCTACTGGACCTGGAGGGAGGGAGAAGGAGCGATGCTGCTGGGAGGGGAGGAGGGAAAGGAGGCTGGGAAGCTGCTGGACAAGGGAACAGCTGCTACTGGACCTGGAGGGAGGGAAAAGGAGAGATGCTGCTGGGAGGGGAGGAGGGAAAGGAGTCTGGGAAGCTGATGGACAAGAGAAAATAAAGGGACAGTTGCTACTGGACCTGGAGGGATGGAGAAGGAGAGATGCTGCTGGGAGGGGAGGAGAGAAAGGGAAGGGAAGAGAGTTACTGCTGGACAGGAAGAGGAGGGAAGGGAGAAGGAAATAAGAAGGAAACAGCTGGCAGGGAGATTAGAGGAGAGGAAGGGGAGACAGGAATGAGAAAGTAGAGAGATTGATGATGGGAAGGGGGTCAGCAGAGAAATAAGCAGAGAGGGACAAAGATGCTAGATCTGGTGTAGGAGAGATAAAAATGAAGAGAGCAGTGAAGCTGGAATGAATCATGTAAAAAGAAGAGAGGGGGGTACAAGCTGGATGGAAAGGGGAGAGGGGCATAGAAAGAAGACAGATACCATATGGAAGGGGGAGAGGGCAGAGAGTGGATGGAAGGGGCAGATGCTGGATTGAAGAGACAGAGAGGGCAGACACTGGAAGGAAGAGAATGAAAAGAAGATGAAAGCAGAAACCAGAATCAAAAGGTAGAAAAAAATAATATTATTTCTGTTTTGTGATTAGAATATATCAGATTTGAATTATATATCCTGTTAGAGCTGGGGTTAGACATAACTGGGGACTGCAAAGCCCAGGCAGTACTTCTTTAGCTTCCAGCTGGCTTAGGGCTCTCTCTGACCAGGAGGCAATTGTCCTAGTTGCACTCCTCTAGCACTAGTCCTGTCTTATGTGACTGTGGTATTCTGTTAGCATGATATTTCTGTGTAGCATTCTGTAATAATTTGTTTTATTCAGTTTTCTTGATAGTAGAGGGGATGTATATGAAGGGAAGGGGAGACAGGGGTTTTGTTGATCCTTGCTCTGTATTATATATATTTATAAAATGACAATTGCACAGAATATTGTTTCTTTTTATACTTTAATAAAATACATTCAATATAAAATCATAACTGAGGCTTGTGTAGATGGGATTAGATGGTTTGCGGGGAAGCTCGCAGAAACGGGGTTTTTAAATTTCAGTTCTAGTAGTTTGCCGGTCCACAAAATAATTATTTTATTTCCGCTGGTCCATAGGTGTAAAAAGGTTGACGAACACTGCTCTAGAACGTTGCCACTTATGATTTTAAAGCAGTTGAGGCTTGTGCAGATGAGGATGGAGTTTGCAGAGATGGGGCAGGGACAGGAAAAGAACTCACCAGGACTGGATGGGAAAATGAGTTCCCGCGGGGACGGGGGAAAATTTTGTCCCCATGTCATTCTCTAGTGCTTACCACAGGCTAAAAAGCACAACTGTGGAGCACGCTAAAGTGTCCAGTGGTAGTTTTTGGAACAGCACATATTCCCACTCGCTAAAAAGTACATTCTGTGTTTTTTAGCACTAGGGATATGTTTTGGGGCAGAGAGTAGGTATGCCCAACTCTAATCAGATAGCGCAGTGCCCAATTAGTGCGTGGTTAGCACAGGTGCCCTTATCATCTAGAAAACAGGTGTTGATAAGGGCTCTTGCGCTAATAAACATATGCTAATTGGGTCAGGGATGGGTATGATCTATCCTTGCGAATTGAGAGAACTTTTAAGGTTTGGGGTGTTGTTACTCTTGATATCACCCTGGCCATGTTATTGCATGTTAATAATGTTGTAAAATATATATTTTTTATAAATTTAAACAACTATGCAAATCAGTGGCATAGTAATGGGGGGGGGGTGGTCCGCACTGGGTGCCATCTTGGTGGGGGCACTGGCACCCATCCTCATCCCCACCCCATGCTCCTTCTCAACCCCTGCCGAGCGTGTGCGTGTACCTCTTTAATTTTCCTGGCGCCAGGAAAGTTAAAGAGATGTAGGGGAAGGGAGTGCTTGCAGCAGGAGAGGTCGGGATGGAGTGTGGGGAGGGGGTGGAGGGGCACTACCACCCCAGGTGTCACTCACCCTCGCCAAGTGCTTTTATTCTTTTCTGAGGGACATTTTGAGCCTGATTATATTAGCAGTGCCTAGATTTCGATGGAACGAAAGAAATGGAAAATCGCTGGACTAACCCCCTCTTTTACTAAGGTGCGCTATGATTGTCAGCGCACGGTAAATAGTAGCGCGTGCTAATCACACGCTAAATGCTAACACATTCATGTTATCCTATGGATGCGTTAGCGGTTAGCGCACACGTTAATTTAGCATGTGCTAAACGAGCGCTAAAATGCTTAGCACACCTTTGTAAAAGAGGGCCTAAGTGTGTAGCCCTCGATGGAGACTGCCCCAACTTTGTTGGTTGGGCTGAGAAGTTGTCAGTGGCCCCTTTGTATCGTTAGCGTATACTAATGTGAATTTGTTGGTAATAAATGCCTTCTCTGTGCACATCTACTCATGAACTTCAACCACACACCTTTATACCAGCTCCCCAGCCAAGCGGTCCAGAGGAGGGTGATGAAAATGATAGGAGGTTTGCACCAGAAGACATATGAGGAGAGACTGGAAGCCCTGAATATGTATACCCTAGAGTAAAGGAGGGGCATCCACTAAAACTTAAGGGAGGAAGATTTCATGGTGACACCAGGAAATACTTCTTCACCGAACGGGTGATTGATCGATGGAATGATCTTCCCCGCCAGGTGGTCGAGGCCAGTAGCGTGCTCGACTTCAAGAGTCGATGGGACAAACAGGTGGGAGTACTACAGAGTTATGCTCAATCGATAGATACTCCAGGGAAGAAGGGTCCTTGAGTAGGCAGACTAGTTGGAGGGAGGGTTCTCGAGTGGGCAGACTTGTTGGGCCATCGGCCCTTTTCTGCCGTCATATTCTATGTTTCTATGACAGGGGAGATATGATTCAGACGTTCAAATACTTGATGGGTATTAACGTAGAACAAAATCTTTTCCAGAGAAAGAAAAATGGTAAAACCAGTGGACATAATTTCAGGTTGAGGGGTGGTAGATTCAAGAGCAATGTTAGGAAATTCTACTTTACGGAGAGGGTGGTGGATGCCTGGAATGTGCTTCTGAGAGAGGTAGTGGAGAGGAAAACGATGACGGAGTTCAAAGAAGCGTGGGATGAACACAGAGGATCTAGAATCAGAAAAGAATAGTAAATATTGAAGAACTAATGCCAGTACTGGACAGACTTGCATGGACTGTGTCTGTATATGGCCTTTAGGTGGAGGATGGGCTGGGGAAGGCTTCAATGGCTGGGAGGGTATGAATGGGCTGGAGTGAGCTTTGATGGAAACTTCAGCAGTTGGAGCCCAAGCACAGTACCGGGTAGAGCTTTGGATTCTTGTCCAGAAATAGCTAAGGAGAAAAAAATATATATATATATTTTAAAATTTTTATATTGAATTAGGTTGGGCAGACTAGATGGACCATTCAGGTCTTTATCTGCCATCATCTTCTATGTTATGTATTTTTGTTTTTGTTAAGCTATTTATTTTTATGAAATAACTTCATATTATCGCCACATTGCATGGACTGCAGTTTATAGTGCAGTAGGCGTATTTCTTGTTCAACTTTTGATAGTATTCAACTTACCCAAATGGTTTATGTATAAGTGATGGCAATTAAGATTATAACACGAATGCAATCATTACTGTCATGCATTTTTACTGCTCAAAAGTAAACAGAGAAGGCAAACTCTGAAAATTGTATGTATAAGGGGAAAATTACTATTAACAATACAGTTAAGGCAATTTGTTTTCTTACACAGAGCTTTAATTACATTACAGAAGCTTAAAAAGCTTGTCCTTTAGGCATAATTTTACAACTTTGCAATCTGATTAATCTATCTACTGTACATATGTAAGTACTCAGGCATGCAAATACCTATAATGTGAACTTTTTCTACTTTAATTTTCTATTAGACGTGAAATTGCAAACTAATAAAGATTAATAGCAAAGTCAGTTTCCGATTCTGCTAATGAGTTTCTGGTGGCTTAAAAAGAATTCAAAAGCACATCCTGTTAATTTCTCTAAAATTTGTGCACAATGTACAAATATCAATCTAATGTATATGTTGGCAGTGTTTTTGTGTTTGTTGATCCTGAAGCTGAAAGAAGAAGGTGGGAAGATGGGCTTTTACCCCAACATCAAGAAGAACAAAATCATGTCTACCGCCAACAAGAAAGTCCACATAAAGATCAATAATGAAGAGATAGGAGTATGTGACAAACCTAGCACCAGTACTAGTTTTGCCCCTAATAGGATCCGGTGCAGAAGATCTGACCAGGTTAAGTCTGGTGACCAACTGGAGGCTGACCTCCCTTGCTCATATGACCAGAGCAGTAGTGTTCTGGAATAGAGGCAGGCAGACTGGCAACAGCAGCAGCTGGTCTATAAGGCAGCTAGGAAAGCCAGAGAGAAATTAGCTGCACCTACAAAACCCAGGCAGGGAAAGCCTGCAAGGGAACCAAAGCCCATCCCCCTCTACAGGCTGAAGGGGATTGGCTCTGAGCTGATTAAAAGCAGGCTGAAGCAAACAGCAGGGGGAGGAGAGAGTGATGAGAGTGAGTCACTCCAGCAGCTCAAAGCAGTGCAAGAGCCATGGAGCCAAGAAGCAGAGACAGAGGTTCCAGATTGGCCAATGCAGGAGGTGGAAGAAAGCCTCCCCACCTCTGACTTCCAGATCCCTGAAGGTGTGGAAGGAATGGAAGTGCAAGACGCTGGCCCTTTGCTAGAAAGCCAGGCAGAACTCATGGACACAAACTGAAAGGCAGTGAGTAGCTGGGAAGCAGCTGGTGGGTTTTTTTTTTCATTTCTTTCTGAGCAAAAAATGCCTTAGGAATTTACTGCCTGTCTTTGAGCTAACCATTATTTGTGGTTTAAGAAATATACTTACCTAAATGCTGATAACTGACTTTCCTAAAATAAAGTTTGGGGCTAAAGAACCTGGGAGCTGAATGAATGCTTTTTTTTTTAGTTTTGAAACCTTACTGTGGCTACCGTTTGCTGGTAGCATAATCACATTATCTCTCACAGCTGTGCTGCCTTCCAAGAGGTAGCTGCAGTGAAAGTGAGCTCTTTGCAAAGCTGTGCTGTTATTTTCTGTCTAACAGAGAAAATAACCTTTTTTGCTATAAGAACTATCTGAACTTTATATGAGTGCTGGAAGGCTATCTTTCATAATCCAGAGACAAATACTGCTAGGAGGAAGTTTAGTTTTTGTTTTGAATGCCAGTATAAATTCATTGCTGAGCCAGAGTGCAAGAACTCAAGCAAGACAAGCTGTGTTTGGTTTTCTTTTGTACCTTTATTTTGCTTTGAAGATGGAATTTGTGAAATGCTGCAGATATGTGCCTTTGTGTTACACCTTTTTGGACCACTAAGGACAGAATAAAGCCATTATTCTTCTCTTGAAGAACTCTGAGGTGTGGTGACTTAAAGCCAGTACTTACCTTGTTTTCTCCCAGGCCTAGGCAGTTTTCTAGGGTCAATCAAAAGTCCTGAAGATACCCCTGGTCATAGGGGACATACCAGAGCACAAGGTTTGTCACAGTTGAGCTCCGCTCTGAGGAGTGTTTGTGACAAGTTGTTGACAGCTTTGTTTTCTTTGGGTCCCTCATTGATCACAGTGGTGATTTGACAGCAGAGATCAAGCATCAACTAGCATTGGAGCATGCAGCCATGGTGAGCATGGACCAAATATGGAAGTGCAAGGACATCTCAGTCACCAAAGACTAATCACTGCCATTATGTTGCCCAAAAACAAACAAACCCAAAACTGTTGTAACTTCACTGGAAATGTCCAGTTAGCTCTTTTGTAATCCGCCTTGAACTGCAAGGTATAGGTGGAATAGAAGTCCCTAATGAAATGTAATGTAATGTAATGTAATCGTGACATATGGGTATGAGACATGGACACTCACGAAAGCAGATAGAAGAAAAATGGTTGCCTTCAAGCTGTGGTGCTGCAGAAGACTTCTACGAATCCCATGGACAGCTAGGATCACCACCAAAGATGTTCTTGATCATATAAACCCAGAGTTGTCCCTGGAAGGGAAGATTACTGAACGTAATCTTGGACATGTGAAAAGGACAAATTCACTAGAAAAAGAGGTGCTACTCAAAATGGTCAGTGGTAAAAGGACGCAGGGGAGACCAAAGGCCCATTGACTGGATACCATCAAGAATGACACAGAAATGAATATCAAGCAATTGAAAGAAGCCATGGAAAACAGGGAAGCATGGCAAGGACTGGCCTACAGAGTATCCAAGGATCAGACATGACTGAATGGATAACAGTAGTAGTAGTAACCTATCTAGTAATTAGATTTCTTTATAGTAATTTAATTTACAGACTATCTAAATTTCTTGTCATGGTGAAGCATATAGAATAAATGTATGCAGGATTTATCATTTTTAGAAATGTATAATTCATAACTAGCTATTTTTTTTTTTAGCTATTTTAGAATTTCACATAAAATCAATGCTTTTCAAGGTTTTTGTTTGATCAGCCAATCCCAAATGCTTTGCAGAGTCTGTCTCTACCAACTGTATTCATCTCTTCTCTTACTCCCAGGTCCGACATTGCTGGCAAGAGCAACAAGGCAGCAGAGTTGACAGCAAAAGGAGGAAAGTGGAACTTTTCAGTCAATAAGAATGAACACAGCTGAGCAGCGATCAGCACAGAAAAAAAAAGGCACAGAAAGAGTTTTAAGCCCAAGATAGACAATGGGTTGCTGTCTTGTTATTGATGTTACTATCCTACTTGAAGGAATAAAGAACAATGTGGAGAAATGATGTTTATGAGATGGGCTTTCTTAACATTAAAATATGGCAAACCACATAAAACCCTTACATAGGCCCTTATTCTATAAATGTTGCCTAACTCCTAGGTGCCTGTTGTCAATTATCTGCTAGACATCGTGTATAGAATCGTGCCTAGTAATAGCACATATGCAATCTTAGGCACCTTAGGCAATGAATCCTTATGCCCGCTGCCATTTAGACCAGGGTTTGTTTTGGCCTAAATGAGTTTGCCTAAGTTAAGCACCTACCAGTACCTAAATCAAACCATGCTCAAAATCCACCTTGAATCCATCCCTAACAATGCTGAAAATCAGTCAAAACCATTCTGTTTGACAAATTCATCTCCTAAACAGAAGCCTCCAAATGATATATTCTCCCCCTCTCTACCTCGATGTAATTTCGCTGTTTTATTTTTATTATTCCTTTACCTAATTCTTATGTAACCGTCTCTTCTTACATCCTGTATCTCGCTGATTGTCCAGCCTTCTTCGAATGTGAACCACCTAGAAGTCTTTCGACTATGGCGGTATAGAAGAATAAAGTTGTTGTTATTATTATTACTTGCTGGTAGACACCTGAGTTAGATATCTACCTCAAAGTGGTAGGCACATACCAAGTTAGACGCCTAATTATTTTTTAAATTATTAATGATGCTTTCAATTATCAGCATTTATTAAGCCAATTAAGTTTGGCATCTGGGCCAATCAGAGCCTTAGACCTATGGCTAAGCCTAAGGCTCTGATTGGCCTAGACATCTAAGGTACCTCCCATAGGAGGGGCCTTAAGCAACCTAGGTCAATCATAGTCTTAAGCCCCCTGCCCAAGAGAGGAAGCCCCCCCCCCCATTTTGAAGAGGCAGGCCTCTTGGCTCGAGGGAGTAAGCAGCCCTCTGGCCAACCTTTGTAAACAAGGTAAGGGGGATGTGGAGGTTCATCGGATACACAACGGTGACGGCAGGAGGAAGTGGGCATCTCTCCCGCTACTGGGTGGGGAGTGGCAGGGGGGTTGCTTGGTGGAGGGAGGGAATGGGTATCTCTCCTGCTGCTGGATGGGGGGTGTTGGGGAGGTTGCATGACAGCAGGAGGGAGTGGGCATCCCTTCTGCTGATCTTCAATTTGTTTTCTGGGGGTGTTTTGTGTGTTTATTCTGCGCATGTGCCGATCGCTATCACCAATGATGGGCACATGCAAATTTAGCAACCTTCCATGTCTCTCCGCAAACTTCATTTGCATGTGGGTTTTTTAAAGAATGACTCGCATTTTTGAAATCTTTACAGTAGCAAATGTGACAATGGTCTGGCGGATTTTACCGTGAACATTTGAGAATCATCCCCTGAATAAGAAGGGGCCAAGCATATACTTTTCAGTATCAGCTGGTAAGGCTTTCTCTAAAGAAGAAATATGCAGTAACTACATTAAGGCGGATGGGGGGGGGGGGGGACTTGCTCTTGTATCAGTCTGGGTAATTTCTTAGCTAGAGAAAAAAATACAGTATGTGGTTTTACTTGAACCTAACTTTCACCCCAAATAACAGTGGTTTGTTCATCCCGTTTAGCCCTCTGAAAGGACAATTCTGAAAAATTTAGTAACACAACTTCAAATTATGTCAGATCTCACTGCTTGCCACTTTCTGCTTGCTATTCTGTAAGCAGGAAGTGGCAGCAATGAGACGTGAAGTTACTCATGCTTGAGTTAACAAAAAGAAAATAATTGACTCCTGAGCCTTTAATTTTTCAACGCTACATTGCCTATTGGCCTCCAAAGCAGCAAAACTGGACCGACAACTCACCAATCTGATGACTTCGACCATAGACTACAAAACCTTCAAAAAAGAAACAAAAACTCTACTTTTTCAAAAAATACATAAAACCAATTTAACTCAACCAAACATGCTCCAATCTCCTTCTACAATACCAACTACCCATCAGCAAACCAGGAAATGTTCAATCTAAATATTTCTTATATCCTAATTTCATAATCAATATATACTTCTTAATATCTTAATCAATTTTTATGTAATCCGCCTTGAACTGCAAGGTAAAGGCGGAATAAAAATCACTAATGTATAAAGACCTAGAACAATTACTTTCGCCCACTACTAATGAGGAATTTAGGAAACGTCTAAAAACACACCTGTTCCTAAAGCATCTAGACAACTGATCCACTCATCTCTCTCCCCCCAATAGCGATTAACTTGTCCTATTGATCCCTTTTTCCTCAACAATGAATTTCCTTAATTATTAATTCTTTTTCTTCTACCCCTCTTGAAGTCAATCAATTTGTACCTTTGCTTAATCTTTTGTAAACCGCATAGAACTTCACGGTACTGCGGTATATAAGCTGTTATTATTATTATTAATAATGTAATGTAATGTACATGACCTCTAAAGCAGAAGTCTTCTTTTCAATGTGGAAGACTAAACTGGTCTGCCTCCTGCATATACATGTCTCAACCCTCTTCCCCAAATAAGTGGAAAATACACAATAACGGAGTCATAAATCATACTTTTAAAATTACCAAGGAATCAATTTCTTCACCCAAAAATCACATTCTGAAATACCACAGATGTTAATGAAAAGATAAGCACCAGAAGGTCTCAGGACTCTTAGGGACTCTTAGGGAGCAAAGAACGTGTCCTTCCTGAAAGACATCAAAAACCAAGTGGGTACAAAATTTACCATTGCTCTCGATCTCTGAGGTATATCTGGACTAATAGATGTAGAGCTACAAAGTGTTTATCATCTATAACGTATTTAAAATGTTGATTTAACTGTAAACCAGTACAGGTCATAATACAAGTGATGCTTGGTAATGAGATTAGCAGCTGTGTTTACAAAAATTGGAATCTATGCGTTTACTAGAATGAAGGCCAAGATATTGCACAATGCAGTAATCTAACCTTGGAATTGATCAGTGTCTGCCCGATTGTTTTAAGATTTATGATGCAGGGAAAAGTTCATAATTTCCATATTACACACACAGATGGCAGAAGTTGCTTTTCACGGCTGCGCTCACCTGTTTCTTCAGAGTCGACATTTGATCAAAAACGACTCTTGTGCTGCAAAACTTTCTTTCCTGCAGTTTGGGTGATGGTACTAAGTGAAGATGATCATTGACTGCATTCGCTTTGTTAGTTGTTAGCTCTGATTAAGAAGTAAATCCTTAATTGTCTCATCATCAAATACTGTATAATGTAAGATAACAGTCTCTAATTCAATTCTCAAATGCAGTGCCAGAACCTAGTGTCGTCCAATGTTATTACAATGTCAATGTACTTACAGAAAGTACAAGTGACTAATCAGTTTGGCATGCTAGCAGTTTGCAAATAGCAAAAAATTTGGCCTGGCCTTGTCCCAAACATTTTACTGGCCAACTTTATTTTATTTTTATTTCATTTTATTTACTCAATTTTTTAGCCCATCCTCCCAAAGGAGCCCAGAACGGGTTACAAAGTACATCCACAATAATCGAGACAGGACAGAGATGACATAATTTACATAAATTACAATATAGACATGACAATAATTTACAATATAAAGACATAACAATAAAGCATATGCTCAAAGTAGCATCTGGTGAGATTAGGTGGCGTAGGTGCGTTGACTGAGTGGCATTTCTGGGTGAATGACTTTAAGGCGCTGGGTTTGTAAAGAGAAAGGTTTTCACGGCCTTCCTGAAGTTCCAGAGCCCATCTAGTGATCTAACAGAAGGGGGGGGGGGGAATGGTGTGCCAAAGTCTGGGTATGAAATGTGAGTAGGAGCGTTTACGGGCTGTTTCAGTTTTGAGGGAGTGGCCAGGTGGTATGGTCAGTCGTTTTTCTCCTTGGGACCCTAGTGGTCACTTTGGGAAGTAGATTTGTAGTTTAGTTTTCATGTAGTACGGAATTATTTCATGGAAGGTTTTTGAAAGCGAGGACCAGGGCCTTGAAGGTGCAGCATTTTTGAATGGGCAGCCAGTGCATGGAAGCTAACGCAGGGGTAACTTGATGGACTCCTCCCCCCACATAGAACCTGTCTGAGATATCCTCTTCCTACATCAGTCTACTAGAGCTGGCCCGCCAGGTATGTCAAATGTAGGACAGCTATACTATCTTCACAATGTGTGTCAGTTGTTTTAGATTTTTTTATTTTTAATCAGGTTTTAATTCATTATGCGACCATCGATTTCTTTTTTTTTCGTACCACTCTTTGCTTATGATTACGGTTGTGACTTCAGCTCTTGTCATGTTGACCCACCTTTTAAAATTGCTGGCATTTTTCGAGCCGGCTTTACTTTCGGTTTGCTCAGCTCAGAGCGCTACAGATTGTCTCTACTAGGTAAGAGCCATTATAACTTTATTTCATTCTTCCTTTTTATTTTAACATGAACATAGTTATTTTAAGTTATCTTAAGTTCCCATAAAATATTAGCTGATGGTAGTGATGGTTTCTATAGTCTATTGCCACACTGCGACGTTTGTTAGTGCAGTACAGCTACACTTTTTTCACGCTCTGCAGCAGAGACTTTTTATTTATGCGTCTTTAAACCTTTCCGCACGCAAGGTTTTGTTATTATTTATTTTTCATTATTTATATTATATTTTTTTCACTGAGTTTTAGTTTATTATGTGTCCGCGATGCTTCTTTGGCTACTTTTATGTTTACACTCTTTTAGTTTCTTTTGCAAAACCTTGTCCTTAAACATGGGGCTCCTTTTCCTAAGCTGCGTTAGGGCTTTAATGCATAGAATAGCGCACGTTACATTGCCCGTGCATGCTAGACCTTAACGCCAGCACTGAGCTGGCGTTATTTCTAGCCGTGTAGCGTGTGGTAATTTCCTGTGTGCGCTAAAAACGCTAACGCACCTTAGGAATAGGGGCCCATGGTTATGACCATGGTACTTGTTTTGGTTGGCCCGCGACTTTGTCCAAGTTTTTAATTTTGGCCCACTGTGAATTTGAGCTTGACACCCCTGTCCTACATTAAACGCCTGCTTTCATCATACAACTGTTCTACGCGGCAGTGGACATATCTTATCAACTCTCCTTTTCCCTGATTAACTAAGGGCTCCTTTTACGAAGCTGCGGTAGCGTTTTTAGCGCGCGCTAACCCCCGCGTTACGCAGAAAAACTAACATCAGCTCTATGGAGGCGTTAGCGTCTAGCATGCACGGCATTGTAGCGCACGCTAAAACCGCTAACGCAGCTTAGTAAAAGGAGCCCTAAATATCATTTTGCTGGGTCGGTTTTGCATAAATATGTTAATCACGGATGAACAGGCCAAACTTGTACGAATCTTACTCAACTTAGCAATAAAGATAATTCTTACTCATTGGAAGGACTTTTCAGGGGTTACTTACATGACTTGGTGGAATCTAGTAAGCCTAACTGCTAAGTTTGAAAGAGTGTATGCGGAAAAAAGGGTTGTTTGCCCATATTTAAAATGAATATCGGTTTTTTTTTCATTATAGGTAATGTACATCTATGCTGTTTAGTTTCTTGTCTTAATTCTAGTGTTAATGCATGGTAGCTTTTAGTGCTGCCGTTATATTTATACTGATCTTTGTAAACAAATCTGTTTATTATTTGTTATTGTGATCTGTTTATTCATGATCTGTTCTTATTTGAAAATCTTAATAAAATTATTGAACTTAAAAAAAGGTAGTATATAAAGTCATAAATAAGCTTTAGTTCCAAATTATAAGCTTTAATTCCAAATTATTAACCCAAATAGCAATGACCTATATAAATGAGTGCAAAATAAAGCAATCAGAAGCATGGCTGCAACTAAGAATGTTATATCAGGTTTATAATATGTAGAAGTGAAAACTGGGTAAATGACATCAGCTCTTTAATCCACAAAGTTGGACAAGTTCCTGCTAAACTGGAACGTACGAAGGTGAAGATGGACTCATTTAGAGCACTGGTCTTTGACCTGAGGGCTGCCGCGTGAGCGGACTGCTGGGCGGGATAGAAACATAGAAACTGACGGCAGAAAAGGGCCACGGCCCATCCAGTCTGCCCACAACAATGACCCACCCCTACCTTCCTCTTTGAAGAGATCCCATGTGCCAATCCCATTTTTGCTTAAAATCTGGCACACTGCTGGCCTCAATTACCTGCAGTGGAAGATCATTCCAGCGATCAATCACTCTTTCGGTGAAGAAATATTTTCTAGTGTCACCATGAAATTTCCAACCCTTGAGTTTCAGCGGATGCCCTCTCGTTGCCATGGGCCCCCTGAGAAAAAATATATCTTCTTCCACCTCAATGGAAGAAGATATCTTTTTTCTCAGGGGGCCCACGGCAACGGCAATTCTTATGTTCACCCTCGGCAGGTATTTCAAAACAACTGTCCTTAGAACACAAATGGATTAGAATACTCGGAGAGATTACAACCTGGTTATTTACTTTCAGTCACAAATGGAAAAGAAGACAAATTGCTTTTGTTTTGAAGGATTAAAAATAAGGTAGAAATTTATTATTTTACTCATTCAATCTATTTCTTTCTTAACCATTAAAAGTATTTCATCTATGAAGCCACTGTCAAAAATGGTAGGCAAGTTAGAAGTAATGATGAAGTAGTGGGTGATTGCTCATTCTGTTGCTTGTCTGGTGTAAAAAAAACAAAACAGTAAGATACAAAAAAAACAACCTCCAAAGAACTAGGTAGTACAAAAAGTGTAGCCTGACCTCAGGGTTTATAACCAGGCCTGTTTGCTTCGTCATATTAGTGATTGGGTGTTGGGTACCTCTTTTTATACGGACCTTTCTCTGGAGCGGGATCATTTCTATCCTCTTCATCTATTGTATCTCCTCCATGCCCCGTTATCTAAACTCTGTAGGCGTAGTATCTTGTTTCGGTCCTTGTGGACAGTGTGGCATCAAATCCTTCGGTTGTGGAATCAGGACTCTCATACTAGTGCACTTCTCCCGTTGGTGGGGAATTTAGCTTTCCCTCCGGGGGTTGGACCTTCTGTGTTTGGTCGTTGGAGGGCTCGGGGGGTGGAACAGTTGCGGCATGTTCTGCGGGATGATGGGTCTCTCTTACCTTGTGCTGAATTAGCGGGGAGGGGGGTACCTGAGATTGGACTCCCTTTTGCTTATTGTCAACTCAGTCACTACGTGGCTTCCCTCCAGGGGACTTCTTTGCAACCTACCTGTAACGTAGGTTCTCCGTGAACAGCAGGATAGTCAGCCACATATGGGTGTTGTCCCAACAGCTCCCAATTTGCGGATAAGCTCTCCAATAGCTCAGAGAGATTTTTTTTTTTTTTCTCTCTGAGCACGTGCAGTCAAAATCAGAAGAACTAAGAACTTAGCAATAAAAAATCCACCTTATTTTCTTAATGTAGTTTAAGGGTATTGAGTATTGAGTATTGAGGGTAGTTGAATTGAGGTGCAAGCATTACATGATTTCAAATATAGGACTTCTTTTGCTAAATGGCACTAGAAGATTTTAGTGCAGGCTGGTGAGGTAAATGCTCTGACAGTCGTAGAATTCCTCTGAGCATCTGAGCACTTAGCTCGCTGGTCCGCGCTAAAAACCTCTAGTACCGTTTAGTAAAACCAAGCAATAGTTGGTTTTTGTTTTTTTAATGAAAGGTCTACTATATACTTTGACACAAGCATCTCCTACATGGTGATATGCTGGGAAGTAGCTAGCCCTCCAATTTTGGGGGCACCCAGGGGTGGACTGAGTGTTCAAGACATTCCTCCTTCCCCCTCGTTCATGCTTGCTAAAGATATTTTTGCTGGCGGGGTGGCTGCAACCCCGCCAGCCATTTTCCAAGCTGCTCCCCTCTTCTTGGTGCTGTTTCTTTAATGTAGGAGTTCATGCCTCACCTCCAGCCACCGTCAGGACTTCTTGTGCAAGCTCAGTTTGCTAAAAGAGTGCTTATACGAGAGGTACTCTACTTTTTCCAGGGTGCCAAAGCGTGATTGTTATTTTTTTTATTTATTTTGAAACTACTGATTCGTATGATAAATTTATTTATTCCATTCATGTCTTGCTCCTACCCATTACCCTATGACGGGGAGTGTGTGGCTCAGTGGTTAAAGCTACAGCCTGCTTCTTGTGACTCTGGGCAAGTCCCTTAATCCCCCATTTCCCCAGGTACATTAGATAGAACATAAGCTCCCCAGGACAGATAAGGAAAAGTGCTTGAATATCTGACTGTAAACCACTTAGGCCAGGGGTGTCAAAGTCCCTCCTTGAGGGCCACAATCCAGTCGGGTTTTCAGGATCTGCACAATTGAATACGCATGAGATCTATTTGCGTGCACTGCTTTCATTGTATGCTAATAGATCCCATGCATATTCATTAGGGAAATCCTGAAAACTCGACTGGATTGTGGCCCTCAAGGAGGGACTTTGACACCCCTGACTTAGGCTATAAGTGGTATAGAAATACTAAAAAAAATATAAATAGTACAATGAGAATTTTCCAGAAGACTGATTATACTCCATTAGTTCTACATTAGCGAGATTGACTAGGACTGCAGTATTCTATTAAAAATATTTTTGGTCTACATATGTATTCAAGTTACAGAGGAACTGCATATATTTCATTGGAAATCTACAAGAGCAATGTGCCATAAAGATGATATTAACTTTGTCTATATACGCACATGAAGAACTCGAATGTTATAGTTTTAGAAGTATGTTGCCCCAAAAAGAAAAACCCCACCTACTATCACATTCAGTTTGTCATAACGATGTGAAGATCCTTGGTAGTAATACAATAAAAGATAGAAGCAATTCAAGTTTTTGATTCCAAGAGAATTTGGGCCAGATCATAATCTTGTAAACAAAGTATACTCCTGATAAAATCCATTTAACAAATGCCAAAACACAGGCCTCGGTTTAGAATAGTTATCAACATGTGGTGGCAGGGCCATGTAGTAGTTGTTGAGTATAATAGGCCCGTCTGTCTCCATATTACTACAGAGGCCAATGAAATGGTTTGCTAAAGTGCCAGAGTCAACTATTTCATACACAGCTGGGAACGGCCGCAAACCATCATTATACTTGCAATCACACACTTATGTTATTTCATTAAGTGGCGTGACAGTGTAAAAACAGTTGGCTCAGTATGGCCAAGGAAAAGACAGACATCTTTTTTTTTTTTTTCAATATTCTTTATTCGTTTTTGAAATCAAATACATAGTGCAAACAGATGAACAATCAAGTAATATAACATGCTGCACTCTATTCCAACAAATAATATAGACTTTTTTAACCCCACACCCTCCACCCTTACCCTCCCCTTTACCTCTCCTGGATGTGTATAACAATCTTTCATGAATCGAAGGGAAATGTTAATAATTCACATTCATAACTTACCATACTTTGTTAACGGGCCCCAAATTTCTTTGCATTTGCTATGATATCCCAGCTGTAAAGAATTAATATTTTCAAACTTATAAATCTGGCATAAGGATTCCCACCAGAAACTATAATTTAAGTTATCCCATCTTTTCCAGTTTTTCATTATAAGCTGCATGGCCACTGCTGTCATGATGAGGAGCAATTTATTCTGGTTTGCATTGATTGGTCTCTTGGGGGATAATATCGTTCCAAAGAATACTACATCATATGATAATGATAATGGAACTTCCAATATCATAATAATTTGACCCCAAATGGATTTCTAGAATTTAAGTATCAAGGGACAATGATCCAGTGTCCCTACATTGAGATGACAGTGTCAGCATCTATTACATTTAGAACTGTCTAACTTTTGCAACCTAACAGGGGTCCAAAAAGATCTATGTAACAAGAAAAATCAGGTTTGACATTCACTTCTACATTGAACCTCTCCCTCAGTGCTGATGGCAGCACTCTAGTCATACACCCTCTATAAAACAAGTTTGCTGATAACTAATATTTTTATTATTGGGTTTTTTTTTTTTCTATCATAGAATAGGAAATGCTACTGTGAAAACATTAAACACACCGCAGTAAGGATATATAATATTATCTAAATAACTTCACCCTCAAAATGGAGAGGTAATGTGCAATTAATTGCAGATCAGCAGCTAATTAATCATGCCCTAAAGTGAAGCAGTCAAGTGTTAAGAACATTTTATCACTTCAGTTTCGAGATTGTTGCCAACATGTTTTTTTACCAATGTTTTCTTGTCATAGAATAGTATGCAAATGATTTGAGAAAAAGAAGGAAAATGATAGAGAAAATAATGAAAAGGGAATAATAATAGCTTTATTTTTATACCGGAGCACCTCACAGTTCAGTGCGGTTTATAATAAGAAAAAACTGCAAAATACATAGCAATATTACATAAGAGTATCATACATTAAGGGCTCCTTTTTACTAAGGTGCGCTGTTTTTAGCGCGCGCTGCATTGCCCCACGCACTAGACGCTAACGCCAACATTGAGTTGGTGTTAGTTTTTACGCATAACGTGGGGGTTAGCGTGTGCTAATCTGCAGTGTGCGCTAAGTACTGAGCAAGGGACATTGACGCCTTCTTGAAAGCTCAAGGTTTGAAAAATAATAAAAAACATGCAAATGACACCAGTGCAAGGTTTTAAAAATTATAATTAAGATTTATTCAGTTATTGTTTCTATTTTTCCATTATAAGATTCAAAAGAATAAAGCATAATTGCTTGCATTAACAGTTGCGCTAATGGGAGATTGTTATAGTTGCCAAATGCTGGCTTTCTAATAACAAGCTCACCTCAGGATCTCATGACCCTCTATTATATACTTTTGGCTCAGTGACATCATCAGTTTGACAACCAATAAAAATCAACAAAAGAGGTGTTTAAAAGTTAGACAAAGAAATTCCTCTACGGTTAAAAGATAGACAAAGTTTCAGAAAATTACTTTTGATTTCTTATATTCATAACATTTCCAATATTCCTTTATCATTCTTAAAACTTATTTCAGATAATTTACAATTATTAACAGGGTGCTGAAAAGTTCTCAGCCTTAGAGGAAAAAAAACTCTCCCTAAGCTGACAGGTTATGGATCTGCACACAGAAACCTTAGCCTGGAGGAGGAGGGGCTGGCCTCCCCCTGTGCTAACAGCTTCACACAGAAGCCTCCCTATGTTAGAGCAGGAGTCTCTGACTTAATTACTTCCAGATGTTATTTTAGGATTTCTTTAGGTTGCAAAGATATATCATATGTTTTTTCAAAACCCATTATTTTGTTCAATACAGTCACACAATCACATACTTCAGTCATATTTGCTTGGCCAAGCATTCCATACATAATTTTCATTCATAACT
The DNA here is from genome assembly GCF_902459505.1 of Geotrypetes seraphini. Lineage (NCBI taxonomy): Eukaryota > Metazoa > Chordata > Amphibia > Gymnophiona > Dermophiidae > Geotrypetes > Geotrypetes seraphini. Next base: position 30,368,285 of record NC_047089.1, on the reverse strand, counting down.
ATATTTAATTCCTGTTATATCTTAGTTTTGGACACGTTATCTTCCTAACCAGTCTAAGCACATGTGGTATTAATTAACACCACATGGCTTAGAACAAAGACTTGGATAAACTGACCACAAAATGGATTCCCAAAGACAGAGAAGATATAGAAAAGACAAAGAACCAAAATGGATTCCTCTGGTTTCCTTCATGATCTGGCCCAACAGCAAAGTACATAAAAAGAACACCATTCTTTCCCTTATATTAATCTGTAGTGTGTTTTTCTGGCTTTAGCTACATTTATATTCAGATTTTTATTCACCAGTTTGTCGTACGCTTCTATTGGGCGTGGCCTTAACTAACACATATGCTTGTATCTAACTAGAATTACCCAGAATCATATGAAAAACAGGCGCTTTTGTAGAAAAACTCCACAAAAATACTGCACTATCATGTTATGATATCCATTCCATTACCGTCCCATAAACATCACCCCCTACTGGCCACGAGCCACTACTCCTCAGTACGCTAGCGTACCTTAGTAAAAGGAGCCCTAAAAAGTACAATTATACATATTTATCAAAAAGATAAGTTTTCAATAATTTTCTAAAAGTGTGATAAGATGAAGAAATAGACCTAAAATATAAATCAAAGTTCGAAAAAGAAGATATAGATAAATAGATCTCTCTCACTCTCTTCCTGTCTGTTGACAGTGAAACCAGATAGTCAATGCTGGGGCTGTATATGAAATTATCTAATCCAAAGAACCCCGTAAATATCTAGCAGATCTTGATAAACTTTTATATTTTTAAAATATTTTTAGGAGGCGTTAAGATTTTTGGCCAATCTTTGATTTTTAAGTTCTCTCAACTTTGGAACGATCTTCCGCTCCTTTTAAGAAGTTCTGGTTCTCTCTTATTCTTTCATAAGTTTTTGAAAACTACTTTATTCACCAAACACTTTGGAAATTAATTATTTTTGATATCTTTTTTATGGTTTTTATTTTTTAAGTTAACTATTGTAAACCGAGTTGAGCTTTCTTAGAATGAAAACTCGGGATACAAAGCCTTACTGGATTAGATTAGATCCTCAGAAAGTCTTCCGAGTAGCTTAACTCTTCTCAGCGATCTTTATATGTAATTTTAGTGCTCATTTAGGGGGGTCTTACTAAGGCGCACTAGCTAGAATTACATTACATTATATTAGTGATTTCTATTCCGCCATTACCTTGCGGTTCAAGGCAGATTACATCCAATCTAAAACAAAAATTACATTCAAAATTTGAAGGAATAGAATAAGCGATGACATAGAATTTTTAAGGTAATATATATATTTGGTAAAGAGTTACCAAAGGGAAGTGGAGGTCTTTAGGAGATAAGAATAGGGTGAAATTATGGGTTTTAGATAACGTTTGGTAGATAAAAGAGTATTAGAGAGATCTAAGGGTAAATAGAGTTTTGGATATTGGGTTGGGATTGGTTGTGCTGGATAAGTTTTATGTGTTTTTTGAAGAATATAATGGTCGTGTTAGCATTTAGCGAGCGCTAATATCTAGCAAGACATTTCACTCACTGTGCATCCAGAGTTCTAGGGGGAGTTTTGGGAGGATGTTATGGGCAGGCTTAACTTGGTCATCTTGTGATGATCGAACCTTTTCCAAGAAGTCCTGGACAGAACAGATATTCAGAGCGAGACCTGTTTTCGAAGCGTCTTAAGTGCCACAATGGTACCCAAACTGATCAGATGACCACTGGATATATTAAGATATGAAACCCCCCTCCCTCCCATACACACACATACATACACACTTCCCCACTGCTCACTAATAACAATAATAATTTTATTTCTTATATATTGCCTAACCAGGAATGGTTTTAAGCGGTTCACAACAAATAAAAACTGATCATACAGTGAAGAATACAATTTAAAAAGGAAATACATCAGATAATAAAATATAAGAAATGCATAAAAATTTGAAAAGACGACAGAATACAATTAGGATACAAATTTATCAAATAATTGGGTCTTCAATAATTTTCTAAAATCAAGATAGGAGGAAGCTCCTAGCATAGTTTTTCCAAATCAACCATTCAGTTTAGCAGCCTGAAAAGAGAGAAATCTTTTATAACAGGGGTAGGGAACTCCGGTCCTCGAGAGCAGCATTCCAGTCGGGTTTTCAGGATTTCCCCACTGAATATGCATGAGATCTATTTGCATGCACTGCTTTCAATGCATATTCAGTGGGGAAATCCTGAAAACCCGACTGGAATACGGCTCTCGAGGACCGGAGTTCCCTACCCCTGGGACTACTGCTATTCAATATATTTATTAATGACTTGGAAACAGGGACAAAGTGTGAAGTTGTAAAATTTGCAGATGACACAAAACTTTTCGGTACAGTTAGATCTGTTGAGGAATGTAAAGAACTCCAAAGGGACCTGAACAAACTGACTGAGTGGACAAATAAATGGCAGATGAGCTTCAATGTGGAGAAATGTAAAGTTATGCACATAGGGAAAGGGAACCCGATGTATAATTACACAATGGGGGGGGGGATGACATTAGGAAAAGGCAACCTAGAAAAAGACTTGGGGGTTTTGGTGGATAAAACAATGAAACCGGCAGCACAATGCACAGCAGCCTCAAAAAAGGTGAATAGAATGTTGGGCATTATCAAAAAAGGTATCACTACCAGAACCAAGGAAATTATCCTCCCGCTGTACAGGGCAATGGTGCGACCGCATCTGGAATACTGCGTCCAGTACTGGTCGCCGTACCTAAAGAAAAATATGGCGATACTCGAGAGGGTCCAGAGAAGAGCAACAAAAATGATAAAGGGCATGGAAAACCTCTCATATGCTGAGAGGCTGCAGAGGCTGGGGCTCTTTTCCCTGGAAAAGTGGAGACTTAGAGGGGATATGATAGAAACTTATAAGATCATGAAGGGTATAGTGAAGGTAGAGAGAGACAGATTCTTCAGACTGGCGGGGGCAACAAAAACCAGAGGGCACTCAAAAAAATTGAGGGGGAGATAGGTTTAGAACAAATGCTAGGAAGTTCTTCTTCACCCAGAGGGCGGTGGACACCTGGAATGCGCTTCCAGAGGAGGTGGTTGAGCAGAGTACGATTTTGGGTTTCAAAAAGGGATTGGACGAATTCCTAAAGGAAAGGGGATCCAGGGGTATAATTAGAGGGTTACTATACAATACAAAACGCCCTTGAGTAATAGATCACTACAGGTCATTACCTGGGGGGCTGCCCCGGGAGCGGACTGCTGGGTATGATGGATCTATGGTCTGACTCGGCAGAGGCAATGCTTATGTTCTTATAACAACACAATTTAACAGAAGGAAATGTAAACAAAGAAACTCTATGTGTGGACTTATTTGAGTGGTTCAAAGAAAAATGGGAAAGAAGGTAGCCAGGTGACAAGCCAAAGATTGATTTATAACAAATACAAGCAAAGTTAAACAAAACTCTGGCCTCAATCGGCAACCAATGAAGTTTCTGATAATATGGCGTAATATGCTCCCATTTTTTTCAAACCCCAAATCAATCTGCAACTGCAGTGTTTTCAACCACTCTTAATTTTCAAAAAAAATTTTTTATAGGCACCCAGATAGATAATATTACAATAGTCAAGAATACTTAAAACAGATGACTGCACTAACAGACGGAATGAAGCTTCCCCCCTCCCCCCCAAAATCTGAATGAAAAAGTACATACCTTTCTCTAGAGCAGCAGCACTGGGAATGAGAAAGCCTTGTAGAGCAGTGATAATTGAAAATTTTAATTTTGGGAAAAAACTTCAGAGATCTTAATAAAAGACCTGCATTTTGAAGGAAAAAAAAAAAAAATCAATATAGCAGGTCAAATCTTAATCATAGGTTGACAAAACTCCCATACAGCTGCCTCTTACTTAATTGACTTTATGCTCTGTGTTCAAAATTACTTTTACATCAACTGAATCAAACGCAGCCACAAACGCCAAAGAGATGACCATTGCACTTATCTCTTGCCTGACAGGGACCTTATCCTGCCTTAAATACGCCTCTAACATGCTCCCTTAAAATTTAGATGCACTGGAGACAAAGGGCCGGATTCTGTATATGACGCCCAGTCTCAGAAGCTGCCTAAGCGTGTTTTGAGAATCACACATGAGCACCCTATAGAGAATCACGTCTTTCCTCATGGACAGACGACTAAGCCTGTCTAATAACCCAATTCTCTAAGTGGCATCCATTGCACAGGTGACGGTTAGAGAATCGGGTTGCTGCTGAGCTTATCGCAACAAGGGATCTCCCTGCCGGGATGTTTAGCAGCAACCCGTCTTCAGCCCCCCCTGACCACCCCCACGAAGACTACTGGCAGGAGGGATACCCAGTCCCTCAAGCCGGAACCCCCCACCCCCTGAACATTGCGGTTACCCCTCCACCCCTTGGACCCCAATCAGCCCCTCCCCAGACCCTCCTCCACCCCCTACCTTAAAATGTTTGCTGGCCGAAGGCATCCTTCCTGCCTCTCACGAATGGCGGGCCTGCCCCTTCCCAGTGCATCAGGCCTAAGGCCCTGATTGCCCTAGGTGCTTAAGGCACCTGGGCCAGCCGGAATTTTAGACCCCATTCGCAGTGCATTCTGGGAGTGGCCTAAAGGATCTGCATCCCAGAATGCACTGCAAATGGGGCCTAAGATTTCAGTTGGCCCAGGTGCCTAAGGCCTCTCCTACGGGAGGAGCCTTAAGCGGCTGGGGCAATCAGGGCCTAAGGCCCCTCCCCAGTGTATCCCATAATGCACCGGGAAGGGGCAGGCCCACCGTTTGTGAGAAGGCGGGCCAGTCAGCTGGAGGCAGGAAGGATGCCTCCGGCCAGCCAACATTTTAAGTTGGGGGGGCTGATGGGGTCCAGTGGGGAGGATGCCTGCGATGTTCGGGGGGATGGAGGAGATCCAACAGGAGGGGCTGAGCATCCCTCCTGCCGCACGATATTCAGGCGATGTTCAGGGGAGGTGGGAGGGGTTCCAGCAGGAGCGACTGGGCATCCATCCTGCTGGTGATCTTCGGGGGGTGGGGGGGGGCAGACGGCTGTAGCCGCTAAACTTATTGTGGCAGGGAGATCCCTTGCTGCGATAAACTCAGCAGCTGTGTCTGCTTACAATGTAGGCCCCAGGAGGTTTTTTTAGAAACGTGCGGCCCGATTGGCTGCCTACAATTGGGACACCATTTATAGAATCTGGGCCAAAATGACCAGAAAGACATCTAAAAAAATCTGTTTCAAAAATGCCCTCTTGACTTTTTGACTAGTAAGGCATCCAAATGCCTGTTTATGCTGTCTTTTGGACATTTCTGTTTTTTTGTTTTTTTTAAATGAGTCCCAATGTGTATTATGCTGACAGTCAAGATAGGGCTTTAACTGCCAACCATTCACACATCTTTCAGAAGCAGTTTCTATATATCCAATATATGGAAGTAAACCCTTCTGTTGCAATTTCTGTAAAGGGAAAAGAACTCGTATAAACAAATATTTGTGGAGAAACCAGTGCTTAGTAACTTATTACTCTTAGGGATCCTTTACTAAGCTACAATAAGTGCTTATCACAGCTTAAAAGGGCTTACCATGGGATATGCACAGTTATGTATAAACCATGCAATAAAAATGGTTTAATGGTTTTGTGGAAGGATATGTCAGAGTGAATATTTCTGTGTTAATCAGTTAGCACGCCTATATGACCCCATGTTAACTGATTAGTGCAGGATGAATGCAAACCCCTACAAAATGTGAGGGTGCTGGAAAGTTATTGGCCCAACCAAGAAGAGAATGGCTTGGATAGGGTTCAATCAATGATCTGAAACAATATCAAAACCGGATAATTTTGTTTCTGCAAATTGGCACTTGCCCTATATACTCGAATATAAACCGAGATTTTGGGACAAAAAAAAATTGGCAAAACCAAAAAGTCAAATACAAAAGAGGTGCACAAATAATCAGTCTAAGACAAAAATCACCTCTGGACTAGCACCTTTTCTATATAGTTATAATAGTTCAAAAATTTTAAAAATTATATATATTTATGAAGTTCGAGCCAATGATTGAGATTCTGACCTGACAACATATCTAGCAGTACACTGCTTGACTTTAAGGTCTCTGAGGCTTGTCTTCGTATAGCTATTTATTCACTAAGGTGCTAGTCCAGAGGTGATTTTTGGCTTAGATAAAAAAAAATTGGCCCCAAAATGGGGGTCTTGGTTTATACTCGAGTCTACACTTGAGTACTTCTCTAACTGAAAAAAAAAAATTAAATCTATCAGGGGTTTTGCTGTGGGGAATGGCATAACGGATCCGGGGCAAGCCCGAAATACGAGGCAGGCAGCTGATCGCTCCTGGCGGCAGCCATGGCGGTTATCCATGCTGTTTGCCAGCCACCAGGGGAAGGGGGGAGTGAGGAGTTAGCAGTGCATCTGGATTGCGATGAGCCCTGCCTTCTGCCGCAGTCCCAGTCCTGCTAAACTGGCTGGCAATGAAGAAGCCAGACACTGCAAGGGCCTTCCCTCTTGCCAAGTTATTATAGGCTCTGCCGGTCTCGATTCCCCCCTCCCCACCTCTCTGGTTACTTCCAGATTTTGAGGAGCGGGATCAAGACTAGCAGAGCCTATAGTGACTTGGCAATAGGGAAGACCCCCCCCCCTGGAATCTGGCTTTTCTTCAACCCGTTTAGAAGGACTCTTTTCAGCTACAGTGGCAAACATATCTCACTCCCAGATTTTCAAAAGAACTTAAATCCAAATTAAAAAGGATTTCTCAGGATTTCTCTCTCTCGACAATTTGAAGCTACCAAGTGGAAATAAAAAAATCTGTGAAAGTGGGGCCTTTGCTTTTTCAGTTTCAAGGAGGATGATTTCAAGTCTGACATTGATAGAAGATGGAAAATGTCATGCATTAGAATTCTGCCATGGTGCTGGCACTAATACAATTTGGGATGCTGGTATCAGATATAAGAGAATGCTAATTTGTGAAAGGTACCTCTAGTTTAACTTTTACATAGAGTATTTATTATAATATTTTTCATAAATTGCTCTTTTCTTCAATTCAACAAGTGTCATGATTATTATGTGACTACTTTCAAAAAGTAGCAATCTCTGCTGTACACATAAGAACATAAGGATTGCTATTCTGGGACAGGCCGAAGGTCCATCAAGCCCAAAATCCTGTTTCCAATAGTAGCCAACCCAGGTCCCAAGTAGTAAAACAGATTTTATGCTGCTTATCCTAGGAATATGCAGTGGATTTCCCCAAGCCATCTCAATAATGGCCTAAGGACTTCTCTTTCAGGAAATTATCCAAATCTTTTTAAAACCCTGCTAAGCTAAACTCTTTTAGGAAATTATCCAAGTCTTTAAGCCGTTAAGCTAACTTATTTCATCACATTCTCTGGCAATGAATTCCAGAGTTTAATTACACACTGTGTGATGAAATATTTTTTTCCGGTATGTTTTAAATCTACTACTTAGTAGCTTCATCGCATGCCCCGTAATCGTAGTATTTATGGAAAGAGTGAACAGATTCACCTCTGTCCTCTCCACTCCACCCAGTATTTTATAGATCTCTATCATATCACCCCTGAGCCATCTCTTTTCCAAGCTGAAGAGCCCTAGCCGCTTTAGCCTTTCCTCATAGGGAAGTTGTCCCAAAGCTTTCATTATTTTCACTACTCTTCTCTATATCTTTTCTCTATATTTTTTTGAGATATGGTGACTAGAACCACACACAGTGCTCAAGTTGCGGCTATACAATAGAGCAATACAATTGCAATATAACAGTTTCATCTTTGCTTTCCATTCCATTCCTGATAATTCCTAACAATTTATTTGCTTTCTTAGCCGCTGCTGCACACTGAGCTGAGGGTTTCAACGTATCCTCAACAATGACACCTAGATCCTTTTCCGGGGCAGTGACTTCTAACATAGAACCCAGCATCACTTGGCTATACTGCAGTTCGAATTTCTCTTTCCCACATGCATTACTTTGCACTTGTTCACATTCAATGTCATCTGCCATTTTGACGCCCAGCCTTCCAGTCTAGCAAGTTCCTCTTGCAATTTTTCACAATTCTCTTGTGATTTAACAACTTTGAACAACTTTATGTCATCAGCAAATTTAATTATCACACTAGTTATTCCCATCTCTAGATCATGGACAGAAGAGACCCCATAGACATCATATATCTAGATTTCCAAAAAGCCTTTGACAAGATGCCCCATGAACGTCTACTCCGGAAACTAAAGAACCATGAGGTGAAAGGAGACGTACATAGATGGATCAGAAACTGGTTGGAGGGTAGGAAACAGAAGGTAGGAGTGAAGGGCTACTACTCGGACTGGAGGAGGGTCACGAGTGGTGTCGCGCAGGGCTCGGTGCTTGGGCCGCTGCTATTTAATATATTCATAAATGATCTAGAAACAGGGACAAAGTGTGAGATAATAAAATTTGCAGACGACACCAAACTATTTAGTGGTGCTCGGACTATAGAGGACTGCGAAGAATTGCAAAGGGACTTGAACAAGCTAGGGGAATGCGCGACGAGGTGGCAGATGAAGTTCAACGTTGAGAAATGTAAAGTATTACATATGGGAAGCAGAAACTTGAGGTACAACTATACGATGGGAGGGATGTTATTGAATGAGAGTACCCAAGAAAGGGACTTGGGGGTAATGGTGGACTTGACAATGAAGCCGACGGCGCAGTGCGCAGCGGCCGCTAAGAGAGCGAATAGAATGCTTGGTATAATCAAGAAGGGTATTGCGACCAGAACGAAAGAAGTTATCCTGCCGTTGTATCGGGCGATGGTGCGTCCGCATCTGGAGTACTGCGTCCAATTTTGGTCGCCGTACCTTAAGAAGGATATGGCGTTACTCGAAAGGGTTCAGAGGAGAGCGACACGTCTGATAAAAGGTATGGAAAACCTTTCATACGCTGAGAGATTGGAGAAATTGGGTCTCTTTTCTCTGGAGAAGAGGAGACTTAGAGGGGATATGATAGAAACTTACAAGATCATGAAGGGCATAGAGAAAGTGGAGAGAGACAGATTCTTCAAACTTTCAAAAAATAAAAGAACAAGAGGGCATTCAGAAAAGTTGAAAGGGGACAGATTCAAAATGAATGCTAGGAAGTTCTTCTTTATCCAACTTGTGGTGGACACCTGGAATGCGCTTCCAGAGGACATAATAGGGCAGAGTACGGTAACGGGGTTTAAGAAAGGATTGGACAATTTCTTGCTGGAGAAGGGGATAGAGGGGTATAGATAGAGGATTACTACACAGGTCCAGGACTTGTTGGGCCGCCGCAAGAGCGGACTGCTGGGCACGATGGACCTCAGGTCTGACCCAGCAGAGGCATTGCTTATGTTCTTATGTTATGTTAAAAAGCAGCGGTCCCAGCACAGACCCCCGAGAACCCCACTATATACCCTTCTCCATTGAGAATACTGAACATTTAAATCTACTCTCTGTTTTTTGTCTTTCAGCCAGTTCTTAATCCTTAATAAGACGTTACCTCCTCTCCCTACACTTTGGTCATTTACATCAAAACATTTTAAATATTGTGAGTGTGCAACTTTTAATGATCTTGATAACTGAGAGTAAATTATCAAACTTTCTAGTACATGGCAGACACATTATCCTTTAACATTCAGTTAAAATGCTAATATTCACATTACTTTATATAGACCTTCTGAACCACCGATATGTCAACTTATTTTATGAGCAAAAACCAATAAGGGAACAAAAAAGGACTTTTAATACCTTTTTAAGCCTGAGTGGTGCGCAGAATCCAAGAATGGAATGAAAAAACTCAATGTGGGGAACAAACCTCTATAGAGTTTTTCACAGAATCTATCATTGCACCAACTTTGTGGTAAAAGGTGATTAAAAATGCTTCTTAAAAAACTATAACGTGTTTCATATATCCATAAAGTGAAATAAATGTCCAACTCCTTGATAGCTTCAAAAAAGGTGAAATGAAAAAGTAACTTAACTTAAATGTCCGTACAGCGATGGTCCGGCAAGGTTCTGACGCGTTTCGCCGAACTGGCTTCCTCAGAGAACCCGCTGCGCTGTGTGCGACCTGCAATTTCATATACTTCCTAAGCAAAAAACAAAAAAGAAGGTGATACTTTGCAAAGTTCAAACTTATTTTATGAATCAGAAAAGCTTGCAAAAATAAAATACAGCATTCTGTTAGAAATGCAACATTGCTATGAAAGCTAGCATTTTTGCTCTTACAGGAAGGCAGCAGTAATTCCACTGAAACCAGGCGTCCAGCATCCTTAATGCAAACCAAGCAGCCATAGATAACAGATATTATGTGCCTTTCCCCAGGTTTAACAATTAAAGCCCACTCACGACTGTTGCTCCTCTTATAGGCCAGATGGCTCCAGAGGTCTTGTCTGTTTAGAGCACTTTCAATGTTTTCCCTTGAGGAAAGATTCCATTTTCACTCTTTCAACCTAGCTGAATCCGAAATCAGCTCTGATTAACGCTTTCACGATTTCATCCTCATCCAATTACTTTAGGATAGTGAAGCTGGGAATTACCTGTCATAGGGCCTGTTTCAACACGTTTACCATGGTAAATGCCCTGAAATAATATTCTTTATGAAAATTAAAAAGGGCATTGTTTATTGACAATTGTACAACAGTTTTGATGAGACTTGCAGTAACTGTGAAATTTCCAAACTTAAGTTATTTTCTCTTGCAAGATGTGCTGTGCATCGCTTTGCTTTCCTATATCTGGGTGTTACTAACACTTTGCAAACTGGAGGCTGCAGGAATTCAGATCACGGTCCCTTTTGCTTCTAGCTTTGGCTAGAAATGACAAATAAAGAGGTAAACAGGCACAAACGAGGTATTGAAGGTTAAGGATCCATTTGTATGTTTTCTACCTCTGTTTCCTACAGATAATAAAAGTGAGATTATTCTTTTTCACTCTATGGAATATTCACAGTATATGAAACAAAATAGATCTGCTTGGGTCGCTTGTCAATTTTCTTACCAATTTGAAAAGAAAGTGATATTTTTTAGACAGTAATTTTATAACAAGGCACCTGGCTTTATTTTATAAAGCTACATAGGCACCACTCTTCCCTCTAAGCAGAGCGAGAGTCCTCCAGCTGTATTGCTTCCAGTGGAGGGCAGTGTTTCAATATGGTATTTTCATTTGCTAGGGACAGGCAGGTTCCCTAGATTCCTGCAGAGCTTGCCTGAGCCCCACTATTGAAAATGTGATAGTGAAACAGCATCACCCACTGGCAGGATTGCAGGTGGAGGACTCCTGTTCAGTTTAGAGCAGTGGTCTTCATAAGTGTTTGAGGTTTGTGCGGTTAAGGCAGAGCTTACATGAATTGGGCAGGGACAGGGACAAAGACAAAATTCACGGGGACGGGACGGGGAAATTGAGTTCCTGGGGGGACAGGGACAAATTTATCCCTGTGTCATTCTCTAGTAGGAAGCTGTAGCAGAGGGAAAGCTTCCAGATCCACTGAAAGCAGCATGTTTACTTAATTCATGCTGCCCACGGCCCAAATAAAGCAGACTGCAGCGTTGGAAACAAAAAGTGCCAGATCCGGATGAGAAGGTGGGGGTGGAGAAAGGGGATGGGGAAGGAGGTGCCAATCCACTGTGGGAAGAAAATTGGAAGGAAAGGAGAAGGCAGAGAGAGGGAGGATATGGTGCACGTGGATGGGGAGGAGGGGAAGGGTAGAGAGAGAGAGGAGATGGTGCACATGGATGGAGAGGAAGGGAAGGCCAGAGAGAAGGATGAGATGGTACACATTGGATGGAGAGGAGGGGAAGACATGGAAAAGTAGATTGAGAAGGAAGCAGAAACATGGAAGAAAGCTGAGTGTTAAAAGCCACTTTGCAAATGCTTATACTGTCCCAGCTGGATTACTGCAACTCTCTCTATGTGGGCCTAAACTCTACTCTTCTGAACAAACTACAGATGACTCGAAACACGGCTATCAGACTAGTATTCAAACTAAAAAATTTGACTCCATCTCACCTTACTGTAAGAACTTATACTGACTACCTGTCAAAACTTGTATCACCTTCAAACCATCATGTATAATGTTCCAAATCCTATATGACAAAAACTGCTGAACCACTCATAAACTTATTCATCAAGTTCTGGTCAACATCAACCAGAAAACTATACTCACTTCAACTACTCCTTACATCTACCAAAGGGGTTAAATACAAATGCTCTTCGACTCAAACTTCACTTACCTTAGCACTATGACCTGGAACAACCTCCCGACTGGCATCAGGAAGGAAACATTCTACAATAATTCTGAAAAAAATAATTAAAAACTCTTTTTTGAAAGCATTCACACTATAGATAACTAACTCGAAATAACTAATGTCACTAAATTCCATACTCAACTCGAGTATTATACCAGTACATTAATAGAACCTCTATTCTCTCTTCCCCATCACACCATTCATAACTATGCCCTCCTCAAACTGCTATAGCATATACATTCTTTAATTTGCTTTGAACCTGTTTAGACGTAGCTCGACTCAGAAATATTAGATTAGATCAGATTAAAATTTAAAGCCAAAGAAGGATGTAGGGCAGAAAGTAAAAGAGAAAAATAGCAAATGGATAAGGTGGCCCTGGAAAAAGAGTTAAGAGCACAGACTAAAAGAAGTGCAACCAGAGATTGGGAAAAGATGATTAGAAAAATAACATCACCAGACAACAAAGGTAGGAAAAATGATTTTATTTTCATTTCAGTGATTGAAATATGTCAGTTTTAAGAATTTACATCTGCTGTCTATATCTTGCACTGTTCAAGAAGAAATGCATTTCTCTCTATTTCTCTGGTGGTGTACTGCATACAGAGTCTGGCATCATGGGTTTCAGTTGTGTATATTACAATTTTTAGTTTGTGTGACCAAGGCCAGATGTTCTGGTAGGAAAGAATGTTGAAAAGCCCTTTCATGGCCCCAAGTAGGAAGATATTTGTTGGCTCTCCTTCAGCCCTATTGGACCCGAAATGACCCTCGCTTGAAAAGTAGTGAAGACTAGCTGGCTTAGAGGGCAGTGGTTATTTTAGAAGTTCTATTTTTGTTTTAGATATTTGAAAACTAGCATTTAGTAATTCTTCTTGCTTGGGTATGCAAAGCCCAACTTTATAAAGCCAGAATATAGACATTTTAAACTAGAGCATCTCTGTAAACATGGAATGCATATCCAGGACCCTCATTGGTATAATTTTCATTCATATGGACATTCCAAAATTACCCAATAAAACTCCCCCCAGCAAAAAGGTACAGAGCAGAAGTTGAATGTTTCACAGATAAGTTTCTTTCACGCTTTTTGGAATTGTGTTAAAAACAGTATATTTCAAATTGAACTGTGAATTCCCCAGCTGTAGCTATTTTGTTTATTATTTTTGAAGTTTTTTTGCAATTTGACACAATTAATCACCCTGTCTGGAAACACATTACTTGAAATTGAAAACTTCTGAATGTGTGATATATTTACAACTTATCCACGTGTGGAGTTTTTTTTATACCCATGATAATACAGACTGCTTAAAGTACAGTGTATGAGGTCTGTTTTTCTCTATTGGCCTCTTTACAAAGCTGCGCTAGCGGCTGCGCTGCACTAGCATCCCCAAAGCCCATAGAGATTTAAAGGGCTTCGGGGCTGTTACCACGCAGCAGCCACTAGCGCAGCTCTGTACAAGAGGCTGTATGTTTTTTGTGCTTATGATTTTTGTTATGTTATGATATGACTGGATGTATGTATGATTCTGCAAGAACAAACTAATAGTGCATTTATTTAATTTTGCTTTTGCCCTGGTTTTTGATTGGTTGATTTCAACAGTCACATTACAATTTAACATACAAGCTCCCGATGTTAAAATCAGCAATAACAAAACAATTTCCCTCTACTACTAGACACAGTGCAATGTAAGAAACATAAACTTTGCAAATAGACATTCAGAAATTGCCCATATCATACTAGCTCAAAGATCATATTGATGAATTCAGGGGGGAGACCCCTATCCAGAATATCCAAACAACCCCTGTGGTCACTCCTATGCTTCTTTCTGGGGTTTTACGGCAGCGGCATGGCTGTGCTTCGCTGGGGACGCACTTTCACTGTTCCCGGGCTCAAACCTGAACTTTTTGCCTGGTCCTCACATCATCTGGGCACTAAACCCACTGAGAAACTAAAGGAGGCTAAGCCTGCAGCTCCCCATTCCCCCATCATATGCTGCATGGCACGGGCAATCCTCAGATGGTCATCCTAAACATATCTGGCATGAATCCAAGGTACCTGGGCCTAAGAAGTCTATCACACTAGTTTTTGATCAAAATCAAGGTGTTTTGAGGCAGATAGAAGCTTTTGTTTTCAAATCAGAAAATCCAATATGGACGTGGTGGCAGTGATTTTAGCACCAAAAAAGGCCTGTGAGAGCTACACTAGGGTCCAAAACCTACCAATTTTAGAATTTTAGAGCTAAGGGACCCCAGAACTTAAAAAAATCCACTTTTAAAGACCCTCCAATTTTGTTTTAAAAGGCTGTCAGCCTGTTACTCACTGTGCAATGCTGTGTGCTGGGGGCTGCTTGTGGTGAAGCTGCAGACAGATTACAGGGAGGACTTCTGCCTCAAATAAGCATGGAATCTGAACTGCTTATCTCTTCAGACAACCGGCTCAATCCCCACCGGAGTCTTGCGTGTGCAGTCGGGGAGGAAAGCAGTCGGCTCCAACCCTGGAAAAATCGCCAAAGGAGCTACTCAGCCTCAGTTCTCAAACCCACTGTGGACAGAACCTGGGGCAAGCCTTGGTCCCATGAGGCAGGCCCCTGAGTTCCCGGACTGTTAGTATAGGCTGGTTAAGTGAGTACAATGTAAGGCATTCTGCCCCTTGGAAGTAGATATAACATAAAAATTAGCTTAACTGTTAAGTTCTATGCATTTTACAAAAAGTTTTTCAAACCGCAGCATTCTGAATGATACGCAATCTGGAAAGGTTTTCTTTAATACCTGCAAGATAGACAATATTACAGTAGTCCAACTGACTTAGCACCAAAGATTGAATCAACAATTTAAACGATGAAACATCACAATAAGTTCTCAGAGTGCGCAGCTTCCACAACATGAGGAAACTCTTTCGTACAACAGAATCTACTTGATTACTCATAGGCTCTGATCAAGGATCAAACCTAGGATCTTAATGGTAGATTGAATCGAATAGGATATTGCATTTAAAGTCAAAGAAGTCTCTGACCTTAGAGTCTGCACTCTCCCGCTGTCAGAGATGTTCAAGATGGGATCCTCTGCAGCACTGAAAAGCCTTGCAAAAGGTAAGCAAAAAATAAAAATTAATGGAAAAATAATCATGAGCGGAAAAGGCAGGCTCCTACCATCTCGCATGTAGAGAGACAACTGAGGAATTGGACGACATCCCAGAGAGATGGAAGGCGGACCAAAAGAGCTTATGAGGCTCTTTACAGGAATTCTCGTGGGAATAGATTGACTACCCATAGGTTCAGAAATAATGTGTCTGTCGTACTAGAATGGAGCTTTATTGCAAATAAAGCTCCATGTAAATGTATTTGTTAATGGATGCCACTGAGATGATTCACATGTATATTTTAATATGTATCATGATATGCATGAATAATACTTCATAATAATATGATGATAATACAACCACTGAATTTTGAACTACTGTGAAAAAAGATGACCTTTTGCAGACTGAGCTAAGCCTCATTAAATATAATTGTGTGACTAATATGTGTCTACATTATTTTTGATGACTAGCAGTTTATGTTCCACAACTCACATTGTAGGTTATACATGAATGATAACATTAAAGAAACAGAAAGAATGAAATATTGCAAATCTGACTTGAAACAGACATATGTCAGTTCAGGTTAGATGAAACCAATTTACTTCCATAAGATCTGAAGAAAAATAAATATTTGCCATATTCCTACAACAACAAAATATGAAATCCAGCAAGGATACGGTACCTGTTGAAATGTTTGCATAATTCCATTACACATTTTACAACTGCTCGACTGTATTCACTTAAAAATAAGGTTCACAAACACATTCAAAAGGCTCGTGGATATTACTTAGATTTTTCAGTGTGACATTGGTCTGACCCAGCAGAGGCACTGCTTATGTTCTTATGTTCTTACATCATTTTAGAAATATCTAGACCAGGTTTGTCCACCAATTTTTTTTTTTTTTAAATCAGGGGCTACATTTTATATTTTGTAACATTCGGAGAGCCAAAACATGCACCGTTGTATTTTGCCATATGCTTCATCAAATACTGACAAATACAACAGTGTGTTGTCCCCTCCTAGACAGTTTTTCTCTCTCTTTGTCTCATCTACCCACAGCCTTCATCCAGTAGTGCTGCCTGATTCAGGGGAAATTTTTTTTTGATTCAATTTGGCCTATTTCATTGATTTTTCAATTCAATTCACTTTTCCTGCCCAATAGGACTTTTTTTTTTTTTTTTTTCAAACGTCCTGCTATGCTGGCACTGTAGTGTAAAGAAAATCAACAAAAAACTCTTCCTCTCTCTTTTAGCAACTAGCTCACGCTCGCTGTCTAATACCAGCTCTGACAGGATATACATTTCAAATTATTTTTTCTACCTTTTGTTGTCTAGTCATCTCATTATTCAAATTATGTTGGTCTCAGGCTCTGGTTTCTGTTTGTCTTCTGTTAACTCACTCACCAGGGTCTCCTGACTATTTGACATTTTTTAATTTCTCCGTCATGCTTCTAGGAATTGAATGGACTTTGGTGCATTTGTTCTAGGAAATGTTTTGCTGTGGTTTTGTAAAAGGGGCCCTAAGTGCATTGAATCTACTCTAGATTTGTTAACTCTTTGGATGTTATTTTTATGCATGACTGATTTTCATAAACATAAGTTTTATGTCAGCTTTAGCAGCAGTGGCAGTAAACTTTAAATCAGGGGTGTCCATGGCCCAGCTTGTGCTCCCTCCGGCGGGTGTTTAAGTGGCCGGCCCCCCTGCAGCAGTTTTTCTCACTCAAAGCTGCAGCCATCAGCTCCTCGCGTGATCCCCAGCTGCTTCAGAAGCGTTCACTCTGACGTCACGACATCAGAGAGAAGCCCTCTGACGCAGCTGTGGCTTTGAATGGAAAACTGGCTGTAGCAAGGAACCGGCCAGAAATGCTGTTGCTGCACAGGGTAAGTAAGAGAAATGTTGCTGCTGCACGCAAGGGAGGGGGGGTGGGAGAGAAATGCTGTTCTGCACAGGGAAGTGGTGGGGAGAAATGCTGCTGCTGTAGCATCCAACTGGGGATAAAGAGGGAAGGAAAGAGAAGGAAAACAAGGGAGAGGAGCAAGAGGTGCCAAGTCCATGGGAAGGAGGGAAAGGAAAGAAGGAAAGGAGATACCAGACCATGGAGGGGGAGGGAGAGATGCCAGGGCATGGGGGAGGGAAGGAGACAGATGCAAGACTAGGGAAAAGGAAGGGAGGATGGAGGGAGAGAGAGAAAGGAAGAAGAGGAGATGCCAGATAATGGAGAAGGAGAGGAGAGGAGAGGAGAGAGATGTCAGGGTATGGGGGGAGGGAAGGGAAACTAAGGAGACAAATGCCAAACCAGAGGGGTAGGAGGTGCCAGAGCATAGAGGGAGAGAGATACCAGGGCATGGGGAGGGAAGGGAAGGAGATAGAGATGCCAGACCATGGTGTAGAGTGGGAAGGAAGGAAAGGAGAAGAGAGAAATATGTCAAAGCATAGGGGAGGGGGTGAAGACAGAAAAATGGAGAGGGAGTGAAGCTAAAATGAATCATGTACAAAGAAGAGAAGGGGCACAGTATATTGAAGGGACATAGAAAGAGGGAAGATGCCATATGGAAGAGACAGAGAGTGGACAGTGGATGGAAGGGGCAGAGAGTGTGGGCAGTGGATGGAAGGGGAAGAGAGAGTGTGGGCAGTAGATGGAAGGGGTAGAGAGAGAGGGAAGAATCTGGGTGGAAGGGGCAAATGGGGGTGCAGATGGTGCATGGAAGGGAGAGAGGACAAATGCTGTGTAGAAAGAAGAGAGCGAAGAGAAGATGATTAAAGCAGAAATGACAAAAGGTAGAAAGATTTTTTTTGTTGTTTTACTTTCTTATTTGTTTTATTTCTGTTGTTAATTTGTAAAGTGGTGATTGTTATATATCAGTTTTTTCAAATTTACATCTACTGGCTTTATATTTTGCACAGTATTAGGGGACATGTGTCACTGTTTCTATGATGTTGCACTGTATGCAGAGTCTGGTTTCTTGGCGGTTCAGTTTAACTTTTGTCTACATATTTCTATTTTTAGTTTGTGATTATTCCATATTGGGCGAGGGTGTATCTCTGTTCTGTGTGAATGAAAAGGACATGGTTTTCCATTGGCATTGACTGTACAGAATCAATTAACTATGCGGGATCTGGCTTGTTTAGTTTTACAATGTATGTGTTGGTGTTCTAGTGCTCTTGTTGTGCAATATGTGGATTGTTACTAAAAATCATATTTTTCATATAGATGAGGGGGGTGTCAAAAAATGATGGGCCCCATGTGTCACATATGCTATGTAAGCCACTGACCCTACTTCTTTCAGATTACTAGTTCAAGCATCAATTTTATCTATTCTTGACTACTGCAATATAATCTATTTGGGAGCTTATAAAACCGTTTTAGGAAGATTAAGGATAATCCAAAATGCAGCAGTCCGTTTAATTTTCAGATTAAAAAAACAGGAACATGTCAGTCTTTACTACCGTCAGTTGCACTGGTTGCCAATGGAAGCAAGAGTACTTTTCAAATTTCTTGTATTTGCTATGAGATGTTATTTGGATTAGCTCCGTTATATTTCGTCTCTCATTTTGAGTTGCACTGTTCGACTAGGGGATCCTTATACAAAGGTGCACTAGCGTTTTTAGCGCACGCACAAGATTAGCGCACGCTAGCTGAAAAATTACCGCCTGCTTAAAAGGAAGTGGTAGCGGCTAGTGCGTGCGGCATTTTAGCGTGCTAAGCGCGCGCTAAAACCGCTAGCACACCTTTGTAAAAGGAGCCCTAGGTCTACTCAGCGTACTGGTTTATTCACTTTTCCTAATCCCAAAAATTGCCGTTATAAAAAATATTTTGATCGATCTTTGGCTTATCAAACAGATAAAGTTCATGTTTGGTTAGATGACCTGATCCAACAATCTGCATCTTATTGCACCTTTTGAAAATTGGTTAAGACTTATTTGTTCAAAAAATTTGTTACTTGATTGATGGCTATGTCATGTTCAAGTTCACAAGTTCAAGTTCACGTTTATTTGATAAATCGCCTATATAAAACATTCTAAGCGATGTACAACTTAAAAACAAAATATGGGGAAACAAACAATCTTGGGACAGATTAAAAACAAAACACATAAATTATTAACAGCATGTATAAAGCAAGAAAAAAGAACAAACTCTAGAAATTTAAAGATTTCTCGGTACATGTAGTTTTATAACAAACAGGAAGTAGAGGGAAGAGGGAAATAAAGTTACAAATTTCTCATAATAGGAAAAAAAAACATATATAGGGGAAAAACACAAAGGAGGGGGGAAGGAAGAGTAAAGAAAAATGGAGAAAAGAAACAAGGAAAGGAAGAAAAGAAAAGAGAGAAAAAAAAAATTAAATAAGATAAAAATTGTTTTAAAAAAAGAGATAAAGGTATAGTGGCATGAATAGTTAGTCAGAAAAAGCGTCATTAAATAAAAAAGTTTTTAAGAGTTTTTTAAATGAGATAAGATCTTTATCTTTTCTAATAAAAAGTGGCAGAGCGTGCCAGGTTTGGGGAGCTATGACAGAGAACATATCATTTCTCCTTGTTCCCACTATTTTTAAGGATGGAACCGATAATAAATCTTGATGAGAGGATCGGAGAGATCGAGTTGAATGATATGGAATAATCATTCTGGATATGAATTGTGGCTCGTTGAATAATAATACTTTGAAAACTAGAAACACTATTTTGAAGGTGATTCGGTGGTTAATGGGCAGCCAATGTGACTTGATCAATAGTGGTGTTACGTGATCGTATATTTTTGCTTTATGAATAAGTTTTATGGCAGTATTTTGAATTATTTGGAGTCTTTTCTTTTCTTTTTGGGGTACATTGAATAGCAAGGAATTACAGTAGTCTAATTTAGAACTAATCATAGAATGAATAAGGATATTAACAGATTTTGGTTCTAAAAAAAGATGAAATAGATCGTATCAAATGGAGTTTATAAAAGCAGGATTTAACAATTTGGCTTATGTGATTGTGAAAAGATAAATTTGTATCAATGATTACACCTAATATTTTCAGGGTTGATACTAATTCAATTGGGGTGTTATCAAGTACAAATGGAGAAATTGGTGTAATGTCTTTTCTCCAAGTAAAAAACATAGTTTGTGTTTTCTGTATGTTTAATGAGAGTTTATTGTGGCAAAGCCAGTTTTTTATTGTATCCAATTTAGTATTGATAGTTTTAATTTCTTCATCATTTTCAGGGTTAAATGGGTGAAGGAGTTGAATGTCATCAGCATAGGAAAATGAGGTAAAGCCCAGCGATTGACAAATAGTAAGTAAAGGAGAAAGAAAGATATTGAATAAAAGAGGCGACAGAATAGAGCCCTGGGGTATACCAAAAGGTGAGGAGTAAGAAGTAGAGTAATCGTCTTTGACTATAACAGTTGAAGATCGATTAGAAAGAAAAGATGTAAACCAGTTTAGAACCTGTCCACCAATACCAAAGGATTCCAAACGATTAAGTAGGAGAGAATGATCTATAGTGTCAAAAGCCGCTGAAAGATCAAAGGAAAAGAGAGCAACCGATTTGTGATGATCTAGGTAATAGTGGATATTGGTTATAAGGCCTAACATTGAATATTCTGTATTGTGATGTTTACGAAAGCCCGTTTGGTTAGGATGCAGTGCATTTGATGATTCAATGAAGTCCGATAGTTGTTCAAAGACCAGTTTTTCTGTTACTTTTGCTAAAAAAGGCAAGTTTGAGATTGGACGGTAATTGGCTGCGTCATTGCGATTAGCATTATGTTTTTTCAATATTGGGGTAACTGTAACTTTTTTCCAATTGGTAGGAACAGTGGCTGTAAGGAAACTATTTTTTATAAGTGAGTGAATGAAAGGGCCGAAACAAGAAATAAATTTTTTCAGATAAAATGGAGAAAATTAATTCCGATCGAGAATTTTTTAATTTAATTCTTTGAAAGACTCCTTCTATTTCATTTAGGGATGGGATTTTGAAGTTTGTGCATTTGGATGTCGGTAAAGTGAGATTAGTGTTATTATGAAAGGGCTCATCTGTTTTGCTTGTAACAAGAGTTTTTCGAATATGAGCAATTTTTTCACAGAAATAGTCGGCCAAGTCTTGTGCTTTTGGAATGAATTCTGAGTTGTTATTGTTATTTTTTGACTCTGGGGTAATGGATTTAAGAATAGAAAATAGTTCAGAACTATTTTTAGCCTTATAGATTTTATTAGAGTAGAAATTTTTTTTAGCTTGGTTAATTTTATTTTTATAAAAATGTGCATGATCTTTATATCGTTGTAAGTTTGCAGAAGTTTTTGATGAATGCCATTTTCTTTCTAGTGATCGAAGTTGTGTTTTAATAAGTGATAATTCCTCAGTGTACCATGGGTTATGAGCTTTACGGAGAGAAATAGTTTTGGAGATTAAAGGTGCTTTTTCATTCAGAAAAGATTCTAGTGAGGAATTCCAAAAGAATAATTGATCGTCGATAGAATCGAAGTTGGGAATAGTTATAGAAGAGCTGAAAAAAGGAGTGATATCAGAGGTTTCTAATTTGGAAAAGTCTCTGAACGTGATCTTTTTTAGGGGTACGGAAGAGGATACTGTTTCTACTGGATAGGAGTAACAGCAGTTAAGAGAAATAAAATAATGGTCAGACCATGGTAAAGGGGAGATAAGTTTCTTATTGTATTTTTCACTATTGAAATATTGTACTGCTTTTCTGTGTGCTTTGTATCGTCACTGGAATGTCCAGCCCTCTTTTTCTGTGAACCGCTTAGAACTTTTTGGGTGTTGGCGGTATAGAAAAATAAAGTTATTATTATTAAGTAATTATAAAAAAAACCTCTGACTGCTGTGGACTCAATTTTTGTTGGATTTTTTTGGGGGAGGGGGATAGTATTATTGAAAAACTGATCAAATATCTTATCGAAGAGTAGTATCGTAAATATTCAATAAGCATACATATCAATTGTACGTAACTTGAGAAGATGAAATTATTTTGCTATTAAACTATACATTGTACTGACCCTGGTCACTCTCACCCTAGTTAGGAGCCCCCTCTACTTCTGGAGCTGAAAAGGAAGTTCAATTCCTGGTCAGATACTAATCCACCCCAGGTTTTCTGGATTGTCTTCACCTCCCCCCCCCCCAAGAAAAGCAATAAAACAGGAGTACTAGTCCATTGTTCAGAACAATTTATTATCTGCACAAGTAAATGCCCTCCACCATGTTGCAGCCACTGACCCCCTCGTATTATACTAGGTAACAGTCCATTAATGTTCCAAAGGCTTTTCTAGCAGTTCTTTTTATACAACATCCATCCTGCAGCCCTCATGGTTCATAGTCAGTTGCGCGCCGACAATGGAGGGCAGACAATTCAGCGCAAGACATCAGGGCACCACGGGAAAACTTAGTTTTAAAGAGCTCCGAAGCGGGGTGTGAGTGGGGAAACCCCCCCCCCCCCCACACACACACACTTTACTGCATAGTGTATGCGCTGCTGTTGGGGGGATTTGGGGGGTTGGAACCCTCCATTATAGAGAAAATTGAACTTTTCTTGATTTTTTTCGGGAAAAGTTCCATTTTCTCTATAATGTGGGGAGTTGCACTCCCCATACCCCCCCCAACGGCAGCGCGAACAGTATGCAGTAAAGTGGGGGGGTTCCCCCCACAACCCCCATTGGAGCTCTTTAAAACTAAGTTTTCCCGCGGCACGCTTGTGTCTTGCATCGAATTGTCAGCGCGCTGGTGTCCCGTCACCCTTTCCATAGTTGATAACAATTGTAGGCCCTCCCACGGCTACAAGCGTCTGAACTAGGGTTACCAGATGTCTAGATTCATCCGGACATGTCTTCTTTTCAGAGGACTGTCCGGGCATCTGGACGGCTTTTCAAAACCTGGCACTTTGCCCAAGGCTAGGGCTGGAGTTGGGGGGGTAGAATGGGGCGGGGCCAGGGGCAGAATGAGGCGGACCCAAGGGCAGAACAGGGTGGGGCCATGTGTCCTCCTTTACCAGATGCAAAATCTGGTAACCCTAGTCTGAACACTTTTCCAGCAACAAACAGCAAAACAAATTCAGACGTCAGGCCATAGGATTTATCCCATTTTCATACGCGGACGACATACAATTGATCCATCCTTTGGATCCCGAAAGTAATACCGATATCTGTTCTATAAATCAAAAATTGGATCAAATACTAATCTGGTTGAACACAAATAAATTGGCCTTAAACATTAACAAGACCAAATCAATCCTTTTTAATTGGAAAAAAGATATTTCACTCATAAATCCGTTTTTCTTTAATAACACAATAATAAGTATGGTACCTTCAACTAAAATTCTTGGAGTAGTAATAGATGATAAGCTAACTTACCACGAACATATTTCTTCTATTGTTAAAAACTGCTTTTTCAAACTACGGCAGATACGATCAATTGCCAAATTTCTTTACCCATCATCTTTAAAAATATTGATTCACTCCTTTATTATAGCTAAAATCGATTACTGCAATGCTTTATTTTTAAACATTACCCAAAAAGAAAAAAGGAGACTTCAAATTATCCAGAATACAGCCATCAAACTGATTTATAATGCAAAAAAATTCGATCACGTTTCCCCATTATTGATAGATGCACACTGGCTTCCGATTAGCCATAGGATTTTATATAAACTTATGTTTTTAATTTTCAAGACCCTTTCCTCAAGCGAACCGCAATTTATATCAAAATCTTTGATCCCTTATAAAACTCAACGATCTCTGCGTTCTTCTGAACAAAGTTTATTAACAGTTCCTTCATTAAGGATTATAGGAACACGTAGGGCTGACATGTTTACTGTCGCGGGGCCACAATGGTGGAATACTCTCCCCCAATACATCAGAACAGAACAAGATATGGCAAAGTTTAAAATCTTTTTAAAAACTTACTTATTTAAGGATGCTTTTAATCTCTAAATAATAGATGATTAATTATTGTTTACGAATTGTGCTTTGGTAAATTTTATACCCCTCCTTATGTACTTCCCTTTTTTCACCATACCCAAAAATGTAACTTTACCTGCCTCCCTATTACTCTTGTCAGTCAGAATTAGAAAACATTGTTATTTTACTAAGTTTCTTCATTGTATTTTATTGTACCTTGTACATCGCTTAGAAACTGAAATAGGCGATTAATCAAAAACAGAAATAAACTTGAAACTTGAAACTTGTCTTAATAGCATCTTGTTCACACCTCTCTTTCTTCCTGTCACAATGCAACTGAGGGGACCTTCCCCCTTAGCAGGCTTCTCTGAATTGCCATGAGTACCCTTCTCCATTGCAGGCTTTAGGCTCTCTCCCTCTAGACCAGTGGTCTCAAACTCAAACCCTTTGCGGAGCCACATTTTGGATTTGTAGGTACTTGGAGGGCCGCAGAAAAAAATAGTTAATGTTTTATTAAAGAAATGACAATTTTGCATGAGGTAAAACTCTTTATAGTTTATAAAACTTTCCTTTAACAGTTAAAAGGAAAGATATATAAACTATAAAGAGTTTTACCTCATGCAAAATTGTCATTTCTTTAATAAGACATTAACTATTTTTTCTGCGGCCCTCCAAGTACTCTACTTTTTCTGCAGCACTCATATTTAAAGTTCAATATCTTTTCTTTCTCAAAAACTGGCACATTTCAATCACTAAATTGAAAATAAAATAATTTTCCTACTTTTGTTTGGTAATTTCATCAGTCTCTGGTTGCACTTTATTCTTCTGACTGTGCATCCAATACTTCTTCCCTTCTTTCAGCCTCCTGGATGCTTCCTCTCCTCCAGACCTCATTCCCTCCCCCAACTTTTTCTTTCTTTCTCTGTCTGTCTTTCTCTGATTCCGTGCCACATTTTTTGCTTTGTTTCTGGTTCCCTGTCCCCCCTCCTTCTTTCTTCCTTCCTCCGTGCCCCATTTTTGGCTTTTTTTTTCTGGCTCCCTGTCCCCACCCCACCTTCTTTCTTTCTTTCTTCCTTCCTTCCTGCCCTCCCCCATGTCACCGCCGCCGCGGAATAGGCTGCTGCTGGTGCTGCTATCAGGAACAACTCTCGCTGCCCGATGTCAATTCTAACGTCGGAAAGGACGTTCCGGGCAGCCAGGCAGCGATTGGCTAGCCAGAACGTCCTCTTGACGTCAGAATTGACGTCGGGCCACCAGAGTTGGTCGGCCCTGCAGGGAAGAGAACAGTGGACTGCCCCCCCCTTGGTACGCCACTGGAGCAGCAGCGTGTCTGGCGGCTCATTCGTTCAAAGCAGCGGGTGGCGGCTCCTTGCGAGATCCGCGCCTGCGTCTGAAGCCTCTCTGATGTTGTGACATCAGAGAGGCTTCAGACGCAGGCAGCGGATAGCGCAAGGAGCCGCCAACCCGCGGCTTTGAGCGAACGAGCCGGCTGCTGCTCCAAAAGAAAGAGAATGATGGCCTCCAGACCGCGGGCCGCAATTAAAACCAGGAGAGCCACATGCGGCCCGCGGGCCGCGTGTTTGAGACCGCTGCTCTAGCCTTTTGGGTCTCACCAGTCTTGTGGGTGGGGCCAGGAGAACTCAGCTTGTTAGAATCACCAAACTTTCCCACATTCCCTCCCCCAACTCGACCTTTATAAGATTACAGCTCCTCCTTTCTTTCTCTTATAATATCCTGGGGTTGACTTTCCTTTCTCAGCACATTCAGTCACTCCCCCATGTACTTCTGCTGGCCGGGGAACAATCCCTCCCAATCCAGGGGATTCCATTCTTGGTGTCTCCTTCCACCCTGAGCTCTGAACCCCTTTCTGCAGCTCCCTATATTAGCAAAATGGGGATGCCAGAGCTGTGCCTTAATCACCATAACATAGGCATATTTAAATGATAAAATAACGGCTTATATTTGAAAGAACACCGAGTAGGTATGCTAAAGGAAAAGTCATTCGTAATTCATTGCTTATTATCAATTACGGTATTTCCTTTTTTTTTCTAGTCTTCTGCATCTTCTAGTTTGGGATCCCAGAGCAGCCATTAGAAAAGCTAGAAAGTGCATTGCAACAGAATTCAGAACATCATCGCATGCCTGTATAGTGGGAGATATAATGGAACTTAATATCTAGGCAAAGCAAGACTTCAATCACCAGCAACATCTGTGAAAAATGGCCTGTAAGCTATTTAGAAATGGCAGCCTTCCCCATTCATTTAAACCATCTGGACTCCACTCTGATTTAGCTCTGTACACCAGGAGGCTTACCTTTTATTTGCTTCTGATGCAGTCCATTAGTTCTTTCTTTGGAGCGCTATGATTTTGAATATTTAAAGCACGCTGCCAATTTTCTTCTAATGCAAGTCAGAAAGACCTCTATTTTGTATAATAAAATGGCACCCGTCTAATAGAGTATAATGAAAGAAGCATGCACTATAATGTTATTTCTCCTATTCATAAGCTAATGCTGTGGCCTGTTATTTTATTTTATTTTTTTAGGTGTGTGAGAGAAAGAGTCACATTCAGTCAAATGACAGGACAATCTTGCTCTGCTAATTTAAAACATAACAAGATTAAACATGAATGTCTATTCGTTTTATGAACAGCATCGAAGTCCAATAAATATATAATAACGGACCTGATATGGGATATATAATAACGGATATATAATATGTAATAACAGACCTGCCATGGTAAGCCTTCAGGCCCGTGTCCAGTTAGCTTACTACTGACTTCTGCACTGATGAATCAATGGCCTTGCACAAAATCTAGGCCGACGATGGCCTTTATTTGACTTCATTTTATTTTATCTTATTTTGTTTTCTACTAGGTTTTTTTTTTTTAACATTTTGCTTCCCCTTACCGCTCTATCTTTTCTTTTTTTGAAATATTGATATTGTTTTCCTCTTCTATATTCATTGTTTATTCAATTATATTGGAGTTTATTTTATTTTGCTTTGTTTTGTTTGAATCCTTATATCATTTTTTTTTTAAAAAATGTGTTAATTTGACCTGTTATTTCACTTACACGGTAAAAATACCCTTTCCTTTTTAAGTATTTTACTTTTCTGCCTTTTGGTACAGGCAGTGATCAGATTTTGATTTTCGGTTTGGTTTGTTTTTTTCGGGGGTGAGCCCACCAGGACAGACAGGGAAAAATGCTTGAGTACCTGAATAAACTCATGTAAACCGGTCTGAGCTCTCCTGGGAGAACGATATAGAAAATTGAATAAATAAATAAAAAATAAATTCTATATTCTATATTATTAGCTTTATCCTATGGGGCTCATAATCAAAATGGAAATACTTCTAAAAACCAGCCTAAATCGGCACTTGGACAATCATTAAGACAAGTCATACAAGGGTTTTAGAGGTATTTAAAATGTCTTAGGCCTTTTCAGTGCTGCTGTTCGCCCAGAGCTAAAAGGGGTGTTTTAGGAGGAGTGGTGAGGGTGGGATTTGGGCTGGACATGGGCCGACCTAGACTTAGTGGAACTACAAGTATAACCGAAAGTTTAACGAGGCTGCCCAGACGGAACTTATACGTAGCAATTTAGGCGATTGAAAACCAGGTCTAAGTGCCCAGGAGTTATCCAAAGTAACCAGATAACCATTGCAAACACAAAGTGCAGTCCCCCGCACACTCCCCTAGTGATCATTGCCCTCCCCCCCACCATAAAAATCATAATAAAAACTATACATATCTGTCATCAGACCATCAGTACCTGGCATAGGAAAGCCTAGTAGAGCAGCACAGAGGTGCCTTAAGTAGTCTGGGGCTATTGGGGTTGTACTAGGTCTAATAGGTTTTGGGGGTGTTTTGGGGGGGACTCACCATGACCTATAAGGGAGTTGTGATGAGATGAGTATATGGCACTCTTTTTGTGAAGTTCGCCATGTCTGGGTGTCCAGTCCATCACTTTGCTGGCCCCTCCCACATCCAAAAGGTCTTGTTCTAGGCGTTTTTGACTTGGACACATTTTTGGATGAGAATGGGGTACCAAAATAGATGACTTAGCGGTCTAGCTGACCAAACGGCTGGACGTGTACTTAGACGATGCTCACATGCTCAAAAGCCTTCCAGACACGGCCCCGAGCTCTGGCAGAGCCAAGGCTGTCCAAAACCCAGACAGATTTTCTAAATCCATCCGGACACCCAGACAAGCCTACTACTACTACAATTATTCCTATAGCGCTACCAGATGCATGCAGCGCTGTACAGAGTCACAGAGAAGAAGACAGTCCCTGCTCGAAAGAGCTTACAATCTAAGCAGACATACAGGATGTCATAGATACAGCTAAGGGGAATGGTTAATCAGCTGGCTGGGTTGGAGGGCAGAGGAGGTACAGGACAATCAAGCCATTGTGACATCACTGATGAGGTTGTCTCTTATTGTTGGAAGGAGGCATTATGACATCACAATCTCAGCTCTGCTTCCCAAAGACAAATAGGATGCCATGGATACAGTTAAAGGGAATGGTTAATCAGCTGGCTGGGTTGGTGGTCTGTGGGGTGTAAGGTTATGGATTGAAGGCCATATCAACAGGGTGGGTTTTCAGTCTGCTTTTAAACAAGGGAAGGGGCATGGTGGACAAACTCGGGTACTTTATTCCAGGCATAGAGGGCAGCTAGATGACATGTCTGGGTAAATCTGGACATCTGATAAAGCTAGACCAGCAGGAGGTAACGTTTTAGGGCAGTTTGATGCAGTCCTGAGTTTAAGCCAAGTTCTGCAAGGACTTGTATTTTGAAAGCACTTATTGATTGGCTAAACACATGCAGATTGTAAGTCCCTGCTGGCATTTGCTTCAATAAAATAAAGACAATACAAAATCAAAATATTGTAAAGGATCTTGTTATGTATACAAACACACTCATAAATCTTTAAATTGGCATCAAAACTGATATGATACAAACATGTACTGTAAATACTTTCAGCAATCTTTTTCAAAGATGGGGAAGCTGTAGAGGACGTTCGAGATAAAGTGTTTCATGCACTAAATTCAGCGATCATCGCTCAACCTGTTTTCACAGCTCTAGCGACGATAGCTTTTACCGACCCGATGCACAAAACGGCTCACCGCGAGTTTTTCCCTTCGATCGCCCGGTTTCCGATCTGGCCATGCAAATTAGCTATAACTTCATGCAAAGTAGCCAAGCAATTGATGCAATAACATTGCTTGGCTATTCTCCCCCCCCCCCCAAAAAAAAGGGGGTTTTAGTGATCAGAAAAACTGACAGGTGTGCCTGTTTGGGGGGGGGGAGGTTTTCATTTTTTTCAATGGCACAGATATTTTGCATATGTCCCATAAAAAAAAAGGAAAAAAAAGTCCCCCACTGCCAATGAAAGCCCTCCCCAATGACCCCTCACAAATGCAGAATGAGAGAAAATTGTGTTCCCTCCCTGCACCAGGTACCCCCAAGACACTGCCCCCTCCTGAACTCCAAAAATGGCAGGATGGATGCCCACTCCCTCCTGCCATGCCCCTCCTGTGCCAGGACCTCACCATTCCTTGTTAAAAGTTTGAAGCATGTGTCACATTGCTCACTGAGCTATTGATTGGTCATGTTTGCATGCAAATCATTTACATGCAAACTTGTTAGTACATTGATTGCTGCTTGAGAATCGGCCAGAGAATTTGCCAACAGCGATCCAGTCGGTATCTTTAGTGCATCTAGCCCCAAATTTAAAAGCAACATTTAGAAAATATTGTTCCAACTAAAGAATGTTGGGTGAATATAAACACCCTTCTGGTGGGACAAAACTGTGACAGTATTTAAAAAGAATGAGA
The DNA here is from genome assembly GCF_902459505.1 of Geotrypetes seraphini. Classification (NCBI taxonomy): domain Eukaryota; kingdom Metazoa; phylum Chordata; class Amphibia; order Gymnophiona; family Dermophiidae; genus Geotrypetes; species Geotrypetes seraphini. The sequence continues at coordinate 30,338,216 of NC_047089.1, read as the reverse complement.
TAAAAACTCCTTGACTCTAACCTATCGCTCTCCAACCACATCTCTCAGGTGGTATCTTCCTCATTTTATTACCTGCAACAACTCCGAAAAATAAGAACTACTTAGGTAGCAGTTGACTTGGCAGCTATGGAAGCACCCAGCAGATCAACTAGTATCATTGGACTAGTATTATGGAATGCTCTTCCATCTCTTTGTGTTCAGATTTGCACCTGCTGCCTTGTACAAAGCATGCAGTTTACCTCCTCTGTCCCTTTGTTTGGGATTGTATCTCCCGTGCCATTTGTTTTCCTTTGATCCCATCCTCTGGCTAAATAAGGATCCGCTTTATTAATTAATTTAATTCATTTTCTATAACTAACACCGTAGGAAACATTTCAGTCCTCTGAAGCAACCCGCTCTACTCTGTAACCCCTCGGGACATGTCCAGAAAATCCTCTTCTGTAATCCACCTTGAACCGCAAGGTAATGGTGGAATAAAAATCACTAATGTAATGGAATGTAATCCCATCCTCCCGAAGAAGCTCAGGGCGGGTCACAGGTTAACATCCATAAAATAGTTAATATGGTTTTATTTTGCCATAGTTTATTGTACAAGTTTGTTTGCGTTTTTCTTTTTCTGGTACAAGTTTTTATTCCCAACTCAACACATACTAGGGATCTAATACCAATATCCGTAATATATAGTTTACAGGTTAAATTTGTCACGGTTACAGTACAAGATTTTAAAATACAAGTTTTTATAATAATGTAACACATACCAAGGCTCATATATCAATATACATTTCTTTGTAATCCATCGGTCGTAGGAGTTAGATGAATAGGTATGTTTTTATTACTTTCCTAAGGTTGAGTCCTTCAAGGAATCTTACCAGTGGGGGCAGTTGGTTCTAGAGGGTTGGTATGAAGTAGGAGTAGGAATATTGTTTGGCTGTGTTGTAGTTGAAGGGCTCGACCAAGGGGTATTTTGAGGTGTATTTCATCCAAGGAGTGGGAGCATCTGCTCGGCATGTATGGAGGAAGCTTGGCCTAGCCTGACGCCATGTCATGCAAGGATTTGAACGCTAGCATCAGGCCCTTGAAGACATGTTTGGCCATAAGCAGCCTGAGAGACCGGATCGTGGGATTGGAGATTCTTTAGAAGTCTGATTGCTGCGTTTTGTACACGCTGAAGATGTTGTATGCTCTTCGCCGTGAGACCGTTGAGTAGCACGTTGTAGTAGTTTATGCGGGAGAGGATTAAGGCGTAGAGTAGCTGGATGAAGTCAGACTCAGAAACGTAGTTCCCTATTCGGAGTTGTCGCAGGTAGTAAAATGAGAAAGATACCATTTCATACACTATGTATTTTATTTAATTAATTTTCAAGCAACTTTCTAATTCTACTACAAAATAAAAATGGAAAAACCATATCCATAAGTACAAAATACTACCACACTACTTTTCAAATTAAGTCAACGATAGCGCCCAGCAATAAAACAGCAATAAAGCATAGTTTCAATGTGTGAAGTCAAGACATTATAACAGAGGTACAGGATCTGATAAATGAATATACTCTTCTAGGCCTTAGGAGCATTATTGCAATTGTGTTTGTAAAAGGCCACTTATTGGTGGTTAAGATTCAAGCGTTGATTTAACGCTTGGACAAATTAGGTCCAACTCATGTTAAAATTAATGGACTGTTTTCTATGTAAATGTAATGATGTGGTTAGCACTAGAGTTGGAAACCCATATTATTGCCAGAATATTATCTATACCACAAACAGGTGCCCCAAGAAAGAAAATAAAAGGGCAGGCAATGTCCCAAGTTACCCGCTTAGCTGAATGTAGCCTTCCTGGTGGGAGAGTGGTAAACTGGGTTCCCTCTAAGCACAGCGTGTGAGCAATCGTTCATACATCAGGAACCTCTCTTACCGATTTTACCCAGCCGCTCACAAAAATACTTGCAAGTCTGGTTTTTAGATTTGTTGCTCACACACACAAAAAAACCCCATTTAGAACTTGTTGCTCATATGAAAAAAAAAATTGCACATAGCTGGCCAGTCCTTAGAGGGAGCATTGGTGGTGAGGAGTGCTCTGTCCTCAATCCCCCTCTCCTCCATGCAGCCAATTGTTACAAAAATAAAAAAAGTCCACTAAAGGTATTCAGCTAAGTTGCTGTCCCACTCCCTGCATAGTAGTGACATCTAGCTACATCAAACTTGTAATGAAAGTGGTAGGGTCCTTTAAGTCCTGTCCTCTTTCCTTGGCTCCTCCTCCATGTCAAAAGAGTGACATCCAGTGCCCCAAGACATGCCAGAACAACAGAAGAGGAAAGTGACATCCACCACTCTAACTCCTCCAGAGCTTAGTTTATGCTCTCTTGGGCTCCAGAAGGGGGAAAAAAGTGGTCCCCATTCTCTTCTCCCCCATTTTCTATTCTCCCCATTCTTCTCTCCCCATTTTCAAAAATGGTGCAACCTGACTTTTAATGGTATTTTGGAACATACTGCTATGGCACAGGCTGCCAAATTTAGTTTGGAAAATGAAATAAAACGAATCAGCCCCTTTTTGCTGCTCTTTAAGTTCATTTTCAAATAAATGCACATCCATACTCTATTTAAATTGTACTTTATGTGTTATAATGGCACTTGCTGAGCTTTTTGGGAAAACTTCATTAGCATGCTAACAGATGTATAAAATGTATTCTAATTTGGTAAACTGCTAAGATAATTATGGATAGTCTTTCTGATCTATAAGATTCTCTGTATTGTGCTAGCAACTCTGTAGGGTGTGTAGCACATTTTCTCCTGCCCACCTCTCCAAAGCTTTGAAAAAGTGTTGCTTTTTATCCAGAAAATTTTCAAGAAGGCATCATAGCTGTTTAATACCTAGACTTTTCCACAGTTTATCTTTGTTCAGCTCTGCCTACTAGTAACTTGTAATTTTCTAGATCCAGCTACTGTATAGACCATCTTACTGTATAGACTAAGTTGAATACAGGCTTAGCTCTCTTTGTATATCACTACATGCAGTAAGAACAGAAATAGCGATTTCCAAACCTGTCCTAGGGGAATCCCAGTGAGTCAAGATTTTGGAATATCCACAATGCATTCAGTGTATGCAAATTCATCTCATAAGAACATAAGAATAGCCTTACTGGGTCAGACCAATGGTCCATCAAGCCCAGTAGCCTGTTCTCACGGTGGCCAATCCAGCTCACTAGTACCTCGCCAAAACGCATGGAGTAGCAATATTCCATGCTACCGATCCAGGGCAGAAAGTGGCTTCCCCATGTCTTTCTCATAACAGACTATGGATATTTTCTCCAGAAAATTATCCAAACTTTTTTTTAAACCAGCTACGCTATCTGCTCTTACCACAACCTCTGGCAATGCGTTCCAGAGATTAACTATTCTTTGAGTGAAAAATTTTTTCCTATTATTGGTTTAAAAAGTATTTCCCTGTAACTTCATTGAGTATCCCCTAGTCTTTGAAATTTTTTGATGGCGTGAAATATCAATCCACTTGTACCTGTTCTCCACTCAGGATTTGTAGACTTCAATCATATCTCCCCCAGCCGTCTCTTTTCCAAACTGAAAAGCCCCAAACCTATTTTAGTCTTTTCTCATATGAGAGGAGTTCCATCTCCTTTATTATCTGGTCGTGCCTCTTTGAACTTTTTCTAGCATCACTATATTTTTCCTGAGATAAGGGAGACTAGAATTGAACACAATAATGCCAGATGAGGTCGCACCATGAGCAATACAGGGGCATTATAGCATTCCTAGGTCTTGTTAAACATCCCTTTTAAATATTATTCCTAGCATCTTGTTTGCTTTTTTGGCCGCCGCAACACATTGGGCGGAAGGTTTCATCGGTATTGTCTACAATGACACCCAGATCTTTTCTTGGGTGCTAAACTCCCAAGGTGGACCCTAGCATCCGGTAACTGTGATTCGGGTTATTCTTCCCAATGTGCATCACTTGCATTTGTCCACATTAAATTTCATCGTGCCACTTGGACATCCGGTTTTCCAATTTCCTAAGTTTGCCTGAAATTTGTCACAATACTGCATGCGCTTTAACAACTTTGAACAGGTTTAGTGTCCATTTGCAAATTTAATCATCAAACTCTAATTCTAGATCATTTATAAATAAGTTAAATAGCACCAGTCCATAGTACAGACCCTTGCGGCACTCAACTGGTTTACTCTCTTCCACTGAGAAAAATGTCCATTTAAACCCAGTGGTCTCAAAACTCAAACCCTTTTGCGGGGCCACATTTTGGATTTGTAGTACTTTGAGGGCCGCAGAGAAAAATAGTTAATGTCTTATTAAAGAGAAATGACAATTTTGCATGAAGGTAAATACTCTTTATAGTTTATAAAATTTTCCTTTAACAGTTAAAAGGAAAGATATATAAATATAAAGAGTTTTACCTCATGCAAAATTGTCATATTCTTTAATAAGACATTAACTATTTTTTCTCTGCGGCCCTCCAAGTATTCTATTTTTCTGCAGCCCTCACATAATATCTTTTCTTTCTCAAAACTGGCACATTTCAATCACTATCTAATATAATAAAACGCTAGGCCGTACATGCGCAGTTCCTAAGTGTGCGCCGCTTTTCCGTGAGCGGTAGCGACACATAGGAAGTGCGCATGTGCGGCTTACGGTTCTTTGAAAGACGCGGCGGTGGCTACTCTCACGATCCCCGCCTGCGTCGGACTTCCGACGCAGGTGGGGATCATGAGAGGAGCCACCGCCGCGTCTTTCAACAACAACAACAAAAAAGTCAAGACCAAAGTTTTTTTTCAATTTCAGAGACGCTGCAGCGGCTCTCTCTCTCTCCGGTCGTCGTCGGCGTCTTCGTTCCTCTCCCCGGCACACCCGAACCCCTGTTCAGCCTCCCATCCGACCCTCCCTTCGGCTCCCTTAGTTCCTTGCCGCCGCTCCTCTTCTCTTCCCGCCCCATGGTCCCAACAAACGTCCTTACTCCAGCAGGGGCCGCAGCACTCTAAAGCATGCTGCTTGGGGCGCCTGCTACTGCCCTGATTTGCTCTGCCCGACACGGGCAGAGTAAGTCAGGGCAGTAGCAGGCCGCGAAGGCAGGCGTGTTTAGAGTGCTGCGGCCCTGCTGGAGTAAGGACGTTTGTTGGGACCTCGCGGGAAGGGGGCGCAAGGGGACTAAGTTGGGCCGGTAGTGCTGTGTTTTCCGTGAGTGGAGGAACACGCGAAAAAGAAAACAAAATAAAGAAAACGTTGGCCCCCCGCCGAAGAAGTGGAAGGGTGAGGAGGAGGGGCGCAAGGAGCCGAGAGCTGTATGATAAGTGTGTGTGTGCGTGTGTATAGCCGAGGATGAAGTGCAGCAGGAGCAAGGAGGTGGGAGAAGTGGATTTCCCCTACTTGGATGTCAGGCATCAAGAGGATTGGAGGTAAAAAGGCTTTGGTCCTGTGATCCTCACTTCTTTTCCTGGGGCTACTGCTGGACCAGGGGAGGGAGCAGGACATAAAGGAAAGAGCTACTGCTGGACAGGGGGAGGAGGGAATGGGAGGGGTGCTGCTGGACAGGGGAGATAAAAGGAGAAGGGGCTACTGCTATATGGGGGAGCAGGGAAAGGGGGAGAGGTGTTGCTGACAGGGAGGAGGTAAAAATAAGGGAGAAGGGCTGCTAGCCCCCGTTAATGTAACGGGCTAAACAACTAGTATTGAAAAATAAAATCATTTCTCCCTACCTTTGTTGTCTGGTGACTTTATTTTTCTGTGCTTTCAACTATGTTTTCCAGGGCCTTCTTGTCCTTTGATGGTTTTCTCTTCCCGTCTTCACTTTCTGTCTTGCATCCATCTTTGGCATTAACTTAATGTTCAATTTTTCTTCTTTCTTATCAAAATCTACGTTTCCATGTCTTATCTTCCCTTCCTATCTCTCTCTTCTTCCGTCCTATTTCCATGGTTTGGCATCTCTTTCCTTCCTTTCTCTCCCTCATTCCTTCCTTCCTTCCTTCCTTCCTTTCCCCTGGTCTGGAATCTGTCTCCTTCCCTTCCCCCATGCCCTGGCATCTCTAGCCTCCTTCTCCATGGTCTGATATCTCCTTTCCTTCCCTCCCTCCCATGAACTTGGCTTCTTCTCTTGTTCCTCTCCTCTCCCTTTTCCTTCCTTCCCTCTCTTTCCCCAATTGAGTGCAACAGCAACAGAAGCAGCATTTCTGTTCCCCCTTTCCTGTGCAGGAGAGGCATTTCTCATCCCCTTTCCCTCCCTCTCCCTTTCCCTGTACAGCAGCAGCAGCATTTTCCTAAGGTCCCCCCTTTCCTATGTAGCAGAAGCATTTCTCTTTCCCCTCCCCTTCCGTTCTCTTCCTTGTGGAGCAGCAGTATGTCTGTCCGACTCGGTCCGCTCAAAGCCGCGGGTGGCGGCTCCTTGTGAGATCCACGCCTGCGTCTGAAGCCTCTCTGATGTTGTGATGTCAGAGAGGCTTCCGATGCAGGAGTGGATAGTGCGAGGAGCCGCCAACCCGCGGCTTTGAACGGAACGAGCCGGCCAGAGAGAAATGCTGTTGATCGCGTCCAGACCACGGGCCGCAAATAACACCTGGAGAGCCACATGCGGCCCACGGGCCGTGTGTTTGAGACCGCTGATTTAACCCTACCCTCTGTTTTCTATCCGATAACCAATTGATTGTGGATATCGTGAAAACTTGACTGGCTGGGATTCCCCTAGGACAGGTTTTGGAATCACTGAATAAAACAATGTCATATAATTTGAAATCTACTGTAGACCCCCACTTGATCTCTGATTCTAATCCATGAAAGGGAATAGGGATGATTGATCCCCATCTAGAACAGAAATATATCCTTTTCTTTTAGGAGGTCAACATCATCTAATAGACATATCCTAGTAGCCAATCAGCATTATTGCTACATTCTATACCCGAATGTTCCAAGTTCCAATCTAATAAAATCAATAGGGGGGGTCAGTATTTTAACTGAAAACTGAACAAGGGATGCTGAAAAGTTCTTAGCCCAACCAAGAAGAGAATGACAGATTTGGTTCAGTGATCTGAAACAATGTCAAAAGATAGAATTTCATTTCTGCTAATTGGCACTTAACAAAATAAGATAACGTTCTTTTCAGCTACAGTGGCAAAATAACGCTCAGAATTTAGGAAGTTGGTTAGATGGGCTGATAACTTTTCAGCGTCTCCTCATAGATAATGTTGAAGGCTTAGGGGGAAATTCTATAAACAGTGCCTTAACGTAGATGCCGATCTTCATTTCCGTTCCATTTGTTCCTGGAATTTTGACCCATAGAGACTCTACCTTATTTTTCATTTCTGGCGTGTTCTCTCCGGTAGACTCAATTCCCTCTTGGACATATAGGGCAATACCCCCACCTTTCTGACCCACTCTGTCTCTCTGCGGTATAGCTTGTATCCCCGGTAGCACAGTGTCCCAGACGTTTTCCTCGTTCCACCATGTTTCCGTGATGCCGATGATGTCAAGGTTACCAGTGCCTAAGCTAAGAGGAAAATGTTGTTTCAAATAGTACTTAAATAAAATTTCAAGGCGCCTAAACAAACGGTGCTGGAATCACACTTCCAGAGGCACCTGTTAGCGACTAGCACCATTGTAGGCGTGGCTAATGCTGGACGTGAAGTTAGGCACTGGTGGGTACCTCTGGAGGCACAATTCATGTCAAAAGCACCAGAAATGTCCAGTAGGCCTCGAAACCCCTGGCACCTACCTTTGCTGGAGGCTTTTAAGATGGCCGTCGGCAACGGCACTGTTAGCGAATCCAGGGCTTAAAGTCCTTTAATAAAAGGATCTCCTCGTATTTGGGGCAATCTTGTTCAATTTTCAGTTAAAATCCTGATCCCTATTGATTTTATTAGATTGAAACTTGGAACATTCGGGTATAGTGTGTGTTTAGATATACAGTATCTATTCATTATTTCTTTTTATAGTACAGGTGTAATGAATAGCATTCTTTTTTCAAATTCAACAGCATCTCTCTTTTTTTTTTTTTTTTAGATGCTGTGACTGGAATTGAACACAAAATTCAAGGTGCAGTTGCGTGTTCAAGCAAGTGCTACACCAGTGGTCTCAAACTCAAACCCTTTGCAGGGCCACATTTTGAATTTGTAGGTACTTAGAGGGCTGCAAAAAAATAGTTAATGTCTTATTAAAGAAATGGTAATTTTGTATGAGGTAAAACTCTTTATAGTTTATAAATCTTCCCCCCCCCCCCCCCCGAAGGCCTGCATTTTCCCCCTTCTTTGCAGCGTCCTCCAGCTTCCCCCGGCCTCCCGGTCTTAGTTTCAACTAATTACCGCAGCCTGCAGATAGGATCACTGGTGCTGTAGCATTCCTTGCAGGCTACCATCGGCCTCCGCAGCACGTTCCTTCTGCCATGGTCCTGCCCCTCCTCTGATGTCTGGGGTAGGATCGTGGCAGAGGGAATATGCTGCTGAGCACGACGGCAGCCTGCCTGGATCACTACAGCACCGGCAATCCTCTCTGCAGGCTGCGGTAATTATCTGAAGGTAAGAGCGGGAGGCCAGGGGGAAACTGGAGGACACTGCAAAGAGTGGGCAGCACTAGTACAGACCGTGGGCCGCAAAATAGTGCCAGGCGGGCCGCATGTGGCCACCGGGCCGCAAGTTTGAGACCACTGTGCTACACCGTGCTTATTCACAATCTCTCTTCTCTGGATATATTCTCAGTTCACACCACCTAATCTCTTCATTCTTGATCCAGGCTTCAGCAGTGTCACTCAGGCCCAAATTCTGTAACCAGCGCCTAAAGTTAGGCACCTATTTCGGAGGCGCCCAACTTGATAGGCGCCCAACTTGATAGGCGCCTATCTAAATTGATTAACAAGCTCAATTAAGCTTTTTAATCAGCGCTGATTGAAACATAGGCGCCTATCTAGAAAATGCGACTCTGTAACAAGGCGCCTCTAAAAATTTAGGCGGCCTTCAAAAAAACTAGGCGCTATGCATGTTAGGCATGGGCGTGGCTACATGTCAGGCGCCTTGTTGCAGAATCGCTGCTCTTAAGCGTGCTTACGCGCTCAGCTAGGCGCCTAACTTTTAGTTATGCCTAGAGCTGGCCTATTTCTTAGGCGCCTCCAAAATAGGTTCCGCTCAGCGTGATTCATTAAACAGCCCCCAATTTTACTTGAATCGCGCTGAACAGTGCCTAATTAGGCGCCTAACTTTTGGGCGCTTCTTATAGAATTTGCCCTTCAATGCTCAGTTAATCTCATTGCACCGAGCTCTACACACCCACCTCATCATCAGCCCTTGGAAATTTAACGTTTCTTTCTTAAACTTTACGCTTTAAATATTCATTAACTCCATCTACTTTTTCAATAGAGAATAAACTTTCAATGCAAACTTATCTTTTTAAAGCTTTCTGGCCGTCAGGCTGGGGGAATATGTCCAACGTCTCGACATGATCGACATAGAAACATAGAAACATAGAATATGACGGCAGAAAAGGGCTATAGCCCATCAAGTCTGCCCACTCTAATGACCCACCCCCCTGACTTTATCTCTCGGGCCGCATAGAGACGGAGGAAGATATCTTCCTTTTCAAGGGTCCCACGACACCAAGAGGGCATCCGTGGAAAATTAGGGGAGGGAAACTACGAGGTGACACCAGGAAATTCTTTTTCACAGAAAGGGTGGTTGATCGCTGGAATAGTCTTCCACTGCATGTGATCGAGGCCAGCAGCGTGCCTGATTTTAAGGCCAAATGGGATCGTCATATGGGATCTATTCACAGGGCGAAGGTAGGGGAGGGATCTATTCACAGGGCGAAGGTAGGGGAGGGAACATTAAGGTGGGCAGACTAGATGGGCCTTGGCCCTTATCTGCCGTCTATTTCTATGTTTCTGTGTAACGTGTTTTGCCAAACTGGAGCGGCTTTATTAAGGACTTCTCCTTTAACTGATTATCCCCCGTATTTCCAAACAATCTCTGTGCTTATTGGCATTTGCACTTGCCTTGAACAAAATGATCTAGTGGAATTTTTTTGAACTTTTTTTTTTTTCTTATTCTATTCATACACAACAAAATGATTCTGTGGAATTTTTTTAAAACAATTTTTTCTCTCCTATTCAGGCACAAAGTGTAAAGCTTGCCCTGCATATTTTCTGAAGCCTGCAGTGTAGCTGTCAAAATATGATCTCGCAGCTTCATGTTTCATTTCAGAAACCCAGTACTGTTTATCTCTTAGGTTTAAGGAGATAATATATAAGCTGAAGATGCCAATAGCTATGATGCATGTAAATTTTACAATGCATGAAGTCCTGAATTTTTCTAATTTTAGAGTTCCGTGATGTCCTTTGCCAAATTCTTATTCACGTACTTGTGACTAATTTCAGTTTTAGACCTCTCAGTTTAGAAACAGGAAGACTGCAAGAACAAAATACAATTTGCAGCTATTCTTACGTAGGATATATATATGTGACATGACAGCTTTTGGAAGGGAAAAGCTGTTTGTGTAATTATGAATATATCACCAAATGATGAATTCCTAATTTCGCTATTTAAAACTCACATCGGAATGAAACCAAGCCAGTCTTGACATTTCTATCCAAATGAAGTACAGAAAGCAAATTAGAGGGATGTGCATTGTAAATGAATCATTCAACAACGATTTGTTATTTCTATAGCGGTACTAGGCGCACGCAACGCTGTACATTACTATAAAGAGCTTACAATCTAATTATGACAGACACACAGAGGGGGCTGAAAGGTGGTAGGGGGCTATTAAGGGAATGACAGACAGAAATGTTGGATGGGTCAGAGTTTAAATACAGCTTCAAATAAGTAGTTTTTTTAGTCTGACGTAGTGAGCAAGGCAGGTTGTTCCAAGGGTAGAAGGGACGGAGACGGTTGTTGGCGGTAGAGGAGAAAGGTACAGAGAGGAGGGACTTGTCTTACAAGCGGAGTTCCCAGAGTGGAGTGTAGGGGGTAACAAGAGAGAAAAGATACTGAGGAGCTGCAGAGTGAGTACACTTGAATGTCAGTAAGAGGAATTTGAATCGTAACGGAGACGGACCGGGAGCCAGTGAGAAGAGGAGTGGTGTGGGTCTAACAACCCTGGTGGAATACAAGGCGCGTGGCAATGGTCTGAATAAATTGAAGCGGAGAGATATGGAACAGCAGTACAGAAGACTGTTTAGAAAAACTCTACTTTGTGCATTAGTTTTGGTAAGCAAAATATTATTGACTTGAAAGACCTCATCAGGTGAGCCAATTAGTAGTACGTTTATCAAAGGTTCTAAGTGCCAGATTCTATAAACGGTGCCAATATGGTTGTCAATCAACCGCTAGGTGCCGTTTATAGAATCCCGCATAGCGGCACCTAGGGTTCACTAGACGTCCTGGAGGTAGGCACCGGTATATTATGCTAGGTTTTAATTGGCCTGATTTACCGGTGCCTAACTATAATGCCTAGTGAGGCCTAAGTTAATCAAACCTCTTCTCCACCCCTAACCATGCCTAATTTTCAGGTAGGTGCTCTTAGGTGTTGGAGGGTGCCTCCGCTTACCCCCTATTTTACAAAGCCGCGCGGTAATGGCCCTGAAGCCCATAGAGATTTAAAGGGCTTTGGGGCTGTTGCCGTTCGGCAGACGCACGCGCGGCTTTGTAAAAGAGGGGGTTAGTCATCGCTAGGCATCCTAAGAGTTCAGTGCCAAACTCTTAATTGCTCATTTTAATTTTAATTTTTCATTTTGTTTTTGATTGGCGGAAAACTGGCATGGACCAATTAAGCCAATGAAAAAAAACAAAAAAAAACAGCTGCGCACAGATTCTGAAGTTAGGCATCATTAGGCATCCTTGATTAGGGCACCTAAGGGTCACACACGCAAATTTGAACGTGCTTCCAATTCGTGCATGCAATTTAATTCAATAATGAGCCAATTAGCACCGATAGCCGGGATTTTGGAACAAGAAATTCTTAGTGCTAATTGGAATAAAAATTTACACACATATTTTTAGATGCAAGTCCAAAAAAGGGGCGTGACCATGGGAAATTCATGGGAGGATTAGGGGTGTTCCTGTAATTTACACACAGTGTTATAGAATAAGAGGGAGGGGGATTTGTGCTTAATTTAGGCCTAAGGATTTACACCACATTTCAGTTGGTGTAAGTCAGGAGTGTCCATCCTGCGGCCCAAGGGCCACATACAGCCCCGTGAAGTATTTTGTGTGGCCCCTGTTGAGGGTGATGCAGTGTTTTTCTCTGCTGCCCCCGGGTGTTAACCGTCTTGCCGGCTCCCTCCTCTCTCTTGCTGCAGCATTTGTGCGGCCCCAGAATAATGTTTTGGGGCCATTGCGGCCCAGGGAAGCCAAAAGGTTGGACACCCCTGGTGTAAGTGATCGCGCCTAATGATAGGTGTGATTCCCGTAGCCAAGTGCTATTCTATAGAAAGCGCCTAATTATGAGCGCCATTTATAGAACAGCGCTGAGCAGGAAAATGGACCTCAAACACCAAACACTACCAATAGGTTAGTGTCTTAACAGGGTATGAATCTTATCATTGGTCCAATAAACCTTATTAGATTTATAATTTTGCAATTTTTTTTCTTTTGTTTCTTATTTCAGTTTCTTATTATATATTATTTATAATACAACTCTACATTGTGCAAAAAAAACAAACCCCACTTATTGTTGCTTCTTCAAGGACTCATCTTTACTATGAAATGTGATCTAATCTACAATTTGTGAGTCGCTCTATGCCCATAGAGGTTCAAGGCAATATAAAATTCAAATGATGGTACAAGGAAAGAAGAATTAAGGAGTGAGGAGATGGTAAACAGGAGGAGGAGAGGAAGATGGTGAAGAGACTTCTACAGGGAAGAGATGTGTAGACATTGGAAGTACAGATTACTTTGGATGAGGGGGAGATCTTTGAGTTGGAACAAGCTACTGATTGTCAATGGAGAAAATTGTCTCAAAGAGAAGAGTCTTTCATTTCTTTAAAAATCTGAGATAACAAAATCTGAGATTTTGATTAGCTCAATGACGTTGACATATGTTTAATTGGCTGACGCCATCGCATTTTGAACTGCACTCCAGAAAGCAACACACATCGCCATTTGCTATCTTTTGAGATCTAAGATGGATGCTTTAATGTGACTAAACTAGACAACTGACCCACTCGTCTTCTTTCTCCTCCATAGTGATTCCTCTGTCCTATTAATCTCTTTCTCCTCAACAACACATTTCCGGTCCTATTAACTCTCCTCTTCCCCCCTCTTAAATTCAATCAATTTGTACCTCGCTTAATCTATTATAAACCGCATAGAACTTAACGGTATTGCGGTATATAAGCTGTTATTATTATTATTATTAATAAACTATCACAATGCTTAAAATGGATAAAGATGGCTTCCAAGTGAAGATTCATAATATTAAGAACCTTTATTGCCTTTCTCCTCATCATTTGTGCCTTCTTGCATATATATTTTTGAAGGGGCCATTAAAGAGTTAGTGCTGATGATTCCATGTTGTTTGAAGATTTCCTAGTATAGATGAGTCCCTGAAGAAGCAGCAATTTGTGAAACGGTTGAGCCTCCATCGAACAAGTTAAGTGCTTTTTTTTGCACAATATGGAGTTGTATTATAAATAATATACTGTATAATTATAAATTGAAATAAGAAGCAAAAATAAAAATATTGCAAAATTATAAATCCAACAAGGTTTTTTGGACCAATGCTAAGATTCATACCCCATTAAGACACTCACTCTTCCTTGTAACAATATTTGCTTAAAGGTTGAAACACTAAGGGCTCCTTTTACGAAGGTGTGCTACGGGTTTTACCGCACGCACCGGATTAGTGCGCGCTAGCCAAAAATCTGCCACCTGCTGAAGAGGAGGCGGTAGCGGCTAGCACGCGCCGCATTTCAGCACACGCTATTCCACACGTTAAGGCCCTAATTCTCAGTATTGGTTCACATTTGTGTTTTTTTGAGTGGGTTTTGATCTTCACCTTTAGGTTGGCCTGATATTATAGGCAGATTTTATAGAATGTAGTCCTTAGCGGCAACCTTGGGGGTATTTCATAGTGTTCTCAGAAACCCTTATCCGTGTCCTGTATAAGTTCATCCATTGTGTAACTGACTCAGGTAGGGAATTGCACAGGGCAGATAGGGTAGGGGACTATAAAGGGAATAACAAACAGATATGGGTGTTTTACAAGTGGGTTGTAGTTACGACTTAAAAGCAGCTTCAAAAAAGTAGGCTTTTAGCATGGATTTGAATATGGAGTCTGATGTACCGAGTCAGGCAGTTCGTTCCAGGCATACGGTGCAGCAAAGTAGAAAAGACAGAGTTGGCAGTTGGCAGTAGAGGAGAAGGGTACAGACAAGAAAGACCTACCCGATAAACAGAGTTCCCGGGGGCGAGTATAAGGAGAGACAAGAGAGGAGAGATACTGAGGAGCTGCAGCGTGAATACATATGTATGTCAATAAGAGAAGTTTGAACTGCTTGCGGAAACAGGGAGCCAATGAACTGATTTGAGGACAGGGGGCAACGTGAGCATAACGACACTGGCAGAATATGAGGCATAGTGCAGTATATCATATAATGCAAAAACTGGGGATTGCCAAGGCATCGTTAGCATCAAAATTGTCAAGTATAATGATCTTTGACAGAGCCTTAGGGCCATAATCATCCATAAATAACTCTGGGGCCCTTTTACTAAGATTCGCTAAGCCCTAAAGCAGGCTTAGAGAGTCAGAAAAGGAAACTAGCATGACGAAGTAGGAAAATTACTGCAAGACACTTTAATCTTGTGCTATTTATATTTTGAATTATTTGTGGGGAAGGGATGTGGCGTGGGTTAACCCGGGAGTCCTTAGCACCTCTTAAACAGCTCATTAGACTTAATAGCACCTCCAAGATGACGACCTAAGTTATGCATTCCAAGGTAGTCTGTCATATCCAATTATTTTTGATACCCTCGACAGTGATGTTCTGCAGTTCAAAAATATTTGTCCTGTCATAGAGCAAATGTCTTCTAATAAATCTATTAAAAAAAAAAAATCTGTTTCAGGTTGGGTCAGAAATTAAAGCATTCCAAACCTGAAACCACCACTCCTGAGAAAATGGCAACTGGGAGGGGGGAGCACAAGCCATTTTTATCTTAAATATGCTACAGAAAATGAATAATACCCAGCGGCTCAGTTTGAAACTGCTCGAGAAAATAAAGATGACATGAAGAGTTGGACTGAGCAGCTGCTTACAATGCAGACATGCATAGATGCATGGAGTGAAAAATTGGTATTCTGGAGACTTCAACACAACAGGCTTTTGCTAATGCAAAGCATACTGATTCTCTGTACAGAGAAATGGAAGACCTTGCAAACAGAAATAAATAAATTACAACAGGACTATAGATAGGGCTACAAGAGGGCTGCAAAGGTGCTAATATGAGCAATTATTTAGAAACCTTCTTGCCACATTTGAAATTGAGGGGCTTTTTTTTTTAAAAAAAAACAACTTTATTAATTTTTCAAGCCAACAAAAGTGCAGAACAATATATATACAATTATTAATCCACCACAGTAAGCACTTATAATCTGTCAATAATAATACATAAAGAATAACCCCCCCCTCCCTTCCCTTCTATAACCTGTAGACATAGAACATAACAAAGCAAAGATATACCCCACCCCTCCCAACCTCCCACCCTACCCTGGATGTGTGTGTAATTCCACAAAAAACTAAAGATAAAAGACAATTATAACGAAGTAATAAAAGACGTCAATGGGCCCCAAATGAAATTAAATAACGTGCTATGCCCCAACATATCAGCATTCATTTTCTCGTACCTGTAGCAGAGGCATAAATTTGCCCACCAAAAAGGAAAATTAAGGCGATCACAATTTTTCCAATTACGAGTAACCATCTGTATGGCTGCCCCGGTCCTAATAAGGCGTAGCCGGCTTTCATATCGGTCCAAAGGGGGTTTAAGATGTAATAATGTCCCACATATGACCACATCATATATCAGTGGGATCGATGACTCCAGTACAGTGTTAATCTGTCCTTACCATAAGAACATAAGAATAGTCATATTGTGTCAGACCAGTGGTCCATCTAGCCCAATATCATGTTTCCAACAGTGGCCAAGCCAGGTCACAAGTACCTGTCAGAAACCTCCCTAATCCTTTTTCTTTCTTACAAGCTCTGTCTATTAACCTTTCTTACCTCCTCTTATAAACTTGTCAATTCTTATTCTATAGACCCTAGACAACCCCTCATATATTCCCCTCACTCTCTGCCCCCTCCCCAATAAATATTACCAGCAGGTGACATCAGCTCAACTAGTGTTAGATCACACCAGATGAATCTGGTGTTCTTCTAAATAAAACAAACAAATAAAAAAAACAAACCAAAGGAAATAAGTATTTTATGATGTGCTTTCAAAGGTAACCCTTCTTCAGATCAGAAATAAGCAAATGTTGACAAATATCAGTATATATAAGGAAAGCATTTCAGGAATAGTTTCACAGGAAGAGGGATGGGTGGGTGGGTGGGTGACCAGGAGGCAGAGAGATAGCAAAACAGTTTAAAATGTCTTTGTAATGGGAAAGAAAGCTCTTTGTAAAGTCCTGTTTGGTAGGTGTCAAAATATTTCATCAGTTTAATTTCAGAGGTCTTACATTCTTGGATTATCTTAAAGTTCCCTTTTAGAATTCTTACCATAAAATCATTGGTGCAGTGGTCAATTTTTCCAAAAGTGTCGTCCAACAGAGGTGACATCCTGGTTGGTAGGTAGTTGTTGAAAACGGATTTATTTGGCAAATTTGTAAATTGATATTCTGTCTTAATGTAAAGTTATAATTTTGACCTTTCTTTTTAAAAAAAAAATTATTTATTTATCACATTTTCCATAAACATACCAAGTATCCACTTGTACAGAAAGATGGAGTTATCTAAAGAACACAAACAAAACACAAAATTTTTGTTTAGTTTAACCACAATCAAAAAGAAATATAACTTAACTCCAGCTCAAGTCCAGAAATCATAGATCCAAGAAGTAAAAACAGCGAGCACTAAACGTGAATCATTAGAATATAAAGAAAGGAAAACAGGAAATACAATCAGCTGAAAAGTATCCAACTTAAATAAATGAGCTCTCATGATGTCCCTGCATTCAGGTGCGCAGCCGACAAAAAGGTTGTCAGTTGAGTAGGGTCAAAGAAAACATATTTTTGCTTTTGATATAGTATCACACATTTGCATGGGTGTCGTAAGAAGAAAGAAGCTCCAAGAGCAATAACACCCAGCTTTAAAATCAAAAATTCACGACGTCGCTTTTGGGTATCTCGTGCCAGGTCAGGAAACATTTGTCTTTTGTGTCCCAAGAATTCTTTTAATTTATTTTTAAAGTAAAGTCTTAATAACCATTGTTTATCTGGTGCCAGGGCAACTGTAAGGAGTAAAGCTGCTGGTGTCGCCATTTCCCTGTCTGACTGATCCAAGATTGTCGAAATGTCTAATGACTTTTGGTCCTTTGGTAATTCCTGTGATTTTGAATGTTGTCCTTCTTCCCTTTGTATAGGCAAATAGTAGTCCTGGGTAAACGGCGGCAGCAGTTCCTCTGAAATTCCCAATATTTCTACCATATATTGTTTCAACATATCTCGCGGAGATATTGTAGCCACTCTGGGAAAATTGATTAGTCTGAGATTATTATTGCGAGAAATATTATCCAATGCTTCCAATTTCCTTCTCAAATTTATATTGTCTTTCATCAACGTTTCTGTAAGCTGTTTGGTGACTGTATTTGAGTTTTTTAGTTCTTGCATATCAGTCTGTAAGCTTGTAATGTGTACTTCAAGGGTATTTAATTTTTGTTCGACTTGGCACAATTGAGGCTTAATAGATTTTGCCAGATCTGCCACTAGATCCCAAATTGCTTCTAGGGTTATTTCTTGGGGCTTATCTATAGTGGTATATTTTTCAGGCACAATTTTACTCAATTCAACTGACCTCTCCTCTTGTAGGTGTCCCTCCTGCATGCTGTAATCCCTCTTGTTGGTAACAACCTCAGGCACCTTAGGGCTCTCCAAACAGGAGTCCTGCTCCAACTCCAAGCTCCCCTCTCTGATATCCAAAGCCTCACAGGAGGGGAGCTCACCGCCTTCCGATAGCTCCTCCTCTCGTGGGGAGCTGGCAGTCCGAGGTAGAGGAGGAGGTGCTCTAGCGTCGGGGCTAAGGGAGATCTCAAGTCCCTGGGAGACCACCTGCAGCTCGCCACCAAGTGCTTCCATCGGGTGTGCCGACACCACAACGGATACTGCCTGCATCCGGCGGAGAAGTTCATCGATGCTGCCGACTCTGACAGGGTCGGGGCGCCACGAGGCTGCAGCGGCGCTTCGGCCCCTTCTTTTCGGCATACTGGCAGAAAGAAAAGTTCGTCGAGGAAACAGGTAACTCCTGTGCTCTCCCGAAAATCTGAGCCAGGACGCTCAGCTAACCGTCCCTGCGGCCATCTTGGATCCAATTTTGACCTTTCCTGAATGTATTTCTATGTTGTTGTTTTTTCCATTGATTATAGAGTCCTCTTTGTTGTGAACCGCCTAGAACTATGTGGTGTGGCGGTATATAAAAATAAAGTTATTATTATTATATCTATGTAAATTGATTCTGGTCTTTAGCATCTGGCCTGCTTCACCAATATAGCATCCCTCTTTGCACTTTTTGCACTGAATGATGTATACCTCATTAGTAGATGAATCCCTTTATGCTGAATGCTTTTCCCATATGAGTGACTGTGGGATCCTTTGAGGTGTGCTCGCACAGTTTGCAGTTTGCCACACCGTAAGGATGCGTGCCATTCTCTTCTTTGTGGGTTTAGGTGGGGGAGCTTGCTTTTTACCAATATTTGTTTAAGATTAGATGGCTGACAGAAGGCCTTATAATAATTCTTCTTGTTCACTGTAACTTTTGTAAACTCTTTTGCACCAATTGTTGGGATTAAGCGGTTTATAAGCAAATAAATTCCAATACAACAGAGACACAGCCAGTCTGGTTTTCAGGATACCCGCAATGATTATGCACAGTGACGTAGAAAGGGTGAGTGAAAAGCTGTCTGGACCCCCCGGACATGTCTGGAGAAAATCCAGACATCTGGTAACCCTAGTTAGTACCATCTTTGAATATTGTGAAGCTGTTAGTCGCAAAACAATGTTTTCAGTGCAGCGACCAGCGTGCCGGAATACCCTTTCCTTGGAATTAAGACAAGTGTCCACTTTATGGCAGCTCAAGAAGGGATTAAAAACGGCATTGTTTGAGCGTCGTTTTGTCAAGTAAAGCGAGCTGCAAGCAGTTTGAGGACAGGTTTTCTGTTGAGTTGTTAGTTTTAAGGCATTTTGTGTGTTTTGTCGTTGACTGTTTGTGTTTGTTGTTAAGGGGGGAGGGGTTTGCTCTATAAATTTGTGTGTTCTTTTTGTGCCTTTATCATGTTTTATTATGTATGTAAGATTTTTGTTACCTGCTTGGAATTGTGGATTTGCAGGTTATAAGTATTTAAATAAAGCATAGAAATCTGATTAACACCTGCAATATGCAAACTCCCATAAAACGTTTTATGCGGAGAAACAGCTCACGCTATTTCTCAGGCAGCGTGGCGTGTGCTGGAGTGAGTAACTGTATCTTGGCACGGTGGGAATTGTGATGCTCTTTTGAACTACGGGGAACAGTGGTAGATCTATCATCTCCATTCAGTTTCCCGTTGGTAGCAATGCATCAATTGAATGAGTTTTCTTGTGTAGTAAAATAGATGTTATCTGGGTGTCATTTGCTGGGCATTTTAACAGCAACCATCTTTGACTTTGTATTAGCAGGCATAGATGCTTCTTTGGAGTATGCATACAGTTTAATAACATAGACTGAATATCAGTAAAAAATAAAAAAGAGGAAACTAACTTTTTAATAACTGTCTGCTTTACTCTGTACATGCATTTAGAAGAGCGAATTGATTTTCCGTGGTATAAATTGTCATTCAAAATACTGTCATTGTCAGGAGATTCTATTTTTTTATTTGCCAACTAACTGTCTGCAGTGAAGATAATCACTTTAGAAAGAAATATTAAAACTTGGAACCTTTTCCAAAAGTATGTCACCTAACCAACCATGCTATTGTGTGAAGATGTGAAATTTAAAAGATGTGTACTGATACTAATTTTTCTCAACTTATATAATTTTATCAGCCGGAACGCTTCTTGCGATCTGCTGACAGGAAATGGTTGCTAATACTAGGGTTGCCGGATTTTACTATAGTAAAATCCGGGCCCCCCTAGACCCGCCCCCTAGACCCACCCAGTTCTACCCATCCCCGCCCATTTATGATCTAGTCCCGCCCCCAATCTCACCCTAGCCCCTCACTATCTATTCTTATTGGGTAGGAGGAAATCTGCGCATGCACGGATTTCCTCCTGCCCGATACAATTTAGGGCTCCTTTTATGAAGGCGCGTAATACCGCACGCTAAACTGACGGCCGCGCTAACCGCTACCGCCTCCTCTTGAGCAGGTGGTAGTTTTTAGGCTAGCACGGGGGTTAACGCGTGATGAAAAATCGCGAGCGCTGAAGCTGCTAACGTGGCTTCATAAAAGGAGCCCATAGAGGAGATTTTTCAAAACCCGGACAAAGTGTAATGTTTTATCAGCCGGAACGCATCTTGCGATAAAATGTAAAATGTGAGTCCTCAGGAGATTTTTTTGTAGTAATTTCATTTTACCCCTTTGAAGTAAATGGTTGCTGGCTACCTATTTGCAGATTATGTTTAATTAATTTCTGCATCTAATGTCGATCAGCTATCAGTTATTAAGATTACAGTTTGCACCAGTAACCACTAAAAACAATGACTCAGGACTTGAGTAGATGATGCAGACAAACAGACAGAAAGGATGTCTTGGTTTCCAATTTGAGTCAGTGGTTACCTCACTTCTGGATCGCTTATGCCTACTGTATGCACATATAGTATGATACTATTGCGATGTACACTCTCGTAACCTCGTGCTTAGACCACTGCAATCTACTTCTAACAGGTCTCCCGCTGAACTGCATCTCCCCCCTCACCTCAAATCACTTCACAGACTCCCTATCTGCTTTCACAGTTCAGGCTACTGGCGTCAATATTTTAAAAAGAGATAGAGCAGCTTTTAAACTAGAAACTGAGAGAAGGCTGACAGTCATTCAAAAGAGCATGATTCGGGAAAATGTATCTTTAAAAGATATCATCATAAAAGGGAAGACAGAGCATCCTAATAGTGAAATTGCAATACAGGCCACAGTGGGCCAGGTTTCCTTAAGTGCAGAGTAGGCTGATTTTAAAGATTGCAAATTATCTATGCCAACTGCTAAGCAAATTGTAGATAGATATGACAAGCACTGTTTGAAATGTCTATATGTAAATGCCAGAAGTCTAAGAAAAGAGATGGGAGAGTTAGGATATATTGTACTGAATGAAAAGATAGATATAATAGGCATCTCTGAGACCTGGTGAAAGGAAGATAACCAATGGGACAGTATCATACTGGGTTACAAGTTATATTGTAGTGTTAGGGTGGATTGAATTGGTGGAGGCATAGCGTTATATGTTGAGGGCCTTGAATCAAACAGACTAAAAATTATACAGAAACAGAAACACATTTTGGAATTCCTATGGGTAGAAATTCCATGAGAGATCACTGGAGAAGGACATCATGTTTATGAAGATCAAAGGAACCA
This sequence comes from Geotrypetes seraphini, assembly GCF_902459505.1. Taxonomy (NCBI): domain Eukaryota; kingdom Metazoa; phylum Chordata; class Amphibia; order Gymnophiona; family Dermophiidae; genus Geotrypetes; species Geotrypetes seraphini. The sequence goes on along the minus strand of NC_047089.1, from coordinate 30,316,477 downwards.
GGTGAAGAGGGCAACCTGCAATCAGATGGCTGGACACATTGAAAACAACCATGGGGATAACGCTGGAGGACCTTTCCGGACTAGTACAAAACTGATTTCTTTTTAAATCTGTAATTCATCAAGTTGCCAGAACTCGACCATGAGTCGATGGCATCTAATAACAACAAGGGGGGAAAGGGATAGTGATAGGAATGTACTTCTGTCCACCTGACTAGGATGAAGAGAGAAATGCTAAAATGTTATCAAAAAAATTAGGGAGGCTAACAAAATAATAATGGGTACCACAGTAATAATGGGTGATTTCAATTACTATATCTAGTTAGAGAGGCATATATCTCCAATCATATACAATAAAGGTCTTTATATATGCTGAATCTTTAAACTCAGACTATCAGGACAACATTGACCCTAATAGTCCCTTAACAGTGAGGAGCACCCAAAACCCAAATTTATTTTGGAGAAAAAAGGGGGCTTCAGTTAAAGGGCTTCATGGGTCCCCCAAAAAACTTCAATATGGTGCTTCTACTCACAAAATTCCATTTGTTCAATATCAAACAGTTCCACAACAGGTCAGTTTTCCAACAGCCTGATGTTTTTTTCAATATTGGTGTGCTCATGTGTTATCACAAAAACACCAACACTATTTATGGCAAAAATAAGGAAAGGTACCTAGCTTCACACGCCAATGTCAGCAATCAGCTGGTAGATCTATTTCTTATTCAGTACCGTGTAGGCTTACCCCAATATTGACTAGGTAAATGTATCATCAGGACATGCTAGGGAAATAAAATTCCTTGATGTAATCAAGGATGCTTTATGGAGCATCTGGTTCAGAAATCGACAAGAGGTGAAGCAATTCTAGATCTACTATAGTTCTTAGTGGAGCACATGATTTGGTGAGGGAGGTAATGGTGCTGGGGCCCCTTGATAACAGTGATCATAAAATGATCAGATTTGATATAATCCCTGGAATAAGTTTACACAGGAAATCTAATACAACAGCACTTAACTTTAAAAAGGAGACTATGATAACAAGAGGCGAATGGTAAAAAAGAAGCATAGAGGTGCAGCTACAAAGGTCAAAAATATACATCAGGCATGGCTGTTATTTAAAAAAAAAAAAAAAAATACCATCCTGGAAGCCCAGACTAGATAAATTCCATGTATTAAAAAATGAGGAAGGAAGACCAAACGGCAGCCAGTGTGGTTAACGAGTGAGGTGAAGGAAGCTATTAGAGCTGAAAAAGAATCCTTCAGATAGTGGAAGAAGGATTCGACTGAAAATAATTGTAAACAACACAAGGAATGTCAAGTCAAATGCAAGGCACTAATAAAGAAGGTGAAGAGAGATCTTGAAAAGAAGATTGCACCAAAAGCAAAAACAAACAGTAAAAATGTTTTTAGATATATTAAAAGCAAGAAACCGGGAAGAGAATCATTTGTACTGCTAGATCAATGTTTCTCAACCTGTGGTACACATACCCCAGGGGGTACGCGGGCCACCTGTTGGGGGTACATGTGCTAGCTGCCACCTCAGATCTCTCCCTGCCTGCCCGCCCCCCCCCCCACTGGCTACCGCCACCGCTTCCTCCCTGAACCACCCCCGAAGCCAACCTTGCCACCCGACATGCTCCATTCACGCCCCCTCCCCCACCACTGCAGCAACAACAAGAACAGGATGGGCCAGGCGTGTGCAGTGACTTCACACGACCAGCCCACAAGCCTTCCACCCGACATCAATTCTGATATCGGAGAGAAGGTTCCGGGCTAGCCAATTACTGCATGGCCTTCTCTCCGAAGTCAGAATTGACAACAAGGGGGAAGGCTTGTGGGCTGGCCGCGTGCAGTCGCTGCATGCGCCTGGCCCATCCCATTCCTGTTGTTGCAGCAGCAGCAGCAGAGGGAGGGGTGGGAATGAAGTGTGTCAGGTGGCAGGATTGGCTTCAGGGGTGGGACAGGGAGGAATCGGCGGTGGTGGTGGCTTCAGGGGGGCAGGGAGGGAGAGAGGAAGAAAACATTTGACTCATGGAGGGACAGAGATGTTGGTTGGGGAAAGGAATGAGGTCTGGAGGAGAGGAAGCATGCAGGAGGCAGAAAGAAATAAATAAATATTGAATGCACAGTCAAAAGGAAATGCAACCAGAGACTCATGAAATCACCAAACAAAGGTAGAAAAATGATTTTATTTTCAATTTAGTGATCAAAATGTGTCAGTTTTGAGAATTTTTATCTGCTGTCTATATTTTGCTGTATATTTGTCTATTTTTTCTATAGTTGTTACTGATTGAATATTTTAAAGTCATCTGCTTTGACCTCTTTGATAAAACCCCGAATATAAATGATAATTAACATTTTCTCTGCTTACAGTGTGCTTTGTATTTTTTTAAATTTGGGGGTTAACCATTATTACATTACATTAGAGATTTCTATTCCGCCATTGCCTTGCAGTTCAAGACGGATTACAAAAGAATTACAATAAAGGTATTACATGAAGAAGATATCTGGTAATTTCTAGAGGAGATACGAACTAGCTGAGATTGCTTTGGGGAATCGGGAAGGTATTAGGGTACTAGAAATTCCAGGTAGGTAAATAGCAAATTACACAAAATTTAAAGGTAGTTGTTGATTTTTACACATGAAATTGTACCATTTTTTCACTAGAGCTTTTAAAAATTATGACATCTCCAAAATTGACATATCCTAGTACTTTATTCTCAGTGTTATCTTGCTTTAAGTATTTGAGCAAATTAGTTTAACTCGTGCATTCTCAGGATCTTGAGTTCCAAAAAGCTGCTGCTATTTAGTCTGACAGATGAACAATATAGACACAAAGTCAACTAATGCAATTAAAAGCAGGAAAAAGCAAAGCAAATAATGTAATCAAGGGATCAATAACAATGTATTACCTTAATGAAGATCTCAAAATCCCAAACCATAAGTGCAGAGTTTCAAAGTACAGAAATCTTTTTGAATATAAAGTATTGTTTAATGGAACACTTGTCTCTGTCTCTACTGCGAACCGTGTAGTGTTTTTCACTGAATACTTCTTAACTCTAAGAAAATGCAGAATCTCCCAAAATACTAAGGATGGGCACAATTCCCCCAAAGCATTTGGAACCAGCTGAAAAGTGCCTTCTTCAAATGCAGCTAAAAGAACACATGTAGGAACTAGGACTGTACCGAACATATATATTCAATTGAATTTGGCCCTGAATATGTTGGAGTCCTTTTACTAAGGTGCACTAACCCATTTAGCGCGCACTAAATGCTAAGGAGCTCATTATATTAATTATATTCACCTGGCTTTTCTCCAAAACGTAAAGCTATCTATTTAAACTGTAAAGCTAGCTATCCTCTTCATAACCTCTAATTTCTTATTATGTCCTTCCCTCATTTATTGAATTTACCTGTAAACCATGCCAAGCTCTATCTTTATGGAGATGATGCGGTATACAAACTTAAGGTTTAGTGTAGTTTAGTTTCTCTTCCTCTCTCTCTCTCTCTTTTTTCTCTCTCTCTCTTCCTCTCTCTCTCTTTGTCTCTCTTTTTTTCTCTCTCTCTTTTCTTTTTTCTCTCTTCCTCTCTTTTTTTCTCTCTCTTACTCTCTCTCTTTTTTCTCTCGCTCTCTTCTTCTCTTTTTTCTCTCTCTCTCTTCCTCTTTTTTTCTCTCTCTCTCTTCCTCTCTTTATTTTCTCTCTCTCTTTTCTATCTCTCTCTCCCTCTTCTCTTTTTTCTCTCTCTTCCTCTCTTTTTTTCTCTCCCTTCCTCTCTTTTTTTTCTCTCTCTTCTCTTTTTTTTCTCTCTCTTCCTCTTTTTTTTTCTCTCTCTCTCTCTCTCTTTTTTTCTCTTTCTCATTCTCATTAAAAGGCGTCATGTATGCAGGTAAATTAGGAAAATCCCTTTTCTTCAAATTCACTGAGCTTTGGCATAACCTCCCTGCCCTGCTGCGGAACCTAGGCTCATTCCAATTATTCCGAAAGCATCTGAAAACCTGGCTTTTCTCCAAAACGTAAAGCTATCTATTTAAAACGTAAAGCTATCTATCCTCTTCATAACCTCTAATTTCTTATTATGTCCTTCCCTCATTTATTGAATTACCTGTAAACCGTGTCGAGCTCTATCTTTATGGAGATGATGCGGTATACAAACTTAAGGTTTAGTTTAGTTTAGCATTTAGTGCGCGCTAATCTTTAGCACGTGCTAAATCAGTTTGCGCGCCTTTAAGAACATAAGAACATAAGATTTGCCGCTGCTGGGTCAAACCAGTGGTCCATCGTGCCCAGCAGTCTGCTCACGCGGCAGCCCTTAGGTCAAAGACCAGTGCCCTATTGAGTCTAGCCCTGCCTGCGTATGTTCTGTTCCAGCAGGAATTTATCCAACCTTTTCTTGAATCCCTGAAGGGTGCTTTCCCATATAACTGCCTCTGGAAGAGCGCTCCAGATTTCTACCACTCTCTGGGTGAAGAAGAACTTCCTTACGTTTGTACGGAGTCTATCCCCCTTGGCCAAATAATGATTTAAATTTGAATTTGAATAATCCGGGACTGTGCTAAATTCTGTTGAAATAAAGTTGATTTCTGATTTCACATTTTTTTTTATAATTTATTATGTTAAATTTCAATGCCCGTTATGCATATTCAGTATTTGTATCCGGTTGTATCCAGTTAGTGAAGAACCTTCAACTGTGCATTATGAGAAAATAAGGTCTTCTATTATCTCAGTGGCAGGAGTACTTAACCTGAAAGGATCCCTTCGATTGTTACCTGAACAACAAAAATTTAAGAAAGTTTTAAAAACAACTTTATTTGTAGAGGCCTTTTGTATTTGTAGAGGCCCAGGTACATAAGATAGATTGTGAGCCTGCTGGGACAGACAGGGGAAAATGCTTGAGTGCCTGCAAAATTAATGTAAAACCGTTCTGAACTCTCCTGGGAGAATGATATAGAAAATCAAAATAAATAAATGATTTAAGCATGAATTTTATGATTGTAATATATACTGTATTTATGTTTTATGTTATTTGATAGTTAAGCATGTATCTTTGTGAACCGCTTAGGTGTAAGCAGGTTAAAAGAATTTTTAAATAAATAAATAACCCCTCCTTTTTCAAAACTGCGATGGTGTTTGTTAGCGCAGGCCAGCGTGCTGAATGCTCTGCATTGCTACTGACGCTCCTAGGAACTTTATGAGTGTCGGGAGTAGCGGGGGGGAAGTAAATAAATATTATTTTTCATTATTCATATTCAGCCGAATAGTAAAATGTGTTACTCAGTACAGCTCTGCAAGGAATTATTTCTGCAGGATCTCTGCAAGTAGTACTTTATAAAAATTCAGAAAAGAGGAAGAAAAGCCAAGCCAGAAGTTGGACTTAAGCTTCAATTCTTAGGGCAAAGGTCCAGGGTCCCTAAAGTTAAAAAAAAAAAAAAAAAATTAAGTTCAATGTTTTTTTATTGGTTTTGTTAATAAACAGTAGTACAAATATTTGCCAGAGTCTGTAAAAGATAATGAGCCATTATCAAAAGAAAAGAAAAAAGAACGAGGATAAACAAGAGATGACAATCAAAAACAAGAAATTTGAGTCTTACAATTTTCCGATATACTATACATTGCAAACATATCAGTATATATACATACAGAAATCATGTGTGTTTAAGCATATTTTCACAATAAAAAGAAAATTAAAAAAGCCAGAAGATGAATTGGACATTCAGGCCCTCTTTTACTAAGGTGTGCTAATCAATTAGCATGCACTAATAGATTTAGTGTGCTAAACGCTAATGCATATATGTTAGTCTATGGAGTGGAGATAGGTTATAGAGCTAGTCAGGCACTTCCTCTCTCTCTCTTTTTTTTCTCTCTCTCTCTTCCTCTCTCTCTCTTTGTCTCTCTTTTTTTCTCTCTCTCTTTTCTTTTTTCTCTCTTCCTCTCTTTTTTTCTCTCTCTTTCTCTCTCTTTTTTCTCTCGCTCTCTTCTTCTCTTTTTTCTCTCTCTCTTCCTCTTTTTTTTTCTCTCTCTTCCTCTCTTTATTTTCTCTCTCTCTTTTCTATCTCTCTCTCCCTCTTCTCTTTTTTCTCTCTCTTCCTCTCTTTTTTTTTCTCCCTTCCTCTCTTTTTTTTTCTCTCTCTTCTTCTCTTTTTTTTTCTCTCTCTTCCTCTTTTTTTTCTCTCTCTCTTTCTCTCTCTCTCTTTTTTTGTCTCTTTCTCATTCTCATTAAAAGGCGGCACTGCTCAGGCAATGGGCCTGATGGGCCGCCGCGGGAGCGGACCGCTGGGTGAGATGGACCTCTGGTCTGCCTCAGCGGAGGCAACTCCTTATGTTCTTATGTTTAGCGTGCGTTAATTTGATTAGCGCGTGCTAATCAGTTAGCGCACCTTAGTAAAAGAGGGGGTCAGACTTAAGCATAAGAATGAGCCTTGGGAAGACTGTCCGGTGTTTTGTTTGATTTGGAAGGTCTATTGTGAGTTAGAAAGGATATGAGCGGCCTCTTGGCGGTCTCCGGCTCCCTCTTGAAGGTGAAGAGGAGGAGGGGGCTGGGGAGGGAAGATGTCGGCCGCCGCCTACCTTACGCACCGTCAGAAAGTGCTGCGGCTCTACAAGAAGGCCCAGCGGCACCTGGAGTCCTGGGTGATTTTCAAGGATCAATATCGCTTCGAGGCCTGTTTGTTGCGAGCTCGATTTGATGAGCATAAAAATGAAAAAGATATGGTTAAAGCCACTATGCTGTTGAAAGCAGCGGAGGAAGAATTCTGGGACCGTCAACATCCTCAGCCCTACATCTTCCCCGATTCTCCAGGAGGCACGTCCTATGAGAGATACGATTGCTACAAGGCGCCTGAATGGTGTTTGGATCTCTGGCACCCTTCTGAGAAAGCAATGTATCCTGATTATTTTGCTAAAAGGGAGCAATGGAAAAAACTGCGAGCTGCGAGCTGGGACAGGGAGATTCAGCAGCTTCAGGAAGAAACTCCAGCAGATGGACCTAAAACAGAAGTTTTACCTCCTGCTCGCAGGAAGGAGGATTTACCTCCACTCTGGTGGGAATATGTGACTCGTCCTCGTGAACGTCCATCTTAGAACCAATCCACCATACAGAATTTGGACTCTGAGCTGCACTGTGTTTATAAGCAGTAGAAAAAGTACCCCTTACATGTTCAATGTGCTAATGTATAAGATGGCTGGAGATATTGCCAAAGGATGTATACTGTACAATAAAGCACACTATCTATTAAGTCAAAAAAAAAAAAATAAAAAAAAAAAAAAGAAAGGATATGAGACCATAAATATATAAAAATGAAGGTAGAGAAAGACCATATCAAGGGACAAGGGATATTGTTTCAAATGAATACGCATCAGTAGTTATACCCTGTACTTTTCAGAACACTAGCAAACCTCTCTATTCCCCAGTTTTATATTATCATGGTGCAATTTAACTGACCAGGGTTAGCGTGAAACATAAAGGCTGGTTTAATTTTAACACGTAATCTCTTCTGGGGTCTTTTACAAAACCGCGGTAGCAATGCTGCTGCTGCTGCTGTAAATGCACCGAAACCCATTCAATTCCTATTGGGTTTTTAGTGCGTTTACTGCGGCAGCATCGCTCCCACAGCTTCGTAAAAGCGGCCTTTTGTTAGTAAAGTTCATTGGCTTAGGTTAAAATTCCAGATACAGTTTGTTGTTTGGTGTGGACATTCCTCGAGAGAGAAAACCAACTCTCCAAATATCTCCCAAAATGATTAGGTAAGTATCCAGTACAAAGGTGGTCGAAAACAGGATTAGTCAACTCTAATAACCTTCAATTTTACTGTTGGAAAAGATGATCCTTCCAATACACTTGGGATCTGGCTAGGTACCTGGGTCCTGGGTTGGCCCTGTTGGAAACAGGATACTGGATTTGATGGACCTTTAGTCTGTCCCAGTATGGCAATTCATATGTTTTTATGTGAGCCAAGTATAGGCCAATCAAGGCATTGTGACATCACTGATGAGTTTGACTCTTAGGCATTGGTGGAATGAGCCTTTATGACATCACAATCTCAGGTCTGGAATGTTGCTACTCTTTGGGTTTCTGCCAGGTACTTGGGACCTGGGTTGGCCACTGTTGGAAACAGGATACTGGGCTTGATGGACCCAGTATGGCAATGCTTATGTTCTTAAATACCTCATGTACGTAGTAAAGAGTAATTTTGATGAATAGCTGGGGGATACAACTTCAAACAATTGAAAAAGGGGTACATTGAATTTTCTGTTCCACTAAGAGCCAATATAGACCTTGGGATATACCCAGAAAGTCAAGTTTTCAGGATATCCCCAATGAAGGGGGTGGGACTTGCATACTTCTTTTTTTGTGTGGTTTGCACAGTTAAAGCAGTTTCCATATTTTAGACAGGTACTTATTTTGTACCTGGGGAAATGAAGTGTTAAGTGACTTGCCCAGGGTTACGAGGAGCTGCGGTGGGAACTGAACTCACAACCTCACGGTGCTGAGGCAGCTGCTCTAACCACTAGGCCACTTCTCCAATAAATCTATATGAGATCAATTTGCATACCGTGGAGGTAGTCCATGCATATCTATCTCATGCATATTCATTGTGGATAGCCAGAAAACCTGGCTGACTGGGTGTGCCCCGAGGACCGGTGAGAAACCCTGCCCCTGAGAACTGGCATAACTGGTAGTTCCTTCCTATTTCTCCTACTGTAAACCGCGTCGAGCTCTACGAACGTGGAGATGATGCGGTATACAAACCTAAGGTTTAGTGTAGTTTAGTTTCTCTTCCTCTCTCTCTCTCTTTTTTCTCTCTCTCTCTTCCTCTCTCTCTCTTTGTCTCTCTTTTTTTCTCTCTCTCTTTTCTTTTTTCTCTCTTCCTCTCTTTTTTTCTCTCTCTTCCTCTCTCTCTTTTTTCTCTCGCTCTCTTCTTCTCTTTTTTCTCTCTCTCTCTTCCTCTTTTTTTCTCTCTCTCTCTTCTTCTCTTTATTTTCTCTCTCTCTTTTCTATCTCTCTCTCCCTCTTCTCTTTTTTCTCTCTCTTCCTCTCTTTTTTTCTCTCCCTTCCTCTCTTTTTTTTCTCTCTCTTCTCTTTTTTTTTCTCTCTCTTCCTCTTTTTTTTTCTCTCTCTCTCTCTCTTTTTTTCTCTTTCTCATTCTCATTAAAAGGCGTCATGTATGCAGGTAAATTAGGAAAATCCCTTTTCTTCAAATTCACTGAGCTTTGGCATAACCTCCCTGCCCTGCTGCGGAACCTAGGCTCATTCCAATTATTCCGAAAGCATCTGAAAACCTGGCTTTTCTCCAAAACGTAAAGCTATCTATTTAAAACGTAAAGCTATCTATCCTCTTCATAACCTCTAATTTCTTATTATGTCCTTCCCTCATTTATTGAATTACCTGTAAACCGTGTTGAGCTCTACGAATGTGGAGATGATGCGGTATACAAACCTAAGGATTAGATTAGATTAGAACATAATCTAGGACGCATGGAGATATATTTTGAAAAGCTAAAACGATCTTAATTTTATTTTCCCCTATGATTCCTCTTCTCTCACCACTAGTCTGTCTTCCTGACGTCTCATTTTTATGATAGGTAAAAGGACCCCATAATAAATATGGTGCACCTGTTCAGATCAAAGGGAATCTGTTTTTCTGTATAACAGGTGGTGTCATTTCAAGTTTTTATGGGTCTCTGTTTGCAATGGGTGCTATAAATGTACTATAAAATCAATGGTTTGATGAATTAATACTTGCATACTTTCATTATTTTATAAATATTAATATATAAGCATGACTGTACAACTATATTTGCTTCATAGGCAATATTGTTCATATAAGCATACTTTTGCATAGATTTGCTAATAAAGCATTTGATGGACATAACGCACACAAAGAAGACAGCTGTGCTGTGATAAAGCTTTTTGCTGTAGAGAGAAACCGATGCTATCATGTGCCTTTGTCTTAACGAAAGAACCCATACTATTTTTAATCATGTTGGCAGTGTTCTTACAAAAATTGGGCTAATTACAAGTTACATTTTCTTCTTTTAATGAAATATGCTGCAGAGACATTTTGTGAGTAGTCATGTTTGATGGAAATACATTTTTTTGTTGCTAGGGGTGATATGTACAAATGACTCCAGTATGTTTGGTGTAGGCTTCCCTTTAACAACTGCACCATTTATAAATGTGGGATTTATAAATGTGGAGATTTATAAATGTGAGATGGACATAATATCTGCAAAAAAAAAAAGAGGAAAATCTTGACAGGTTAATTTTTGTAAGACAATTTTGAAAATATACTTTCACTTTCGAGGCACGTGTGAAATTCAAGTTTGGTTGTTTTTGCTTCAAGGTACCTTATTGGCTTAGCCCCTAAATACATGACAGACCTCTTCTCTTTCACAACCAACAGACACAAGCGAAGCTCACACCCGAACTTTTGTTTCTCCACCGATTAGAGGTTGTAAATTTAAAAGTCATCACCAACATCTTTTCGCATATCAAGTAGCATCATGGGGTAAAGACCGTGCCTACTACCTATGGGGGATTCAGGAAACGCCTACAAACACATCTGTTCCTGAAATACTTAGGAAACCAACCTGTACAATCTTAGCCCTCAACAAACGATCTCTAGAACTATCAACCACTAAGTCTGTACTTGGTTTATTCCATTCAATCTGTAACATTTCTAATCATTGTAAACCGCATAGAACTTCACGGTCCTGCGGTATATAGTAACATAACATAGTAGATGACGGCAGATAAAGACCCGAATGGTCAATCCAGTCTGCCCAACCTGATTCAATTTAAATTTTTTTAATTTTTTCTTCTTAGCTATTTCTGGGCAAGAATCCAAAGCTCTACCCGGTACTGTGCTTGGGTTCCTACTGCCGAAATTTCCGTTAAAACTTACTCCAGCCCATCTACACCCTCCCAGCCATTGAAGCCCTCCCCAGCCCATCCCCCACCAAATGGCCATATACCAAATGGCCATATTGTTATTGATGCAAGGACTGTGCTGTAAAACCACTTGTAGATGTTTTAACAATGAGGACACTTTTGGAAAACTCCCATATTATTTTTTGATGACAGAGCTCATTAAAAGTTTCATAAGTAACAATAAAGTCTTACCCTCCCCACCCCCTTTTTATCAACTAAATGCTGATCTGCCTATCCTATTCCTATGAGTGGCTCGGCATTTAGCTCGCACTGCTTGGCGGCATAGCTTGATAAAAGGGGGGTTAGTTTAAAAAAAGTCACAATCTTCTAGCGAGATTCTGGTTTTAAAAAAAATGAAAATACAAATTACCAATCAAAACATTCAACTGAGGTGGTTTTTCACAACAAGAACGAATGAAGACCAGGCACGTGATTCGATTTCACTCACTGACGCGATGAAATGTGGGTCATTTATAAGTTGTCTGATCTGTGGACCTTTTGCAGTCCAATGTTTTGGATGTAAAACCACAGTTGGAAATATGTAAACACTCGGTGACGGGTCAAAAGCACGCGAGGACAAAGGCGTGCCGACAACCGAGCGTGGACAACTGAACGCAAGGCTTAATTGCGCTGAAGAAAACCCGTATTTTAAAGGGCTCTGAAGGAGGGTGTGGGGGGGAACCCCCCCACTCTACTTAATAGGGATCGCGCTGCCTCACGCTGCCATGATGGGGGGTGTAACCCCCACATTATACTGAAAACTTAACTTTTTCCCTTAAAAACAGGGAAAAAGTTAAGTTTCCAGTATAATGAGGGGGGTTACAACTCCCACACCCCCCACAACGCCAGCACGATCTTTATTAAGTAAAGTGGGGGTGGGGTTCCCCACCAACACCCCCGTCGGAGCCCTTTAAAATACGGTTTTTCTTCGGCACAATGAAGTCCTGCGCTCAGTTGTCCGCGCTCGGTTGTCAGCGTGCCTTTGTCCTCGCGCGCTTTAGACTATGAACCAAACACTCTCTCTATCCCCCTCTTTTACTAAGGTGCGCTAACCGATTAGCGCACGTGTAAAATGCTAACACGTCCGTAGACTAACATGCACGCGTTAGCGTTTAGCCTGCGCTAATCGGTTAGCACACCTTAGTAAAAGAGGGCCTATATGTGCTAACTTGTACACAAAAACATAAACTAGGTAACAGAAGACAACGTTGAAAAGCCCGTTAGAATTTAAATCTATGTGCAACTGTTTTAAACGGATCAGGTTGAGAAACCTACAAAATACAAATTTATGTCGTCTAAGGAAACCATTTATTTATTTATTTAATTTGTTTTCTATCCCGTTGACCCCCCCAAAAGCTCAGAACGGGTTACAGGTTAAACATACACAGAGGGGCATAATCACAACAAACGTCTCAAGTCCGTTTTGGGCCTTGGGTGCCAGTTACCCAAAGTCAGCAGCATCCAAAGCCTATTCTTGAAAAAGATGTCCCCCCAGTTTTGTTTTGTCCCTCCAGTTTTTAAATTCGTCTACTTCTGTGTCCAGCCATTTGATCGTCCAGACCACTGCTACGTCTATCTTTACACTACATTCTTGTCCAAAAAAGTCCCAAACGCCTAGAACAAGACCTTTTGGACGTGGGAGGGGGCCAGCAAAGTGATAGACTGGCCACCCAGACATGGCAACAGAGTAATGGGGCACTGTTGTGAACTTCGTAAAAAGGGTGGCACATAAACTTCTCACCATAACTCCCTTGCAAGTCATGGTGAGCCCCCCAAAACCTACTATACCCACCTGTCTACAACCCCAATAGCCCTTATGCCTGCAGGTTGGCGCTTATATGGCAGTTCAGTAGGGTTTTTGGTTTTTTTTTGGGTGGACTCACATTTTCCATCATGAATGCAGTGGTTAAAGTAGCTTATGGGCCTGGGTCCTCCTTTTTATGGTTCACTAGTCCCCTCCCCCCCACTGTCCCCTCCCTCCCCCCCCCCCCCCCCGACTACATAAGCCACCTCTGTGGAGCTCTGCTAGGCTTTCCTATGCTAGGTTCTGATGTTCTGGAGGCAGGTATATACGTTTTTATTCCACACTTCTTTAAATCTTCACCAGCTCGAGCAGCTTCTCTGGCCTGCTGCTCGTGCCAGCATTGGCATTCTCTCTGACGTCACTTCCTGGCCTCAGGACCAGGAAGTGATTTCAGAGGGGAGCCAGGCCGGCATGAGCAGCAGGTCTGAGAAGTTGCTACGCTAGTGAATATTTAAAGAGGTACCAAGATGGTGTCGAGGGTGGTCCGTCCCCCCTTACTATGCCCCTGTTCCCGGCATTTAGTTGTGATGTTATAGAATAATGTGACGTTATAGAATAATGTCATCGTTGGGCTCCAGCATTGCACTAGATTGTAGTACCGAAATTTAGGCGTGAAAATTGTGCTAAGTTAGCGTTCTACGAAGAGCACTCTTTGCAGCATAGTAGTTTAGCATGGATTATCCCGGTGCCTAAATTTTGGGTGCCATTTTACTGAATTTCCCTCTTATTGTATTATTTTAACAACACATATAAAATTGTCATGCTGAGAGTTACCTGAATCCAGATTATATAATAATCTGAACTGTAGTTGTCTAGCTATTCTGTCATTTCTCGTATTCATTACAGTTGACTTGGATTCTAACCATAAACCTGCCAAATCGTATTCAGATGATCCGAGATGAACCTAATCTCTCTTCCATCGCCTATTTGAGAAGAGAATTTACACATATCCTGGAGTCTTTTTCTTTCCCTGTGTAACTCATTGAAGCAAAGACTGCTGTAGTAAATAAATCTCTCTGTACTGTTCACTTGCAGTCATAGAATAGAAGGCCATTTAAATGAGTATGTCCCTTCAGACAAAACCTTCACCATCTGTTCCATTCTCTAATTACAAATGCAAAAAAAAATGAACATAACTCAAAATTGCACCATAACAAAATAAATGGCTTAATTTCTTGTTTTCTTCAGCCTATACTGAATGCATCTGTTATGTTTCTGGATATCCCAGATGTGGGGTGAGGAGGTTTCTTCTGCACGATATAGGGAAATTGCCAATAAGATGCAGTGATTTTAATTTAAGATAATTAGGATCCTGCCGTAATAGAGTTCTTTTATATTTGGTATAGACCAGGTGGTACAGAAGCTTTCGCTATCCTGTTCAAAATCCTGCGAACGTTAATTTCATGAAAGGATGCCTAGCTGTACCTCTAACCACTGACCGCGAGATGAGGAGGAATTGGAATAGACCACTGAAATCTCTTACACACTGAGAGACCCTTTTATTAATTCAAAAATGGCCTAACACAGGGGTGTCCAACCTTTTGGCTTCCCTGGGCCGCATTGGCCGAAAAAATGTTTCTGGGGCCGTGCAAACGCTGCAGCACGACAGAGGAGGGAGCCAGCAAGTCGGTAAACACCCAGGGACAGCAGAGGAAAACACTGCATTGCCCTTGACCGGAGCTGCACAAAATACTTCAGGGGGCCGCAAGCGGCCCTCGGGCCATAGGTTGGACACCCCTGGCCTAACACATGTATGTCATGCTAAAGCACTCTATGTTAGTTTGTCAAAAGATTGCAGCTAATTTATGTTTGCGTTTTGGAGGGGAGGGGGGGTGTCAACAGTGGAGAATGAGTACGGATGCGCTCATTAGCTAGCGGGTGTATTTCACTGAGGGCAGCAATGGGGGGGCATATGCGCAGGTATTATTCCTTGACGTATTTTAAATAACATACAGTAGAATCTCAGTTATCTGGTACCCAGGGGAATTGGTGGATACCGGATAACTATTTTTCTAGAAATAATATATTATTGTTGTTGAGTTGTATAGAGCAAGTCTACAAGCTATGCGCACCTTTTATAGAATCGTGCCAAGTGCCAGTGTGTCGCCTAATTTTTAGGCGCATCCATTTAGGTCAGCTAAAACAGGCCTAAGTGCCTGCTCTTAAGCTGTGCACAGACCAGGCATATTCTGTAACAGTGCGATGTGCCATGCCCCTCCCCTGTCCACCACCCCCCACCCCCGTTTTCTAATTTATGCACCAAAACTAGTGCATACTTTTTATCGCATCAGACTTTCAAAATTGTGCGCTGTATATAGCGTTTTCTCTCATAACCTCCCTCCAGCTCACTCTTCTACACTTCTCCCTCCGTATTCGCTGTGATAGGGGATTAACAGAACCGCAAATACAGAAAAAATGTGAATAACTTTTTCATATGTTATTCGCTGTTTTCTATGAAAAACCATCGTGAATATGGTGAAACCGCAAATAACATGGTGGGAGATCTGGCCTGTTCCTGATGGAGAGGCAAAACAAGGTGAAGAAGGTGCTGGGAATCGGTGATTTTTTTTACTGTAAACGCTTGGAATCAGCGATTTCTTTATGCAAGCTAGTGTAATTTGGGGGGAGGAGCCAGCAAGCTAAAAACCACGAATAAACGAAACCGCGATTGCTGAATCTGTGAATACGGAGGGAGAAGTGTACATTTTTTCAACATACTCATGTCCCCTCACTGTAAACACATACCACCCCACAGTGGCTTAGTAAAGGGGGGCAATCCATCCCGTGTGCCATGTTGGCAGGGGTGCTGACACCCCAGCTCCTCTCCATCCCCCCACCTCTTCCCATTCTTCCCTTCCACGTGCACGCCCCCCTTCCCTTCCCCATACCTCTAGTTGAGGAACTTGTTTGCGGTGGTCAACAATGTGCTCTTTGTGACCCTGTCAGCTCTCCCACCTATCACTTCCGGGTGCCGCGCTCAGGAGGTGACATCAGAGGGAGAGCCGATGGGGTCATGAGGAGCATATTGTTGACTGCCGCGAGCAACAATTTCAATCAGAGGTACGGGGAAAGGGAAGGGGGCGTGTGCGGCAGGTGGGATCAAGAAAGGAGCAGGGGGCATGCACGGCAGGCGGGATCAGGGAAGGAGTGGGGGAGGGGTGGAGATGAGGGTGGGGGATGGGTGCCACTGCTCCCGGTGCCTCTCACCTTCGCTACGCCACTGTCACCCCAAATATGTATTCACAATGAAAACACACCTTGGATATACATCAGCAGATAGGTACCACTCCCCTCACACATACAACCTTTCATTCTCCGCATATTTACGAATGTTTTTATTTTCCTTTTAGAATTATTTAACACCCCCCCCTTTTTTTTTTTTTTAACAAAACTGCAACGTCAAGAGAGGTTTTGGATATCTCAGTAGGCTGAGAGGAACTATTTTCTGAAAATTTACCATTCACCAAAGTGAGATTAATATGAGTGATATCATTGTTATTAATGGACTAGCCTTTAACCTAACTTGTTGATGATCAGTCTTTATTATAAAGAAGTATGCTTCTGTTTGTTCTTTCTTTCTTCTGGAATTGATTTTTAATAATAGGTCTTATCCCTTCAACAAGTTCTGAGAAATAGAGGGGATAATACTCGTGTACTGCTTTTTCTGTGTGGTTTACACAATCAAAGTGGTTTACATTTTTTTCGACAGGTACTTATTTTGTGCTTGGGGCAATGAAGCGTTAACCTGCCTAAGGCCAATAGATTACAAAGAAATATGAATGTATGTTGGTTCTTGATCCTCGGTATGTGTCACATTAGGATAAAAACTTATAATGATAAATCTTGAACTGTAACTATTTCAAATTTAACTTGTAAACTGTATCCTATATAATAAAACCTTAGAGCGCTCATGCGCTCTTGAAATTTTGTGATCTCTGCCGCCGTGATTTCTGATCCGTGGCAGCCAATCTGGTGGCAGGGAAAATTCTCCCCTTCTCCCGCCCTCACTTATCAATCGCTGGAGGAAGCGCAGGTAAGCTCTCTCCCTGCCCGCGTCCTCGCCACCCCGATTGGTGCTGGCGGAGGCTGCTGGGAGGAGGGCTTCGTGGAGCGCCACCGCACGCCAAAACCTTCACAGTCTCCTTAGCGTCCTCGCCACCCCGATTGCCGCTTCTGCGACGCAGGCGGTGATAGGAAAGGGTAAAGGAGCCGAGTCAGCGGGGGTTGGGCTGGGAGGGAAGAGAAGCGGTCTGCCTCGGGTTTTTCAAGGCCTGGCTTCTTCGGGCAGCAGCAGCGTTTACAATTTGATGCTGTTGCCGGCTTTAGGTCTTCCTCTCTGGCGGGTCCTGCCTACTTTCTGTTTCAGGAAGATGACCCGACAGAGAGGAAGACCTGAAGCCGGCAACAGCAATGAATTGTGAATGCTGATGCTGCTGCTGCCCGATGAAGTTCAAGGAGGAAAGGGAGCAGAGGGGGAGAGAATGGCTTGGAAGGAAGAAGAGATGGCAGGGCATGGAGGGAAGTAGGAATGTATGCCAGACCAAGGGAAAAGGAAAGGGGAAAGGAAGGAGGAGATGCCATATGGAACAGAGAGAGAGAGGGCGGACACTGGGGCGGAAAGAGAAGAGAGGGCAGTGAATGGAAGGGGCAAGACAGAGGGTGAACAGTAGATAGAAGGGGTAGAGAGAGGGAGACAGACACTGAATGGAAGTGTGAGGGAGAGGAGGGACAGCCACTGAATGGAAGTCTGAGGGACAGGGGGAGCAGATGTTGGAAGGAAGTGGGGAGGAGAAAGAAAAAAGGGCACATGCAGGATTGAGGGAAGAGGATAGAGTTAGAAATAAAGATAGACAGGGGGCCAGGGAGAGACAGACAGAAAGAATGACAGACAGACAGCATCCAAGGAGAGAGAGACAAATAAAAAAAAAACCACAGACATGTACTCTAGCACTCGTTAATGTAACGGGCTTAAACACTAGTATTATATATTTGGTATTAGATCCCTAGCATGTGTCGAATTAGGATAAAAATGTATTTTTAAAAAATCTTGTACTGTATCTATGGCAAATTGTAACCTGTATACTTTGGAGGAAAGGTGGGAGAGGGGAGATATGATAGAGACGTTTAAATTCAAAATGCAATCAAAATGTTATTAGACAAGTGGTGGAAATACCACATGAAAAACCATTTATACTCAGTGGAGAAAAAGCCTTAACCATCAACACTCTACGGACGGCAACCCAATGAGTTTTTTAGCCAGTCCTGTTCTGTATCATAGGCAAATAAACTCCACTAATTTTCCAAATGTAGTTTTCCAAAATAGGAAAAAAACACCACTGTGCACAGGGAACAAAGAAAAATAACAAGAGACACAGTTCACTTATCTTCGTAGATGTTCACTCAGAACATTTCATGTTCCGTCCAGCGAGTTGATCGTCCTACTATAGCAATTCTCATGCTGGTCTGAAGAATCAGGAACTAGCTTTTACCATCCAACAAGGCTCTTGTTTCACTATTCAGTGGCTGCGTCAGAGAAATTTTGCATTCTCTCCTGCTCCGTCTACACAAGGCTCAGAATGGCATTAGGATTCAAACTACCGGTTTCATGAGATCATATCCATTAGACTTTGTTCAATCAAAAAACTAATTTCATTTCTAATAAAAAGCACACCATTCTAACTTCTGATTAAGCCCATTAGGCCAAATGGTTCTAAGGTAAAAAATGGATCTCTGTTCACTTTGATGCAGCAATGTCTTTTCATCACCCGTTTAAATACCTACGTAATATAAATGTGCATGAGTCAAGTCTCTTTCATTTGAGGCAGACTTGGATATTGTTGCTCTCACATAGACATCGTTCAGTGATTCCCATGGATGGCTCACAAATATACCAGGCTATAATCCTTTTAGGAAGGACAGAAATGGTCGAAAAGGTGAGGGTGTAGCTCTCTATGTAAAAACCAATATCCAAGCAACTGAAATGCAGGGGATCTGGTGAAAGGAAGAAGCGATATGGATTGTTTTGAAAAGAGAAGAAGAAACTTCCATCTACGTGGGTGCTGTTTACAGATCTCCAATTCAATTGCAGAAAATTGATAAAGATCTTGTTGCAGATATCCAAAAGTTGGGGGGGGGGGGGGGGGAGAAAAGACAGGTGCCATTGCTGGGTGATTTCAACCTGCGGGATGTGGATTGGAATGTTTTGTCTGTGGAATCAGGAAGAAGTAGAGAGATAATGGATGCCCTTCAAGGGGCTCTGCTCAGACAAATGGCAACAGAACTGATGAGGAAAAAAATGATACTGGATCTGGTGCTCACAAATGGAGAAGGTGTCTCAAATGTCCGAGTGGGTGCCCGGCTGGGTGGTAACGATTATCAAACAGTTTGGTCTGATATAACAGCTAAAGTGGAAGGTGACCACACAATACTCAAAGTCCTAGATTTCAAGCGTGCAGATTTTAGTAAAATGGAGGAGTACCCGAAGAAAGAGCTGTTAGGATGGGAGGACATAAGAGCAGTGGAAAAACAGTGGTCTGAGCTGAAAGGAGCAATAAAAATGGCTACTGACCTTAATGTGAGGAAAATAAATAAAAACAAGAGAAAAGGAAACCAATATGGCTCTCTAATCCCATGGAACCTCTCACAACGAGCGTTTGTGGTCATTGCTTTCCAGTTACTTTTCAGTGGCAATTTTATTTTTTGCCTAGTTTTTTTGTTTAGTCTCACTTCCTGTTGCCTTGCTAAGAAGTGTATTGCTAATATTGTTATTTCTATTGCTATCTTTACTACCATGACCTCCTGTCTTTTGCTGGGGTTGGCCACTAAGTGTCCTGTATACTTATGCCACCCCATCTTCTAGTTTAAACACCTAGAAACATATTACCTGAATTTCTCAGCCAGGATTATAAGATGCAGCTCATCATTACCATATAGTCTCTTATGTTTCCATGTATTTCCCCATCCAATATAGGGCTAGATTCACAAAGCAAACCAATTGTGTACCGATCCGTTTGCGACCCCTTTACTATCAAATTTCCACCTGGCCTGATTCACTTACCTCTCCTGCGATCCGCTTCGAATCCGTGCATGCAAATGAGGTGAAATACATGCAAATTGGACAGTGATGCAATTCAAGACACCAAATTTCTGATCCGACTGGGCTGGCCGATCACCTGAAGAAGCGACTACTGGGGACCAGTCGAAAACATCTTTCCGACTGGAAGCCCTGCTCTCTGCCCTGCAATCTCTCCTGCCTGCTCACCCAGAATGCTGCCCTGCTTCTGATCTCTGCTGCTCGCCCTCATGCCACCCTGCTCTGCCTCGATCTTTCCTGAATCTCTCCTGGCGCATCGCTGCCCTTCCCCGCCCAGATAGCCCGTGGTTTTAACCCGTGGGTTTAAAGCGGGTTAAAACCACAGGCTCGCAGAGCTATAAACTAAAGTTTTAAGTTAAAAAAAAGTTTTTAAGTAACAGGATTCCTCCTTTTCAGACACAATACACACAAAACGCATCCCGATCTGCTCGGCTCCGAAGCTTGCACATATGGGCTTTGAAATCAGCACGGTGCACTGCCCTGAACACGTCTGCCCCGACTGCCTGTGCAAGCCTGTGGGTTTAACCCGAAGCGGGTTAAACCCACGGGCTGCAAAAGTAAAAAAAAAAAAAAAAAAATCACAGCTGGGACGGGTCTGCGCATGCGCACTGATCGTGAGCCGTGCAGCCAGATGAGTACGTTCCTCTGATCGCCCCCATCTGCATATTTTTGTTTCCTGAATTGGTCGGACCTGCCCGGATCGGGCAGGTTAGTGAATCCTGGCCATAGTCTTTTGGTTTTCCATGTATTTCCTCATCCTCCTATGCTGTGAGCCACCTATTGAAGATCTCAGTGTTTAGCACTCTTTCCTCTCCTTTTTCATAAAGTAGGCGGTACTTCCAAGAAAGCTACAGTCTTTACAAAAGGTTTTAATCCCTCCCCCAGCTCCTGAAAAGCTTTCTGCGCTGAAAGTGGGGTATTGCTGGCTAGGTCACTTGTTCCCAAGTGGATAACAATATCAGCTTTAGAATTCTTACCCCCCTCTTTTACAAAGCCGCGTGGCAACAGCCCCGAAGCCCTTTAAATCTCTATGAGCTTCGGGGCCGTTACCGGAGCATCCCATGCTAAACGGCTTCAAAAAAAGAGGCTCTTAATTTCTTCCCTAATTATAGCCAGTATTTGTTTGGTACTCCTGGTAGCTGAGGATCCTGGGAGACACTTCACTATTTTAGACTCCTTGACTTGTGTTCCAAGGCTAATGTTTCTGACGATGGAATCCCCTGACAGCATTAATTTTCTGAATTGAGCTTTCTTATTTTTCTTCTGGGAGTGCTTTTCTTCATGAGTTTCTGGTTCCATCTCAATTCTTTCCTGAACATTGCAATGCTCTAAGGCAGGGGTGCCCACACTTTTTTGACTCGCGAGCTACTTTTAAAATGACCAAGTCAAAATGATCTACCAACAATAAAATTTTTAAAAAAACACAACGCACACTGTACGCATAGAATTGTTAATTATCATTCCTATTCCGGGGTTTTTTCAAAGAGGTCAAAGCAGATGACTCTATGCAATGTCACCTCAGTAACAACCATACAAAAATACAACCATACAAAAATCGAGGTGTTTTTTATTTTTTATTTTTCCACTGGCACAGATATTTTGCATACCCACCCCCTCCCTTTTTACTAAACCACAATAGCAGTTTTTAGCGCAGGGAGCTGCGCTGAATGCCCAGCACTGCTCTCGACGCTCATAGGCTCCCTGCGCTAAAAACCACTATTGCGGTTTAGTAAAAGGGGACCATATTGTAAAATATAGACAGCAGATATAAATTCAGACATTTTTTGATCACTAAATTTAAAATAAAATCATTTTTCCTACCTTGTCTGGTGATTTCATGAGTCTCTGGTTGCACTTTCTTCTTCTGACTGTGCATCCAATCTTTCTTTCAGCCTGTAAACTTCCTTTCCTCCACACCTCATTCCCTCCCCCAACTTTTTCTTCCTCTCTCCCTGACCTTTCTTTCTTTCTCTCTTCATGCCCCCTTTCTTTTTTTCTGTTTCTCTTCTTTCCTTCTGTTTCCCTGCCTGCCCCCTTTCTTTCTTTCTCCCTGCCCTTCCCCAAGCCACTGCCACTGCCGCTGCCATCATGGAACAGGACCCAAACGCCACTAATGGATAACAGGCCCCAAAGCCGCCGCCGCCGCCGCCTCATGCTCTCCCTGCTTCGGGCCAACCAGCATTCCTCTTCCCGACGTCAATTCTGTCGTCGGAGAGGAAGTTCCGCCCAGCCAGGCAGTGATTGGCTGGCCCAAACTTCCTCTCCGACGGCAGAATTGACGTCGGGGAGAGGAAGACTGATCGGCCCGATAGATCACCAAGGCAAAGTGAGTCCTGGATGATCGACTCACTTTGCTTTGGCGAGCTACCGGTCGATCGCGATCGACCTATTGGGCACCCCTGCTCTAATGGAACAAAAGAATTCTGTAGGTGAAATTGTGAGGGTGGTTGTTTCTGGGTCAAATATCGCAGTCTACCTAACCCTACTGTGATCCATTTAGTCCTAGATTGCTTTATTCTTTGAGGCAGTGGTGGTAAATTGGTATGATTACTTGGAGGGATGGAAGCCGTTTTGATTGCCTTCAATTCCTGCTTAAGTTTACAGAGCTCCTTCTTAATACTAGAAAGCTTAGGACAGATGGGGCAAGCCCCAAGTCTCCAGACGGTGTGCCTTGAAACTAAAGCTCTCTTTTGCAAAGGCGCGCCAAGTGTTTTAGCGCGGATTTAGCGCGCACTAAATCAACGCGTGCACTAACCGCTAATGCGTCCATAGGATAACATGCACACGTTAGCGTGCAGCGCGTGTTTAGCGCGTGCTAAAAAGCTTAGCGCACCTTTGTAAAAGAGGGGGGTAAGTCATCACAATGATTGCACAATAAAAGTCATCCTGATTGGTTGTTATTGGAACTGGCTGTGAAGTATTCTTGATTATTGGGGTGTCTGTATATCAGTAGCAACCAAGCAGATGGGAACCAAAGTTCTCAAAAAGTAAAGGAAAAGAGGGGTTATTTTTCACTTTTTTTTTTTTTTTTAACTAGCTTGAAGGGAAAGGGAAAGTATTAGATTCTATACTTAAAATAAAATTAGGGATATACAATTCAGGATTACGGTACTTAGCTATGCTATGTTAGTCTAAGCCATGGGTGTCCAACCTTTTGGCTTCCCTGGGCCGCATTGGCTGAAAAAATGTTTCTGGGGCCGCACGAACACGCAAACGCTGCAGCAAGACAGAGGAGGGAGCCGGCAAGACAGTAAACACCCGGGGGCAGCAGAGGAAAACACTGCATTGCTTTCGACCGGGGCCACACAAAATACTTCACGGGGCCGCATGCGGCCCTCGGGCCACAGGTTGGACACCCCTGGTCTAAGCTGTGTGCACAGGTAAAACAAAGTTTGAATTTTTTTTTTTTTTTTAGAAAGCACAGACATTCACAGCAACAGAACAGATAACATAGTCCAACAACAGCAACAAAAATCTTAGGGCTCCTTTTACTAAGGTACGCTAGCGTTTTTAGCGCACGCAGGATAGTACCGCGTGCTACGCGGGTAGAACTAATGCCAGCTCAATGCTGGCGTTAAGGTCTAGCACGTGCAGCAATTCAGCGCGCATTATTCCACGCGTTAATGCCCTAACGCAGCTTAGTAAAAGGAGCCCTAAGTGTCTTGGGGTTTTTTGACCTATTCCTGGGGTTATTTGGGGGCGCTGATTCAGAACATTGGATTGGATAGATTGCATTAGCTCTGGTTTCTTAGAAATGGTTGAATTCTTTTATCACTATTTAAAAGATCTCTTCTGCAGAATCGGGATGTCATAACAAGCTTTCTTTTTTGAATGAGAAATGTATATATTTAAATTACCCACATTTTTTGGGGTGTGTATAAGGTTTTGAATAAAGACGATTCATGCATTGAATACAAAGCTTCCTGCTTCCAACTTTTTAAAAAGGTATGGGGGAGATTCGAAGGGAGTGGAAGGCGTCCGGTGGCAGGAGGGAGTGGGCATCCTTCCTGCCATTTTTTGGGGTTCGGGAGGGACAGTGGCTCGAGGGTGCCTGGCGCGGGGGGGGGGGGGGGCATCCCTCCTGCCAATTTTCTCTTGTGCCGTGTTTGTCGGGGATCGTGTGGGAGGGCCGCCAACGGTGGTGGGGGACTTTTTTCATTTTTTTTAATGGGACAGATATTTTGCGTAATACATGCAAAATATCTGTGCCAGTGGAAAAAAAAAAATAAAAAACACCTCGATGATCTTAACATCCTCTCTTTAACCATTTAAACCATTTAAACCATTTAGTTGGTGATGACCTAGCCTTCACACCTCTCCAACATCAATTTTACCCAAAACACCACAAGAATTCACTTAAATAATCTTAATAAACTTCAGTTGGAGCAGGCCTTGTAATGACGGCAAGACCTGCAGCTTGGTTCAATGCAGTATTACAGGCAAGCCTTTCTTCTTACTCAAACACTGCACTGAAATTGTTTTATATTTCCCTATTCATTAAAATTCTTCTCCTTAAACCCCCATTAGTTCTCACCCCATAACCCAAAATCCTCTCCCCACCAAAACCCACACTTCAGACCACAGCAGCCCGCCTCTTTTACCTCCAACCAAACAATAGTCCTCTTTCTCTCACCTCACAACCTACATTTCTCTCACCCTCACAACCTACATTTCCTGCTACATCACTCATTCACTCTTCCCATCTCAGCCTACATCTTTCTAAACCTCTTCATTCTTACACACCACCCTTTCACCCCTCCCATTCTCTTTCTTCCATCTCCCCACCCCACCCCCTTTCTCCCAGCAACCTAAATCCTGTTAATGTGTTACTCAGCTCAGGTAAATAGCCTCTTCGTTAATCAAGAAGCTTCACTTATTGTTATTTAATACAAGTCCCATTTTTGTTAGTAGGTCTATTTATTGTTAAAATGCTTTATATAACAATAATATACATAAAGGTACAATAATAGAATATAGTAACACACATTAATAAATTTGGCAAATAATGTAAGAAATGCAACAAAGCAAAACAAAAGGAGACCAAGAAAAAAAATATTTGCACAAAGAGCCTTTAAAAATTTCCTTCATCAGGTCAGTACTGAATAATAATGCTTTCAAACTGTTTCCATGGAGATATCTGTTGGTCAGTTAAGAAGGATGAAGATCTGTAGAGAACAGAAAGGCAATAGATGCAGCAATGTAAATCTTGTAGTAGATCATTTTAAAACGGACCATGTATATAAAAAGTAAGGGACACTCTTACAGGAACCAGTGAATGTTCAAAAACAACATGGAGGTTAGGGATATAACACCAATCAAAATAATCCCCCCTCACTAATCAAAAAAAACTGAGAATACCAGTAAGAATGAAAGCGAAAGCCTTAGGATATGGCTGAGCAAATAATAAGCCCTACCAACCTCCAACCACATCATCGGCATAAAAAACTTTCATTCAATGGTATGTCAAACGTGACAATTGCCAATGTTCAAATTTCAAAATCAGTGCAATTCAGCTACAATTTACCACTGCACAAGTGGTAACATGTGTTCAAAAAAATGGGATCATTCATGTCAGAGGGTATTTCCGTATGTGCATACTTCCGGCCTATATTGTATCAGCTGCTGGAAGAAGATGACGAAGGGAACCTCGTCTTTTGGTAAACGCCGCAACAAGACGCACCCTTTGTGCCGTCAGTGTGGATCCCAAGGCTTACCATCTCCAGAAGTCTACCTGTGGTAAATGTGGATATCCAGACAAGCGCAAAAGAAAGTATAATTGGAGTGCTAAAGCCAAAAGGCGCAATACCACGGATACAGGCCGCATGAGGCACCTGAAAGTTGTCTACCGCAGATTCAGGAATAGATTCCGTGAGGGAACAACACCCAAACCTAAGAGAGCATCTACAGCAGCATCCGGTTCTTCTTAAAGAATGTGTTTTTTAGGGATTAAAATAAATAAAAGGAAAAAAAAAAGGAATGATGTCAGAGGAAGAGCTGACGCTAGAGCAACAGCAACTTGAGCATTGCTGGGACAGACAGGGAAAATGCATGAAACCCAGCTTGGGTCGGAGGGCAATTAAGGGCTCCTTTTCCAAAGCTGCGCTAGCGTTTTTAGCGCGTGCTAAATATTTCTTAAAACTAGCTTAAAAACTTTCTTAAAACTAGCTACGGTGACCACTCTTACCACAACTTCTGGCAACATGTGCGTGGCAACTCGTGTGCGTGTCTAAGGGGTCCTTTTACAAAGGCGCGGTAACGGTTTAACACGCGGCATACCGCGTGTTAAACCGCCTGCCGCGCTAGTACCTAACGCCTCCATTGACGAGGCGTTAGGATTTTAGACTGCCGCGGGGGTTAGCGCGTGATGAAATGTCCGACGCGCTAACTCCCGTAGCGCGCCTTGATAAAAGGAGCCCTAAGTGCTTTGAAAATGAGCCCCCTTGGACATCTATCTGTCAATTAATGTTGCCTTTGACATGCCGAAGTTGTGCCTACCTCTAGGTCCACTTTATAGAATTGCCTCTGATTTATGATTGCAGTACCCAGTCATCAGAGTTGGGATGTATGTATACCAAATCCTTGAGTCAAGAATTATTGCTGCAATGACCAAGGAACAGTGCTGTAAAATGAGAGAAAATCCCAGCCAATTTCAAATGAAAATTCATAGCAATATAGTTCCAGTGTTGATTGAGCTGAATCTGCAAGCTGGTTTCCTTCCCCCCCCCCCCCCCCACAAAAAAAAAAAAAAAAAAAAAAAGAAAACCAACAAGAATAATTATTCCATATTGAATTTTCTAAAAATAGATGCAAAGAGGAATCAAACATAATGTTGTTAGGTGAAACAGAGTGAAATGCTGTGAACAGAATTTCGGATGTTCTAGATAAACATCTGTGTGCAATAGTAAACAGATGTTGTTTATGGTTTGTATTTAGCTATTTAAGGGATATGCTCAACTTCTTTCGTATGGCCATGAAGTCCACCATGCAATAGAAATGAGATATTTAAACTTCCTAGTGAACTCTACCATTTTTATGTGTTTTTTTTTTTTAGAAGATCTACTAATTTTTATTTTTTTTTTTTAACTTCAAAATTTTTTATTGAGTTTAGTATAGAAAGTACAATAAATGTTAACAAGGCAAGAAACATGCATACCGTACCAATGCAAAGATTCACAAAATATTATCTACATAATCAGGGCAGGATTAAGCAATAGGCCAAGTAGGCACGTGCCTAGGGCCCAAAATGGTCAGGGGGGCCCGATGAAGAAGGGCATCAACATTGTTTTTTCCAAATGGCGATGGGCCCTTCCAGCATCGATCGGCAATGTGCCCCCCCCCCCCCCCCATCGACGGAAAGTAAGACAAGCAAGCAACATGGGTAAGAAAGGCAACGGGAACTGTAATTGTGCAAGCGGTGCTGCCTTGCCCAAAGCTTCCCTCTGACGCAGCTTCCTGTTTCCGCCTGGGCGCATAGTGGGGTGGTACGGATAGGCACGTGAGTGCACTTGTGTGCCTAGGGGCCCTCGACGAATTAATCCTGCCCTGTACATAATGTAATACAGCAGGAAGCTCTATTAATTTGAAGGTAGCCACTTCAAGTCTGATTATTTAGAAATAACTTCCTATCAGAAAATGTTGTTTAATTGATACTTGTTTACCTCCACTCCAATGCTATCTCATTGCATATACTCCCTTTGGGCTCCTTTTACAAAGGTGCGCTAGCATTTGTAGCGCACGTAGCGGATTAGCGCGTGCTATGGCGTGCGCTACCCGAAAAACTACCGCCTGCTCAAGAGGAGGTGGTAGCAGCTAGCGCGCGTTATTCCATGTGTTAAGGCCCTAATGCACCTTTGTAAAAGGTGCCCTTTGTCTTCCGTTCTACATCTACTTGATTTTAACCCCCTGTGATTAAATCCTATCTACCCTAGTGTTTGTTCTTTTCTTTTCTTTTTTTTAAGTTCAGTAAATTTTTTTTAACATTTTCCAAATATAACCAATCATGACAACGTAGTTCACAAATGAATTTGCAAAACGGATTAATGCAATAATCAGTGGTGTCTTCAGCTAATCCAAAATGCTGCCGTTAAACTGATTCATAACGGCAAAAAATATGATCATGTCACTCCCTTTCTGATCAAATCCCACTGGCTCCCAGTTAATCACCGCATTACTTTTAAAATCTTACTTTTAGTATTTAAAACTTTGTCTACTAATGAACCTCAATTCATTAATAATTTACTTATCCCTCATAATACATCGCGTTCCCTTCGGTCCACTAATCAAAAACTTATAGCAGTCCCCTCCTTAAAATTTATTGGAACTCGTCAACATGATACGTTCTCAGTAATGGCTCCGCAACTATGGAATACCTTGCCTCAACATATAAGAGAAGAGAATGATCTGAGTCGTTTTAAAAGTAACTTAAAGAGCTTTCTTTTTAAAGATGCTTTTAATCTTTAATTTTGTTCAAAGTTTATTTTAGCTTTCCATTCATGTTCTCTTCTTTTTTCTAAAAGATTGAATTGTAGTTCTGCCCTTTCTCACCCTATGTATCTATTAGTCTGTAAGTCCGTCAGTCTAACCTATTATTTTAAAAACTAGTCTTTAAGCCCGTAACATTAACGGGTGCTAGAATAGATGTGTATGTCTGTCATTCTTTCTTTCTTTCTCTCTCCTTGGCCGCTGTCTTTTTTCCTTTCCTCGGCTGTCCACCACCACCTCTTGCCTGCTCCCCCTGTCCTAAAGCAGCCCTTCTCCATTCATTTTACCTCCCCCCTGTCCAGCAGCACCTCTTCCCTGCTCGCTAATACCTGCTCCCAAACCGCGGCTGCTTCCGTTGCGTGGTCCTCTTAGAGTGAGTGAAGGCAGGAAGGGGGAATCACCGGCGTGTTCTCCTCCTCCTTACGTCTGTGGTCGCCATTTCAAACTCTG
This sequence comes from Geotrypetes seraphini, assembly GCF_902459505.1. Lineage (NCBI taxonomy): Eukaryota > Metazoa > Chordata > Amphibia > Gymnophiona > Dermophiidae > Geotrypetes > Geotrypetes seraphini. Next base: position 30,287,726 of record NC_047089.1, on the reverse strand, counting down.
CATGTGCAATAGGAGCCAGAAAACTGCCACAGGCTTGTTCTACTGGCACGGAGCTACGGATCATGGACGCAGGGATCATGAAGTTTGAAGTGCGCATACGCGCTTAGGGTTTTATTATAGTAGATTAAATGGTGTATTTATCGCATGCCTATACTTTTTATTAAAATTGTACTTCACTTAGTAAATTAAATAAGCGATTCATCAAACCAAAATCAAACCTGAAACTTGAATACAGATAATGATAACACTAAGGCCCTCTTTTACTAAGGTGCGCTAAGCGTTTTAATACGCTTTTAGCGCACGCGAAATCAACACGTGCACTAACTGCTAATGCGCCCATAGGATAACATGCACACGCTAGCATTTAGCGCGTGTCTGGTGTGCGCTAATATTTACCACGCGCTAAAAAGCATAGCGCACCTTAGTAAAAGAGGGGGTAAAAATAAAAACACACATTAATACAAGAAAGCTAACAGCATGGATGTACATTACCCTAAAGGAAAATTATATTCATTTTAAATGCGACATATCACTATGGGCTCCTTTTACTAAGGTGCGTTAGGGCATTGACACGCGGAATAGCGCGCGCTAGACCTTAACGCCAGCATTGAGCTGGCGTTAGTTCTAGCCGCATAGCGCGCAGTGTAGCACGCGGCAATATCCTGCGTGTGCTAAAAACGCTAGCGCACCTTAGTAAAAGGAGCCCTATATTTTATGAGAGGGTTCTATATTTTTTCTTCTTGGGTCACCAGGCCGCCCAGTGGTATAAATTGCTGACTGGATTTATTAAAAAGAAATCTGCAACCATTCTTTCAAACTTAACAGTTCCCCCCCCCCCCTCTCTTTTACTAAGGCGCGCTAACCGATTAGCGCGCACTAAACGCTAACACGTCCATAGACTAACATGCACGCGTTAGCGTTTAGTGCATGCTAAATCGATTAGCGCGTGCTAACCTTAGTAAAAGAGGGCCTTAGACTTACTAAATTCTACCATTCCATGTATTCAACTCTTGAAAAGTCCTTCCAGTGAGCCAAGTTGAGTAAGATTCGTACAAGTTTGGCCTGTTCATCTGTAATTGACGTAGTCATGCAGAGTCGGCCCAACAAAATGATTTTTTATGGTCAACGGCTCTTTAACATTGATCAGTGAACATATGAAATCCCAAACTCTTTGCCAATAGAACTCTAGTAAATCACATTGGAAGCGTAAATGAACCAAAGTACCCATCTCCTTACTCCAAGACCAACACTTATTTGATTCATTGGGTCTTATTTTACTCAGTTTATAAGGTGTCCATATTGCCTTATGTAAAATACAATATATACCCTGTTTCCCCGATGGTAAGACACTGTCTTATTTTTTTTGGAAGGCCAAAATATGCTCTAGGGCTTATTTTCGGGGGGATGCCTTATTTACCCATGAAGAAGACTACAGTACACAGTTATTGTTGAAAAAAAACAGAATTTTATTACCTGTATTGGATGTTCTGGCCGTGAACAAACTCCTGCAGTCTCCGTTAGGGAGGGATGAGGGAAGCTGCCTGTGTTTCCTTGCGCGGAGTCACG